>NC_081405.1:41945079-42633829 GCF_030272615.1 Cryptomeria japonica | reverse complement strand
AGAAAATTTTCTAATAAATGTTGATACTTTAGAAAATGGGTAACCTTCAAAGTGCAAATAATCTGCTCTTAAAAAGAAAACAATTTTATATGGTTCCTATTGCTGTAATCAGCTATTAGATACATCACATGTAAGACCAGGGTCCAGAAACTTTAAAGATTGATATTACTCTATAAGTAAAATATTAAATTAATAATAAATACAATTTGCAATACTCTTACAATAATTTGTGCACAATATTAAACTTTGCGGCATGATCTTCTATGATTTTCAACATTATCATTCAATGTCCTATTTTCTGAGAATTCTATTCAATTCATTCTAAACAATTCCAAGACCACATAGAAGAATGAACCATATTTGAAAGAGTTGTCAACCATTGTAGACAGCAAAAAATATTAAAGTCCTTGAAAGAGTTAAAAAGAACTATCGAGGGACTATATATGTGATCCGACATGTAAGAAAGAAGTAACTACTTGCTACAAGTAGTGATAAAAAGAATTCAATGAACAGAATTTAAAATCTAATTAATACACTAGATAACAATTTATTATAGTTTCTTTTTGCAATTGGTTGATAGTAGATACAGCTTCAGTCATTCTAAAATTTGACCAATAAAAAAGTCTTAATTTTAAGGACCGGCTGCTATTTTCAATATATCTAATGCTCATAGTCGTAGCATCTCCTCTCAAGAATGAAAAATAATTGTTTCCAGTTTGATGTGATGCACATGAAAGATTACAGAAAATCATATAAAGGAGTGCCACATACAGGTTGGATATAGATGGTAATTAACCTACCTTTCTAAGTAGAATCCGGACTTCCTCCTTTTCAGCATATGACACACCTGTAAGATTTTGTAGTCAGCTTTATAAATGTACAAAGCAATTTAGATATAAAAAAAGGCTTATAAATCTTCGTGATTTTTACGTCTTACATACCATGAGACTAAGGAGGATATAAATATCCATATCACTAATGTGCTTATCAGTTTGTGAAACTAGATACTAAGTACTAAGTGGATCTTGTGAAACCAAGTAAACAAGTAATGCAATCTTAACAAAAGAAGCCTTTTATGATTATTTCTAAAGGCAGAGAATCATATAAACTTTTTAAATCTGCTAGATCAATGGCACTGGTTTGGTTACATTATATACAACATAGGTCTAAGACAACTTCAAAAACACATCCATAGGCATGTAAAACACCATTCAAGAAAGGTCTGGAAGGAGTCCTTGAAATTTTAAATATTTATATATTTTAGGAGTTTGATTTTGCCTTCATTATGTCCAATCCCCTGAGTCTAATACTACTAGTGTGTATTAGACAAAATTCTTTTCCAAGGTTAAAGTAATTGAACATTAACTACTTAATAGTAATCAAGGCATCGATAATACGACGAGATATATTCTCCATTTGTCTTCATATTATATATGGCTGAAAATTAAGTTATATACAGTGCAATAAAATTCTTCGGTAAACATCAAATCTTGACTCAGTATATCTATTGTTCTCCTCAAGCAGTACATCTTCTAATCTCTTTCCAGGTACCTCTTGTTAAATCATGGGTTGAAGTTACATACGAAAGAAAGGCTAGCTTTGTATCCAGATCAAGGCTAGTTTTGTGTCCAGATCAATTTGATTAATATAGAGAGAGTGGCAAAGTTAACAGAGTGAAGCTGCTTGTGGAAAGACAGTGATACGTGAATTGTACAACCATTATGAAATTTCCAGGAGTACTGAGACACAAGGATTTCGAATATGCATATGCAATCAATTTTCTGAATTAAATTATGTTATAATCACAGATATGAGAAAGTTTAATTTAAATCTGAAATGATGGGGATACCATATTATAATAATCATGGAATTTTTACCTAGTTTTCTAGGGTAGGTATAATGCTAGGTGGGTAGAAATAAGCCATCAAAAAAGTAGGGGAAATAGCTATATTTGCCAAGACATATTCTTGAGGATAAATGAGGTTGCATCAAATATTGGTTACAAAATGGAAACCATAAGAATTTTCTTGTACCTTAGATTATAAATAACTAAGTACATTACAGCAACAGTAATTCTCAAGATAACACAATATCCTAGGTGATAACACGAACAAATTGTCAATCAAATAAATAATATTTGAAATGAGAATGAATACCACAATACTGTGGATCTGCTAGAAGGCCAACAAATGATATGTGGTCATCAGGAGCCCACTTTCTTCCCCCTTGTTCCTCAATCAGTGAATATGCAATCTAATTCACAAAAATAACTGAAACAGTCAGATTTTCTTTAAGAGTTAATAAATAAAACATTTCTTTTGTACTCAAGCAATAAATAAGTTTACTTCATCCAAGTAGAAATCAGCTCTTGGCCGAATTGAGTCTGTCCAGGACTCAAGAGACATCAACAGGACAGAAAACATGTGAATAAACATTGAAATATATCTTCAGTGCAGGTCAAAATTAAAATTTATGGTGAATAGTATTTCTGTATATATTTTAATGAATGATTAAAAAAAAAGTGCAAAATTAAATAGTTCTAAAATGCAAATTCACACAATGTTCTCTCTCTACTTATAGTCATCATCATCAAATCGAGGGAATAGACTGTAGCAATTAGTCATTTCAAAAATAAATTGACACTCTTCAGCTTTTGCATCGAAAACAAAGTTTATCAATTTTTTAAAAGGCAGGCATGCCTCATCATATTGGAAATCAAACACAATGTGTTGATTTGTGTGTAGTTGGAAGGGTCTATGGAAAGCTAATAAGGCAATATTGGATCAAAAATTCAAATGTGTGAAAGCTACACTTAGCATCTCACTTGTGCCAATTTGTTAAATCCGACTTCTTCACAGTCAAAGGGAGTGTATCACATAATTGAAACTCACCTGAGTATCAACTACATTATCTAATTTGATCCCATACTGGAAATACAATGCCTGTACAAAATATCCAGATTTGTCAAGATGAAATAAAAGGAAAACATGACCTATACTGCCAAATAACTTCAGCGAAATGATGAGAAAAACATCATAATTGCATACCTCACTGTCACGTTTGCAGTCATGAACAACTTTCGTAACATGAACGGATTCCAGAGCAGGCTTGCAGGCCTGCATAAGTGGGTCTCCACCCTCAACTGCATCAACTAGATAAATTGCGTCCTCAAATGCAAGCTGCAAAAGAACTTAAAATTGACCTAAATACTTCAGAAGAATCTTGCATTCTTTTTATAAAAATGGAAATTAGAATAATCATTCTAGAATTACATGTATCTAACAACCAGGATATATTAATTGCCAATGAAATGCAATACTGATAAAAAAAATAGCATTAGTATTTTCTGATTTTAAAGAAGCTTTCTCTGCCTACTACAAATGTCCATCCAAAATAAACTGTACTTCAACATCAAATCTTCTAGTGCCATTGCCACAATTGAAACCAAAATGGTCTCTGAAAAAGCAAACCTGATTTCAATAACCCTTCAAAAAGTTTAAATAGGTAATTTTATATGAAACTAGGTAAAACATAAACATTATGTTTAGACTACCATTTATGGCCCCTAATAAAACAAGCATTGCAATCATAAAGCCATGACAGGTGATGCAAAAGTCGATAATAAAGCATAGCACACCATATGGATAACAAAAGCCATGTCAAAAAAACAGACATCCATGCATAATGAAATTGCTAACCACAAATAAGCATCAGCCTACTGTCCTCCATATAGTTCATGCCAAAATGAATACAGTTGCATCCTCGAAGTTGTTAGGATTAAGGTGACATCTAGCTTGTAAATCCTATGTCATGTTGCATGTTCCAACATCCTTAGAAAGTGACCCTAGGCACTTAAAGTGTATTGGAAAGATAATTTGTAATATTTTATTCTCACCATTGTTTGTAATACATTCATAAGGGATGATGAGTTCCACTAACATTGGTAACCGTAAAACTGACTTGTGCACATAAATATTTAATTGATTTTATCCCAAATGGGGACACCTAGAATGGGATGGTAAAAGACAAGTGAAGAGGACAAAAAGGTGACTGTTGGGTTTCTTCAAGTGGGCATTTGAAATGAGGCAACAGACATCTCTTTATATTCCTTCATTTGTGGCATTTCATGTGATGTCCCCTATTTAATTACTTGGAAAGTGGGGACAATTAACTAACACTTTAATCACAGGTGACTACTTTCTAAGTAATTAACACCAACCTTGAAATAGATAAATAGTAAATACCACTTATAATAAGAATTATAAGTCATAATCTGCTATATGAATATTTCTATTTCTCTATCTTGATGTAATTGACATCTGAAACAATATATATATTCTGCGACTTTTATTTGGTACAATGGATATGATGTTCAGAATTTGTAATATATATAATCCTTATCAAATTGATATGATGTAATATCATTGCTATGTTTGATATTATGGTAGGAATTATGCAATGACTGTATAGTGTATACTATGAAATACCTTCTCCCGTTTCTAATATGACTGTATACTTATGCTGTCGGTCTTCTCTTTGTCACCTATAGTGATGATAATTAAATGCTGTGTCTGACCATTCCTTTGAAGTATGCAAATAATGGTGCCGTGCCTAATTGTTACCTCTAATCTGTGCAACTTGAGTGTGCCAAAGGCAGATGCTCGACTGGAGTAGATCCAAATATGGACACAAGTAATAAACAAACAATCTTCGATGCCTTGAATGAATGATGGGAATGTCTTATTATATCTGCATTCTTAAATTGGTCATTATTATTTTGGTCATCGATTAGACTTTGCATTCTTTCACTATAATCCACACTTTTAATCTCTAATGCCTCCTCACAACTTAACCAGGACATAATATCGTGCCTCTTCATTAATATTAATTCCATCTGTAATGATATAGATTATTATAAACAATATCGATTATTCTTATGTTGCTACTAAACATTAATTAGTTAAATCGATATGATTGGTTAAGGGATGTCATCCGCTTCGTCTCTGTTTAACTATATTGCCGTTTAATGATTCTTATAGTCTTGCTAACATCATCTTCCTTGCTATCGCTTTGCCTCATACAAGTAGTTGTTTACTAAATCTTATTTCTGTCAATAACATCGATTATCCTTAGCCAAGGAGGCTCTATCGATCATCCTCTATCTCAATAGCTATTGCTTAAAGTTGCTCACTTATCATTAATATTAATCGATGCTTAGCCAGTTCTCTTATAAACAAGCATGAAGATGGCTTATGGGCATCGATGTTTGTTTCGGTTTTTAATATTTTTTTACCTGAAAAAAATTCTGATGGGTTTTAATATTTTTCCCTTAAAAAAGTCTATGGGTTTTTAAATATTTTTTGTCCATGTAAAAAAAAATCATGGGAAGGTTTATGATTTTTTCCTCAAAAATTGTACTTTGTTGCAGTCTGTTTTTCGTCGCACCTAGAATTGTTGTGCGAACATCTGCACTAGTCTCTTATTTTCAGTCTATTTTTGGGCATCTTGCTCATCTGTAATAGTTTGGAGGGTTTGCCGATTTTTTCCTCAAAATCGTGACAATTGTTCTAGGTGCGTCTCTAGTTACAGGGAGGGACAGTTCTCCAACATCAGGTTGGACATTTGGTGTTGTTTTGGGTATCTCCAGAAGTTCTGCAGTTTCTGGGAGGGTCGGTGGCAGACTCATCTCAAGTGGCAGAGTTAGTGGCAGGCTCTTGTCTTCTGTTGCAGCGTGTTCTGAGAAGAAGGGGGCAACCTTCTCTATTATTTCTCTTGGTAGTTAGAACAATGACCATTAAGGGAGAGTATTAGAATAATATCTTTCTCTTTGTGTTATTAATGGTCATTTAAGTTGTTTCTAATTTCGCCTCTAGTTAACGATTGTTTCTTTTAGAAAGATCGTCTTTGTAACTCTATTTAAAGGAGCTTTGTCTCCTCGATTAATTGAACAACATCGATTCTTTGAAATCCATATGCTTTTGCATCTGTATTACTTGATCCAGTTCTTCTTTTGTGAAGGTGGTCTTCCTACTTAAAACAAACATGTTACTTCTGCAATTTTGTCTCTTTTAGACACTACACAAAATTGTAGAATCATGTGAAATATTAGTGGTGTGATGTCAAAAATGGGGACATGACATTTCATTTGATGTTAAATTTTCAAGTTTGGGCACCTAAGTTGGCTGGAAAGTTTTTAAAGCCAAAAATTGTGTCCTTACACATTTCTAGGAGGAAAATCAAAGGATGGGATATTTGGAATGAAGAGTCATCTTTGGGGGCCAAGTTTTGTGCATAAAACCTCTTTAGAAACTCTATAAATTCAGCTCCTCAGATGTGCAAAAAGGTGGAACAATTGAAAAGTAGAGTTATATTGCAGATACAAGAACCTAGGAAGGAATAGATTGGAGCATAAAAAGGTTGTTCACAAATACAGAAGCGCTGCCATATTGGAGGCAAAAAGGAGAATGGAAGTGTGACAAATTGTGATCTTGTTTTAAAGATATGCATACTTGGCCTCTCTTCTTGCTCGATTTTTTTCTGGAAGTGTGACAAATTGTGATCTTGTTTTGAAGATAATGCATACTTGGCCTCTCTTATTGGTGGATTTTTTTCCCACAAGGGTTTCTCCACATAAATCTTGTGTCCTGTGATGCTTTTATGTTGCTGATTTGTGCATCTTTACTGCTATCTTATGGTGGTGTTCTCTTTTATTTATTGTTGTTATAAGGTAACATAAGGTGGTGTTGTTAAGCATGTTATGTTGGTTGAGTTTTACCATCATAAAGAAAATGGATATGGTAATTCCACATTAAGGTTAACTTAATTTCAAATATGCATATAAATTTCAGATTTTCATATTGCAGTAGTCCAAGCTTCATATTTGCCATTTTCAGTTCATAAAATTTTTAAAGTTTGGCATATAGATGTTAAATCTTCATTTAGAGAAGTGTATATGGAGCAGCCAGAAGGTTTTTAGTGTCTAGGAAAGCAAGGTTATGTTTTCAGGTTGATGAAAGCCTTGTATGGTCTAAAATAGGCTATAGGGCTTGGTACTCCAGACTTGATCACCATCTTCTTCAGCAACGGTTTAGCAGAGGTAGTGCATATACTTCAAGTCAGTTGATGATTATGTGTTTGTGGTAGTTGTTTATGTTGATGACATTGTTTTTGGTGGTAATGACAATATCTACAAGGATTTTGCTACTCAAATGCAAACAGAATTTGAGATGTCTATAATTGGAGAGCTTTCATTTTTTCTTGGGTTGCAAGTGTCTCAATTGGATGCATGTATATTCTCATCTCCAACTAAATATACCAAAGAGATGCTTAAGAAATTTCAAATGGAGGATTGCAAACCTGTATGTACACCAATGATTATTGGTTGTAATTTGAGTAAGCATGATGACTCACCAGATACGAATCAAACAGTGTATAGGTCTATGATTGGCAGTTTATTGTATCTTATTGCATCAAGACCTAACATTATGCAAGTTATGTGTATGGTTGCTCGTTTTCAGTATGCTCCTAAAGTTTCTCATGTCAATGCCGTAAAAAGAATATTTAGGTATCTCAAGGGCACAGTGAACTATGGTTTATGGTATCCATGGACTAATGACTTCACTCTGTCAGCTTATACAAGAATATTTAGGTATCTAAAGGGCACAGTGAACTATGGTTTATGGTATCCATGGACTAATGACTTCACTCTGTCAGCTTATACAAGTGCAGATTGGGCAGGATGCGCCGATGATCAACAAAGCACTAGTGGTGGTGCTTTCTTTCTGGGAGATAGGTTGGTTTCTTGGTTAAGCAAGAAACAAGAGTCAATGACTTTGTCTACTGCTGAGACTGAGTATGTTGCTGCAGTTGCATGTTGTATTCAGGTTTTGTGTATGAAACAAACTCTCGAGGATTTGAAGGTGATTTATGATAAACAAATTTCTATCTTTTGTGATAATGCTAGTGTGATTAATGTTTCTAAGAACCCTGTCCTTCATTCACGCACTAAGCATATATTATTAAATATCATTTCTTGAGGGAAAGGGTTGCAAATCATGAAGTTCACCTTGAACATGTTCCTGCTACGCATCAATTGGCAGCTATATTTACAAAACCTCTTCCTAAAGAAACGGTTGAAACTCTTCGTCATCAGTTTGGGGTTGTAACACTTCCAACTGAGCTCTGGTTATACTTCAGCATCTGCTTAGGGGGAGTGCTTCACTATTCAACTTCGTTGTCCCTGACCCTTTATCATTGATGTCAAAAGGGGGAGAAAGTGCAGATGCAGTTGGCTAATTCAGATTGTATTCAGATCGTTGTGTGCAGATGCTTTGAGCGTTTGATGTTATTACAAGGGTTTTGGCTTGTTTCCTACAGATTTGGTACAGGGTTTTTGACTTGTTTATTGCAGATTTGTTTTGTTTTTTTTTAGATGTGACAGTGTGCAGATTTTAATTGAACAGGTGATTGAAAATCCGTGTTGTTTGAATCAATGTTAAAGGGGGATATTGTTAGACTACTTTGAAGTTTTGTCATTGATGTCACATTCAAAGACTCATACCTGTACATATCCGTGTTGTTGACATCAATGTTAAAGGGGGAGATCGTTAGACTACTTTGAAGTGTTGTCATTGATTTCACATTCAGAGACTCATACCTGTACATATCTGTATGTTGATCTCAGTCACAAATTAACAGTCATTCCTATCACCCAATATCTAAAAAATGGCATGTGTCATTAATAGCATATAAGAGATAGGCAAAACAATAATAAGAAGGGGGAGAAATAAGATAAGTTTCATTATCACCATCAGTTAATGCTATCATTCTGTTTCTCAGAATGAACCCATTATATTTGCTGCAGGACTAATAATCTTTGTGTTTGATCGGAACAGTAAGAAGAGCTTGTATTTGCAAGTTTAATTACCATAGGCTTTGTTCTTATTCTCTTATCAAAGACAAATACACTTCTTTGTTGTTGGTATTGGTATTAATAATATACAACTTCTCTCTTGGTGCGAGGTAGGTAGAGGGAAGTTTGGAAACTCCCTAACCAACTTCTAACTCCCATGTCAGTTGGAGGTAGTTGGAACTTCCTAACCAAGAAGGAGTTAGTTTGTTGAGGAAGTTGCATATCAATGAGAAGAAGATTATTATAAATACAGTGCTAGAAATGTTGACAAGAGACGCTTTTTGATGGAATTTTCAATATTGTTCTCTAAATTAGACTTTGATATGCATATGGAAAGAAATGCAGCAGTCTTATAAATTGTGAAGAAAAGAATCCAATGAAGAATACTTGTGCTTGAGAGTGGGTGTTATAATAGAAAAATCTGTCAGTGTTGTGACTGATTATCTTAGGAGTGGTGAAGATCAGGTATAACCAATTTATTAATTGTCATTGAATTATTTTGCAAATCAGTTCAGTGTGTTTCAGGTGAGTGAAAGGCTGATAAAAATTGTGTGTGTCAGATCATACACATAGTTCGAAGACCTAGATTACTGTTTCACATTAAAAATAAGTTTCAGATCAAGTCCAATCTGATTTTCAGTCTAATGTACCATTATTATGACGGCATATTCATTTTAAAACTTACATACGTGCTACTACTCCAACATTTTCATTGTTTACAGACAGTTTCAGATCAGTTTGCAGGGTTCACCGTACTGGAGCAATTATGCAGGTCAATGTGTTTGAGAAGTGAAATAGTATAACATGTTTATTTCAAGGAAGCAGATCAAGCTGTAAAAGTCCATTCTATGTTGATATCTTTGTTAATGTGGTAATAACCTAAGTCACCACGTTCGAATTCAAATTCGAGTTCGGCAACCACAAAATTCGGATGAAATTCGGCAAAGGCAAAAAAATTGAAAAAAAGAAATCGACATTAATTCGTCTTATATAAAAAAAAATTAAAATATAAGCAATATATCTAATAAATTATCAAAATAGTTTCAGATTGTAAAATAGATTTCAAATCATTATAAACAGATTAAAAATAAGTTAAAATAATACTAAATTAAATATACTAAATACTACATTTTTAATAAAAATTTAATGGCGGACAATTTCAAATTTAAATTTTTAAATTAAGAGGTTAATTGGAAAAGGTAGATTGGAAGGAGAGGGAACGCTCTGCAACTAGGGCATATCTTCCGAGGGTGCCGTTGGTTGCAGGCCGCCACCGCGTGCGAGGGCTCCCTGGCTTCACTGGGCAGCCCTCGAACATTAATTGAAGGCCTATCACATTTAATGGAGGCGAATATAGGAACCCAAGGCAATGATGCACCGCACACTCTTCATGCCGCCAAGAACGAGCGCTCGAAACGGAAGACTTTCAGCCAAGCGGTGGAGGGCAAACGGCTTCTTTTCCCAATTGATGCAAGATTTGAGGACGCGTCTCAAAATGAAGATGCAACCCATATCGAGCGAGAAGAAGCTGAGGTTTTCCCCTCCAATCGCATCATCATTAAACCTAATGGTTCAATGCTTTTTGCTATTTCTTCTGAGATTTCTAGGCTTAGGGACTCGGCTATTTTTTTTGCCGCATTTGATGTAAATAAGGTACCATCTCGTCAGTATTGAACAAATGGCTACAAGATGTTTGGGTCAATAAACTAGGGTTTCATTTTTCATTTTGTAGAATGATTCAAAAGGGGTTGTACTTAATTGTTTTTGATAATAAGGAAAGCCATAGCAAAATTGTTAATAAACAGTATTGATCGGTGGGGAATTCGACTTTCAGGGCAATTCGTTGGGACCCTGAGTCTTGTAATGATGAAATTCTGGTCCTCTCTAGTCCAAAATGGATAACTATCAAAAATATTCCCCCTTTTCTCTAGTCTTGTATAGATAGGATAGCCGAACCCTTGGGCAAAATTGTAAAAATCGATTCCTCCCCCTAGGTTCTTCCTCACCTCGATGCTAGGTTACTCATAGCCTTAAAACCGACTCTCGTATACCCCGATGAAAATGATATTTACTTTAATAATAAAACCTTTTGTTGTCCAATTCAGTACATGGGTGGTATAGATGCATGTCATTATTGTAAAGTGAATGGTCACTTCAGAAGCAAATGCCCATTACTGACTAAGAAAAATATCAGGGCCAAAAACCCCTCCTCCAGTCCTCCGCCGGTCGTGCCCCCAACTGCTCCCTTCGAACCCCCTCCGACTGCCTCTGCTCTCTCTCATTCCCCCACTCCTCCCCCATCAGACATCTTCCCCCATCTCCGGCTATCCCCCACCCTCCCGATCCCCCCCCTTCCTCCTCGGCTCCCTCGATGGCTACTTCTATCTTGAACTACAGTAATGCTATTAAAATGCCCTATCCGTTGCTCAATCCCCCCACTTTGAACCCTATGTGCCTACAATTAACCCTGGATTTCACTCGGGCCCGAGATCCCAGAATGCACAACAACTTGTGTGGGAAAAATTGAGAAGAGTTGTTGAAGCTAGGAAGATTCTTGAGCAAAACCTTCACAAGCAAAAATTGGAAATTGAAGCCTCCTCATGGCAGATGCCTAGCCTTGAGAGCTTGGAAAGGGGTGCATCACCTATAATAGGTACCGCCAGCAGTGCCTCTGGACAGGGCCTTGAATTGGCTGCATGTAGGGGACCTGCTGAAGAAACTAAAATAGAAGAGGTCAATCCTCCTACCCTAGATTTGAAGGATTGTGAATGCAATCCCACTGTGGGTGAAACCTCGGTAGATCCCCTAGGTGCATCCAATGGGTCAAAGGCCTTTGTGCAAGACCCTGTTAGCAGTACCTATTATACCTCTGACACCCTGTTGATGTGTATTTTGTACACGACCAAACACAGAATAAAATACCTAAAGGTACCTTATCATCTCTTGATTAAAGTCTCCGAATGCTGAAGATGTCGCGAAAAGGATCAATTGGGATGACTTCAAGGTTCTTTGTTGTAGGATCTCTACGTGTGGACAAGCACCAGTGGTCATTGTATATGTTGTTTCTTCAAGGGGCCTTACGTACTTTCAGAGAAAGCTTGTCCACGTTACTTTCTTTCCAAATGCAGGAACAGGATTTTCCGAACACTAACAGATTTTCAAAAAATGTCAAAAGATAAGGGTTTTAAAGAAGGAATACTTGAACTGATCCTAAGAATGACTCAATGAAAAATAGACTAGATAAGATTCTACCAATTTCAGTTTCGCCAAGAAATTACAACTCTACTGGAATTGATGCGATCTTATAAGGGGATTCAATAGTTTTTCAAATCATCAAGGATATAGATACTATCATAGAGATACATATCAATACTTCCAAGAATGATTGAATTCCTAATCAATCTCAAGGTTTCCAGTTGACCACACAAGGCGTCCTTACAATTAGTAAGAAGCTAGTGGTTTGGAATATGAATCTTATCAAAGGTCAAGCACAACACTTCGTCTTTCAAACTTAAAATTTAAATGCTATTTCAACTGAGAGTGATTCAAGAAGATAAACAATCATGAAGATAGCCACAAGTATTGCAATAAGACACCATAACTTCAATATTTTATTGATTTCATAGCCAAATGGACAACAATTGTTCAAAAATATTTCTTCACTACTCAATCTTGCTACAACAATAACTTTCTAACTTTCTTCTTTCTAAGCTCTCTATCTCTTCTCTAACTTTTCTAAATCTTTAAAATGAAATGAGTGAGGGTATATATAGCATCCTCAAATACAATGAATGGCCCGGATCAAAAGAAGATCAACGGCTGAGATTTTGACACCTAAACCCTAATTAGGGTTTGTTACAAAAAAGTCCCCATTTAGATAAACATCACTAATCCATAGCCAATAAAGAATTGGCACAAATACTGAAGAGACATAGACCAATAGGAATTAAGTTGCCACATCATCCTATAACAACTTTTCATCTAGAATTTTGTTCCCTTTCCTATGCTCTTTCTTAGCATATTCAATGAATCTGGACACAATTCCTTCAATCTCAGCAATGGGAATCTCAAGAAGATTCTCCATTCGTTCTTCCAAGTGAAGGACTTGATCAAAAGCAGTGAGAAGAGTTGTCTCCCATCCAGGTTCAAGTTCTTTGGTCTTCTCAATCAGGAACATAGTAGTGTACATTTGATCTCGTTGCTTATCTGTGATGATGTTCTCCTCTTTGCAAAAGATGACCTTGATTCTATCATCCAACTCTTGGATGTCTACATCTGTCTCGATCTCGATCCGCCTATCAAGAATGGTACACAACACCTCAAACACCTTATCTTGAATTGGATGAATGATACCTTCAACTCGACTGCATCTGGTGTTGATGTCTTCAAAAAGGACCTCTTTCATCTCGAGTAGAGCTGACCACTGTAGGAGGTTATGGGTTCCTCCATCCATTATCTTTTCTTGTGCCAAAATCCGTCTTGATGTTTGTCTTATCACTTGTAAGACAGGAATGATAACATCTCTAGTGTGAGTGAATGCAGCTACAGTTATCATTAGATTATGGATAATATCAAGGACCTGGATAGCTCGATGAACTGTCTTCATCATTCTTGTTGCAAATTCAACGGCTACCGTGTGGGATTTATCAATCCAAGAACTCATAAGTTGAACCAAGCCCTTCACCCTTTCTGCATCACCTACTGATTCAAGACGGAGTGCTTGTAAAGGAGATACTGTTGGATCCTGACGTCTCAAGGGCTGATTAAGGTGACTAAAATAGTTCCTCCAAGCACTGACCTCCCTTTCAAGCTTCTTATTCTTTTCCATTTCTTCTTTGAGTTTGTCTTTAAGTGCTTCAAATGAATCAGTTGCTTCTTCCATCGCTTGCTCGGAGGTAAGTGGACCAAGCTCAACTGTTTCTAAGCCATACTCTTTTGCAAGAATCTCGTCCTCATATTTGTCCACCACTGGTGTAGCTACCTGCACTTTCCTGGATCCTGTCTCATCTCTAATTACTTTAGACATCTTTGTGGCCTTCTTCTTCTCCATTACCTCATGAGAATTTCCTATAAGGCTTTCCAAGTCAAACACATCTTCTTCCTCTTCAACCACAACTACCCTTGTCAGTCTCTCTTTTAGCCAATCAGGAATGGCAGATCTTGTTTCCCTCACTTCTATTTCTTTAGGTAGTGGCCTATCTTCCCGGAAAGGAGATGTTGCTTCATCATTCTTTTCTTCGTGTTGCTCATTAGCATCAACTTGGGCAGATTGACTTGATGAATGCTGACGTGTCTGTCCTTTCTCTTGTTTATCATTCTGTACCATGGATTCCATAGACTCATCAACTTATATACTATCTGCCTCTGATCTTCTCCTTGACTTGCTTCCTTTTCATGCCTAGAAGACGTGCTTGGTGGGTGATCAGGATTTGTTTTCTGCTTCTTCTTGGAAGGTTCTCTCTTCTCAGGTCCTTCTTTCCTCTTTGAGCCTTTGGAATGAGAAGTATTCTCACTCACACTTGCTTCTCCTTCTTCTGGTCTTGCCTCCAAAGTGAATGTCATTGATACATTCTGCTCCTTCAACTTTTGATGTTGTACATCCACCCATCTGCGAGTGCAGGATAAAACGGGAGCCATCAAAGCTCTCAAGTCTAAAACCTCGAGCTCATTCCAATCTATCTTCACTTCTTTGTCTTCTTTCTCATAGGACGACTGGAGGTATCTACCATTATCCTGGGCTTGATCGGCTACTCTATAAACTTTGTATTTCCTGATGAGATCTAAGGGTAGCCTGGAATGCATCTTTCTTTTAACCTAAATCACCTGGGAGATTCATCCAAAAGTCCTCCACCTGAAACTCATGCTTGTACTTCCTACCGACTGTCTCCTCCATATAACCATGGGGATCAAAATTCTCCCGCGAGCCAAAGGATGTGAATGAGTATAAAGATAATTCCTTCTCTGCATCTTCCGCGGCTTGAGTATTAGGACACACTTCAACTGAATTCCCTAGTATGATGGGCACGGGAATTCCATTTCCATGCTTGTGTTTGGATGCCTTCGCATAAGCTGCCAACTGTCTAGTCACCTCAAGTAGCACTATCCTGTCTGTTGGATATCTTGGGAACATGTAGGGAGGTGAAGGACACCCATGAACTCTGATGTATGTGAACTTTTGAAACTGGATGAACCATGAGCCATACTTCTTCACAAGCTCTTGTGCATCCAGAGACAATCGATTGTGAATCCCACCTTGCAATATCCTGGTGATGTTCATCATGAAGGTGTCATTGACTAACTTGTAGTCACTTCTAGGCGGATAATGCAAATGAACATAAGAATCACAAACTCTTATTTCTCCGGGTCCTCTTCTAATCACTCCTCTGTGAGGTAGCCCTGCATACTCGAAACTCCTGATCAAGGCATATATAACATATGAGCTCATGTGGAATGATTTGGTGGGTCTTAGCCTTCTCAACTGCACGTCCAGACAATTGCTAATGATTCTGGCCCAATGAAGCATTCCTTTTCGTTGGACTATCACTTGTATGAAGAAGAACATCCACTTGTCGAAGAAGAAAGCCTGAGAAGCACCTGTAACTCGATTGAGCAAAGTTATCAAGTCTCTGTATTCCTCCTAGAAGTCAATCCTATGTGGTGTATTGGGAATCTTGTTCAAGCGAGGCCGACTTTTGAGCAACCAATTCTTATTGATGAAGTTCAAACAAGACTCAGGATCATCTTCATAGATCGACCTTGCTCCTTCTAAGCTTTTGTAGATCATGTCTTTATGGTCCGGAAGATGAAGAGCTTCGCTTATAGCTTCCTCTGAAAGGTAGGCTAAGATGTTCCCATCTTTGGTTACGATCGTCCTTGATTGTGAGTCATAGTGGCGGGCACACTCGATCATCAACTCATGGCACTTGACTGCAGGAGGGAAACCTACCGCCTTGATGATGCAACTCTCGATTATCCTCCTTGCAACAGGTGATGGCTTGCCAATGTAGGGGACCTCTCGAAACTTCTTCACATTGAAGTTACCTAAGTTGGTGTCTCCGATATTATTCCACTTGGACACGATCCTGGTCTCCAATTCGTCAATCCTCTGATCTTCCTTGATGAGGGCCTGTCGACTAGTAGATCCTCCGGCTTTGGGGGTCGTCATTTGATGGCTACACAAAAAATTTAAAATTAGTCTTTAAGCATCATACCTTAAAGTATAGAATTTAAGACCTTCCAAAGGGAATGATTCCAAAACATTAATTTGAACATGACATGATAAATCCAGAAATTCTAAATTTTCAAATTAATTATGAATGAAAATTGGATTTTCAAGACTTAGACTTTTAAAAAAATGCTATGAAAATCAAAACAAGTCTTGAATAAGAACTTCAAACAATTTGATTCTTCATACCTCTTCTTGAATGCTTAACTATCAACCTTGGAAATGGAAGGAAAAAGATCATATCTTGCTGGATAAGGATTGGATTTTGGTCTCCCTTTAGATGAATTATGTCTTGATTAACCTTCAAAAGAAGTTCGCCTTCCACTAACCTCCAACTACTTAGCAAATTTTGGAAATTTAGCCTCCAACTTGGTAAGAAATTCGCCTCCAATTTGCTAGATTTTGCTCCTCCAATCTGCTCCTCTAAATTCGCATAAGAAGGAATGAATGAATGATTTGCATTTTGAAACAATACTCCTCTCTTATATAGGGCCCTCACCCTAATTAACTATGAGGCCGACCTAGTTTTTTAGCAATAAATCAAATAAAATTCCCTTTAGGAAGAGGCCGACTTGCTTGTAAAAGCAAGTAAACGCATTTTGAGCGCTCACCTATATTTTTTAAATTTTAAAATTGATTTTAAGGCCTCCAAGGTAGATTTTATATTTATATTAAGGCTTTAAAAATTAATTAATTCAATTGTAATGGCCTTAATTCATGCGAATTTAATTTAGACTACCCCAAATGTCTTGAATTTGGCTAATTTAGTGAAAATTGAGGAACATCAAGGTTTGATCAAGGCTTAATGAAGGCTCTTTGCTTCTTAGGCACTGAAATATCCAAAGTGATGAAGGCCTAAATTATTTCAAGACTTGTTTGAATTCTCATCTAGGCTAGTTTGCTTCATGAATCAAAATCTTCACAACCTAGGTTTGCCATCACAATTTTGCATTTTGCCTTCAACTTAGCCTAAACAAGGTGAATAATAGTTTTTTTCAAGAATTTTGCCCTGGACCCTTTGGAAGAGTCAGGAGCGATTTTTCAAATTAGGTCCTGAATACCTTGTTTTCGACTCCAAAATCTCCCGGAGGGCGAGCTTATGTTTGTTTTGACCTAATCAAGGTCTTGCATTTCAAACTTTTATCATTTCACATGAGGAAATTAGGTGAAAATGTAAATTTTGCCCTGGACCCTTTGGAAGGGTCAGGAGCGATTTTTGCTTACTAGGTCAAAATTCACCTTAATTTGATCGTTGACCTCCTCCAAGGCAATCTCCAAGGTTCATTTATCTCCATTACTGGGTTAGCTCATCAAAACTTTGAAGGAAATATTGCATTTTTGGGAATTTCGCCCTAGACCCTTTGGAAGCGTCAGGAGTGAAATTCTCTCCGGAGCTCAAAATTCTCATTTTTGAAGGTCCAAAACCTCTTCAAGGCATTCCAAATAGGTTCTTCCATTGTAGTCTAGGCTTAGTCTCACTCAAATCTGGAAGAAAAGGGTGATTTTAGGGTTTTTCGCCCTGGACCCTCTGGAAGGGTCAAGAGCGATTTTTCTTGTTTAGGCTTACTCCTTCATCATTTTGTCTTGAATCCACCCCTCAAGGCTAGGCAATGGTCTTCTTCATTCACTCCATCCAGGCTTGGTTTGTTCCTGCAAGGCAAAATAGGGAATTCTGAGATTTTCGCCCTGGACCCTTTGGAAGGGTCAGGAGCGAAAATCCTTCTCTGACCTAGAATCATCATTTTTTGGAACAAACATCCACTCAAAGGTGGTCTCAAGGGCAATTTCCAGCTTGGTTTAGCCTTGTCTTAGCACAAACTTGAAAGGAATGGACTAGTTTCGGATTTTTCGCTCTAGACCCTTTGGAAGGGTCATGAGCGATTTTTAGGTTTTAGGGCAATTCCTTCATCCTTTCATCTTCAAATCATTTCCAAGGCATGGAACATCACGCCTCACTCCCATCCAAGTCATGAATAGCAAAATCTTGTCTTAAATTTGCAAGAAAAAGGGAGAATTTGGAAATTTCGCTCTGGACCCTTTGGAAGGGTCAGGAGCGAATTTCCCTCTTGGCTTCAAAATTTTCATTCTTAGCAATCCAATTCCACTTCAAGGCAATTCAAAAGTCCTCTCAAACCCATGTCTAAGCTTGGTCTAGTCCAATCTTTGGAAGAAAAGATAGGTTTTAGGATTTTCGCCCTGGACCCTCTGGAAGGGTCAGGAGCGAAAATCATGTTCTAGGCTTGATTGCTTCTTCTTGACAATTTCAATTATCTTCAAAATGCAAAACACTCTTCTTCACAACCCATTCAAGGCATAAAACCTAAAAAGTTGCTCTGACCTTGCAAGGAAATAGGTGTTTTTAGGAATTTCGCTCTGGACCCTTCCGAAGGGTCAGGAGCGAACTTCACCATTTGGCTCAATTCCTTCACTTTTTTTGATGATTTCCTGTAATCTCAATTCACTCCCAGGGGTAATTCTTCCTATGTTTGACCTTATCCCATACTTGGCTTGGCAATATTTGATATCAAAAGGTGATTTTGAGGAAATTCGCTCTAGACCCTCTGGAAGAGTCAGGAGCGAAATTTGCAATCATGACCAAAAATCTTCATTTTTTCACCTTAAAACTTCTTTGCCAAGTGGGATTTCATGTTTCATCATGTTAGGATTAAGGTTTCATACCCAAGGAAGGCTAAAAAATGTGTTTATAAGGAATTTCGCTCTGGACCCTTTGGAAGGGTCAGGAGCGAAATTGCCTTTCATGGCCAGAATCCTTCATTTTCTTCATTTCTAAACATGCCCAAGGTTTTCATCATGTTCATTCTTCCTTTCACCATGCCTTTGACACTTCAATTTGACCAAACTGAGCAAGAAATGCCTCCTATAGAGTTTTTCGCCCTGGACCCTCTGGAAGGGTCAGGATTGATTTTTAGGTTTTACGCTTATTCCATCATCCTTTCAAGTTGAATTCACCTCTCAAAGCAAGAAAACACTATTCCTCTCTCATCCATGCCATAAAAACCAAAATTTGACTTGACTTTGCAAGAAAATAGGTGATTGAGGAATTTTCACCCTGGACCCTCTAGAATGGTCAGGAGCGAAAATTCTCCTTTTGGGCAAAATCCTTCATTTCTTCAATTTGAAACTTCTTCAGAAGGCAAAAACAAGCTATTCTTCTTCCATTCATGTCAAAAACTTGACCTTCTTCATTGCAAAATAAGAGCCTTTTGGGAATTTTGCCCTGGACCCTTTGGAAGGGTCAGGAGCGAAATTTCCCTTCTTGTCCAAAAATCTTTCATTTTGCAAGCTTCCAAATCTTCAAAGGTACCAAATGATGTCCAATCTTCATTCCAAGAGACCCTGCACATGAGAACTTAGCCAAAGTTAGGAAGAAATAAGCTCTAACAAGATTTTCACTCTGGACCCTCTCGAAGGGTCAGGAGCGAAATCTCCATTCCAGGCCAAATTGCTCAGTTTTCAAGTTTTAAACCACCTCATAAGGCAAAGTTAGGTCTTTTTCTAAGCTAGGAACAAAATTGCAAGTTTATCCAAGGCAAGAAATAGTGTTTAGGATGAAATTCGCTCTGGACCCTTTGGAAGGGTCAGGAGCGAAATTCCTCTTTCAGGCATCATCTTGCTTTTCAAAAATCAATCAAATCCTTCTCCAGGCAAGAACACATCAATTCACCTCCAAACGTGCCCTAGAAAGCACCACTTAGTCAAAAATGAGGAGAAAAGGAGGTCTACAAGGATTTTCGCCCTGGACCCTCTGGAAGGGTCAGGAGCGAATTTGACATTTCCAGGCTATATGTTACCTTGATTTGCTTCATTTTCCATCAAACTTAGTCAAACCACCTCCTTTTCTTCACTGGCTCTGCTCAACTGACTTGGACAGGGAAACAAACAAGACCCTGACAAGAAAAACTCTCTTTCTATCTAGACCTATTCTCCCTGTTCCTTGATCTAACCAACTTGACTCTCTTGAAAAGCATGCTTCATTCTGGCAATCTTGAGGCTTCAGGCAGACGACTAACAACTTCCCTAAACAAGACTAGACTTAGCTTGAAAGAAACCCTAAAACGAGCTTCCAAGGTTTAGCCCTAATCTAGCCAGCCCAGGCAGACCACTCACTCACTCAAAACCCTAAAAGCAGAGAGAAAAAACCAGCAAAGAGAAAGCAAAACCTAAGGCAAAAAGGGGGGTTCCCCATTCTAATGGGGCGATGTGTGAAATGGTCACAACACACCCCTATTGAAGCCCTAAATGCAAAGAAGACTATGACATGAAACAATGAGATCAACATGGATCCCCTTACTCCTAGGTGCACCAATTTTGAGCAAGGCTCGGTAGAAACACCAGAGGGGTTCACTATGGTCAAATTCAAGAAATCCAGAAGGAAGACATCCCCTAAAAATAGCAAAGATAGCTCCTCTAGGAAGGAATCCCTTGGCCCTGAACAGATATGTGAGGCAAGGAAAAAGAGAGGTAGACCTTGTTCCTCCATTGCATTTGATGCTAGTAATATCACAAATAAAGAGGAATGGCCTAAATGCTTTAAGGGATTTAAATCCCAAATGGACCCCTCCCAATAAAGTTAGCCATGCTGAAAACAATCTCTTGGAATATCAGGGGCCTTGAGGCTCCTGATAGGAAATATATCATTAAGAGATTCCTTAATGGACATAATGACATGGACTGTCTCCTTCTTCAAGAGCTAAAGGTTGTTGGCTTCACTCTGCAAATCGGCCTCAAATGTATTTGGAGGGAGGCTACATCCTTTTGCACCAATCACTCCAAGGGTAAAGGTGGTACAGCCCTACTACCTAGCCCTAGATGGGCTAATAAAGTGATTAACTGGGGTCAATCCCCCTATGCTAGGGCTATCTAGATTTCTATCCAGCTGGATGACCAAAAGTTTGGAATTTGTTCTATTTATGCCCCTAATGACTATAGGGAGGGGGGAGCTCTGGAACTGGATAGCAGGTTTGGAGGACATCCCTTGGATTGTGGGGAGTGATTTCAATATGATTGAACATACAAATGACAAAAAAGGAGGCAACAAGTTTGAATGGAAAGGTATGGAAAGGCTACAATGGGACAGAATGATTAATAGACTACATCTTGCTGACCCTATTGCTGGAAGGAAAGGCCATCTGAACACTATGTGGTAAACTTGGTGTAACTACCAGCAGATGAATAAGAGAATCTACTGCAGGCTAAACAGACTCTACTTCAATAAAAATCTCTTTGACATTAGCAAAGGAACTAATGGGGATCAATACTCTGTTTCCCCATACACACTATCTGACCATCATCCCATAATAATGGGTATTGATCTCTCCTCCTCTTGTCACCCTCCCTCTTCAAGACCTGCTTCCTTCACTTTAAACACTAGACTCTTGGAGGATGAGGATCTCTGTTTTGCCCTGGCCTTCATCAGATTGTTTAACATGAAAGAGCAGCACCGAGTTTCTAATATTGACAAATGGAATTTGAACATTAAAAGTTGGACCACCCTCTGCCAAACAGTAGGGAAAAAGAAAGCCAAGGATGCCAGGAGACTTGAGAGGCTTCTTCAGGATGAGTTGTGTAATGCAGAGATGGATCTTCAAGACTCACCTAACAATGAAAGTATTACTAACACCTTGGTGTCAATCAAGAACCACCTTAGGAAAATTCAGAATGAGAAGGTTAGAGGGTTGAAAATGTAATGTCCCTACTAGTTAGAGATCACTGTCCAACAAAACAGATTGTTAGAATACAACAAATATATATATATAACTAATCTAACTTGCAATTTAACTTTAAAATACTTAATTAACACAATCACAATTCTTATCTAATAAAAAAGGATACGAATGCCATACGGAGATATGTCCTTAGGCGGCTGTGAAGCTCGCCTTCTTGGAACCCATCTTGGTTCCAAGCCATCCAAGAAATCGAAGGTGAATTCGATTCCTGTCTTGGATGTAATTTCTTACAACCAAGCCATCCAGGAAATCAAAGGTTAATTTGATTCCTGTCTTGGATGTAACTTCTTACACCCAAGCCATCCAAGAAATCGAAGGTTAATTCGATTCTTATCTTGGGCGTAATTTCTTACACCCAAGCCATCCAAGGAAGACCATATGTCAATTCCTTGCCTTGGATGATGCATCTCATCATCCAAGTCCTCAGAGGGGACCGGCCAGATCCGTCTCTTCTTGGATGAACTTAGTCAACCAAGCCATATATATACTGCCTACCAGGGATTATCATAATCCCTCCCTTAGACTAAGGGAGTTTCCTCCCTATAGCCTCCATCATGTAATCACATTTATAATACATTTTTGCATTTTTTTACTATTTTCCATTCCATAATCCACATTTATATATTCCTTATTTAACATGTATTCCCTAACATATATTCATAAAAATGTTCATTATCCAATATTCACATTTATTTCTTAACATATATTCCTACTATTCATTGATATGTATTTATTACTTATGTTCATACATATTCATTAACATCTAAGAGCCTTTCATTAACATATGTATTCAGATGTTCATTATTTATATTCATTAATATATATATTAAACTATTCATTATATTCATTAATATATATATTAAAATATTCATTATATTATATTTATTTACACATACATTCTATGACATCTCTTACCTGTCTGCACCCGCAATCGTGGCTTCCAGTCTGCAGTGCCTTTGTTGTCCGCAGTTTCCTTTATACCCCACGCTATCTCCCTTCCTTTTTCCCTTGACCTTGTGGATTGCTTGGGTTTAATACCCATGGAGGGGAGTGATCGTGTCCCTCCACGAGGACCCTTCCGTGGGAAGGGATGTGACGGATTGCAGCCTAGGCTGCGACTACCGTCACACCACTTCCCTTCCGAGGGGAGGTGTGTGACGGTAGTCGCAGCCTGGGCTGCGGCTTCCCGCAGGGGGGGGGTGGTCCACGTGAAACACATAAAGCCTAATCTTACTATATTAAACTTATTAAATTAATTAAATATAAATTTATTTAATTTAATACAAACACATTAACTATTAAATATAAAGTGATTCTTATTTCCCATTTAGCATAATTTAAACACATTAATTACATTAAATTAATTAAATATAAATATATTTAATTAACCCTTTTCTAGTAATTTGTTAGTATTATTTCCTTTCTAATATATTAACACTATTTGATATATTACATCATTTAATAATTGATTATATCATTATTTGTGTTTAAAAGGCTTACATCATGTGGTGAGGTAGAGTTATCACAGAAAACCAGGGCCAAAATGAACTGGTTGGACTCAGGGGACAAGGGCTCAAAATTCTTCTTTCAAATGCTTAAAATCAAAGAGGCAAAAGAGAATATCAATGCTATTCGGGAGAACAATACCCACATTACTGACACAGAGGAGATCCTCAAGTGCTTCACTCTGTTCTACCAAAACTTATCTTTTCCAGCAGATGTAAACGATGAACATAGGGCTGCTAGAGTGCTCATTAAGGAATTGATCCCATCTAAGCTTCATGAGGAGGACATTGAGTTTGTAGGGAGACCCATCTCAAAAGAGGAAATTGAAATGGCTATCTCCTCAATGGGCAATGACAGATCCCCTGGACCGAATGGATTGCCAATAGAATTTTACAAGAAGAATATCAGATGGATTGTTAACGACCTACATAGCCTATATCTGGAAGTTATTAATAAAGGAACTCTGGGCAAAGAAATCAATCAAGGGGTGATCAAGCTCATCCCTAAGGAGGGGGACAAAACATTGCTAAAGAACTGGAGGCCAATCACGCTATTAAATGTCTCCTATAAGATCTTGGCCAAAGTGTTGGCTAATAGGTTAATTAAAATCCTTCCAAAGATAATCAGTCCTACCCAAACTGGATTTGTTAAAGGCAGATATATCCTGGAAAATTTGATCACCTGTTGGGAATCACTCGAGTGGGCTAAAGAGTAAGGGTAGAACGGGGCCATCCTGCTGATTGACTTTGAAAAGGCATATGATAGGATAGAATGGACTTTCATAATTCAGATGCTAGTGAGTCTGGGGTTCCCGGAGGCGTTCTGTAGGATAGTTCGAACTCTACTCTGTGAAGCCAATGTTGTTGTTGATGTAAATGGAACCAGATCTGATAATATTGTTCTTTCCAGGTCAATAAGACAGGGTTGCCCACTTGGCCCGGCCTTATTTTGTTGGCTGTTGATGCTATGTACTATATACTTAAGGATCGTAATATGACCCTGTTGACGTGGCTAAAATCGTTGAACTTGCGACTTCATCCGGCCAACGCAGAATAGAATGTACTCGTTGAGTATCCTATCCTCTCTTGAGATAAGGAAATCCCTAATGCTGTTTTTTGTTTGATCAAAGGGGACGACCTCAAGGTTTTGATTGTCAGGTCTTGACTGCGGGATTACTCAGTGGTCGATGTGATTTGCTGGGAGCACAAGAGGACTTACGATTTGCAACAAGTTGGTCTGCTACGATTCTCGAATTACGTAATAAAGAGCAAAAGGAAAGGGTTAGGAGATCTGAACTAACAACACGGGTATGCGGGTAGACGGATTCAACATAACCAATTCCTACTTGGCCAGAATAGCTCACAACCTTGCAGGAACGGTGCAATCTTCAAAGGGACTTGGAAGATTTTCAGACTGGAGACGCACGGCTAAGCACCCAATTCTGGCGCAGCTCAGACGGACACCTGCAATAAAACTAAGCACAATTGAAGGCTCAGGTTAACCATACAAAAGGATACACAATCAGTATATCCTCAATGGTATGAGCCTGAATCTATCAAATACCTGCACACCCAAAACAGAAAGATCTATCTAAAATGCTGAGAGAAACCATGCAAACAGGATGAAAACAAGACAATAAACACCAAATCAATGTTTATATATTGATTTCAACTGCCTATAAAAACAAATTCTGCAGCATCTCTATGCTACTGCTTAAAATCTAACCTATTCTAACTCTAAAATCTAACTCTCTCAACAGAGTCTAACTATCCAACAATCTCTAACTATCTAACCCTTTAGAAAAGAAAGGCCTCTGCCTTATATAGTTTTTACAATACGAACCAAAGGCTAGGATTAACTGCATCCAAGGGCCCTGATATGCCTTCCAGAAACTAGCAGCCTTAACCCATGCCCATTAAATTCTCACTCATCCATTCAACCACAATTCAACTACCTGCCACTATTTGGCTTCAATTTGAGTCTATCCGGTAGTTGGACATAACTATCCACAACTGACATGTTTCCCCTTTCTTTCAAAATATCTGACTGGGACCTACAAGCAGTTTTACAATAAAACAATTTCAGCTTTTTAGAAATTGAATTCCTGGAATTAAATCCAGCTGTGTGCTTTTTTTCGAGAAGGCATAAACTTGCAGCATTCAGAGTGTTCTTTGGTCTTTGGTCCTGGTGGTGGACTTCATCTTTGTTTAGCGGCATGGTTCCCAATGTTTGGTTGCTCTCGCGCTCCTATAACGCGTTCCCACATCTTTTTTCTTTTCCAGTCTTCAACACCTGGCCTTGATTGCAATCCTTCTTCGATTTGCATTTTAGATCTTTCTCCTGGTTCTCTAATGACATCCTGCGACCTGCGAATGATCAATTTCATTTCAATAAATCAATTTGAAAAACTAATTAATTTAATTTAACAAATATTAAAATTTAACGCCTGGAGGGTCATTTGAAAATTTCCCAAGTTTTAATGCTTTACTCCTTCCGCGAATTTAGTTGTTCCTGGCAATTTCGGGCAAGAGGGGCATTCGAAAAGTTTTAAAAACTTTGACATTTTCACCCCTTAATGGTGAATTTCAGGATTTTGGGCACTTTTGCCAACTTTTCACATTTTGGCTTAAAGGTCCAAATTTGGCCCTTTGGGCACTTTTGCCAACTTTCACTTTTTAACATTTTGGCTAAAAGGTCCAAATTTGGCCATTTGGGGCATTTTTGCCAACTTTTCACTTTTTCAGATTTTCACTTAAAGGTCCAAATTTGGCCCTTTGGGCACTTTTGTCAACTTTCACTTTTTAACATTTTGGCTAAAAGGTCCGAATTTGGCCATTTGGGGCATTTTTGCCAACCTTTCACTTTTTAGATTTTCACTTAAAGTTCCAAATTCGGCCCTTTGGGCACTTTTGCCAACTTTTCACTTTTCACATTTTGGCTAAAAGGTCCAAATTTGGCCCTTTGAGGCATTTTGGCAATTTTTAAGCTTTTCTCCCAAAACGTGCGAGTTTTGGCTCTTGGGCGAGTTTGTCAACCTTGGCACTTTGCATTCTTTATCTCCTTTGTATCCCTTGGCGAAAATCGGCATTTCAACATCATTGCAGGCTTTAACTCTTTCTTCACATTTAGGCGATTTTGCAAGAATTGGGGAGTTTAAGTTCGCAATATGGCCCTAGAGGCTGAATTTGGTTTTAGCGGCACTTGACCCTTCATATCCCCCTCCTCTTCCGCAAAGACAGAAAGGCACAAACCGGGGCGTCCCTGTCCAAGACGGGGATGGGTGTGCGATTCGCACAACAGACCCCCAGGGTCAAAGGCATCTCTCTCCCTAATAAAGAGGAAATTATCAATGTTCAGTTTGTTGATGATACAACTATCCTGCTTGTCTTGGAAGAGGAGAACCTATCCTCCCTGCTGCACAACATTGAAATCTTTTGCAAGGCTTCAGGCAGCAAAATTGCTCTCCATAAATCAACCTTGCTAGGATGGACTGACTCCCCTCCTAGCTAGCTGTCTAAATTTGACCTAGAATTGGGGGGAACGGAACCTAATCACTAGATATCTGGGTATCCCTTTCTCTGTCTCCCCGAATCTGAAAGAAATGTGGGAGTGGTTCAAGAATAAGGTGGATAAAAAACTGAACAAATGGAACAAAAACTTCCTCTCCCTGGCAGGTCGATTTCAGGTCTGTCAAAAAATCTTGTCCTCATACAACATCTATTTCTCCTCAGCCTGGCTATTCAGTAATTACCAGTTCAATTATCTTCAAAAACAAATCGGGAAATTCCTATGGTCGGATGGGATGGGGAACAGGAAACAGCATGCAGTAAAATGGGATTGGTGTGTTAGATCTAAGTTGTAGGGGGAATGGGCCTGAAAGACCTCAAAATTCAGGGCATTGCCTTGGCTGCCAAATGGATTTTTAAAGCCCTTGATGCCAATGAACCTTGGAAAATTCTGATCAGACACAATATACAGTGTTCCCTCCCTAAAAAGGCAAAGAAATGGAGGAACTTGCCCATGTGGGACTTGATTGCTGGCAATTTTGAGATCTCTCCTGTGGGCTCAGAGGTCTTTAAGTCCATATGGAGGGCTTGGAATCATGTCAAACAATTCATCAGTAACAGGGGTATTGTTGATAATAAGGGTGCTCTTAACTTGGACAGATCTATATGGTGGAGTACTCTGCACAATGGGAAACATCTGGCCAACCTTCAAGGGTGCTCTGCCTTGAAATGGCACAACTTAGGACTTGTAACTTTTGAACACATCTTGAAAGACGGTTCTCTGATTTCTTGGGATGCTCTTAGTTCGATCTTCAACGTCCCTACCTCCCAAGCCAGAACCTACAATGTCCTCAAAAATGCACTCGGCCCCATCCTCTCCTCATCGCCCCCTCCTGCGCTCTCCCCAATTGCTTCCCTCTGTTGGGTTGACGGCTCTCCCCTCCCTCTAATGAAAGCCAAACTTGTCTACTCCTCCCTTGCTAACTCCGAAGATATCCTAACTCATCTCAATAATCTTTGGAACCTCACTTCGGATTCTAAAAAGTGGTATTCTGCTCTCTTGAGATTCTAGTATGCTCCATCTGAACCAGAAAAGAAATTCTTTGCCTAGAAACTTCTGCTCCACAAGCTCCCTCTTAAAAACAATAATGGCAACCCCCTATTGTGTAAATTGCGTCGTCTTCCCGAATCTATCCTACATATCTTTCTTGAATGTCATTTCGCCAAAGAGGTGTGGAAATTGTTTGGTCTTTCAATTGATACTAAATGTCTTACTACTAATGAGGTGGTACTTGGTTATATTAAAGGTGGCAAGAAATGTGCTAATCTCTTTTGGTCTATTCTCTCCTTGGAAATTATTTGGATCATTTGGAAATCTAGAAATGATGATGTGTTTATTGGCAAGGGTAGATACCTCACTGAGTCTCTTAGGAGACTCATTCTTTACCTTGTTGCCATGCAGGTCACAGTGGTTCTCCGCCTTGATGAGGGCAAATTTGACAAGTGGTTGAATGATGGCTCAACATATGTCTTCATCAGGGAACTGTCACATGGCTTCACCTGGGACCGAATAGGAAGTAATAAGACACACTTTGAACAAGCTTTAATGAAATTCATGAAGGAAATGGAGGCAAGACAGCAGAGAGAAGACTTCATTCAAATGGAACTAGAAGGTCTGCCTGCACACCCTTATAGAGACCAGTTCATCGAGGGGCATGTACAGGTGTGGTGTGAGGGCGAATTGGGTTGGACTACATGGCTCCCCCCATTGGGAGATAATACTGATCCTGATTCCTCCCTCTTCTTTAGCTAGTTGATAAGTTGTTTCCTTTATGATATACTGCGTATATGGGTCCTCCAAAACTGTAATTTTGTAAATTTTGGGATATGGCTGTATTATTCCTATTCATCATCCGCATCCTGTATGTAATGGTCACATGATATGACCTGTGGATTTTACTGATACTATTAAGTGCTATCTGTTAGATGGCTGTGTGTTTTCCAGCCAAGACTCTTGAATATTGTAAAGCTTGCTATATGATACTTAATACAAAAAAATATAAATTTAATATAAATTAAAGTTACAAAACAATAAATATATCTAAATAAATTAAAATAATAATAAATTAAATAACTAAATACCAAATTTTTAATGAAAATTTAATATAAATTAAAATTATAAAACAATAAGTCTAAATCTATTTAATATTAATAACTCAAAGTATATTTAAAAGAACATTAATCTTAATGCAAGAAAAGAAAAATCCTAATAGATAAAAGTAATATTAAAAGAACATTACGAAAAACAAAAGTTGGAGGGCTTACTCGGGTGACCAGTGACCGATGGCGGCAAGGCATTGCGAGGGAAAAGGAAAAGTCGTGGGGCATACTCGTTGCTAGGCACAACAAAATTCAATGGCAGACATAGCACACGAACACAAAACAAACCGCGCCGACGAATTTTCGACGAATTTTTCCGAATTTAATTACTTTTTCAGAGATTCGCCGAATTCCAAACTTGAAACCAGAAATTCGACGAATGCAATGACACAAGTGATAACTGTAATTGAATCAATATTATTGTTCTAATTGGGTTGTTCATAGAGTTGGTGATCATATAACTGAACTAAGATTTTAACATGTTGGTGATTTGATAAGGTGTTTGGTGATTCCTTGGGTTGGTGACCTAAAAAGTTTCTAAATTTTTTAAACTATGAGACTGGATTAGGATAGTAGATCCTAGCACCATTTCTCACCGTGGATTTCCCATCTTCGGTTTTCACGTACCTTCTTGTGGATTGGTTTTATTGTGCGGTGCATCTTTCCAAATTTCAGTTTGATACTTTCATTTAAGAATTCAGTTTAAAAGCTTTCGATAACTTGGTAAAAAAAAAAGATTTAATTGAATAAGAATTTAAGTTTTATTTACTACTAATTCACCCCCACCTCTCAATAGTAGTTGGCCTACTAGATTCCTCAACCAAAAGAACTACAACAAATGGAACTCTGTAACAAAACTTCCTTTGGTTGCAATAGTTCAGTTCCAAGTAATGAGGCATTCAACAAATGGAACTCTATGATCATAATGTTAGGTGTTAATTAATTACAATTCTCTCTAAGTTTAGCTGCAATTATGTAATTTATTTATAGAATACTATTTGTAAATAAATTGTACTGTTGGAATTGTTATTTTGAATAAAAATCATGTATAACCCCAAAAGATGAAATTACAAATAGCTTTGACTGGTCTTGGACTTTCAAATTCATACCTCCACTATATCAAATTATTAAAGACCTCAAAGGAAGTGTGAGATGATTTGAATGTTTCATTTAGGTCAAAAAAATCGAACGCAAAAATGGGTTCAAAGCAAAAACTGTTTGGGCTAAAAATGATGGAAGGTGATAATATTATTCAACATTGTAGCATCGTAAATTGTCATCGGGCCAATTTACACCCCATGTTTGTGCCCCTACTTTAGCGCGTCTCCTCCTCATCTCCTATCTGGGTCCATTCAGTGCCTTAACTCCAATTTTTATGCCATATACACCAACCAATTGATCCTTCGGACCTATGTCCTTCTCCTTGGGGCTAAGTTGAAGTCCCTAATTGAGGAGGACCAGGGCACTAGGGCCAGAGCGCCCAGCACCCTGGTCCCCCTCAATGGGGCCCATTTTTCAAGTGGGGGATGTGACCTATCACTCTGGCGGGAAATGAAACTGTTGGCTCTATGCGACTGTTGGAGGTCGACCTAATCGGTAAATTGACCTAGGATCTTATATATAAAGGCATTTGATCAACCTAATTTCATTCTAGCAATTTTATTCAAGCATTGAAGTGTTCATCATCAAGCATTTCCAAAGATCTTCAAGGCTGCATTTTCTTCATTCAACATTGTAGAGCAAGTTACATCATTCATATGCAAGCATGTGTGTGATTAGGGTTTTGTCATGTTCATGCCATTTCATACAACATTTGTGATTACATTCAAGAAGCAAAACATCATTAGCAGTCATTCCAGATCTAAGGTATATCTTTCCATTGTTTATTTCACTATTTTCAATATTTCATTCAAGGTTAATTCCTAAACCGAGGTTTGACTTAAGAAAACCCCTATTCCCAGCCTATTTCCCTTCCTTAGTGTGTGCAAGAACAAACAAAATTGTGATCTTCAAAATTAACTTTATTTATAGTGACAAATCGATCCCCCATTGGAGTGCGAAAAGTGCGGAGGACCAGGGTGACCACCACCACGATCCCGACAAGTCAAAAGCTCCTTCTAGGAACAGGGCTGAAAACTCTTATAATCCCCAAATTCAGGTTCGTGGCTCAATCCGACGATTGTAGTTCACTGTTCACAGATAATTACTTCAATTTCAGCCAATTTACCCTAATCTCAGCATCTTCAATAATTCAATTAAACTCAAGGGAAAGAAGAGGCTCATCCAAGACCCCCGAAATTTGATTAGCATCTAGATCTATTAGGTTTAGATCTATCAAATTCCTATATTTTCCTATGTATTGGTCCCTAATTAAAAATTCGCGGTTTTCATCCTTCTTATGGTGGAAACCCTAATTTTTAACCAACACATTTTGGTGAACCCAACTCCTTACACTTGTAATTCTGATTTGTGTTCTCAGATCTGAGTGTTCATGCAATTTAAAATTCAACTTTACATTTACAAGTTTAATTTTCAATTGAATTTCAAAAATTTAAAGGTTAATCTCACAAAAACCCTAATTTTTAAATTCTAAAATTGAGCTTGTGGGTTGTCTAGTTTGCATTAATTGTTTCAGATCTAATTTGGAAACATTTTAAATTTCAAATTAACATTCATTGATCTTGTTTTAATCAAATTACATAAATTTAGAGGTTTCATTCATTAAAACACTAATTTATTTTAGTTAAGTGGATTAGTGGGTTGCATAATTCATCACTTTAATTTTCAGATCTGATTTTAAAAATTAATAATGGCACTTAATAGATCTGATTTATTTGCTATTTCACATATGATTACTTTGTTTTTCACCTATATTTATCATAATCTTGTTGTTGGATAATGGCTTCTTTCACTTCAGATTGCTTCTTTTCAGTCATAGCACTTTGGCATATTGCATTTTTAGAATCTCCAAATTGCTTCCTTTCAATCAATTAGATCTCAAAGCTTTCACTGATAGTGCATGTTGTTTAATTGTGATATTTTTAGGAAAATGCATTGCATATATAGATCACATTAAAACTTTTGTAGATCCCAATCCTAGAGATGTTAATGGAAAACCTAATAGTTGTACCTCTTCTTGGGTATCTAATGTGAATGAAGAATAAGCTAATACTCCTATTAATTATCTCTGTAATGGAGAGCAAGCATTGAAGAGCAACGTGGTACCATCTTCTTCTCGTACACATACCCTAGTGCAAGGGGAGCAAGATCAAAATATTGGTGTTTCTATCTCTCTAGATCCTCCTTATTCTCCAAGAGTCTATCTTAGTCATCAAAACATTTGTAACGACGATGATGTTATACATTTTATTCATGATCTATCCCCCCAACATAACATTAAGCAAAGATGAGGCCTTAGATGATAAGGATCTTCTTTCCCAATCTACCAAAGAGGATATATATGATGATAGAAAGGAAAATCCTCCTCCACAAGATATTCCTTCTTCATCTACTTGTCCCTTTGTTCCTTCTAAACATACTTACACTACAAATTTCAAGGAAGTTCATTATAATGTTCCTCCTCCTTTTCAATTAAGAAATTCTTATAGGAGTGGCTTTAACATAATAACAAAACAAGTTTTTAGAGGACAAGGACTTGGAAAATTTGAACAAGGAATTAGAGTCCCTATAAACCCTCCTACACAAGCTAGCACAGAAGACCTAGGACATAAATGATTCTCCTATGGATGAACTCCTTAGGATTCAAGACTTCAAAGATCATCTTGTTCATCTAAAAGTGCTTCTTCTTCGAAAACTCCATACTGCTCATATCACCAAACTAATGATTACACTACCAATGATTGTCCTTATTTTCAAAATGGAATGCAAGGACTCTGTTAGGACTGTTCTTGAAATCTCCTAAGGTTGGGTTTGTGTTTTGCTCTGGCCCCAGAATGCTTTTGTTTGAATCATATTGGCGAGTAGTTCTTTTTGAGCAATGACTTGTTCTCCCGGTTATCCTCTCCTTATGTTCACTCATGAAGGGTTTTTGTCGTTCAAAGACCAGCCCTGTGTCCTAATGTTTTCTTTTCGACGGTAAATCTAAGGTCTTGAGTATGCTTTTCCCCTTGTTTTAATGAGCCTTAGGTTTTGGGTTTCCTCTGCATGACTTTCTAGGGATATTATTTAAGGTACGTGATCTAAGTTGTTTTTTATGTAGGCCCTCAATACACATTGAAATGTTTTACTTGCCTTACCGAGCTTCCAAGTGTCACCTGATGTGGCAGCTGCGCGGTGTTCAAAAAGGGAACTCGGGTCTCAGTGAGACCTTACCTCCTTTTCTATCGAGTCCCGAGGGGTTTTATTTTTGCAGGATTTCAAAGAATTTTCAACTTGGATGCTCGATGAGTTATTTTGTAGCTTTGGTAGAGTTCTGAGTCTTACCACAAAGTGCAAACAACAATGTACTTGAAGCTCAGCGAACCTTTTGTTTGTAATTGAGCGAGTGTCCGAGGAAGATGGTTGCAAAGTGATATATAAAGGCAACTCGGCACTCGTTGAGTTGCTATCTTTCTTCTAAGCAAGTTTCCAAGTAAGCGAGGACAAGGTCTTTTGTCACCAGGTGAGTAGGATCCAGCATGTCAGTTTGGGATGCGCTAAGGTAACCTAAGGGATTTTAGTGAGCATCCAAGGGATAATAATAAAGTTGGTGATAAGCAAAGTTGAAAGGTCAAAAATAGTCCCCTCGAGTAAGGAGATTTAAAATTCGCCGGTGGTTGTCGATGGTTTAAGATCAACAGTTCAGATTCAAACTTGTGTCATGCCTGTTTGCGCCATCAAAATTCACACGAATAGCATTAATGGATGAAAAGACTGGAGAGTAAAAATATCTATTCGTAATATTGATTCATTTTTTAAGCCTGGAGCAGATTTTAAAGCAGAGACGAGAAAAGAGCTAAGGTTTTGTTGTGACCTAATTCACACATCACCCCATCATAGATGGAGACCCCCTGCTTTCGCTTTTAAGGGTCTTGTCTTAGCTCTACATTTTCATAAATCTTCATTTTAAGAGAGTTTAAGAGTTAAGCTTTTAAAGTCATCCCGATCCAAATTAAGAAATCTTGCTCAGAATTGAATTTGATTGCTGCCAAAGTGCTCAGGAGGTCCAAAGGATGAGGATCTCAATTGCTTTGAGTCATTTCTGACAACCTGCTATTTTTAGAAATTTTTACTTTTTTGAAAGTGGCATATGGGTTTTGTTCCTCGAATCATTCTATTACTACCCATTTTGTTGGAATTTGAAAATCTCGCCTCTAGGTATGAAAAGCAGAGCTTCAAAAAAAATTATTTTTTCTGAGATTAGGGTTTTGTGCTTTAGGTCATTCTAGTCGTACCCATGTCTTCAGATTCGGAAAATTTTGCTTCTATGTATAAAAAGCGAGGGTTTGAAAATTTTTGCTTTTTCCGAGATTAGGGTTTCAACCCTCATGCCAAATTATTCCTTCCCATGTTCTCACATTTTGAAAATTATGTCTTTAAAGGTAAAAAGCAAAATACAAACCCTAATTAGGGTTTTGTTCCAGAAGATCAGCCATTTTATCAGTACCCATGTTCTCAGATTTCGAAAATAAGGTCTCCAAGTGCAAAAAGCAAAATGGAAATCCAGATTAGGGCTTTTGTTCCAGATGAACCAGCAAGGTATGAACATGGCAGGTATACTGTTGATCAAGTCTAGAGTAAGGGATTGGAAATAGCACATTGAAAATTTTGCCCAAGTTGAAGTAAAAATGGCAGATAATTTTGACAAGGCTCAAGGTTAGGATTGAGAATATGGCAAATGATCAGTCAAAATCCTCCAAGGATGTGAAGCTTGGAAGATGTTTTAGCAGAATCAATGTCTGCCAAGGAATAGAAGAATTGTCCAAGTAAAATTGTCCAACAAAAATTAAACTCCTACCAAGGGTTAACTAATCCATGGTAAGAGTTATTCAAACTCCTGGTTAATCTTATTCATACACAAAAATGTCAGGCAATCTTCTAAGTGCACCCCATGTCCAAGCTCAAATTGTCTGACAGATGGCAAACTCCTACCAAGGGTCAACTAACTCATGACGAAGGTCAAACAAACTCCTACATATGGTTAAGCTTGAACCAAGGAAGAGATAGCAAAGCAAGTATCAAGTTCACCTTGGCTATGCATACTCCAAACACGCCAAAGCAAAGATGGAAGAATTTTCAAAATCCGCCTAGGGAGAAAGAAGTAAGAAGTGTGTGCCACAAGCAAGAAATTTGACGTGTCAAAGAATTTTCAAACTCCGCCTTGGCACAATAACTTCTAAGTCCGCCCAACTTTGGCATGAAATAAAGATGACAAAGACTCATCCAAGGCAAAACAAACATGTCAAGGAACTTTCAAAGCCCGCCTTGTCCATCATGCCTTCAAAGCACGCCCAGACAAGGTTGACCATAGCACAAGAAATATGAACAAAGTTCGCTAAAGTTTGAGCAAGAATGTCTAAGGCGATGTAGGGCCCATTGAAGGTAGCATAAAATGAAGATGATATGAATTGCCAAGTTGGCAAGTATGATGACATGGCAAGTATGATGACTTCGCATTTAAAACAATTAAAGTCAATAAAAAAAATGTGACATGTCAAGATCATATTTTAAAAGGTAAATAAACTTCTAGAATAAAGCAAATAAAACTTTCTAAAACATGATGGAACCTTCTAAGGATAAAATTCGAACTTCTTGAAGAGCACACGATTATACTGAGAGGGGGGGGTGAATCAGTATAATGAAACTTTTCAATTTAATATGATAGAATTAAGTTATCCAAAACAATTATGCACATAAATACAATAACACAAGAATTTGAGTGGAAACCCAATGAGGGAGAAAACCACTAAAATGAATATTGTATATTTATATTTCTTTTACAATGTTTGTGAGCACCAACCCACTGGAAGCACCAACCTCCTAATTCTGTTTTGTGAGCACCAACCCACTGGAAACACCAACTCCCAAATCTGAACTTTGTGAGCACCAACCCACTGGAAGCACCAACTCCCCAATCTGAAAATCAAGGCACCAACCCTCTGAATATGAAGCACCAACTATAAAGAAATGAAGCACCCACTCCACCCAACTTCTACATAAATCTTTGTTGTAACTTGATTTCAAAATCAGTCACCAAGCTGTCCTCAAACTGTATATCAGAATCATCAATAAGTTTGTCCCTGAACTGATGCAACAATTTCAGTAGGTCCACACGTATGCCCCATAAACTATTCTTTCCTTCACATGTATATTCAATCTTCACATATTCTCTTCATAATGTCTTTTAATATCAGCACAGTCAATCTGAAAAAAAAAAAAATTCTGAAATAAGTTCTAACTAAGTTTAGAATCAAGCAGCATATCTTTCTTGTTCACATACAACACACTGAAGATCTGAAAAAGATCACTTTGGACAGGTTGCTGATTATATGTTTCACTGTACAATATATCTCTTCATACGGTATGATTATCCCTTGTGCTTGAAGTAATTCACCATATGTTTTTGTTTTGCACACTCACTTTCTCTATGTTGTATTTGTTCTGATCTCACCAACAGCATACACACAGTAATATACCAATCTGCACACCACACATTACGGTAGTCTTAGCCCACACACATTTGTGTTTGTTTTTTATCTTATATATATTATCCAAGCATCACGATTTTTCACATGGACTATTGCATCTCTTTCTTTCACGACTCTTCAACTTTTTAATCACGACTTTTCATTGAATCGTATTTAACAAGAGTGTTATTTAGTTAAGGCTTTATTTGCAAATATATTAATGTTTGTATCCATCGAATTTTGAGATAATATATTATGTCCGCCGCTTTTTATCTTTGACCACGGTCTTTAATAATTTGGATTGCCTTGTTTTATCTTATCGGATATAATATATCGTTGATATAAAATAATGGTGATGTTTATGCTTATATATCTCTTCCACGATAATAAGAGTCTTTTCTTTCCGCCGATATTCAATGCTTTATAAAATATGCACTATAATATACTTTGAAGTATTTTTTAAAAATATGATACCGTCGATATATTTTTAATATATTTTTTTTCCGCTCCATGCGATAAACTATATTGCTTTTGCTTTAGCATTAATGGTATCAGATGTATTCACCGCCAAGGTTTTTGATTTTTATTTACCACCGCTTTGATAGAAATATGTTTTTTTGAATCTGACTTTGGAATATGTTTATTTGCCACCACCTTGCATCGTCTTTATCAATAATATATCGGACCATATGCATATAGCCGCTCCTTGGTATATATCGGGCAATGGTATTATTCTGCTAATATAATCTCTGCTGAAATATATATGTCTTTTTGTTTTTGCCGATATTATATTATATTGATACTTTAAAAATATGCTTCATTATATCGTTGCTTTGTTGTGTACCACTGTATATTGTTGTATATGTATCGTAGTCCTGTAGATAATTTGATCACTGTTGACTATTTATTGTATACATATATTTCTAAGTATCACTATTTTGGCATCAATGACAATATTCCCATCACTTCTTAGAGGGACGATAAACCAATAAAACTTTCTAATTTTTGAGAATCTTCCAAGCTTCCTTCTAGAAGAAGGCAAAGAGTTCGAATTTCCTAAAGATAGAGTAAAACAATAAAGCTTCTAGAAGCAGTCCAAGAAGCTATAAAGACAAGGTTTACCATCACTTCTCTTTGCCAAATTCAAGAAGCATAAGTCTATTTCCAAAATCGCTAAGAGTGGTCAAGGTAAGCAGCTCAAAAACATAGAAGATTATCAGGTTCATGCCAAAATCTGATCATATTATCAGATTAGCCTTGCAGAAGTAAAGCAAATTCAAGGGTTCGAAGGAAATAAGTTCGATATTTTCCTCAAATTCGCCATTGATAGCAGTTTGAAGGTGTAAATTCTACCTTGATCATCTCCAGAAAGAGGAATAAAACAGGTCCAAGGGTTTGAAAGGGACAATCAAAAAGTTCAAGTTCGGCATTAACAAGGTTTGCTGATAAAATTCTGAGTTCACCATTAATCATCCTTGAATCTGCCTTGGGAGAAAGAATCCAAATTTGCAGAGTCTTAATAATCCTTCAAACCTGCACTTCATCTTACTTTAAGAAAGCAAGACAAATTTGGAGGAAGATACATATCCAAGACTCATCCAAGATCATCATACACAGCAAATTGAAGGTTTGCTAGCAAACTTGTGTAAACCCTGCCCTACCAAAAAGAAAGTAATCTAAACTCGCATATCCAAGTATTTGGAAGCCAAACGAAATTGTCAAACTGCTGCAATCATGATCAGTAAGGTTGAAGATAACAGACTAAGGGTTTGCTAAGTATCCTAAGTTCATAATCACCTCTAAACCCACCTTAGAAGAGAAAGATTGTTCAAGTTTGATTCACATGTGATGATCTTTCAAGTATGATACAAACCTGTCCAAAGCCTATAAAATTCGCCATGGAGATGAGAAATAAAGCATTCCCAGGGCCTGGAAACCAAGCAAAATTGTTGAAAATGCTATCCAAAGCAGCAATCAAAGAAAGTTAGAAGATTGGAGGTTCGCTGGACACAAAGGAATACACATGGTTGCCATAAAGAAAAGTATGAACAAACTTAAGATTGTGTCCAAGCAAAAAACTTGTCCAAGGATGTGGAATGTCCGCCCATGTTCAAGGAAGAAAATTCTCAAAATTTGCTGAGGAAATAGATTAAAAACAAAAGTGTTTAAACTTCCTCCAATGCTGCCCTGGCAAGGATTTTATCCAAAGAAACCAAGCACAAAATTTGTCCAATAAATTGAGAACTTCGCCTTGTCAAGAGGAAGACATTCAAACATGAAAACTTTTCCATAAAAATTTGACATAACCTCACCTAAGTTCACCTAAGGGTGGACAATCCAATATGACACAAGAAGAATGGTTCAAATTTTGTCCCAATAAGATCAGATGGTCTGATTCCTAAATCTGCTCATGACAAAAGGACATATGACTATCCAAATTCTTTTCAAAATCACCAAGACATGATGGATGAAGATTCACTCAAATATAACCGTCCAAAAATTCTTCCAAAAACCGATCCAAGATAATCCGAAACATGAAATGGCAAGACAAACAAGATTCAAGTTCGCCAAACGGAAAATAAAGTCAAAATACATTTAAAGATGACTGTCCAATAGACATGAAACATGCCAAGACATAGGATGTGCAAATTGAAATAAATTCCTTCCAAAATCACAAACCCAAAGGCATGAAGAAATTGTCCAGGCATAAATGGAATATGTGAAGATACCAAGTCAAAGACTTAAAATTGAGAACAAATTTGCCATGCCAGAAAGATGAAGTTTTGATCATATTTCACATAAAATCAGACCAACATGATGGGAAATAAACTTGTCACATGAAATATTTTTTATTATTTTCCAAAACCCAAAATAATTCTCAACACTTCGAAAATTTCGTCAAAATTCAAAATTTCTAGGAAGTTCTAGAAGATTCCTAGATAAAATCAAATTTTTGAGAGAAGAAATAGAACTTTCCATTTTCGAAAGATTAAAATTTTAAAAAAATAACAAAAAAAACAATAAAAAATTATTTAAAAATTAAAAAAAACAATAAAGCAAATCAAAAAACTTCTAAATTTAAGAACCCTACCTCTATATATTTTCAACCAATTCACTTTCACAATTCATTATTCAAGTTGAAAATCTTGGGGAGCATTGAAGAGAAGTTTTCTCTCAAATTTTATGAACTTTGGATTTTTGAAGAAGAATTGTCCAAAAGAAGATTCTTCCAACTGTTAAAGGTCTAGAAATTAAGCACTTTTCTTTGATTTTAAGGCAGATTTTCAGAATCAAAGGTAAATTTCAGTCATAAAGAGGATTCCAAAACTCAATTTGACTGAATTTTTTCACCTTTCTGTCTTATTTACTCAATTTTCATCGATTTCTTGACCAAACCCTTCAAAGACTTAACCTTTTAATAGGCTGAAAATAATATTTTCAGAAAAAGAATTTAAAATCACAATTGAATTCTGAAAATAACATGGAATTTTCATGTGTTTTTACAGGTAGCAATGAAGTTCACCAGCGAAGGAGTATAGCTAAAGTCCAAAATCAAATCCAAATGGAAGAATATCACTGACACAAACCTTGGACATGTTGATATGGAGGAATTCAAGAAAAGAATGTATAGACGTGATGGAAACATTACTACACCTGTTACCCAGAAAATGATGCACAATGGAATTGTTCAAGCAGCTGGACTCCAACCAGCCAAAGACTGTGTTGAGTTGATAGTCAAATGTGCTTTGCACTATAAAGCACAATCAAGAGAAATCATTGCACCAGATGGGAGAGTCCTGGCAAGTCTTTCAAAATTGTCCATCCAGAAGACATTTGATATACCAAAGCACAGTAAAACCACCTATAAGACTAAGGAGGAGGCCCTGAGAGTCTATGATAGTCAATCTGAACTTTGTGTTGCGCATGTAAACAATTCTTGGCTTCAGAAGAAAAGACCTCAAGGAAAAGTGTCAAAATATTTGTTGTGTCCCATCTTCAAGGAAGAGTATGGTGATATCATGCTATTATTGAATAGAGTAATGGGCAGCTCTAAGGGTCAGTTATTCAAGACATGGATGTATTATTTCATGGATGAAATCACCTCAGGAACCAAGTTATTCAACGCATAATCAGTGATATCCTTCATGAACACTTGATGAACTTGGAAAGGACAAAGACATTCCACATGAGTTCTTACATAATTTATCTATTGGCTGGCACTTACAAATATTCAGGACTGATTTGCAAAGGTATAGTAGGAAGTGGTGAGAATGAATTCCGATCATATGATTGTTATCCTCAGATGCAGCTTAAGGAGAAAAGTTTTCGAGCCCATGACGCATTCCTGATGTACATAACAAGAACACTACAAGGAGGTACCTGTTGATGTATAGCTAGGTCGGATCCCTTTGGTGGGCTGACCTAGTCAACCGAATTGCTAATGGGCCTTCGGCCTTAGCAATTTGCCTTTGTATTAGGCCCTATTTGAGCGGGTTATAGGTCAGCCCTATAACTATAACATGTAAAGGAATTCATGTAGCATGTAAACATTATATAAAATATAGCTTGGTCAGGACCTATTAATATGTAACTTGTAAAGTGTTATTGGTCAAGTCCTAACCGATGTAACTTGTGATATTGGTCTGACCCTATAATGGCGAATGTAACTTGTGGTTATAAATGGGTCTGACCCTATAATGGCGAATGTAACTTGTGAATTTGTAATTTGGCGCCGAAGCCGACCTAGGCATAAGGGTTAAGGGCATGTATATAAAGCAAGTGACTTGAGGTCACAAGTGATATAACTCAAGCGAATATCATCTGCCTTAATAGGATTTGTTCTGCTCCGAAGGTCAGCAAACATACTTTGAAGGTTTGTGATCTCAGTCTGAGCCCTAGCGAATCTCTTCCTAGCTAGGCGAACTTCATTACCAGCTGAGCGAACATCACCCTAGGCTGTTCTGAGGCTGCTGAACTTGCTACAGGCAGTAGTACCTGCATTTTGGAGACTTCTTCAAGTCTGATCTCAAGTCCCAGGATCAGATAAGTTGTGTCTTGTCAATTGTGTTTGTGACCTAGCTGGGCAAAGTTGTAACCTATTTTTGTGATTAATCTAAGGCAGATCTAAGACATTAGTTGCTGGGTTTTTCCTCCAAGAGGAAGGTTTTCCCAGGGTATAGTTGTGTTGTGTGTCCTTACTATGCATTTTTGTTTTCTGCTCATTAATTGTTAATCTGATCATTAAAATCTAACAGTACCCATAACAGACTTTCTCATGAATCGAAAAGTCTAATCAGCAGGTACGGATCTTGGTTTATCCAGTTTCTAAAGTTTACTTATATCAGAATCCAAGGTTTTACAGGTCGTCCTTATCGATTGCCAATCTACCTAACCAATACGATGGTCCTGTTGGAAGTTCTTAGACAGTTGGAAACATATCAAAGTTTCAAAAGCATAAAACAGAAGGCAGCCATATCTTTTCCATTCTTCATTGAAAATATGGAAGAATCTTGTTCAATTGCGTAGGCAGCTGAGAGTGCCAGGTTTGAAATGCAGTGTTATCCTTTTACCTTCTACCAATCCAGAACCAATTATGATCCTCACAATAACATCAGAACAGCGAAGGAGGAAAGGTTTAGACATAGAGTAGATATAGAAGATTTCTAGGCAAATGCTTTTGATGCATATGAAATCAAGAAAAGGTTATATTCCAGGCTATCTATAAATTTCATCAGAGAAACTCAACATTTTCTCGTACCAGATCAGTTAGACGATAATGGAGAGCATACTCAACCTCGTTTTGATGAGCATGCACCCCTTTCTCCTATCAGGTGGTCAGAGTTAGATCATGCAAACTTAACCACCCTAATGTAACCAGCCATGAAATATACCGGGTGGTGGGTTAATTAGCAGTGTCATAGGCTGAAGCAGAAGAATATAACTTTGACTTATAATTTGATGGGAGTAGCAGAAGGATTTTCTTCAAATGAAGAAGCAACACAACATATTAGACCAAGAGAGAGTGCTAAAAGGAAGGGGAAGGCAGTTGAGAATGAGGAAACTGCTCAGAAGAAGCAGAGGATAGAACAATCTCGTTCCACCACATCAAGGAATGAGAAATGCATATTAAATCTTGATGAATCATTGGCTGAAATAGAAATTCCTTCTTCAGTTCATGAAGAAAATGCATAATCAGTCCATCATGAAGATGAACAGCCACCATCTCCTACTTACACAGAAATTCTGGAATCAGAGCATGACACAGATATTGAAGAGGAAGAGTTTCAAGGAGGGATGATTTCTGCTCTCCGGGGTATTGCACGTGACATTGAAACAAAGGATGACCATGAGGTAGAAGGCATTGAGCTACCCACTGTTCCTGAATGGCAGAGGGAGAGATTGAAGATGAACACACCAGTAGTAGAAGAACAAGAAGAGGATGACATGGCAGATTTCTTGGCCAGATTAGACCAAACTGCTGTGAAGAAGCCAGCCAATAGATTTTCTACCATTCAGAGAGATGAGGCAGCTAGCCGCACAGTGCAGATAGTTGTGCCTAAGGTGAACAATGCAAAGGGAGACATTGCTCCTCATGACTTTGAGATCGCCACTTTTGACTTAGGCCCAAATAAAAGATGACTTAAATAATTCATTGCTTCCATGAAGGCAAAACTAGATGAGGAGACAGAAAAGAAAAATGAGCATAAGAGAGAAGTAGAGCGCTTGAAAGAGTATATTCGGCAACTGACTACTAAGCAACTTAATCAAACAAATCCAGAGGTTCTCCCAAGTTCATAGAAGGAATTGCATCAGCATATGATCAAACTTATTCTTTGCTTTCCAGGATTGAGAATATGGCAGAAATATGGGTTGACTTCCAAGATGTTCAAGATAGAATCATTTCATCCCTTAGAAAGCTGAAAGGAATCTCATCTCAAGAGTTGGTTGATCAAAAGATAATTGAAGAAGGGGCTGCTTATGATTTCAACAGTTGGCACTGGACACTAGTTGCAGAGAATGAGGTCTTGGAGAAGGTGAAAGATGATGCTGATAGAATAGAAGGACAGATAAAGGCGATTCAAAACAAGATCTTCCTTGTAGTTATAGAAATGATTGGGAAGGATACCCTCCGAGAGAGTGATAAGTAGTTGGGGAATTTGAAAGTCAGAATTCAGGAAATCTTCTTTGCCACCACAAGACCAGTCTCGAAGGATAGTTTGGCTAAGGCGTCAAGCCTCATGTCCATTAAAGATGTCTTTCACAAACAGAAATTGGATTGGGAAATCACCTTTGCTTTATGCGCCGATGACTGGGATGGATTACAGTTCAAGATCAACATGTTGCCACATGTCACCATGGAGGAAGTGGACCAAATTGTGTCCAAATTCATTCAATTTCAGAAAAAATGGATACGATCCTAAAAAATAGCATCTTCGGCCACTTGTCTTGTTTGAAGTTGATCTTGGATTTTATTTTGGAAACTTTATTTAGGCTTAGGTTGTCTAGATCTCAGCCATCGATCTTAGATTGATCTCGGTCATCTATTTTGCTTTCAAAAACTATATATAAACTTTCATTCTCTCATTTCATTGTTGTGGAGAGATTTATGAAATTGTTGCACAGAGTTATTTGAGTAATAAAATATTCATTATCAGTATTGTTTTGAAATACTTTTTATTGCTAAATGGTTGCATGGTTGCATATTTCCCTTCAACATTTAGATTAGATTTGCTTAAGTAATTTGCTTTCAAGTTGTTACATGAATGATAGATCTAATAAGTATTGGTTGGTGAAATCTTGCTCATACTTTTGTTGGATGGATGATTTCCTTTCAATGTGTAAAGTTAGCCTGAGCTTTTAATATGGATGTTTAACTTCTACTTGGAATGATATTGTTCAATTGTTGGTATTCTTTCTGAGTGTGGAAATCTTAAGCAAAACCCTAGATGATTGCACTCGCTTTACGTAGTTGTCCGAGTGTGGCGAAATAAAGCGTTGTTACCGGTTTCACCCAATCTTTACTGTGTCTTGAGTTCATAGGAATAGCTTAGAAGTGGCATAAAATCCCTAAACCCTCATCTTTTTTAATCTTTTGTCCTAAAACAGAAAATCCAAACACATAGAGCATAAATTGTAAAATCTGCCTAAGTTCAACTTGTGAATGATACCAGTCGATAAGTGTAAGCCCCCCTTGAGATTTTCAGGACACACTACCCAAGCAGCTATCCCACTAAAGTCGCTCGTTCGCAAATATAGACCTTGGAGTCATCTTGTGGTCTTTCTCACAATCTTGGCACAAGTAGTGATTTTGTTCAGGAGAGGATAGAGTATCCTTGTGGTATTTTCTTCTAAGTGTTCGATATATGATAAAACGTACACCAACAAGTTCCTGCCAGGAGATTCGATTGCTTCCATAATTTTCAGCCAATTCACCAAAAGCCAGTGAGTTAATTTTTGCATTCCCTGAAGTTATTTCGAGTTCTTTCTGAAGAAAAAGTAAGCTACTCAGTTAGAACCCTAGCCTAGGATATCTACAACAATTTGACGGAAATATTCACTAAGAGATCTACAAGATGTCTACCTCTTCAAAGGTCTCGCAATCAGGCGAACCAAAGGCAAAAAAGCCAAAGACAGAAAAGAACCTTCATGATGATTTAATTACCTTGTTGCCTAGGTCTTCATGGAGGCCGAAACCTAGTGCCCGTGTCCCTAAATTTTCTGACAAACAAAGCAATTGTTGTCATGTTCCCTCTATTTTTTGACTATATATGTATATATTAATGTATCCTCAAAAGAAATAATAATAAAATAATATTCACTGATTATTATAAATAATAATAGAATAATATTTACTGATTATTAATTTACAAATAATAATAACATATTATTCAATGATTGCATTGATTATCAAGTTTCTTTAAAACAAGAATATTAGTAAAATAGCATTTAATAATTATTAATTTATACCAATTATTAAATGTTATAAGCTAGCGCTTCTTTGTTTGGCAACGAATGTTTGGGAAGTGGTGACTTTTCAAGGAGTCGCCGCCTTTTCCAAACCCCTTCCAACAGGCGTGACTCCCCACTACAAACATGGAGGGGAGGATAAATAAGAAGCTCGGGGGGATGAACGAGACACAAATTTGAGAATAAAGAATTACGCCCCAACACCACGCCCAGACAATCAATTCTTCTCACGTATGAACACGTACCATGGATTGATGAGATCTTAATGAAGTTTATATATACACTCTCTCTACAATGCAATTGTTGTGTTGTTTCATACATATATATATTACCTTCATAATTCACTCTGTATAGTAACATGAATTTCGTATGCTGCAATAACCATATTATTTTCTGATAAACAATGCAATCTGAATAAGATTCATATCGCAGTCAGTAACTCTATAACCAGTGTACCATTCTTCATATACATATACTTTGCTTCCGTGAATCTGTGTACACACAGCAAAATAATATAGATTCTTTGTACAACTATGCAATCAATTCACTCTGGAAAGTCACAATTATATGATTTTAATAAATTCATTCGGTAATTTTTATATATAAATATATGTGACAGTTGATTCAGTAATTACATATAATCTATTATGAACAAGTAATTGGTAGAAAACTTAATGAATTATTTACAAAAATCAAAAAGATCTTATAGAGTTACAAAGACGATGTTTCTAAATATGAAACAATTGTAAAATAGAATGAATCTAATATTGAAATATATTTACATAATTGACCATTAATTAATAATAAACAATATTATACTAACACCCTCCCTTAATAGTCAATCTATCAACAACACCAAGCTGCCCCCTAAATTTAGCAAACTTATCTGGGCTGAGAAACTTGGTGAGAATGTCGACAGTCTGATCTGCAGTTGGAACATATTGCAACTGAACTGAGTCGTCTTCAACAAGTTTCCGAATAAAATGACAATGAGTTTCCACATGCTTGGTTCTTTCATGGAAGACAGACACCTAAATTAGAAGCCTTCAAAGGCTAATCCTCAGAATTCTACTGAGACAAGAAAAGCAGAAATGGTCCTCGTTCTTCATCAAAGGCAACATCGCGACTGAAGATAAGACGATTAGTGTCTACATGAATCAACCGGTAAGCCTTGTGGTTGTCATTGTACTTTGTGAACATAAGCTTCTGACTCTTGGAATCCAACTTGGAATGCTTTTCATCTGGAATCCATACATACGCTAAAGAGCCAAAAACTTTCAAATGATTGATCCCAGGTTTGCGACTAGTCCAGGCTTCCTCAAGAGTCTTCCCCTTAACAGTATGTGTGGGAGACCGATTAAGGAGATAGACTGCAGTATACACTGCTTCTACACAATACTTCTTAGCAACATTCCTGTGTTCCAACATTGACCTAGCCATTTCTGTAATCGTGCACTTGCGACGTTCTACAATGCCATTTTATGCCATGTGTATCACAGAAAGTGGAGAAAGCAGTAGAACAAAACTCGCCCCATTATCAGACCTAAGAGTAATAATAGAACAACCAGACTCTTTTTCTACTAAAGCCTTAAATTTCAGAAATACAAGAAACAAATCTGATTCCTGTCTAAGAAAGTACACCCACATTTTACAACTGAAATCATCAACAAAAAGCAAGAAATAAGAGCACCCAGTAACAGAAGGTGTATTGATTGGACCACATACATCAGCATGGACAAACTATAGTACTTTAGAGGTCTTGTGTTGCTTCCCATCCCGACAAGCTCCACAAACTCGTTGATTCTGAGTTTGAATTTCAGGTAGGCCATGTACTAAATCTTCCCGAACAAGCTAAGCAAGGTAGTGAATGTTCAAGTGACCATATTGTTGATGCCATAGACTGGTGATACAGGAGGATTTAGCTGCAAAAGCATGCTCAAGAGAATCATTTTTATCCACAAGTCTGTATAGACCATGATCCTCAAAGCCAACAGCTACAGTAGTGTGTGTCGCACGATCAACAATCGAACACTTGTGGGAACTCAAGATCACATCAAGTTGAGGAGAATGCCACATAATCTGACTCACTAAGAGTAGGTTTAGTTCCATGCCAGGAACGTAGTATACATTGAGGAATATGAGATTCCTCCCACCAGACTGTATTTGAATGTTGCCCTTGCCGACAACGGTATACTCTTCACCTCCTCCAAAAATAACTGAATCAGTATAGGGAGAGAAATCTGTGAACCAATCACACCTGCAAATGAAATGCCGAGAAGCACCAGAATCTATATACCAGGCAGAAGACTTCACATGGTCTGCAGGTCTTTTAGACAACAAGGTATAAAAGGCAGACTCTTTTTGCTCTGTATGCTCAGCAACATTGACTTTAGGCTGAGACCCTCCCTACTTTCGTTGTTCAAAAGCTCTCCGATTGCGACAATCCTTGATCATGTGGCCATATTTATGACAGTAGTTTCATTGAACCTTCTTCTTCTTCAAACCATCCTGAGACTGACTGGAGCCCTTCTGTTGAGATAACTGAGATGACTGAGATTTTCCTTTATCCTTGTGAAAGATTTGGCTGCAAAGGGTTGCTCTAAGGACGACAAAGTGGCATTGCTACCAAACTGTTGTTTCGAACGATCCTGCTGCAGAAATTTGGTGCACAACTTTGGAAATTTTAGATCAACATTCGTTGAAGTAATGTTGAGAGTTTTTATTAAGTGCTCATAGGATTTACGTAGACTATTCAAGGTAATGACTACGATATCCTCTTCCTCCATTTTCCGACCAATAGCTTCAAGCTGATCTCGAATGTCCTTAATCTTTGTGAGATGCTCCTATAAAGACATAGGTTCATCCATCATGATGGAGAACAACTGGTTCTTCAGAAATAATGCTCGGCTTTTGTCGGACGTCTCATGCAATTCCTTCAGATGCTTCTAGATTTTTTTTTTGATCAATAGATGCTTCTAGATTTTTGATGCCAACTTTCTAGAGGGAATTTGAGGCAACTGGTCATCTGTGACAGAGAGCTTAAGGAGCATGACAGCTTCGCGATTCCAATCATCAAACTTGTCTTCATCTAGTCCAGTTGTGGTAGGACGAGACTCTCTTCCCAAAACAAGATCAAGGAGGGGATATTCGAAGATTGTCAACATGCGCTGCTTCTAGGTGTTATAATTCCTACCGTTGAATCTCTGACTGCCTTCCAACATTAAGTTGGTTAATGATGCCATCTTGCATGCTCCCCAATGCACACAAAAAAAAAGAAATCTGAAAAGACATGAACTTGAAACAGAGGCAGAATCAGGTACAAACTTTGAAAAAGTCGAAGTACGGCTGGCACGAAACCTGAGGTAAAATTCTCGGCAAACCCAAAAAAATTCTGACGACCCAGAAAACTTCTCAGAAAGCCCACAAAGAATATATAGGTTAAATCTAGATCCAACCAAAAAATCAGATGATTTCGATAAAACCCTAGTTGGCTGAGAGTCAAAACCCTAGGTTGGTGAAAAGAACTAACACCCAGAAAAGTTTTTGAACCAAGAAGCCAAAATCCACAGAAAACCCATCGCAGGCCATGAAAAAAAGGTCTACAATCGTCGACGTCGGGAAGCACGACGCAATTTTAAAACGTGCAGAAAAAATTGCGTGTCATCATGGGTTTGCAGAAGGATAAAACGCGAAAACGCGACCAGAGAGCCTCGCGATTTTAAATCGCGTCAATACAAACAAAAGGGTGCAAAACATGAAGATCGCGGTAGGTCGCTCAAGCAGAGAAAATCCCATCGCAAAAGATCACGGCCAAACAAAACAAACGCGACCAGAAAAAAAAAACGCGCCGAGCACCAATAAAAATCTGCATCGCGTTGGGCGGAAATGTGTAGAGACCCGAAGAGGCGGCGACGCAAAAAATGCTTCGCACGAAATATATCGCGCATAGAGAGACTAGTCACTCACGGGAAGGAAGATAGAATTGCATGACGCGATTTTAAAAATCGCACAAAAAGAAAATTGCGGGATGAGAGTCGACTAAAGTTGCAGAGATGGGGCGAAAAAAGAAAACACAGAAATTTGCCCACAAAAAAAAGATTCGTTTTTCAAAAACACCTAACAAATTTCTTTCGAAATTTTAGAAAAAACAAGTTTTTATTCTTTCCCACTCTGATACCATATTACAAACAAGTAATTGGTAAAAAACTTAATGAATTATTTACAAAGATCAAAAAGATCTTATAGAGTTACAAAGACGATGTTTCTAAATAAGAAACAATCGTAAAATAGAAAGAATCTAATATTACAATATATTTACATATTACGAACAAGTAATTGGTAAAAAACTTAATGAATTATTTACAAAGATCAAAAAGATCTTATAGAGTTACAAAGATGATGTTTATAAATAAGAAACAATCGTAAAATAGAAAGAATCTAATATTACAATATATTTACATAATTGGCCATTAATTAATAATAAAGAATATTATTCTAACATAATCAATTCATAATTCTAATAATATTTACCTAGTAATCAGTAAGAGACCCTATGACTTGCATAGATACAATTCTTTAGGTGATAATACCTGCATATTTCTAATGTCAATACATTGCATTTATGAATCAACACTGATAATTCTTTCCGATTAATCTATGCTTGGATGTCTAATCTTTGACACTTGTTGAACATAGTTTGTAGAGGGAGAACCGTTGGTTAAGGCACCCTCTTTAAGATTGAGGGAGAGCTGTCATTAAGACACCCTCACTGTATTTCTTGAGGGAGAAACATCGCTAAGACACCCTCAATGCAAGTCTTGATCTAGGAGAACCGTATGTTAAGACACCCTATCAAGGCAATTAGATTTCCTCTAATTATAGTCCAAAATTTTCTATTTTCCATGATTGACTAATTCTATTATAGTAATTCTTTAGTTGCAATTCTCTGATTCGTCAATCATAATTAATTTCTTTTCTTTTCTCTTTTACTTATCTCTCGTGACTAGTAATCATTTATATGTTGTAATTAGAAATCTATCTTCTAACTGTATTGCAGGTTATTTATTTCAAGAAGATAAGATCCCTTTCCTCTAACCCTTCTTGATAATTAAGGAATTGTGACTTAGGACAGAATAAGAGCCATCTAGCAAGAGGGACATTACAATTGTGGAGAAAGTTACTTTAAGGTTAGAGGCAACCATATTTTCAAATTTTTCTTCTTGAAATATGAATCTGCTATTTCAGAATGTAACCCTTGGAAGTTAGGGCTTGCAAGGTTGGTTGTCCAAAATGTGTTTGTTAACTTAGACCTAATTAAAACCTTGGCCAATTGCTATAATCTCACCAGTAGATTTATTAGGTCTGTAAACAGAAGTTTGCAAGAAATCAACAAGGATAAGATATTTGAAGTTTTTGACATGCAAGATTGTAGGGATTATACAACAAGGATTGATCTGGCAAAATTAAAAGCTGAATATGAAGCCACTAAGGGTTTTTACAGAAGGAAATCGTTGCCTATTCATAAACCAAGGTAACCTACAGTAGTTTGCCAGAATGCAAAAGCCTCCTTATAAGGTGTACTTGTTTTATAGGTACTTTGAGATGACATACTATGCAGTATGTCAAGTACTGGGGTATGATGGAAATCCTATGATGCCAAAGGGGATAATGCTACTTACTTGTGATGTTCAAAGTGAAACTAAATACAGAACATATGATTACCCCCAATTTGTTGCAGATACTATCCATGATTCGTTAATAAAAATTCAGCAAGGTGGTGCCACTATAACCTTTAAGTGGTATTCTCTACTAATGCACATGTTATTTCAAGGACAAAAGCACGACGTGTGGGTGTCTGAGCTTCATGTGAAGGTCTCTGATTCTAACAATATTAAGAAGCTTGTTCAATTATGGACTGCAATTTGGGATAGTGGATATGAATATTCTCAAGCCCTCATATTTGAGCAACACTTTGTTAACAGAATTTATGTGGCACGTGGTGTGGAGATCCCGAGATTGACAAAGCAAGTGACGAACTTCCTAAGGCCAAAAGGAAAAGAGTGGGAGCTCAAGGCCAATATTGACCACAATTGGGCAGATTGGTATATGGCTAAGGATTGTACATATATCAGAGTCTATGGACTCAGTGGGAAGCCTCATGTGTTGCCTTTTATTGTGTCGAATAGGTTAGCAGCTTTGGAAATTGTTTGGCAAATGTTTGAAGCTTTTGCTCCCTTTAGTGAACAATCTACGGGGTCTTCCTTGCTTGTGTATTTGGAAATTGATGACTACATGATAAACACGGTGAAAGGATATGAGCAGGCTATGGAACCGTTAAAATATTTCCACCTGCCGGTAGAATTAACAAAAAGACTGTTTGACCCAGAGGGGTTATTCTTCTACCAAGAAAGCTACCACATTAGAAAAATGTGAGCACCAGTTTTTGTTGAAGGAGGCGCTGATGAGGAATTGCCAATCTTATGAAGAGGTGCAAGCAAGAAGGTCAACTTATTTCAAAGTGCAAAAATTGAAAGCATAAGGTAAGAAGATCCATCTTACCAGAACATATTTACAAAAGCGCTTGATAGAGTCAAGAGAATGGAGTTGCTCATTCAAAATGCCCTTGCTATTTTGGCCAGCTTGTCCACCCCTCCACCTCCATCCCCAAGCCCATCAACATTTGCAGTAGGAGGACCGGTGGTTGCCCCACCATTAGCACAAATGTCCTCGGCCCCATCCTCCAATGTTGCAATGTCACAAGGGATTGATGAAAGGGTAGAAGAAGAAGAAGAAGAAGTGGAGCAAGAAATAAGATTATAGTCGTACATCCCGCTCAATGAGAAAAATGATGACATTGTTGAGATTAGTAACTGTTGTGAGGTATTCACACATCACCCCATTGCAAATGGGGACCCCCACTTTTTGCTTTCTAGGTTGTCTTAGAGTCTTTGCTATTAGTCTTTGCATTGAAGGAATAGAGTTTCTCAAGTATCTGGACGGTCATCATGTCAGGTTGGTCTCCTGAGTGGAGTGAAGTAAGTCATCAAGTATGTTGCAAGAATCATTTATGGGTAAAAGACTTGAGGATTGAACAAACTGAGCAAAGTCGGGTGAAAGGACTAAATCAAGAGTCTTTCCTAAGGATGCGTACCTTGCTCCCTCTCTGGACCAAAATTTGCCCAAGTACCTTGACCCCGTACCTTGCTAAGGACATAGACTCCCGTACCTTCCGAAGGATCCAAAGCAAAATTGTCATGTACTTTGCTAAGGTCCTAGGGCGAATGTCCTCGTCAGGGATCCAAAGCGAATTTTGAATTGATATCCTTGGAGAGGATCCAGAGCGAACTTGTTTCTTGTTCTTGCCAAGGTCATTGAGCGAATTTTTGCCAAGTATGTACCTCACATAGACCTTAGAGTGAGTTTGAAAATGTGTACCTTAGAAGTCTCAAAGCGAATTATGCTTCAATTCATGTCCCTGGAAAGAGCGTAGAGAGAGAATTTTTATCAAGACCCTTTTCTTCTAGAAGACATGGAACGAAATTCTCATTTAGACCCCGTCCTTGCCAAGGTCAGAGAGCGAAATTCCTTATCAAAAGCCTTGTCCTTCCAAAGGACGTAGACTGAACTTGACCCTGTCCTTCCAAAGGTCGTGGAGCGAATTTCATGCCTTGTCCTTCCTAAGGACATTGAGCGAAATTCCTTGGGTAAGTCCTAAGGCAAATGTTGAATTGATGTCCTTCCGAAGGTCCTAAGGCGAACTTCATGCCTTGACCTTACTAAGGATCCAGAGCGAACTTGGATATGTGTACCTTGGAGGAGTCTTAAAATGAATCTTTACCTTGACCTTGTCTTTCCAAAGGACAGTGAGTGAATTCTATTTTTAGGTCCTATCCTTGCAGGACAGGGAGCGAATTACATTTTGAGTCTTGTCTGTGCCAAGGTCAGAAAGCGAATTCCATCCTGTCCTTACCAAGCTCTTGGAGCGAAATTCTTATTAAGGACAAAGAGCGAATTTTCATTATAGGTCCTAACCTTTCTAAGGACGAAGAGCGAATTTTCATTATAGGTCCTGTCCTTCCTAAGGACGAAGAGCGAATTTTCATTATAAGTTTTGTCCTTCCAAAGGAAATGGAGCGAATTTTTTGAAATCATGTATCTTGCCCCTTGTTTTGAGCAAATTCCTCAAAGTCAAGCATTTTGGCAATAGGTGAAGTCAGCCAACATGGGAAAGGTGATTTATTGTTTTAATCAAGTCGGCCTTATACCCAAAAGACGCCTCTTTTACCCTAAGCGCCTATAAAAGAAGGATCAAGATATTCATTTTAACCATCAATTCAAGCATTTTCTTCTTTACAAGTGTGAATTTGAGAGCAGGCTAAGTGAACTTCTCCAGCAAGGAAGCAAATTTCATCTATTCATGAGCAAATTTCACCAAAATATAAGCGAATTGCTTGAGCACAAAGACGAACTTAGACATTAAAAGTGCAAACTCAAAGTGCTACTAGGTTGAAAAACTTCAAATATTCAGCAACAGCAAGCAGTAGAGCGGGATATCTTCAAGGTTCTCATTCTATCATATTGACATGGAGAGATCACAAGATGCCAAAGGATAGATCATACAATCACTCCAAGGCAAGCAAGGAAGGATGGAAGAAGGACTTAGCTATATCAATAATTCCCATCACCACTACTTTAAGCAAGCTAGATAATGTTGAGTATCAAGAGATATCTCTTGATATCTCTTCATGATGATGAATCTATCCAGTCTACAAAGGTGCAAGTTAAAGGTGGCGTCCTAGTCATCATCCCAGTCACCATTCACCAATCAGGGAAGGTCTACCTCAGCAAGTCTTGATTCAATGTACCATACTCACCCATGGATGCACAAACTCCGATGTACCTATGTAATGTCCTTACTAGTTAGAGATCATTGTCCTGCAAAACAAATTGTTAGAACATAACAAAAAATATATACATAACTAATCTAAATTGCTTTTAAAGTTCAATTACTTAATTAACACTAATCTCAACTCTTAAAAAGGATACGAGTGCAGCACTGGGACATGTCCTTAGGCGACTGTGAAGGTCGCCTTCTTGGAACCCATCTTGGTTCCAAGCCATATCAAGAAATCGAAGGTTAATTCGATTCCTGTCTTGGATGTAATTTCTTACTCCCAAGCCATCCAGGAAATCGAAGGTTAATTCGATTCCTGTCTTGGATGTAATTTCTTACACCCAAGCCATCCAGGAAATCGAAGGTTAATTCAATTCCTGTCTTGGGTGTAATTTCTTACACCCAAGACATACCAAGGAAGACCATCAAATATGATCAAATCCTTGCCTTGGATGATGCATCTCATCATCCAAGTCTACCAGAGAGGACCGGCCAGATCCGTCTCTTCTTGGATGAACTTTGTCAACCAAGCCATACATATATGCATATAGATATTCAGTATATACTACCTACAAGGGATTATCATAATCCCTCCATTAGGCAAAGGGAGTTTCCTCCCTATAGCCTCCATCATAAAGTCACATTATTCATATTAATTTGTATATTTCATTATCATTTTCCATTTTATAATTTACGTCTACATTTACATACTTTTTAATCCTCTTTATTGATCCTAGATATACATAAATATTATGCATGGATACCTATATAAGTAAACATTCAGTAATATATATATTCGTAAATTATGCATTAATATATATGTGTGTGTCTTTGTATTGTCAGCATTATATTATATTAAGGTCATTATATTAACAACATTATACTATATCATATTACATTTATATTCTATTAATAGTATTATATTATATTATTTTTATTATTAACGACATCTTATTACATTTATCTTATTGCTTTTTTAACAGTACCATATTATATTTATCTTACTAACCATATTTAATTATCATAACATTATTAAATATTAATAAATCCATCTTTATTATTATTGTTAGTTGTGTTATTAATACTTATACTAAATTAATAATGCAGTGCCCTATATACTTATCACTGTCCCAATGACTATACTGTGTTGTTTCTAACAGTCAGTATGACTACTGACTTTATCTTGTTGTATTCCCTTGCTCTACGTGTGAGTCCCCTGTCCCCCCTTAAATTCATTTTTATTTCTTATTTATATTTTCACTTTTCAAGAGTCATACCCTTTGAGCGGATGTCTCATTTGAAGAGACATATCCCATTTACTAATTATATCCTTTATTTTTTCACAAAGGATCGATTCCACTAGTATAATAATTCATAAGAACCTTAATAATTATCGTTTCTATTCATATATGAGGAATCACACTAGTTAGGGGTATCGTGTCATTTGCAAGGTGGTTTATTATTAAAACAATGTTTTGCCAATTAAATTGTTGCCACCGTATTAACTATTGATTAGCCCGTATTACCAAAAAGTTACTTCATTACTGTCCGCTATATAACCGATGAGTGAAAGCCGCGATCAAGATCTTTAGGATCTTTGTTTTGCTGCAATCTATAAGGATCTTTATTGTTCTTGATATTGTCATAATCACTATTTAATATATTAACTTCGTGCCTGCTGTTAATAACAGTAAAATTGTTGTCTTAATCATTATTGCTTCATGTAATTATTTAATAAAATTATTAGTGAATATTTGATATTAATAAGATGATTAATATGTGATACATAATCAAAGAAACAGGCATCGCCATGAATCGCCTAAACTCGGCGAGTCCGAGTCCGAGTCATGCTCGTCGAGTCTCTGGGACTCGGACTTGGACTCGTCCGAATTTGGCGAGCAAACTAGCCAGACTCGCCGAGTTGGCGAGTTTGGCTCAAACTCGCCAAACTCGGCGAGTCCCGAGCCCCAAACTCGGCGAGTGCCTGGGTCAAGTAAAATGACAAAAAAAAACATTTTAAAAAGTTTTTTTAAATGAATGGTCTCGTCTTTGTTCACTACAACCTCTGCCTGAGAATGAGAAAAATTAGGGTTACAACATGTCAGCCAATAGAAAAATAACACCCGACGCCTTTATTAAATAATAAGTTTTTTTGGCCTCGCGGGGCGCTGCCCCTCAACCCCGCCCTGTATCGCGATAGGGAGCGCACAAGGGGCACTGCCCCTTGACCCCACCTTGGGGGCATTGCCCCCAAACCCCCAGCAAAAAATATGGGGGGAAACTGCGTCGATAGAAGTAGGGAAAATTTAACCTCCAAGTCTGACACTGATTGGATTGACCAAGTAGATATAGAGGCTGAGACTGTAGCCATGGCAGAGTAGGAGTGGAGAGCACGAGCACAGACAGAAGATTCAGAGGCAAATAGTGACACGGATGTTCCTGATGTTGGTGAGCATGGCATGGTGTCACGGGGAGCGGCTATGGCTGTCGAATCATCCAGGACCTACCTTAGATGCCTTCGCAGGGGGCCGGGGCCGGAGGGTGCTGTCGTGCAAGCTCCTCTGAGACATAGGCTTGTAGTTGTATTTACCTTTGGTATTTGTATGAAACATTTGAAGATGATCATATGATGACATGGATTTTTTATTCCATGAGTGTCGTAATATTGTGTACATTTGACAATATTTATATATCTATGTTTGTTATTTCCTTCAGCTACAATTTGCATTTATGCTTATGTGATTGATGTATATGTAATCAAATGAGCCGAGTTTGATGATGTTATTGTGTCTTTAAGGTGTATTCAATAAAGGGTGCCTAAAACAAGTTTTAAATCCTTAAAAATCTCTAAATTTCTTGAGTTTTTCACTTTCCCGAGTCTAGCCGAGTCTGGAGCCGAGTCTGACACCGAGTCTGAGCCGAAGCCGAGTCCGAGTCCCGTTGCCTTGTACATAATACTAATATTAAGGTATATTAGTAATCTGTTTATTGATGGATTTGATTATTTAATACTAAAGAGGTTCATTCATATCTTTCATTTGAACGAACAATAAACTCGTAAATAAATAATTGATGTATAAGCATATATAGATATAAATCACTATTATTTGATAATATGGGGACATCGGAAACTTTACTAAATATTATTTAATTAGTAATAATAAAATATTAATTAATTAGTAGTAGTCGCTACATTTATTTCATTTGTACATAATAAATAAATTAAATATTAAATTAATAAATAAACAATTTTAATTGCTATATTTAGGTTATATCCCTTGATTAGAAAAAATCATGATGAACAAGGATGGGGTATGACAAAGGGGACATGACATATAACGATCAAGGAGGGGACATGACAACCTACCCTTGATATTTATTGGTCCACACTCGTTGAATGTAATTTTCTCATTGGCTAAGGAGAGTTTGTTGTAACAAACCCTAATTAGGGTTTCTGTGATAACCCCTAAGGTATCACATAATGTAAAAGTATTTACATAATGTCAATATATTTATAGATTAATTAAATAAGTTCCAAATAAATAAATGATTAAATTAATAAAATATATTTAATACATAATAAATGTCAATCAAATATTTAATACATTTAAATATGACAAAAGTGAATTATTTAATATTTAATAAATCTTTTACAAAAAATAAACCGAATAAGCAAAGCAAATAATAAATAAAACAAGTAAGTTAAGCACTTAATGCCCCCGCCCCCCCCCCCCCCAATTACCTCCGCACAAGAGGTGTGACGGTAATCACAGCCTAGGCTGTGATCACCGCCACACCCCTCCATGCAGAAGGGCACCGTGAAGGGGTACAACCCCTCACGGGATGCAAATAAATATGGAGAAAGGAGAAGGCAAGGAGGGGAGCAACCAGCGTTGGAAAGAAAGAGACATTGGCTGCGTACAAACAGGTACGTGTAATGTGTTTTCACGCAATGTTAATAATATGTTAAATGTAAATGGAATATAAGGGTCAGCATGCTATTACAATTTGTTTTATTTTAATAATGAATATAAGTAATATGTTAATATCAAAGAACGTAAGTATATAACATTAATAATATATTAATATATGTAAATGGAATATAAGGGTCAGCATGCTATTACAATTTGTTTTATTTTAATAATGAATATAAGTAATATGTTAATATCAAAAAACGTAGGTAATTAGCATGTTAATGTTATTTACTTCATTAATGAATACAATATACAGATTAACACATTAGGGAATGAACATGTTTTATTAATGAAATTAATAACAATATGTGATAATTAGGCATATTTTAAATATATGTTAACAAGTACGTATTAAGAAATAGTTAAGAATATGTGTTAATAATGTGAATTAAGAAATGGAAATAATAATAAAATTGTCAAATGCAATATAAATATGACTAAATAATGAAGGCCATAGGGGGGGGACTCCCTTAAGCCTAATGGAGGGATACGCGAATCCCTGGTTGGCAGTATATAAATATATATATATATATTGATGATCTATATGCATATATGAATGGCTTGGTTGACAAGTTCATCCAAGAAGAGACGGATCTGGCCAGTCCCCTCTAATGGACTTGGGTGATGAGGTACATCACCCAAGGCAAGGAATTGACTTATGGTCTGCCTTGGATGGCTTGGGAGTAAGAAATTACACTCAAGACAGGGATCGAATTAACCTTCGATTTCCTGGATGTCTTGGGTGTAAGAAATTACACCCAAGACAGGAATCAAATTAAAACCTTGGTTCCTGGATGGCTTGGATGTAAGAAATTACATCCAAGACAGGAATCGAATTCACCTTCGTTTTCCTGGATGGCTTGGGACCAAAAGTGGTTCCAAGAAGGCGAGCCTCACAGCCGCCTAAGGACATACTTGTATGGCATCGTATCCTTTTTATACATAAGAATTGTGATTAATGTTAATTAAGTAATCTTAGAATTAAATTGCAAGATAATTTAGTGACAAATTGATGTATATGTTGTATTCTAACAATTTGTTTTAGTAGGACAGTGATCCCTAACTAGTAGGGACATTACAGTTTCATTGTAAAATCTTGGCCATTGATGAAAATTCAATCCTGGCCATTCATTGTAAATGAGTTCTCTATATAAAGCTCAAACACTTCATTTGTAAAGGTTAATAGCAGTAGTGAATAGTCAATGGATAGTTTTATAAGAATAGAATAGAGGATAGAATTGAAGTAGATTAGTGTTGATGTGTCTTTTATAAAAAATCAAACATAGAATAAAATACCCAAAGGTACCTTATCCTCTCTTGAACAAAGTTTCCTCAAATGCTGAAGATTTCGCTTAAAAATCAATCGAGGCAACTCCAAGGTTCTGGTATGTAGGTTCTCTACGTGTGGATAAGCACCAGTGTTCGTTGTGTTTGCTGTTTCACCAAGGGGCCTTACGTACTTTCTATGACAGCTAGTTCTTGCAACTACTTGACCAATGCAGAACAAGATTTTCCTAAAACTAACCGATGTTTCAAAAAAGGACAAAAGATAAGGGATTAGAGAGGACTATGCTAAACTAAGCCTATGAATGAGTAATGGAGGGCAATCTTAGTGAAACTCTACCAATCTCAGTATTGCAATAGAACAACAACTCTATTGGAATCAGTGCGATCTTCGAAGGGAATTCAAAGATTTTCAAATCATTCATGAACATAGATACCATCAATAGGGTGCATATCAACACTCATGTAGTGATTGAACTTCAAACAATTTCAATATCTCCAGTTGACCACACAAGGCGCACTTACAATCAGTAAGAGGCTAGTGGTTTGTACTATGAGCTTCACTAAAAGATCAAGCACAGCATTTATCACTCAATCTAACTCTACATCTAAATACTATCTTCAATAAAAGTGATTCAAGAAGATAAACAACCATGTAAGAAGCCACAAACATTGCAATAAAACACCATAACTTCAATGTTTCATTAATCTCATAGCAAAATGTAACAACAATTGCTCAACTTTCTCTCTTCACCAAATTTGTACTCTCTATGAATAACTACTACTTCTCTTCTGCTAATAACCTTATTAACCTTACAAATGAAATGAGTGAGAGCTTATATAGCATTCTCAAATACAATGAATGGCCCAAATTTAAAGACGATCAAGGGCTGAGATTTTGACACCTAAACCCTAATTAGAGTTTGTTACACAAATAACCCTATTTAGATAAGCATTATCATAACACAGCCAACAAAAATTGGCACGAATAACAAGGAAGCATCCTCCAATAGGGATTGAATTGCCACATCATTTCATAACAACTTTTCATCTAGAATTTTGTTCCCTTTTCCTTGTTCCTTTCTGGCATATTCAATGAATCTGGACGTAATCCCTTCAATCTCTGCAATGGGAATCTCAAGCAGGTTGTTCATTCGTTCCTCCAAGTGAAGGACCTCATCAAAGGGCACAAGAAGAGTCATCTCCCATCCATGCTCCAGCTCTTTTGTTCTCTCAATCAGGAACATAGTAGTATACATCTGATCTTGCTGCTTTTCTGTAATCATGTTGTCTTCTCTACAAAAGATGACCTTGATCCTGTCCTCCAACTCTTGGATATCCACATCTGTTTCAATCTTTATCCTTCTATCAAGGATCACACATAGTACATCAAACACTTTATCCTGAATAGAATGGATAGTGTCCTCAACTTGGCTGCACCTACTATTGATGTCCTTGAATAGAACCTCCTTCATTTGGAGCAAAGTTGACCATTGTAGGAGATTATGAGTTCCACCATCAACTATCCTTTCTTGTGCTAAAACCTATCTTGATGTCTTTCTTACTATTTGCAACATTGGGATGGTAATATCTCTAGTGCGAGTGAATGCATCGACAGTTACCACTAGATTATGAATGATCTCAAGGACTTGGATGGCCCTATGGATTGTTTTCATCATTCTTCCGACAAATTCCTTGGCTACCATGTAGGATCTATCAATCCATGTCTCCATGAGTTGGGCTAAGTTCTTCATCTTTTCTACCTGATTTATTGACTCAAGAGGGAGTGCCTGCAAGGGTGAGACTACAAGATCCTGTCGCCCCAATGGCTCATTAAGCGGGCTAAAATAATTCCTCCAAGCATTAATCTCCTTTTCCAGCCTTTTATTCTTTTCTATCTCTTCCTTTAGCTTATCATTGACTGCCCTCTTGAATCAGTCGCATCTTCCATGGCTTGCTCAAAGGTAAGTGGACCAACATCAAATGTCTCCGAATCATATTCTTCTGCCACGATCTCATCATCATACTTGTCAACCGCTGGTGTCACTATCTGTATCTTCCGGGAGCCTGTATCATCTCTTATCACCTTGGACATCTTTGTAGCTTTCCTCTTTTCAATCCCTTCTTGAGACTTGCTTAGAAGACTCTCCAAATCAAATACTTGCTCCTCTTCTTCAACTACAACCTCTCTTGTAAGTCTTTCTCTGAACCAATCTAGAATGGAAGATTTTTCTTCGTTTACTTGCATTTCCTCAGGCAATGGCCGCTCACCACTAAAAGGAGATGTCCCTTCATCATCATTTCTTTCTTCTTGCTGATCATTATCACAAACTTGGAGAGGAAGAGACAGACTTGATGATTGTTGAAGTGTCCTTCCTTTGTCTTGCTTATCATTTTGTACTGTGGACTCCATAGATTCATCTATCTCATATTCTTTCTCCCTTCGATCCTCATCTTGACCTATCTCCTTTTCATGTCTAAAAGAAGCACTAGAGGGATGATCAGGATTCACTTTTTGTTTCTTCTTGGACGATTCTTGTAATGTCCCCTTTTTAGCGCAACATGATATGGGGTGTCGTTAGCCTATTCTGACATGGTCCCGAAGGCTAACAAGGACATTGGTGGGATCCTAAGGTGTTTTGGCCTAGGTGTTTTCAGTTTCAGGCCAATCGGTGTTGCTCTGACAGGGTTTCTAGACACTTACTATTTATAGTAAGTTAGTCCCCAAGCAGTGACTTGAAATTTTTAGTGTTTCCCTGGTTGGCATAATTATCAGTAAAAATGTTTGAAGGCGACAATGATTTAAAGAGATTATCAACAATGTTTTAATATTTAACGATAAAGTGTAAAGTTAAATTAAATATTTAACTTTATCGTTATATTATAAGGTTGGGAATATAAAGTAATGTTTAAAATATTAAAAGTTCCCTTTAATGTGTACATTGTGGGAAATAATATTTTATTCTAAAATGTATTATCCCACATTTAGGAAATGAAGTGTTTTGCATCCAGGAAGAAGATATAAATGGAGGTTGAGAGCTCTCTTTTGGGGTAGGCTGGGATGAGATTAATGTTATGCTGTTGGATTTCGTAGAGATCTGATTATTGGGCTTGGAGGACGGAATCCCTCTTTGCTAGCATTCTCTTCGCTGTTGAAAGACACAATCAGGAGGATTAATGGTGTTTTCATTCAGGAAACACATTGGGCTTCATCTGGTGCTCTCGCATGAAGTTTTTACAGGGGTTTGAAAGTGCAGATTTGAAAATAGTGTTTTTGCTACAGTACCGCGTGAATAGTGTTTTTGCTACAGTACCGCGTGAATAGTGATTTGCTACAGTACTGCGTGAATAGTGTTTTTGCTACAGTACCACATGAATAGTGTTTTGCTACAGTACCATGTGAATAGTGTTTTGCTACAGCGCCACGTGAATAGTAAAATGCTACAGTGCCGTGAATAGTGCAGCTACAGTGTGTGGACAGTGTTTTCAGCAGGTCTATACTTGTGGAGTTCAGGTTTGAATTTGTTTATTATCATATGGTCTGTAATATTCTTCAAATCTGATTTGTATGCTTGGAGTTGGAATTAAATAAATACCATCAGCATTATTCTTCTTGTTTTTGGTATTTGATATGTCTGGTTGTTATTATATTGAATAAACTTTGAAAGCTTTACAAAAAATAACAGTTTATCCAATTTATCCTATTGCAAATCAAGAACCAAAAATCCAGTAGTCAGCTTGCAAGCCAACTGTTTGACAAAATTACACTAAGTAAAAAGGACATAGATTTAGTGCCGAACAGGGGGTGCCCATTACAATTCTCTCTTTTCAAATCCCTCCTTTCTCTTCGACCCCTTAGCATGAGAAGTGTTCTCATTTGCACTCGCCTCTCCTTCTTCCGTTCTTGTTTCCAAGTTGATTGTCATAGCTATGTTTTGTTCCTTCAACTTTTGATGCTAGACATCCACCCATCTGCGAGTGCAACTCAAAACTAGATCCATCAATGCTCTCAAGTCCGCGACCTCTTGTTCATCCCAATCGATCATCACTTCTTTGTCTTCTTTCTCATAGGAAGATTGAAGATATCTGCCACTATCCTGTGCTTGATCGGCTACTCTATAAATCTTACATTTCCTAATGAGATCAAGGGATAATCGAAAGTGCATCTTTCTCTTTACCTCTACATCATCCTGAACATTCATCCAAAAGTCTTCTACTTGAAATACATGCTTGTACTTCTTCCCTGCAGTTTCTTCCACATGACCATGAGGATCAAAATTATCTCTCGAAGCAAAAGATGCGAATGAATAGAGAGAGAGTTCCTTTTCAGCATCTTCAGCTGCTTGAAAGTTAGAACAAAGTTCAATTGAATTTGCAGGTGAAATAGGTATAGGAATACCATTCCCATGCTTATGTCTTGATGCCTTAGCACACGCTGCCAACTGTCTAGTCACTTCAAGTAGTATTACCCTGTCTGTAGGATAACTTGGCAACATATAAGGAGGTGAGGGACATCCATGAATTATGATGTAGGTGAATTAAGGAAATTGAATGAACCACACACCATGTTTCTTCATGAGCTCTTGTGCTTCTAGAGACAGTCGTTGATGAATTTCTCCTTGTAGCGTCCTGGTGATATGCATTGTGAAAGTATCGTTGACTAGCTTGTAGAACTTCTTAGGTGGATGATATAATTGGGCATAGGAATCACATACTCTTATCTCTCTGAGCCCTCTTCCAACAATGCCTTTGTGTGGTAGTCCCGCATACTCATAACATCTTGCTAGAGAATATATAACATATGAGCTCATGTGGAATGATTTGGTAGGGGCTAACCTTCTCAACTGCACGTCTAGGTTATTACTAATAATCTTGGCCCAATTGAACATCCCCTTCCCTTGAACGATCACTTTTATAAAGAAGAACATTTACTTGTCGAAAAAGAATGCTTCAGAGGCACCTACAACTCGATTAAGCATGGTTATCAAGTCTCTGAATTCTTCTTGGCAATCAATTCTTTGAGGTGTATTGGGTATCTTATTTAGGCGAGGCCTACATTTGAGCAGCCAATTCTTATTGACGAAATCCAAACAAATATCAGGATCATCTTCGTAGATAGACTTGGCTCCTTCTAGGCTCTTGTAGATCATATCCCTTTGCTCTGGAAGATGAAAAGCTTCACTTATAGCTCCCTATGAGAGATAGGCGAGGACAGTCCCATCCTTGCCCAATATTGTCCTTGAATGCGAATCATAGTGCCTGGCACATTTGATCATTAGCTCATGACACCTGACTGCGAGAGGGAAACCTACCGCCTTGATGATTCCACTCTCAATTATCTTCTTGGCTATGGGTGATGGCTTGCCGATGTAAGGTGCTTCTCGAAAAATTCTTCACATTGAAGTTTCCTAAGTTGGTGTCTCTGACATTGCTCCACTTGGACGTGATCCTCGTCTCCAAGTCGTCACTCCTTTGATCTTCCTTAATGAGGGCTTGCCGAGTAGAGGATCCGCTTGCCTTGGGGTTTACCATTTATCACCTATATAGATACCTTAAGTTAGGGTTTTAAAAGGATAGGTCACAAAGATGATTAATTCAAGACCTAAAAATAGCAGCTATGCCTATACTATGAACTTCAATTTGAAAATTAAAATAATAAGCTTTAAAATTATGAATTTTCAAATCGACATCACATATGAATCAAGCTATATCATAAAGACTTAACTTCTCAAAAATAATTGATATTGAACTGAATCAGATCTTCATTAAAACTCCCTCAAATAAATCAGATCGCACATACCTTAATCTTGATTTCAAAGATATTGACCTGAAAAAGATGGGTAAATGGTAAGTTGCTGTTGAATTCACCTTCCTTCCAAGTGATGCTTTCACAAGATAGCTTCCTTAAACAATTCAGACCTGCACCTTAAATATATCAGAGTCTCTTTATAACGGTCGGTATTCTCTAAACTTACCCTCTCAAATCTGAAGCTTACCTCTCCACTCACCAATTTAGCTACTAAATCTGTCTTTAAGAAGATGCCTTGGTGAATAAAAAAAAATATGAAGACTGCTGATAGGTCTGGAATTTGCTTCTTTACTGTTGAAAGATTCCTCTCATTAATCTGCTTTTATTACACCAGGTATAGGCTAAGAAAAGATCGCTATCATGACTTTGGAATTCGCTTTCATCAATATATAAAATTCGGCCTTTGCACTTGTCAAGTCTGGAATTCTCCTTCCAACTGCTGAGTATCACCCCCTCAATCTACTCTTAAATTCGCCTTAAAGAAAATTTGTTTGAATGAATGATAAATGGTCAATGATCAATCCTCCTTTATAGGCGCCTTCATGGGGAGATGTGCTTTCTAGATGAAAGTCGACATGAATAAAACTCATCGCATTTCCTTTAACTTGGCCGAATTTCTAATTAGAATTTCAAACTTGTTTTGGTGCCAAAAAGGTGAAATTGGTTTATCAATGCATCAATGTTCCTTAGGCAATTTGTTTGCTCCTAGGCCGACTTGCATCTAGCCTCTTATCCATTTAGTCTTTACCATACGCTTTTCCCCTTTTTCCTTAAGAGGTATATGTGTCTAAAAACAACATCACTTGTGTACCTTAGAGAGGGACATGAGCAAAATTCCCTTCTTCAATGCATTTCGCTTTGGTACCTTGGGAAGGGTCCTGAGTGAATTTAGCCTTTTGCCTGATTCTTCTTCCATTTCTCATGATTTCGTCCTAGACTTGACCTTTGAAATCTTTTCCCATCAAGATCATGTTATTTTGCCCTCAAAATCTACTCCAAGCGGGATCCATTCAATGTCTTAGGTGGAGTATTATGTCCTTTCAAGAAGTTCGCTCCTGTACGTTTGGAAGGCTCAGTAGCAAAATTCTTCCTTTTGATGCCATTCATACTCAACTTGCCTAGGACTTGTCTTTTCCAACCTCCTTCTATCACCATCAAGTCAATTCGCCCTCAATTTATCTTAAAACAAGATCCTCTTAGTGCATTAGGCGAAATAGGGAGTCCTTCTAAGGATTTCGCTCTGGACCCAAGGGTCAAGAGCTTAGGTGAAATTCGCTCTGGACCCTTTGAGAGGGTTAGGAGCGAAATTGGCTTTCATGCTCAATTTTCCTTTATAAAAATCCATTTCTCATCCTTTTCTTATCAAAAACAAGTCATTTGCCTTCAAAAATGCTTAGGACTAGGTTTCGCTCAAAGGCTTAGGCAAGGTACAAGACGACCTAGGAATTTCGCTTTGGATCCTTTGGAAGGGTCAGGACCCTCCAAGAAAATTCGCTTTGGACCCTTTGAGAGGGTCAGTAGCAAATTTTGCATTGCACAAATTCTTCACACTTTGTGACCACAACTCACTCAAACGCATTATTAAGGATGCCTCTAAGTTCAATCAACCTCAATCAATGCTAGGCTTGATGTAAATTGGGAGCAAAAGGAGGTTTCAAGAGAATTCACTCTGGACCCTTTGGAAGGGTCGGGAGCGAAATAGCTATTTGCACATCAAACTCTCATCATTTCCTTCAACTTTGATCTTAGACTTAGCTTTTGGGTCCTTCCTCCATCTCAATCAAGTCCATTTGCCCTCAAAGCGATGTCCACTCAATGCTTTTGGTAAGAAATTAGGCATTTCTAAGTATTTCGCTCTCGACCCTTTGGAAGGGTCAGGAACTTAGGTGAAATTCGCTCTAGAACCTTTGAGAGGGTCAGGAACAAATTTGCTCCTTTAAGCTCAAATCCTTCACTTTCTCATCATTTTTCTTTACTTCAATTGTTTCCAAGGCATGATAACGTCCTAGTTGAGGTTCCAAGGCATGAAATTAGTCCATATTTGAAGCAAAAGGGAGGGTCTTAGGAAACTTCGCTCTGGTACCCTTGAGAGGGTCAGGAGCGAGTTTTGTCATTTAGTCTCAAATTCATCATTTCCAATGCTTCAATTCACTTCTCAAGGCAAGTATAAATCAATCCTCTCTCAACCATGCCATACGAACAAAGACTTTGACCTAAACAAGGAACAAATATGTGTTTTAGGAGAATTCTCTACTGTACCTATGGAAGGGTCAGGAGCGAATTTGACATTAAAGTCCAAATTCTTAACTCTCTCTCAAATTTTCAAATCTATTTCTCACAATTACACTCCTCCAAAAAGATAGGCAAGTGTATTAGCACCAAACAAGGTCTTGAAGTGCAAGAATCCATCCCAAATGAGGGTAATCATCTCTTTCTGAAGAGATTAATTGTTGTACCTTTGGAAGGATCAGGAGGGATTTTGACAGTCTTTCAATCAACTTGCCCTTGCTAGCCTTCATCGTTCATGCCTACACTTCTATTATTGCTTCATCATACCAACTCAAACTCCACAGAAGACAATACTCTGGCCTAGCAAACTACAAATTGACCCACATCCTTGATTCATTTAGATTCAAACTCTCAAGACTTCCTTTACAAAATATACATTCTTCGATTCTCCAAGGAAAGGTCTTGCTAAAACTTACATCAGGATTCTAGGCATAGAACTATGACTTCCCCATTCTTAGGCCAGACTCGGCCCTAAAAGGAACCCTAGGGACAATTATGAGGCAAGCTCTTCAAAACAAACCCCAATTAACTTCACCTAGGCCATCACTAACTCTTTCAAAACACCTAACAAGCAGAAAAAAGCCGAGCAAAGAGAAAGCAAGACCCAAAAAAGAGAGAGGGGTCCCCATTTTGATGGTGTGATGTGTGAGATGGTCACAACAATTAGGAGAGGGAAGAATTGTTGGTATGACTTGTAAATGAGATACTCTTTTCATTGAAGTTATGGTGAAATTTGTTATTTCAACAAGCCTCATGGTTCTACTTCTCAATTTATGTTCATGTTGATTAGATTGAATGGAAGAACTTCTTGAATGCATTTGCGTGGAATTCGTTTTGTCCATACCACTAGCCTCTTGTTGATTGTAAGCGTGCCCTACGTGGTCAACTGGAATGATATGAGCTTAACTTCGAATCGTTCTACACTCATTGCTTATGCATTAACTTGAATGGTGATCAATGTTTGATGGTATTGATTCGAACATCTTTGAAACGTCTTTAGAAGATTGAACTGAGCTCGTGTCAAATTGTTCAGTTTGATGGTGAGACCTTGCTGAGTAGGATTCCGACTAATCATTCAACTATCTTGTTACATTCTAGGTCTTAGAATAGACTCTCTCAACACTTTCCTTTTGCGATTTTTTCAAACTCAAGCTAGTTTAGGACAAACAGCATCACCATATAGCAACATTAGATGATCAAGTTCCAGCAAATCAAGCATTCAGGCATTCAAATGTAAGTCTCGTTGTGATTCCAGCATAATAACATCAAACCAACAAAGCATATCCACATGTAGTGACCCTACATTCATGAACCTTGGAGTCTTCTCAAGTGATCCTTAAGCTAATCTTCAGCATTTGAGAGATTTTGTTCAAGAGAGCATAAGATACTTTTTGGTATTTTATTCTGTGTTCACATATGCATAAAAAACACATCAACGGTAACAATTTGACTGAAGATGTAAGGAGGAAGGCTTCTGAAACTTTTTTATCTGATGATCAATTTATATATTTCCGGGAATTCGAATTGTTTTTATATAAATGGAAGGGACAAAATTTGATTGGTAAACAACTTGACATCCCCAATGACCAATATGAAGAATACAACAAAAAATTCAATGATGGTGTGAAAGAGGAATTTGAGAATGACACCTGAGAAGGGAAGAAAATTGGTGAAGGAAGCTGGTTGCTTGATAATACCGGGAATGGATATTTCATCTTGCATTGTCTTTGACAATTTAAGAATGTCCCCTCACTGATGAAGGACTTGATAAGTTGTGCTTTGGATCAGAGTTCAAGCCTTCAAATCAAACTTTATCAACGTGGTGCCTGTATCCAGAAGGCAAAAAGCCAGCAACAATCACTGACCCACAGCAGATTTTGGGCCAATTTATGGTTTATAGACTTAAAGATGTTTCTGCTACTGAGGTAGCAGAAGTAAATGTAAACACAGCTCTTTTCAACAAGGCAAAGGTTGAGGAGCAAAATGAGATGATTACACAATTTATCAAGGCAAATAATGACTTGAGAGAAGCACTAGGAGTGTCTACAGGAATAGGTCTTTTGTTGGAAGCAGAAAATACAACTTCAAAATTACAAACAGATCTTATATTTGAGAAGAATAAAAGAGAAGAAGTAGATAGGCAATTGGTCAAGTTGAAACAAGAAATTGTATCCTTGAAAAGAGAGCTCAAAATGAATAAGTTTATGCTGCCACAAAATCTCATTAGATACAGATTTGAATTTGTTTTTGCAAGTCATGTGGACCACACATCAAGAGATACTTCAGGTTATTCCAAGAGAACGAGTAATGGAAATCCATCTAAAGCTTACAATGAAATATTTGTCAAAGAAACAACAATTGGTTTATTGTCTTTACAAGTTTTCTGGATCTATTAATGATGAAGATAAGGGTCCATGGGCTGATATATTGAGCAAATTGGAACCTGCAATATCTGAAGCTGATGCACTACTAAGTAGGCAATGTAAGTTTCATGGACAGATCGCCCAAGCTCTACGCAAGTTCACTCAATTGTAGGGTACTCCTCCCCCTCTATTTACAAAGGGCAATGGAGAATGCAAAACAAAGCATGAGTGGAGGATGGAGATTGGGAAATATCTTTTCCACAACATAATTGATAAGGTCACAGATGATGCAGACAAGTTAGAAGAAAATCTGCAGATGCAACTGATGGTTTATACCGGCTGGAATTCACTATCAGAATTTTGAATAGATGGAATGCTTCTTTAATAATGTAATGTCCCCATTTTTCCCATGATCACTCAGTTGCATAGTTTTGCCAGTTAGCCATCTCCGCAAGCAATTACAAAGGCTAGGGGATGATTGGCTTTACCAAGAGGAATCTATACTAAGTCACTTTTTGGCCTTGGTGAACTTAAGTTACATAGAGTTTATAATAATTAATTATAAAATTACTTTTTCTATAATTAGAATAATCATAAAGTAACTTTATTAAAAAGGAGATTAATAAAAGTTAATGATGAATTATAAAATGGCCCCTTGGCACATTTCCCTAGAAGTTATAACTTAAAGGTTATAACTTAATAATATGGCCACTTTTAATGAGGAATTAGACCCTCAATGGGTCAAACCACTTGGGGGAAATTAATTTTTAATAAAAAGAAACATTTTAACATGTTTTATGGAGGCAGCATTTTATTCATTATTCATTGGATATTTGACAATTTATTCCTTAGAGAGCTCTACAGCAGCAACCTTGATTGGAGTTTCAGGTTGAGAACGAAAACTCTGACCCTTATTCAGTGTGTGGACGAAAACCCATTCACCTTTGCATTGAAGGAATCCTCTTTCAGGTCATTTGGGGCCAATACCTGAAGGAAAATTCATACTTTCAGCAAGAATAGATCATCTACAGCACATTTGAGCAGATTGGAACAGATTGGGGAACATTTTCCAGCAGTTATTGTGCTTCTAATGCTCGCCATACCACTCCCAGGCTGGCTGTACCCTCTTTGCTTCTCCTGTGAAGCCAATAAAATAAATTAGAGGGTTTTGATTCAGAAATTTGTGTGTAAATTCATTGTTGGCAGCAAATAAAGACAAATCAGTGGTTCTTTCAAGGAAATTTTCATAGATTTTGGCTACATCAGCATTTTATTGGGGAAAAAGGGTCAATTATGGAGGTTTCTCCTAGCAAGAATTCGGAATAAGCACCTTGTCTGCTATTTCTTCCTTAAATTGTTTTTGATAATTATATATAAGGAGAATAAAACACATTGAAAGAATTTGCACCACCTGGAGGCTCATGTATTACTTTGTGCACCACCTCCAGCATCAAAATAAGCTCATCCAGGCAGGGCGTTAGACACCTGGTAGGCCAGTTTTAGCTCTACTTGTCTTAAATAGTCATTCTCTTGAATTTATAATTTGCTGCAATAAAATCTGAGTTCTAAAATTTTATTTCAGTCAATTGTTTCTTTTATGTATTGCATTCTTTTGACAAATTTTCATTGGCATAAGCAAGCAAAACCTCAAAAACTTAAAAAAACATCAAAATTCACCTCAAACCAAAAAAACAATTCACTTGTCAAAGATTTGAAAGCAATCAAAAAACTTCACACTGGATCGGATTCTCAGTTGGCATCTTTCAAGTAAGCCCGACATATAGTGCTCACTTGGATGCTTGTCATCATTTCTTAAGGAAAGATAATTTATGGATGAGGTGAATCTTCAATGCTATTTTGTTTGTTTTACACCTCAACCTCATGTGACTCATTAGCGCCATCTTAGCATCACCTTTGTCTTCTTTTCTGACTCAGCAAAAGTGTAACAACTAGAGAAAGCGGTTCCATTGCAATCATAATCAATTGTGGATGAAGTGATTTCTCATTTTCTATGCTTTTTGTTTCGCGTAATGTCCTTGGCATATTCTTTTGTGTTGAGATCAAATTTTGACAAGTAGCAGGTCGACCTGAAGCTTTGTTGCTCCCTTGTTTCTATAAAAGGGAATTTAGGGTCGTCTGCAAAAGGTTGCTATTGATATATGTTGTTCATAGACTTACTGATAATATAGAATGTTCTTTATGTATTGAATTCAGATAGAGTTCTTTTCTAGTAAATTGTCTCACATTCTGTATTCTTTTAGCTACATGATTTCATTTTTTAAGGATAAATGGGGTTGTCTTTATGAATTTCTCATAAATGTGTGATACATCAATTAGCTTTTCTTCAAGGAAGTATTTATGTGTATCTTCGGTCGGATTCTTCAGGATAGACTTAACCATTCAACGTTTAAGTGGCCTATCGGCCTTTCACAGTTAATAAATGATATTGATTAATTACTGACCTTGCAACACGTAATTGCAAACCCGCCACTCCTTGTCATAAAGACCTATTTGTTGATATTGGCACCAAAGGATATTAATCAAATATAACTAATAGTTAATGAGAAAACGTAATTATTAAGGAGACGTGATTGTTGATGAGGAACCGATCTTGGAAAAGACGTGTTGATTGGCTTCCTCCATCCACGTATATGATTCGATTTCTCCTCTCTTCCAAAGGTAATCCAATCATCTAACTATCAAGCAGATCGAATACATTCACTTCAACAGATCGTGCATTAATTGACAGATCGTGTTCTTTGTTCATCTTCAACAATTCGAATTGATCACACAAGCAGTTCGAATCCTCAACAGACTGGTATATCTTCTTCAACGATTCATAGCAAGTGTGTAGACCATCATCTTCAGCAGTAAGGAGGTTTTACAGCAGTCAGTGTGCATTCATCCACAACAGATAGAAGACTATCTACATCAGGTGGAGAATCAACTATATTAAGCAGTTCGTAGATCCTGAATTCTGAAATTATTGTCTACATAATCTGATCACCTAAACTTAACATGGTATCAGAGCAGGCTTAAGGAAAGATCAGATCAGATTTATAGAAGCAAGGTTATCTTCCACTATTGTCTTCAAGTTCGACTACTCCTATCAAACATCAAGATGGTGAATGGAATTAGAGTTGAAGACAGACTTGAGGGAGCACCAAACTTCATATCTTGGAAGTTTAGAATTATGCTTGCCTTGGGTGAAAACGAAATAGACAAATTCATGAAGAAAGCCATACCAGAACCAACCGAAGAGGATGAGAAGCTTCAATGGAAGAGAAAGAACCACAAAGCAATGAAGATGTTGGTTGACTCTGTGAAAGATCACATTGTGCCAATTATCTCCAAGTTGGAAATGGCATATGACATGTTCAAAGCATTAGAGGAAATGTATGAGATCAACAACACAAGCCGAGCCCTTGCATTAAAGCAACAACTTCACCACATCAAAATGACAAAAGGAGAATCCATCACCTCATACTTCATGAGGATTACCGAATTGAGAGATCAACTCTCTACCATTGGACACACTATAGAGGGCAAAGACTTAACCATGTTGGCACTCAATGTCCTCCTTTCATCATGGGAGTCATTTATTCAAGGGATAAGCGCAAGATCAAAACTTCCTAAGTTTGATCGATTGAAGATTGACTGCATTCAAGAACAGTCAAGATTGGTCACAAAAGACAATGGTCAAAGTTCTACAAATGAAGATATTCATGTTCTTGCCTCTCACTCCTCAAAGAAGAAGGGTAAGAAAGGACATTTCAAATGGAAGAAAGATAAGGAATACAATGATTGTTCTACATTCAAAAGAAGGAAGGATATTTCAAAAATCCAATGCTTTAGATGTGACAAATATGTCACTATGCAATGAAATGTCCAACTAGGACTATGCCTCAAGCTTCCATTGTGGATGTTGGTGAGACTCTTACACAAAAGGATTCAGATGGATTTATATTTTATTCAGCCCTTTCAAGTAATGTGCCTACTGATAACAATACTTGGATAATTGACAGTGGTGCATCTCGCCACATTACCGAATTTAGAGAACATCTAAATGATTTGGTGGAGAAAACTACAAATGAACAAGTCACCATTGGAGATGATACTAGTTACTCCGTGAAAGGAGTTGGGACCTCCTCTCTTCACCTAAATTCAGGCATTTCCTTGAAATTGAATGATGTACTATTCGTTCCAGTAATTAAGCGAAATCTTGTCTCCATATCAGCCTTGGAAGACAAAGGATATCAAATCGCATTCATGGATGGCAAAGTCCTTGCATGGCCAAAGAAATCAAATATCAAGACAGCCCAAGTCATTGGAGTTCGTCATGGGTGTCTTTATAGACTTTGCACTCTTCCTCCTCAAGCCTTACTTCATGATTCTTCAAGCACTTGTGAGATTTGGCATAGAAGATTGGATCACCTTCACTTCCGTACACTACCTACAATGGAAAAGATGGTTACTAGCCTTCCAAAACTCAACCAGGAGCATGAAGGAACTTGCAAAGGTTGCGCATTGGGTAAGAACACTAAAGGTAGATTTCGTAGTAGTGAAAGTAAATCCAAATGTATTTTAGAGCTCATTCATTCAAATTTATGTGGTCCTATGTCTGTTACTTCCTTGAGTGGTTTCTTGTATTATGTTATTTTTATTGATGACTACTCTAGGAAGACTTGGATCTATTTTTTAAAAAGTAAAGAATCTAATGAAGTACTTTTAAGATCTAAAGGAATTCAAAGCTCTAGTAGAGAACATATCAGGGAAGAGGATCAAAGTCTTGAGATCCGATAATGGAGGAGAGTATACCTCCAATAACTTCCATAATTTTTGCATTGAAGCTGGGATTAAGAGAGAGTTTTGTGTTCCCTATAATCCTCAACAGAATGGTGTGGCAGAAAGGAAAAATGGAAATATTGTGGAAGCAGACAAAGCCATGATCCATGATCAAAATCTTCAAACCTCTTTTTGCGTTGAGGCTTCTAGAACTACTATCTATGTTCAAAATAGATATCCTCACCGCATTTTGGAGAATAAGACTCTCGAAGAAGCATTCACAAGGGTGAAGCCGAATGTAAGTCATTTCAGGATCTTTGGTTGTCCACTGTACATACATATACCCAAAGATAAAAGGACAAAGTTGGAGCCTTCTGGCAAGAAGGGAATATTTGTAGGCTATGGCGAAACATCAAAAGCCTACAGAATCTACATTCCAGGGCAGAAATTGATTGGGGATGTGACATTTGAAGAGGATTTGCATTCAAAAAATCCAAGGGCATCCACGAGATGGACAGTGAAGATCAAGAGCCTCCTCAAATTATGGAAGAAGACATACTCCTGAGATTCAGAGGGAGACTCATGAACCTGAAGAAGATGATGATCAAAATGTGCCCTTGACTCCTACTAATGGGCCTACTGACATTGTGATTGGTAAGAAAAGACCTCTTTCGGCAAGGAAAATGATGCAAGAGGTTGAAGGTTTTGTAGCCCCAAGAGGAAAATTTAGAGAAAGTAAGAGACCTCATAAGTTCTCTAGCTATGTTGCATTGATGAGTCAAATCATTGAATCAGAACCTTCCAGTGTTGAGGAAGCCACTAGTCAACAAGTTTGGAAAGATGCTATGGCAGAAGAGTATCAATCAATTCTAAAGAATGATGTTTGGAACATTGTACCTAGACCAGAAGGAAAATTTGTTGTTTCTTCTAAATGGCTCTTTAAGATCAAACATGTTGCTGATGGTAGTATTGAAAAATACAAGGCCAGGTTTGTAGCTAGAGGATTCTCTCAAAAGGAGGGAATTGACTATGAGGAAACCTTCACTCCGGTTGCCCGATACACTTCAGTCAGAACCATTATAGCAATTGCAGCATCTAAAAGATGGAAGATTCATCAAACGGAAGTAAAGACGGATTTTCTAAATGGTATAATCAAGGAAGAAGTGTATATTGAACAACCTGAAGGATTTGTGGTACATGGGAAGGAATCTCATGTCTGCAAGTTGAAGAAGGCATTGTATGGCCTAAAGCAAGCTCCACGTGCTTGGTACGAAAGGATTGATCATTACCTGATGGACTTGGGTTTCAACCAAGAATAATGCAAATTCAAACTTGTACTTCAAGGTAATTAATGGGGAAGCATTAAATCTAATTCTTTATGTTGATCACTTACTTATCACTAGAGAAGATCATCTTATTATCAAATGCAAGGAGTTAGCTTCCGAATTTGAAATGAAGGATCTTGGTTTATTGCACTACTTCCTTGGGTTAGAAGTTTGGCAGAAATCTGATGGGATCATTCTGAGTCAAGGGAAGTACACCATAGACATTCTAAAGAGATTTTCTATGATGGATTGTAAATCAATGGCCACACCTATGGAGACCAACTTGCATAAGTTAAGAAAAGCTGCAGCTATTTCGGATCTGGTGGATTCTACACTATACAGACAGATGATTGGGTCTTTAATGTACCTAGTCAATACTAGACCAGATATTTGCTATGCAGTAAGTACACTTAGCCAATTCATGTGTGAACCAAAGCAAATACATCTAGTTGCAGCAAAACATATTCTGAGATACTTGCGAGGCACAGTTGGATATGGCTTAAGATATTCTTCTGATATGAACTTGAAGTTGCATGGATATACTAATTCCAATTGGGCAGGATGTGTCACTGATCGAAAGAGCACCTCTGGTTGTTGTTTCAGTTTGGGTTCAGCTATGATTTCTTGGTGCAACAGGAAACAGTCTTCAGTAGTACTGAGCTCCACAGAAGCGGAGTATATTACAGCACGTGTGGGAGCACGAGAAGCAGCATGGCTTCGGAAGCTTCTTGCAGGATTGTTTGGACAATCCTTAGAACCTACAATTATCCATTGTGATAATCAAAGTTGTGTAAAGCTTTCTGTCAATCCTGTATTTCATGACAGAACGAAGCATGTGGAGATCAAGTATCACTATGTTAGAGACATGGTGGAAAGGAATGCTATTCAATTAAGATACATTAGTACTGATGAGCAAACAACAGATATTCTCACCAAGCCTCTCTCCAGAGTAAAGTTTGTGTACTTTCGAGGTAAGCTTGGTATGGTGGAGAATGAAGCCCTAGTTGAGATTGAGTCTTAGCTTCATTGATTTGTTTATATTTGTTTATATATATACTAATGTATTCTTATCTTCAAAAGATGTTTAAAGTGTAAACTCTTGTTAACCCTCTGGATGAGCCATGGTGAATATCATTGTGAGGTGACGATCTCACAATGATGAACACTTGTGCATCTTACCATCATTGTGAGGTGACGATCTCACAATAATGGTTGATATCTTGTGAGGTGATATCTATGGATAAGCCATAATGGAGGATATCATGTGAGGTGATATCTATGGATAAGCCATAATGGTGGATATCACGCTAGGAGATATCTATATATAAGCCATAATGGTGGATATCACATGAGGTGATATCTATGGATAAGCCATGATGGTTGATATCACAGAGAGGTGATATCTTTCCCTTCCACATATGAGTGTAACCATTGTGGTCACCATCACGATGAGGTGATGTGTCTTGTAGACATCTAAGAGGACCGTCCCTAGCTAAGACGAAGTGTTGATGTGTAGCTTCGATCGGATTCTTCAGGATCAACTTAACCATTCAACGTTTGAGTGGCCTATCGGCCTTTCACAGTCAATAAATGATATTGATTAATTACTGACCTTGCAACACGTAATTGCAAACCCGCCACTCCTTGTCATAAAGACCTATTATTTAATATTGTTACCAAAGGATATTAATCAAAAATATAACTATTACTTAATGAGGAGACTTTATTATTAAGGAGACGTGATTGTTGATGAGGAACCGATCTTGGAAGAGATGAGTTGATTGGCTTCCTCCATCTACGTATATGATTCGATTTCTCCTCTCTTCCAAACGTAATTGAATCATCTAACTATCAAGCAGATCGAATACATTCACTTCAGCAGATAGTGCATTATCTGGCAGATCGTGTTCTTTGTTCATCTTCAACAATTCGAATTGATCACACAAGGAGTTTGAATCCTCAGCAGACTGGTATATCTTCTTCATCGATTCATAGCAAGTGTGTAGACCTTCATCTTCAGCAGTAAGGAGGTTTTACAGCAGTCAGTGTGCATTCATCCATAGCAGATTGAACACTATCTACAGCACGCAGAGAATCAGCTATATTAAGCAGTTCGTAGATCCTCAATTGTGAAATTATTGTCTACATAATCTGATCACCTAAACTTAACAGGAAGAAATTAAACATTCACTGAGTGAAAATAGTGGCTTAGGGAGAATTAAGTCATTTCGTAAGTATGATTCGTGTTAATGGCAAATAGGGTGCATTTGTAAGGCATGTGTACCCAGGAACATATGCACAACAAGTGTCAAGTTTATCAGATATGTGACTCTGTTTCAATGGAATATGCAATAGTCATGTTAATGCATTTGCAATAACCAATTCAAAAATCATATCGGCTTTCCTTTATTTTAATTTTTTTAGTAGATAAGTTTTTAGAAGAAAACTTTTCTCTCAAGAGTGAACATCATGATACAAACTCAGAAGAGAGCCTATTCTAAATAGAGTCTGGGTATATTTTAAGCAATTACGATGAGATTCATCTGTTATAAAGCAATACCTATCATTAGTATTTCTTAATTTAACGGCATTGCTAAGGTTTACTCGCCTGGATCTTGTAGAGCCCGAAGAGTAGGAGAATTGCCTGTCTTATTAGTAATTCTAGTTAATTGGTCAATGATATCAGATTCTTATGATAGAAGAAGGCTAATTCTTAGGTAAATCTGAGAAGTCAATTGAAGGAACCAAAAGACTCATTGATAGAGGTATAGTTAAAATCAGAGATGACAATCCTTGTTCTTCTAACAACCCTTGTCCTACATCACAAGAGACAAGGCCTAATCTTATTGATGATCAGGAAAGATAAGCAACTAGAATCTTTTAGAAGTTAAAGTATGATAAAAAGGTTGTTTTTCCTTTCGTAAAGTTTAGCAAAAAGCATAAAGAAGGTAGTGAGCATTGTCTTTTTCATCATGGTGGTTCTCATGCTCTTGGAAAGTGTAAAGCATTCAAGGAATTTGTTCAAGAACAATTTGATAGGGCTTGCATAGATATTTCAATTGATATTGCTCTCTTTCTTAGTGAGATAGTAGTGCCTTAGCACTCCACTCACTCTCCATGTTGCTCCTCACCCTATGACACTTGTAGTTAACTTAATTGGGGGCTCTTTGTCATAAGAGGTGAGGCCATTTCAAAAATAATAAACTTGGGGCAGCAACATAATTCATTTTTGCCTCTTATCGTATTTCTTCTCTCTAAGCTTTTCACTATTCCCTTTAGGGGTTGCATTTTTCATGTTATGATGTCCTTTCTTGCATAGAATGGTATGTCTCTTATGATTAATCTCTCCTTCGGGGAGTATGTGATCCTTCATTCTAATTTTCTCTCTCTTTGAAAATTACCTCTTCTTTAGAGTTGGATTTTACATATACTAATGTCTTTTCTTGCATTGAAAATTCCTTCATGTGAGTACATCGTGCATTTGCTTATGTTGTGTGAATCTTCTCATTCTTCTTACGCTTGGGGGGCAATGATTTCTCTCCCTTTTAATCATTCTAAGTATCTACTTTTCCTTTGTTGAGTGGTGTTTGTTTATGATTTGATGTCATTCCGTGTATGAAGTTGTTGTTTGCTCAAGGATTCTCTCTTATGCAAGAGGTGTATGTCCTTGGATACAACCTCTTCTTCACTTGGCAATGTATATCTATTATAAACTTACCCCTCACATTGGGTCAAAAGTGTGTCATCCTTCATCAACAAATCCCTTTCACCTAGCAATAGGGGATAGGTATGCATTCTTGTTCTCCTTCCCTTCTTTTGGTAGAAGATGCTATGTTTGTTCAAGAAACTCCTCTTGGAGATAGATGTCTTTTGAGCAAAGATCTCTTCTCCTCCAACGATCCTCTTTACACGTTTTGCAACATATCTCTTTTTCAACTATCTTATCCTTGCTTGTAAGAGTATTCCCTCTCTTTTCAACTATCTTATCCTTGCTTGTAAGAGTATTCCCTCTTTAACATGGACTTATGGCATTGTTGCCTAAAGGATATCTCCTTGGTGTTGAAGGTGGGTATCCTTGTTCTTAGCTTCCTTAAGACATCAACATAGGGCTATGTTGACATCTTAAGGGGGAGGTGGGGCATACATATTGCTCTCTTTGTACCATATTGTACCATATCTTTGCATGTCTTAAACGGGGTGTTCAAACACGGAAACAGAGAAAACAAACTCTTATACAAGATGCTTCACGCCCGAAACCAGACGCAGCATTTGATATATGTCTTAGATGGGGTGCACATAACCGAAACAAGAGAAAACAAACTCTTACATAGGATGTCCTCAAAACCAAGCATGTATCTGTCTTAAACGAAGTTAAACATTCTTGAAACCAGAGAAAACAAACTCTTATACGAGATGTTCCCGAAACCATACATTCGCCCCTTGGCATTTGCATTTGCATTATATGTCTTACACAAGTTAATGCACGCTTGAAACAAAAGGAAACAAACTCTTATACGGGGTGCTATATACTTGAACAAGACATCACTTGCACACATGCACGAGAACGAGTGGAACTAGCAAAACACAGCTAGACTATTCCTACGCTCCTCCCCAACATGGATCACCTAGAAAAACACATCTAGAGTGTATATCCATGTCCTTTCTCATCATTCTTCTCATAGATCACCTAGAAAAACACATCTAGTGTGTATACATGCTCTCTTTCTTTTTCTTCTCATGAGCTCATAGCTTTGCTATTAGTAGTTCAAGGATGATGTGTGCTTTTGCTCTTTTATGTGATCACTTGTATTCTTGAGATGGCATTTTTCAAGAATGATTTTAGTGGTTGAGACAATTTGATATCGAGGTCTCTTCGGCTAGTTGACTCTTAGAGGTGTTGTTTTTGTTTCTAGCTTTTGTGTGTTGTGTCTTTTGTTTTCATTGTTTGTGTTTTTGTTTTTTGTCTTGTTTTTTGTGCCCTTGCATGCGTTTGAGTGAGTTAAGATACTAAGATTGGAGGCTTAGTTCCTCAAATTAGTGATGTCTTATACTCCTTATGATTATGCTCCTTTCCTCCTCTCCTTCATCTCTCTTTTGTGTTACTTTACCGCGACTATTTAAGTAGGCTCATACTCCTATTAAAGTGGGGGCTAAATGTAACGTCGTAAATTGTCACTGTGCCAATTCACACCTCATGTTTGTGCCCCTACTTTAGCGTGTCTCCTCCTCATCTCCTAACTGGGTCCGTTCAGTATCTTAACTCCAGTTTTTATGCAATATACACCTACCAATTGATCCTCTGGAGCTATGTCCTCTTTGGGGCTAAGTTGAGACCCCTAACTGAGGAGGACCAAGGCACTAACGCCCCGGTCCCTCTCAATGGGGCCTATTTTTCAAGTGGAAGATGTCACCTATCATTTCGACGAGAAATGAAATTGGGGACTCTATGTGACCGTTGGAGGTCGGCCTAATCGGTAAATTGACCTAGGATCTCATATATAAAGGCGATCAACCTAATTTCATCCTAGCAATTTCATTCAAACATTGAAGTGTTCATCATCAAGCATTTCCAGAGATCTTCAAGGTAGCATTTTCTTCATTCAAACATTGTGGAGCAAGTAACATCATTCATATGCAAGCATGTGTGTATGATTAGGGTTTTGTCATGTTCATGCCATTTCATACAACATTTGTGATTACATTCAAGAAGCTAAACATCATTATCAGTCATTGCAGATCTAAAATATATCTTTCCATTGTTTATTTCAGTATTTGCAATATTTCATTCAAGGTTAATTCCTAAATCGTTGTTTGACTTAGGCAAACCCCTATTCCCAACCTATTTCCCTTCTCTAGTGTGTGCAGGAACAGGTACAGAGCTGTGATCTTCAAAATTGACTTTATTTACAGTGACAAATCAATCCCCCATTGGAGTGTGAAAAGTGTGGAGGACCAGGGCGACCACCACCATGGTCCCAACAAATCAGGAGCTCCTTCTAGGAACAAGTCCAACTCTTATAATCTCCAGATCCAGGTTCGTGGCTCGATCCGACAACTATAGTTCACTGTTCACGCATAATTACTTCAATTTCAACCCATTTACCCTAATTTCAGCATCTGCAATAATTCAATTCAACTCAAAGGAAAGAAGAGGCTCATGCAAGACCCCTAAAATGTGATCAATATCTAGATCTATTAGGTTTAGATCTATCAAATTCCTATTTTTCCCTGATGTATTGGTGTCCCTAAGTAAAAATTAGCGGTTTTCATCCTTCTTATGGTGGAAACCCTAATTTTTCAGCAGCACAAAAATATTAGTAAGTTTTGTTCCATATTGATGATGCAAAAGCTATTTTATTAAATAGCATGTCTTCTAGTTATGATCATATTGTATTGACATTGAACAAAGTGGATGCTAGCATAGAAGATACAATACCTACTTTAATTGATGGAGCTAAGAAAATGGACTCAATTATAGAGGAAACTTCAATGTTTTGGAAAAACAAGCCCAACCATTACTTCAAATACAATTCTTCTACATCAAAGGGAAATTGTTTTTCAAGGATAGAATTTTGTGCTACTATTGCAAGGAAAAGGGGCACATTATCATAAATTGTATTCAACGTGCCAGGGATCTACTTGAAGGAAAGCTAAATACAGATAAGGCATTGGTTGCAGATGATGATGAAGATGTCTTTTTTAAAGTGGCTACTAAAGACCCTCCACACGGAAAATAGTCATAAGGAATATATTTTCTAAATCCGATCAAAAATTTGTATTTGTGATTGCATGTGTTTGTCCCAATCACAATCTGAATGGATGTGTTTGTCCCCATTCACAAGATGGTGTAAGTGATTGGAAGTGTTTGTCCCCAGTCAAATGAGATTGTAATTATGATTGGAAGTGTGTCCCCACTCATAATTGTTGTAAGCAAAAGTGTATGTCCGTGTTCTTCACCTTAATGTTGGATAGATGTGTTTGTCCCTATCCAAACTAGTTGTAGTACCATAGGTAAATGCGTTAGTCCCTATCCTTGGTTCCATGGGTAGATGTGTTTGTCCCTATCTTTGGATGAAAGTGTAGTAAGAATGGTGAGGCTAGTCCTACCATTGCTTGTCATGAGTAGATGTTTATATCCCTACTCATACCTTGGGATGAACTACTAAACATGGTCACCAGAACTGAAGACCGATGCCAGTCGAACGAGGTAATACGATATGGGCATATTCAATGCAGACCATCCAGATAGATAGATGGGGAGCAACAAATATATGATGGAGCAATTGCATCATACAGCGAGACCATTCAGAAGCCATTTGGTAATTGTTATAGGCCTCATAACCAGGGAAAGATCCATATCGAGCTTGATGGAGGTGCTCCTTTTAAGGCACCTATAATCAACCTTGTCAACATCTTGTCCAGTATAGACTCTGCCTAGTTGTCTACCAGGTTCTTGAAAAAGATCTGAATTTGTATCAATCTGTGTCTTGAAAAGAGAAATTTATACTTGAAATTACAAAATTGAGTTTTTTGTATAAGGTTCAAATCTAGTTATGAATATCACATTTCTAAGTTTAGTGTTGTGAATGTTGTCAACAATTCTGTATTGATTTAGCTCAATTTCTTGAGAAATTTATACTTACAAAATTGAGTTTTTTGTATAAGGTTTGAATCTGGGTATGAAATATCACATTTCTAAGTTTACTGTTGTGAATGTTGTCAACAATTCTGTATTGATTTAGCTCAATTTCTTTAGAAATTAAAAAAAAAAAAATAGAGGCAATTTATTTCAAGGGATAACCTTAATTCATTTTAGATCTTCAAATTATCATCAACTATATCTGATTGTTACATATTAAACTTCGTCCTTGGACCTATCAATTGTTATTTACACACATTATCAAGAAGCACTTATTAGAGAATTATTAAAATAATATTATATTTATTCTATAATGGTCATCTTAGTTGTCAACTTATTTGTCTTCTTTTTAGTTAGTTTAGTGTAACTACTGCTTCTTTTATTAGAAGGCATAGTTAGCTTTTTAGTTTTTAGCTTCAGTTGAACGGTTTGTTCTTTTTAGAACACCATCATGTAATTCTCTATATATGAGTTGTATATTCATGAATAAAGTTATTCGATTATTTGAGCAATTAATTTTTCATGGTATCAGAGCGGGTTGATGGGGTTTTCCAGACTTTGGCGAATTTTTTAATAAAAAAAATTTGTAGCCTCTTCTGATATGGAATTTTTCCAAAAATTTGTTTTTCGATTTTTTATAAAAAAATCATTGGAGGTTTTGTAAAATTGTTGGAGCCTTCTTCTGTATTTTTTGAAGGTTTTGGTCTAAGGCGGATTTTGGTGTCTAAATTTTTTTAACCTATGGGTTTCTTAAGCGATTTTCCCACAGGTTGCGATTTTCCCACAGGTTGCGATTTTCTAGGCGCTAGTTTTTTTTGTTCGACAGCACTACAATTTTCGAGCATCTTTTTTTTACGCTATTTTTTCTAGGATGCAACTGTGTTCGTCGTGTTTTTCTCGGGGCTCGATCTGTGACTGAGCAAGAATTCTTTTTGGTGGCACGAATTCCTGATGGCAGTTTTTTTTTCTGCGGATTTTGTGGGTTTCTTGCATTTTCTATAACTGCGACACTGTCTGTTTGCATGATTTATATTCATGATTTTCTGAAAATTGTAGGTTTGCTGGGGTTTGTGTGACGGCCCAGATGTTTCTTACCCAACCTAGGGTTTACAAACACGTGCAAGGTTTCAGATTTGTTTCTTTCACGCCGATGCAAAGGTATTCCCTACAATTTTTCTGCAATTTTCTGGTTTTATGGGCTTTGCATGACTTAGGGTCTAGTTTGCATTTTTCACGCCCATGTTTTGGCTTGTTGAGCATATTGTCATTATGTCAAGATCATTTAAGTGTCAGAGAATTGAGTTGTTTGACGAGTTTGAGGTGCTTGACGAGCTTGAGGTGCTTGGCTGCTTGACCTATGTGGATGTCTACTTCTGCTGCATGTGTGTCTACTTCTGCTACCTGTGTGTCCGTGTCTACCTGTCCTGGATGTTTGCTTACTTGTTTGCCAAATCAGATTTTTGTGATACACCCTCAGTTATGATATTCAAAGGGTCAACTTCTTTATATATAAGCTGCGATAGATTTTAAATAGGACAAGTAAATTAAAGTGTTATGAGATGGACAGCTTCAGAATTAAATATTCAAAGTATAAAAGGACAGCTATTTGTAGCATATTGCTTTTATCATTAAGAGTTCGAATGGCACAGTGATAGATTAGAATTGTGTTTTTGAATAGATATGTGGAGAGTGTTTATTTTTGTTCAAACAACTGCTGAGAAAACGTTTTTAATTTTACACGTCTTCTAAAAGTTGAGACATTTTTTTTGTTTTGCTGTTGAAAGATGTGTGGAAATGTCTAAGCCTTTACAGACAGAGAATATGATTCTCTTTAACCGTTTTCTGTGTATCAACTCTAAAGTTTTTCTTAAGGCGTTTTATAAAAAACTGTTCATTACGTTGAAAAGGTGTCATGATCTGGAAGTTATCGGGCAGAAGATATCACCGTGAAGATTTTTTGGGGGAATTGAATAAGAGTATCCGAAAATAGAAGATGCTGCATTTTTATTTTTTTGGTTCGAAAAGGTTGAGTCAGAACTCGTTTTCTTGAAAGCATATTTATCGAATGGAAGGGATTAAAAAATGTTTTTTATGATATGATGCTCGTATGATTTCTTTTCAGAAAAATAAGATTGGATGTTGAAGCTTCATTGGGGAATAGTTGAAAAAATGTGAATCAAAGGAAGACGTTTTTCTGAGTGATGTTTGTTTGAGGTTTGTTTTTTGTGAAGTGTAGAGGATATCGTGGTTTTAATTTTGTAGACATTTTTTACGTGTGGAGCATTTTTTCTGAATGTAAAAAGGAGTTGAACAAATTCAATAAAAATCTTTCTTTCTGTGTATGAAGTGTGCTCCTGTAAAGAGGTGGATGGGAGACATTTTAATGCAATGAAATATTAATCTTTGATTTTCTGGAAAGTGGATGTGACTGGATTTTGACGTGTTTTCTTTGCTAAGAGATGAGGTGAACTATGATTTTGAAACATATGACTCCCATGCCGAGAATTTTTTTCAGTGCAGAGCAATCAAAATTGGAGACAAGTGGTGTTAGATGATATGCAGTTCAAGCAGAAATGAAGCTTTGTGTTTTCAAGGAGTTGTTAATGATAATGGTTATAATTTTTGTTAGCTATAGTTGAAATATGATGGTTTTGTGTTCTATGTGGCTGTGGTATGATATCAATGATTGTGTTAACAGAATTGTGTTTGCAGCATCTTGAGTATATGGATTGAGATTTTTTATGTGTGAAGTTACTTGGTTTTGAAGGTGGTTGTTTTGGGGGTTGTGTTACTACTAAATCAAAAGTTTTTTTATCTACTGCTCATTCATATCACTTGTACTAGAAATCCAGAAGTTTTGGAGTGGGTGCTTTAGCAGAATGGAGGGTTGGTGCTCTCTACGAGTTGATTCTCTCTATGGGTTGGTGCTCACATTTGTAATCTGGGTTAGTACACATTTTTTGTAAATGAAAGCTTTTTGATGTCGTGGTTTTTTACCCGAAAGGGTTTTCCACGAGAAATCTGGTGCATATGTCTTGATGGTTGCTCATTTCATGTTTTATGTTTTTACAAGTTTTAAATCATTATAAGCTGCAATATTGACTCACCCCCCTCTCAGTATTGCCTGTGTGTTCTTCACAGCCTTCTTTGCATTTGTGATCAAAAGACCTGCGGTGTCTTCTATAGGGTATTGAGTATGAAGACCATTAGGGAGGGTATTAAAATAATTTTATATTTATTCTATAATGGTCATCTTAGTTGTCTTTTTTTTAGTTCGTTTAGTGTAACTACTGCTTTTATTAGAAGGCATAGTTAACTTTTTAGTTTGTAGCTTTTTAAGTGTATTTTGCTTTTTAGCTTCAGTTAAACGGTTTGTTCTTTCTAGAGCACCATCATGTAATTCTCTATATATACGTTGTATATTCATGAATAAAGTCATTCGATTATTTCAGCAATTAATTTTTCAAGAATCTGCATTGCAGAAGTAAACAAGGTATTGTGCATGTTTGAGAGAATTGTCCTCAATCTTTTATCCAGTCATTGAATTTGTATCCTTAACAGGATTTGGCACAATGGAAGCAATTATCCTTGCGAGTGCAAACCAGAAAACATAAAAAAGAATTTTTTATGTGCAGGCAGACTAGGGACATCAAGGCAAACAGAAAGCAGCATTAAAAAAGTTTGCAAGATTGGATCCACGGTCAAAAATCAGATCTGTATGATATATGTCAAATCTGCACTCACTGGATTGATTCTGTAGTCATGTAAATACCCCAAGGCGATAGGTAGAACATTAATTGATTCTGAAGCATTCATCTGACAATCATTAATATCCATGCATTGTTAGTGAATCGTATTCTGTCATCTGTCAAACAATGATTGATTTTATTATTTTATTTCTGAAGCATTTAGTTTAGCACATTTATTGCATTGCCCAGCTCTTTTATTCTAGTCTAGATTCTGAAAGCTTATGTAATTTATTTATTTAACATAGAATTATACAAAATGAAATTCAGATTTATTCTCCCTTTCGGTATGTTGCACTTAAAAAAACATGAACTTAGTCTCATAAGGACTGTTTTTTCTGCACTTTTGCATAAGAATCAACAACTAAATCAATCATAATACAATTCCAATTGTTATATTTGTGTCGATGGTGTTGATGAATTATGTGATGGAATATTCACACTAAATACAAATCACTTTAAGATAGTTTTTTTTCACTTATACTGTAAGCGACATGGCCCAGTTTCCAAAGGCCAATTCTGTTAATACTAAATAAATGATAATTTACTAACAGTTATGCTTTCTGGTGATTTTTTTGTTAAAAATAGTATTGCAAGATCTAAAATTTTGAAAAACAATTTCTTTTTTAACCTCAACCTCAAGGACAGTTATCTATCTAATAGTTCTCAAATTGTAACCATGATGTGTTTCTAGTTTTACCAACACAAATATAGGTAAACGATTTAAGATTGTCAAGTAAGAATAAATTTAATGGGAATAACATCCAAGATATTAGGCCATTTATCTGTAATTCACAATGTTTTGATTTCATCATGTCTGAAAAACGTTGATGACAATAAACACTACAAAAGAATGAAGTAAGCCTGAAAATCATATTAACAACAAAATAATACTTAAAAATCAGCCCAAATATGTTTTAGATTGTAAGCTATCTCTAATCAAGCCAGAAGGTCGATTAACTTCAAATTCCTTATTCAGTTCCATATGCTATGAAATTATCAATGGGATTTGTTTCCCACTGAACACATAAGGATTCTTAATCATTCATAGTTATCATCTTAAGATTTATGTCACCTGCATGATGCAAAGACGTCCATATCGAGCTAGGTCAACACCCTCACAATCAAAACCAATGACCAATTCGTTCAGAGGTGACGGTTCGAGAAACGAACATGGAAGTTGTGATGCCTCAGTGACAATATATATAGGCACAGGTGCCAAATGACCTTCCGATTCTCCCATATTAGGCTCTGTGATTACAAGTCATGTCATCTATCATTAGGTAAGTGCCAATAAAAGTTCTGCGTAAAATAATCTTCCTAAATAATTTAACAGCACGAGAAGATACGAGATCGAACATAATGGTACTCTCATTAAAATCAACACATTTGATAGCAAAATAATAAAAAATGCAAACAGAACAAACATATGCATGGCATATGATAACCCCAAATAACACATTAAACAGGAAGCATATAAAACAAACATGATGTTAAATTACCCAATAAAGATAGAAGTATCACAACTACTCTAGAAACATGTGAAACAAACTAAGCACAAAACTCACCAATAATAAGTAGCAATAGACGACTAACTGCAAATTAGACCTATCAAAAAAATTGATGATGTTGATACAATATTTCTAAATCTGGCATAGAACAGTGCAATGTCCCTTACTAATTTTTGGCCTGTTCTAACCATAATTAATCCATCTCAACATATTTATGACTTAAACTAAGTTGATTAGGAGACAAAACTATCTTGAAACAAATCCAATCAGTGATAACATAATCTTCTTTCTAATATTGAATAGATAATCCAATCTAATTTATAATCTCAGCCTTCCTTGTTCATTCAAATTACTATGTGTGTGTATGTGTAATGTCCCCAAGTAAGTTTAACCACTTAAGACATCATAATTCCAACATTCTCAAAGCAAATAGAAATAGAAATAGAAATTAACATCACGATGGAGCTCAACTTAAAAACCTTACTACCAATGTAAGTTTGGAAAGGATTATGATCTTGAATAGGACGCTTTGATACCTTAGCGTGACGAATCCCTCAGGGTTTTGGATCCAAGCCCAGGCCTAATTTTGGGACGACACCCTCAAGGTCTTACATGGGTCGCTGATCTCTACCGATCTTGGGATAGACGCCCGATGGTTTTACACAAGCCTTTCCCTATTCATTCATACAACCTTCCAACTACATTCATATTAAGGATTAACAATTTGTTTATGTCTTGTTTAATTGTTCTAACTTGTTCATTTGCTAGTTACGGATAAGAGTTTGTATGATAAAGAATACATAGTTTTGGATTCATACATGTGTTACAGATAAGAAATTAATTATTGAATTATTGCGATTTTATTAAAACAGTGATATATTTGACATCCCCTTTACGATTTATTCTAGTAATCATGAATTAAATTACTGATGTTGTATTTTGTTGTATTATGGATGACTTGCATTAAATATATATTTCTGTGTAAATTATGTGTACCTTGGCAGGATCGCAGCGGAATTCCTGTAAACTGATCCCAGATGCGTATTCCCAGCCTAAGGAAATCGTATGCAGTGGATGTCAACCAATGGCTAGTGATTAGAGTAGTGTATATTCAGACTGAAGTCCAGACGTGATTTTTCCTCAGCGATTTCCTCCGCTTTATATCTCTCAATTTGAGGGAGAGGTCACACCTCTTCATCATGTATGCCCTTTGGCAAGAGACATACCCTTTCACCATTAGCACCCTTTGAAAGAGTGCAACTCTTCATTATTTCTACCCTTTGAAAGGGACACAGCCTTTCATAATCAGATGTGCACTTATTATTTAAATCAGATCTGCACTTCTCATTTCCTAATTATCCCCCCTCTCAAATGAGGTTCTCTTCTCCCTTTTATATCTCATTGTTGAGGGAGTCACAACTTTTCCTTTCATGTCTTATGACTTTTCATTAACTTAATTAATTTTTAATTAATCATATTTAATTATATTATTTTATATTTATATTTTAATTTAATTTTTAATGTTTTAATTTTATTATTATCATTTATTATTAAATTCTATTTCAAAGTGGAGACATTACAGTGTGTGTGTGTGTGTGATCTTATTGATATTACATCATTATTATATATATAAAATTATAAATATATTATCCTTATTCTTGAACATATAAATAAACAAATAAATGAATTATATTATATTATAAATCATTTATATACTTATTAGTTACCTATTTATTAATTACCTATTATATGGTTTATTATATATTACTGCAGAGCAGTTTCCAGAAAATATTATAATAATTATAATTATATTATTATTAATATTTATATAATTATTAAAATTCTGTATAAGAATATCATCAGGCTTCATATATTAAACATACATATTGAACGCATCTCCGTGCATTCCACCAAGGATAAGGATGTTGCTGTCTGTAAACTTAATAACAGTTCTGAAAATTCTCTCTTTTTAAAACTACTCCCCCTGCCTGGTAATCTCTCTTCTCTATTTTATACCTAGATGTCCCTTTTGAGGAGAGATGATACTTTAGATGTGGCTATCCCTTCAGAGGGGGTCACACCCTTACACCACAATTATAATGTTTCTTTATAACTCGAACTAATCATTGTTTAAGTGCCTTTACATAATTATTCGATTTGCTGTTGGAACGATGCCTTTTCATCATAAAACGGTGCCGTTGTATTCTAATAGTAATGTTTAGTTGTATGATTTTGACGGCAGTGATTACTTTCATATTTTTAACGCAAATGACTAATTATATGATGGTTACATATATAATACAATTTATCATTAATATAAGAACACTATTAATTCGAATAAGTATTCATGTAGGGGTATTACATCAGACAAACAAGTTTGTGTCAGATATTGTCAGAAGTTGTCACCTCTTTCCCTTTTAGAGGTGTACGGCTGGTAATATAAAACACCACTCATTCATTTGATCATTTGCATTAATAGTTAAACTGCAGCGATGTCTTAGGATATAATGTTCTCAAAATAAATCATTAGAAGATATAATGGAATATTCATGGGATACAATATTATATCGGCAAAAGCAACTCCACACAGCAGCCCTGATAAATCTGAATATGTCAAATTCAGAAATCTCTATTTCATAGCCTTTTGACCATTATTATTATTATTATTATTATTATATCCTATAAAATGGGGGCATTACAGTCCACCCCGCCCAAGATTGCTTGTCCTCAAGCAACGTCGGTTTTAATTTTATCAAATCAACCTTTGGATTTTGTGATCCTTAATTCCTCCTTGAAATCAGCTTCTGCTGCATTACTCTAATATAACTTATGAATTGAAGATTCTACACTAACGAAGTTTCTTTCAGTATCTTGGTTATATTCAACTCTATTCTACCATGACTTCCTTTGGAAAGCTGTTAGAGTATTTGCCACACGATCATAGTCTTAATATCATAAGTTTGACACGATCGTCTACAGTGGGAGTACAATTTATTGCCTAGGGTTTTGTGAATGTGTACTGCCATTATAGGCAATTCCTTACACGATTTTATGACTATTGTCCTCTTGCTATTGTTTGTAAAGAATATATTGTAAATGGCTATTATAACATCCAGAACACAACAACATGGAATGCTAGGTTTGCACATCATTATTAAATAATATGGCATTGAATAAAAAAGCTGGTGAACAGGGAAGTATCTTATAAATTGTTTCTAGAAAACCTGCATTGAATTGCTTTTGAAAATGCTGCATTAACATTATTTTACTCAACCCCCGTAAATAGTGTAAGAAATAAACAGTGCAAAAAAAATCCGATTCAGTTGAGACCCCCAAGCAATTTTTTTAAGATCAATTTTGACGGGGCTTCGAGGGTAACCCAAGTTTTGCCAGTGTCAGTGTTGTGCTTAGAAATAATGAAAGGTGTTTTGTATATAGAGGCTCTATGTATCTTGAGCTGTTCTAAAAATGAATTGAAATGGATGCAATGATTGCTGGAATTCATTTGGCCTCCACTCTAGGTTTAAAGAAGGTTGTAGTTAAAGGAGATTCGCTAAATGTTATTAAATGCTATTAAAGGTCTCCACAAAAGTCATTGTCCTCATTAAAAACTTTAGATTTTTTTAGATAAGGCCAAGCCTCTTTGCTCCTCCTTTGTCAAAGTTGTGTTTTGCATTGTTGTGGTAGTTGAATTTTTAGCCAACTTAGATATGGATAAAGCGCCGCTTATGGCCTTATATTGTCCCATCCTAACTCGTGGACTGGTCTAAGTGACCATTTCGTCTTTAAGCCTCCTTAGATCTTTGTCTTTTATTGTTTACCCGGCCTCATGGGTGAGGTATGCTTTAATTTTGGTAATTATGTTATTGTTATGCATGGCTTGGTGGATTTCACACTTAGGCTATAAGATAGTGGATCAAGAGGCATACGAGTGATATGCAACTAATACACTTAGGCATCAATATTGGATCGTTTCAAGCCTTCTATGTGGTCAATATTTTACATTTAACAGTGCTAACTTGGCTTAAGAAGGCTGCAAGCGACTAATGTCGTGTATCTTTGTTGTGGGAGGCAGGTATATATTGGTTCTTCTTTGGGTGGTGTTGGGTGGTTTACTCTAGGCTCTCCATGCCAATTCATATGTGCAATCATCGCCAAGTATTGTAGCTCTACCAAAGACTAACCCCATCTTATAGGAGTCTCAAAACTTCATTTGTGTGCAATTTTCAACTATAAGGATTGTGTGACCCACATCTTTGTCAAGACTATGTTGGATGACGCTACTATGGTAGGGGATGACCTCCTCAAGCAAAGGCATCCATCCAAAAAGACTTTCTCAACAAGTAGAGGCAGAGATGGCTATAGTGGGCCATAGACAATGGCTCCTCCATTTGTTCCTACCGGTGTTCTTGGATATGGAGGTGACTACAAAATGACTAGGGCTGAATCCACTACTAGCTATGAGCTTGAAATCAGTAGCATATATGAATGTGCTTAACCTAGCTAGAAAGATGATAATCGTGGTGTACAAGGAAGAAAAGATGTTAAATATTCCTACTTGAACCCTAATTAAGTTTTGGAAAATCTAAGTGTGGTGCCTAGAGCGTCAAGTTTGTTATCCTTGTATGTACTGCGTTAGGTGAAGGTGGTTAGAGAAAATTAGAGGGCCAAAGTCTTTCACAGTGCAAAATTTTCAAGCCTAGAGTCTTTGTGCTATAGTTTTGCTCACAATGGTAATGCTAATGCAAAGGGAAAGATCGGAGTAGCAGTGGAAGACTAGGTGGCTAGGGTGTTATGCCCTCTAGTAGTGTAGGAGGTTGGAGATATGCATTTGAAGCTTTGATGGTTTGTTAGAGGTTAGCGTGATGAGCTGTTTGTGTTTTGAGTGACTTGGCATCCTTGTTCATACTCTATGCCTTTTGTTAACAAGTTTTCATTGATTTTTTTTAGTCCAATCATTTTTGTTTTTTGTCTCTTTTGGTTGATTTTCGTTGTTGACTATTAAGGTCATTTTTTAAATAAAACCATTTTTTCTTTGGTCCCCCATAAACATCCCACTAATTAATCAAAGAAAACATTTTTTTATTCAAAATTCTAAGTTCAAACGCAAAGCCCATATCCTAGATATACGCATACATTATCCAAACAAGAGAGAGGTGCATCATTAATATATAAATGCATTAATAAAAGAGAAAAACAAAGTAAGATATCGCTCTTCTAAAACCTTATAAAACCTCTAGCACCAAATGAAGCTTAGCGAAGCATTCAAGAGTCGTATAAAATTATTTAATCTATGGAGACGCTGCAATTATGTCATTTCTCTTCCTTTTCCCCATTCCTCACAAGAATAAAGTGAGCACATACATTCCAAATTAAAAAGATTGCATAAAATGTTTTGTATTACAAACTAAGGAAACAAGTATTTATCATTTGTTAGATATATACTTCAAATAATAGAACAATCTAATATGCATACTATTGAAAAGTTTCTAGGTTAAACAAAGTAAAGTTCATGGAACACAAAAGCATCATCTCTTTGTGTATTATCTATTTGTCTTTAATTCTTACTAACAAAAGGATATGCTTTAGAAAAATAACTGTAACAAAAGGCCACAATCACTACAAATGTTTACAATGGGACCTAAATGGAGTAATTTTGCATCCAAAAATATGGAAAAAAAAAGAAATAATGTCTAAACAAAAACCAATAAATACATTAATTCAGATATGTAATGATAAATAAATCAAAATTATTGAAACACCTTTTACAACCTAAGAAGGACCTATTGTGACATTTTCACACATCGCCCCATTGCAAATCGGGACCCCTTGCTTTTTTGATCCTCTTGGTCTTTTGGTTGTGGTTCTTTGGGTCTTTTCGCACCAATCCCTTTGGTCTCCCCAGGTTTGCAAGTGTTTTGGTAAATTCCGATCAAATCTGGTGTTTTGAGCGAATTTGACAAAGTTTGGAGCTTGTTTTGTCTATTTTAGGGTTTTTTCCCTTCTAACTTAGATTTAATGTCATTTTCTTAGGGTTTAGGAAAACGCTGCAATGAAGTCAAAACCCTTCAAGGAAGCTACCAGTGAAATTTGAGCGAATTTTGAGCACTTACAATTTTTAGTTAAGTCTTTTTTTAGTAAGTTTCACTATGTCCCGGATTGGCTAAATTTTGTGTTTAAACCATAGAAACGGAACTCGGACTCGACGAGGCCGACTCGACTCGTGCTCAATCTCGGCTGGACTCGGCAAAGTGAAAAACTCAAGAAATGCACTCAAAGGCACAGGTATGGTGCTAAAGTAAGCTCAAGGAGGAATTTTTCCCTCCAATCAAAATTTCTTCTTCAATTCAAAAAACATGCCCAAGGTTAGAGAGAGAGGACGTGGAAAACATGATTAGGAAGGAGAATTTCCAAGTTTTTCAAAAAGTCCTCCTTCATAGTGAAATAGCGCCCAGGCAAGAAGGATAGCGCTCAGGCAAGAAGGATAGCGCTAGCATGGCATCAAGGAGGAATTCCTCTTTAAAAGATGAAAATATGGCCAAGGAAGAAATTGGACAGAGAAAAAACATGAAATTTGGCTAAGGCATGAAGAAATTCCTTCTTCCTAGGCAATGTAAAATCAAGGTCAAGGTTGGGCGCCAAAATGAGGTTGAGGAATTTTCCTCTACATCAAAAAATCTTTCACCGTGGAGAAAATGCGCTCCAAGCCAAGTATAGGCGCCAAAATGACATCAAGGAGGAAAATTCAAAGTTCAGAAAATTCCTCTCCTTTACTCAAACTACGCCCAAGGATAGAATAGAGCATGGAAATCAACGTTGAGGGAAAATTTCAAAATTTCAAAAATTCCTTCACTTCATCAAAATTATGCCCAAGGTTGGAGAGAACCGTGGAAAACAGGACAAGGAGAAATTTTCTTCCTCACCAAAAAATTCCTTCCAAAAGGTGAAGAATTTCAAAGCACACGAAAAATTGGATCTGTGAGAATTTTCTCTCTCCAGGACTCAAATCAAGATAATATTCCCCAGGCATGGAAAAAGTGGTCGGTTGAAAATCTCCCTACAAGACACGGTGTGCACGAGAACATGGAGATTTTCCTTCAAGACAAAAATCTCTCTAGAAAGATTTTCTCTCTTGGAATTCCAGACGTACAAGAATTCTTCAGAAGTGGACAAAATTGTTAAAATTCTTCCAAAGCGGCATTAAGATGCAGAAGATTTTCTCCAAGCATGAAGAGGATATTTCGTTAATGGAATTCAAAATGGAAATTGTGCCAAGTGTCTCCGTTGGGGAGCTAGAGGCCGTCATTGCCAGATTCGTTGCATTCGCCATAAATGAATGAGATAATGGTCGTCCATTTTTTGACGAGAATCTTTTGACTGCAAGACGGCATGGTAGCACATTTATTGCTAGGGAATATTTGACCAAGTGGCGGTTGATTCAATGCATAGCAGCCATCATATTTGAGGAGATGATGGTGTATTTATTGCATGATGGGAGTTTGGATGTAGTGGGTAATTAATGCATCATGGGCACCATTTTCAGCAAAGGATAATTAATGTAAAGTGGATGAGATTCTTCATTTATGACTCTCCCCACTACTTAATGTCATGTATTTGGGAATTTATTTGTCACACCCTAATTAGGGTTTTGCATGTCAATCTTAGCCATTGATTGGTTTGTAATCTAGGTCGTCCATTTTACTCCTGGAGGCCTATAAAAGGGGTTCACCCCTTCATTTGTAAGAGAGGGAGATTGTATAAAATTGTTTCAATAAGTTTCTGAAATGATAATAGTGAAACATTGGCTTTTGGTGTTCACTTAAGTTATTTTCAAAGTTACCCAGAAACGCGTTTCCACCCTAAAGGCAAACGTTTTGGAAACGGAAACAGTTTTGAGGACGGTTGAACGGCTGAAAACGTTTCCAAGCCATCCCTGATCTAATAAAATTTTCGGAAACTGTCCCAGAAACTTGGAAACGGTCAACATTTTCGTCACAAACCGTTGATCGTCTCAAGGACAATCGATCGTTTCCGAGGGCAAGGGCATTTTAAAAAAAAAAAAAAATTATTGAAACAATATTATTATTTATTATTAAATTTTTTATTTTAATGAAAGCGATCATAAATTTAATAATAAATATAAAATATATGCAAATTTTTTATTTTAAATATATAATGAAAGGTTGAAAGCTAAGTTACCGGTTCTTCCCCTTTTGGTCTGGGTTCGGGTTCTGGTTCTTGCCCGGTCCTGGTTCTCCCCGAGTTCTCCTTGGGTTCCTCCCGGGTCCTTCCCAGGTGGCCGGGTTCCCTGTGGGTCCTGCACCCGGCCATCTGGGAAGGACCCAAGTGGAACCCAGGTCGAACCCAGGAGAACCCGCGTGAACCCAAGCCCATGGTTTCCAAAAAACAAGGCCACAGGTCAAAAAAACAATAAAAAAAGACTCCTTAAAATAGTTTTTTTATAATAGAACTCTAATTCGCCCCTTTATGACTTTTTAAAAAAAACTTGAAACTTGAACATTATCTTTTTTGCAAATTATGAATATGATATTAGACTTAGTTATTAGTTTACTGATTACATTTGCGATATATGAATATTTATTGGCATTGGCAATTAATAATTATGGATTTATCATTTATCATTTATCATTTATGTATGGAAAGTCACATTGTATATTTTATTTTTGTATGGATTGTATATATTGAACATATATATAATATATGGGTATATATATATATATGTACGGACGAACCCGTACCCAGGATTTTTTTTTTTCCCAAATCCGAACCCGAACCAGTAACTTAGGTTGAAAGCAATTAAAACTTTAATCATGAAAGCAATATCGCTATCATATTAAAGCTATCCTATGTTCTTAATCTTATTCTATGATGATTCAATTTGATTCATTTGATGCTATGTTCTTAGTTCTATGATGATTCGATCAATGATCATTGATTCAATGATATTAGATTTAGAATCTAGATTCTGATTTATAAATGTTATTATGTTGCTATGATGAATGTTTACTGTCTTACAATGTTATATAAATTTCATATATATGAATATGAAATTTCATATGGAATCTAGATTATAAATATATATAGTCGTCCCTTGTTCCAGGAAAAAAAAAGCCGAAAACCCGTTTCCCCGTCCACCCATCCCGGTAACTCGAAGTAACATAGGTTATTTTCAAAAATTGTATGGTTTCACCTCTCTCACTTATTGTCACTTCTTCAAATTATCAATTGATTTTTTCAACATTACCTACTACTTGAAAATAAAATCCATGAGACCGCCTGATTGTAAAAGGCTCCTGATTTTCCCTAAGACCATTTTGATTGACATGAATAAAATCATTTTATGCAATATCTAGAGATAATTGGTAGTGAAAAATATTTTTCCAAATTCTAAAAGACAGCAAAGAACAGTAGAAACCTCGGCAAAAAGGCCTTTCTTAATTCTTGTGATATGGCCGATAAATCTTTCCTCGGGCAAAGCTTTGTTGCACATCACAACAAATCCTAACTCTACTAATTTGCAAACGCCCTTCCCCTTAAATGCCAAGCTCTCACACACCAACTCCGCCACCTCATTCTTTTTTAGAAAATAAGATTTCTTCCGAGATTCGAACGCCTGACCTTCTCCATTGTGTAGCTGCGAGTCTGCATTGTCTTCATGGGCTAACGATGTGGATGATGATGAGGTTGTCGCTTGTGTATATTTAGGTGGTAAGGGTGTCCGTGTTTATTGCGAAGCTCTTCTCAAACTTGAGTGAAGTGAAAGAAGCGCCATGCCGCACTACCGCACAGAAAATTGCAGGCCATGCCAATGCTAAAATGTCTTGCAATTTGTATTTTTGTTTTTATTGGGGGTAGCATACCTTGAGCTGTATCACTACTCCTTTCAAACGAGGATAATTCCTGCATCAATATTTTATGTGCTAGAATTCTCACATTAAATTATATCGTGCAATTCAATCCTATTTGTGTTCAACATTAAAATTCGTAAATAGGGGTTAATGTCTTATGGACAACCAAAAAATTTATTGCTAAGTTAAAGAACTAACAATTTTCGTGAGTTTCCAAGTTAGAGACTAATCTGTTGGAGATACAAAGAATGATAAAGATGATGCAATTTGGGAATATGAATCATCATGATCAATCAAAGGACCGGATGATGTTGAGTATCAAGAGATATTGCTAGAGATGTAGAAACTTCTTTATGATGATATAGAAGTGAAGTTGAAACAAAGAAGCAAAGAGCTAGATGAAGAAAGGAGAAAGTTTACAAGATTTGCAAGCTGAGGTGGTGCCTACTCATCTTCACTGATCAAAAAATTCAAGGTCAACCTGTCCGGATTCGTTGACCCTAACTCATCTAAAAAAGAACAGCTAGATGTGTAGAAGGCATTAAATGCAATGTTACAACTCATTTTCTCATTGATCCTTTCTCTAAAAAGACGTGCATTCAAAGTTGTGTAATTTCCTCATTGGTTGACATTAAATGTATGAGGTGATAGTTATAACCAACTCCACTTAGGGTTTCATTGAATTATCTTGGCCGTTGATTTAGAATCAATTTAGCCCCTTCATTTTGTAACTCAAGGTCTATAAAGGGTTTTCCCTTCTCATTTATAAAGGTTAATAGTTCTAGTTCTTTAGCAAGTAGAAGTAGTAGGAGGAGGAGGAGATCAGAAATTGTTGCCAAGACTATGTTGGAATAAATACATAATGTTCATTGAAGATACAATGGATCTTTGTGTTGTTTCAACATTTTGCATGGTTTCTACTTCTCAAGTTTTAGTTGAAGTTCATTGATTTTAATGGAGAAATCTAAAGATATGTAATGAATTCCTTGGTTCATATTGTTTAGTCCTTATGGTGAGGTTGGTAAACTCACGGATAAACAGAGATATCCCACACGTACCAACAATTCATGTAACAGAACATTAATATATATCAAAGCATAAATAACAATGATAGAACAGCTATGACAGAATAATGATATCTTTATTGAATTCTCAAATATGCCAATACAATACCACCTTGCCCAGGTTCCATCCATACCATATATAGACTCGACGATTGGCCAAGTTGCTAACCGTCACTAACTACCAACTACCCCACAGGAACCTTTCGGCGACTCAAACATAACAAAACTTAAACACCCGACCCCCCTATAAACTAACATGTGTTATTGACCCCTAACATCAGCCCCCCCAAAAAGTAGTCGTCTTCCAGACGACCAAGACAATAGGAGATAGAATAACAAAAAAAAAGACTAAGACTGAGGAGGGGAAGGAGGGGTCCCTGTCGTGGTCGAAGAAGAAGGTTGTTGCCCTATGTGGAGTCTGAGGTTCTCCACAATCAACTGTCGCTCCCGTGCCTCCTTGACCATGTGTGTGGCCTCCAATAGTTTTTTGTCCTTTTGTTCCATCTGTAGAGTAAGCTCAGCCACCTATGCTGCCAGCACCTATACCTCCTTCTGCATGTTGCAACGGGCCTCATAAGTAGTCACCTTTGTCTCTAGCTCAATCCTCGGGTTCTTCTCTACTGTGGCAAACTTTGCACGCTTCTCCCCTTCCTTCTCCAATTTTGCTACGTACAGTCGCTGGGTCTATTGCTCTATCTGACTCTGTCGCATCTGTAGGTAGACATTCCGGAAAGATCCTTCCATACTGCTCAAGGTGGCGCCCATGGTGCTCACTCCCTCCAACAGTCGCATGTGCGTCCACTCTTGTACCATCTCCGATGTACTACTCTGGCCACCCCTGCTGCTCCAATGGTCATGAAGTGGCACAGCTTCTCAGCGTCAATTGAGCTATCGGCATCCATCTGTACAGTCAACTGTGCCATTCCGCATGCTATATCAAAAATCCCCTGTAGCTCCCCAACGAACCGCTGGAGCGAGCCTGCTGGATCACTAGGGTCTGGCGGAGTGAGGTGAAGACGTGCCAGTAGTCCTCCGGACCCGCTCTCCTCAACATTGATGATCTTCGGGCCATGTCCACCACCTTCAGTTGCTTTGTTCTGCTCCTCTGCAGACATCCTCTCATCCTGATCTATGATAAGGGTGGTCCTATGTTGTGTCTGGCTCCATCCAACTGCCATAGCGTGTAGTGAAGGTGAGGTAGGAGGGTGAGGTATGAGTGCAAACTGCCCCAACCACCCGTCCAAAGATGCATCTATGTCCTCGTCCGTCAGTGTGTCCAGTACCGCCAACTCCTCCACACCATCTCCTCCTGCCATCGGTACATCCCCAGACTCATTTCCCCCTGCTGGTACAGTACTAGTACATGTCGTACCAGTACCTATCTCATGTACGACTGCTTCCTGTACTGTTGTCTTCGTAGCTTCCTCTGGTACGGTTGTCTCCTGTACTGCTACATCCGGACTATGTTGTACGGCCTCCTCTGCCACAGTACGGTCTTCCATTCCCCCACCGCCTAGGTCACTACCTGTACGGTTTGGCCTACTGGTACACTCTGCTGCTGGTACAACTTATGACTCGAGTAGAACCAGATTGATATGCGGCAGTGACACCCGTCGTTGTGCCGATGGTTGTCCTGAACAGCACCCCTACTGGTCTTACGTCGCCTACGAGACTAGCCACTGTAAGTGCTTCCTGCAGTACCAAGTGCGCTGAAGGGGGCAATTTGGAGGGTGTAAATTTTACCCGCGTGCTTTTCCACTGTGCTCGCAGTCCTCCAATCTTCCTCCTCCCCTTCCTGTTGTTGTGATTTTGCTTCCCCTTCTTCCTCTCCTGCCGTGTGTGGTGCCATATGGAATCCTTCATCTCCACTCTCCTGCTCCTCAATTTCTTCGGCCTCCTCGGAATCCTCCGTGTTGCTGTCCTCTTCTGTTAGAACATAATGTTATTACGGATCACATCATTATAAATTTATATATAATGTTCTAATATAAGGTTATAAACCTTATATATATTATATGCTTTATAAGCATATCCCATTTGAAATAATTATAATCTAATAACTATTAGATTATTAATTATTTATGAGTGGGGGTTATTGAAAACGTGTGACTAGTGAAGTCACCCTTCCTCCTATATTTAAGGAGGTTCTCTCTCATTTGAGAGGTGTGTGAATTTGGAGCTTTATGGTGAGTTGTATCACTATGCATATGAGGTATTATTGGCCATGTGGAAGTATTGGAGGAGCGTCCCCAGATTCATGTCTATTTTATGATAGACTATATTTGTAAGTGTTTTAATTAAATGATGCTTTATGGGGTTTTTTACCCGAAAGGGTTTTCCCCATGTATATCTTGTGTAATGTGTACATTTTGCATGTATGTTTCATATTTCATTTACTTTATAATCTTGTTTATAATGATTAGTATCCTAAGATCCTAATTTCTAACATCTTCAACCTCGATGGACACGTCCAGCTTCCTCCTCTTTGCCGGTTGTGTGGTGTCACCAAGACTGTCCAAATGGTCATAATAGTACATGGACGGTTTATTGAGTTCCATCCTTCCGCGTGGTTCAAAAGTACCCTACATTTCTGGAGGTACTTGCAAACGTACGGCATCCAAGAATAGATTGATGGCGTGGTGGCACATATAAAATGTTTTGTGTTCCAACTCAAGGAAATCACAAATCCTCTCAGCTAAAAGCTGCCCCCAGTTGTAAACTTTGCCACACTTAATGCCATTCATCAACCCTATCATCCAGATGGCTATATCGGATGCACGGCTGGCCCCTGTGAGTCGACTTTTTACCAAGTCCATCAGCATCCTCCATTCTCCTGGTGCGATAAAAGCACACTTCAATCCCCTACTGTCAGACCAAGCGCTCTTCCATTGCTCTTCTGTCAGGTCATCTCTGCATACCATGTCCATCAACCACTTCTTTTTCTCTTTGGTGAGCTTCTTGGCCAGTTTCGTTGCAGATGCTCCCTTCTCGGGTATACCAAATACCCTCCTGAAGTCTTCGGCTTGAAAGAAACCCGTGCTGTGTAGCCCTGCAACTGAATGTTGAAAGCCCTTTAAAAGCGGTTGTACGAACCATTGTACCAATTGTTGCCTCGACATTGTACGGATTGGTCGATACACTTCCCTTCCCTGACCATGCGGCCTCTTCAACTCGTGCAAACTTTGCACGCAGAGCTATACGGGTGGCACGAATTTCTACACTGATACCTTCAATTTTTTTATGCAACTCTTCTCTACTTGTACGAACGTCAGGCGATCTAGTTCCTTCCGTTGTTGATATCCGTACGGGATCGTACGGTTCACTGACCTTGTGACGTGATGTGTCTTCTCCTGTGTCGTACGGTACGATCCCCGTACAAATTACTTGCCCCGCGTGTTGCACAACGTACGGTAATTTTGTACACGCCTTTATTGCTTCAATTCGAACGTCGTCCGATGTCTGCTTGGTCTGGCCATACACCATACGGATTCACCTTATGTGTCCCTCCTCCTTTGTCCGTACGTGCAAACCGTATGTCGTACGAATTAAGTGTTGGTTGTGCCTCCATGTCGTCGTCCGTACGAACAATACGTACACCATACGGATTGCTTCAGTGTACCCTACCTGCACTTTCTTCCCCCTTCGTATAGACAATCCATGCTATGTACGGATTCGCTTGCTTGCTTTGCGCCTGTGTGTCGACCGTACGCGTAATCCGTACACTGTACGGTGTCTTTGCTTCTTCACCCGTACATGCACTGTACAGATTTGACTTCTCCTGTGGCTGTACAGGATTTTGCCTTCCCTCTCTCGATTTTGTCCTGCTGTCGAGTCTACTTCTCCTGCTCTGACTTCTTTCCTGAGATGTGTACAAATGGCCTTCTTGGGGGTTTTTATAATCTTTTGTCAAGGTTAGGGTTAGGCATAAGTATTTTATTAACTTTTTATAAAATAATTGCCTTCTTATCAATTGTATTTTTCCCTTACTTATTTCCATTACTTTTGCCTTGCACTTTAATTTTTTAATACTCGCTAACCCTGGACTTTTTATCTCTTCCATATACTTTTCTTTTTCAACTTTTAATATCCCCTCTTATCAATTGTTTTAAACTTTTTACTTAACATTTTTCAAATGCAACTCTTCGTACCTTCAATTTACCAAGGTATCCCGGGGTTAGGTTACGTCGTTCAAATGGCCCTTGGTGATCCACAGGGTAGCTTATTACCTCTGCGAACACTGTTGAATGATCTTTTCGCCCCCTTAGTTTCCTCCTTTTTGTTCGGGTACTTGATTTTTTCCTTGCTCTTCCCTTGCCACTCGTCCTGATTTCCTTCCACCCTTTGTTTGATCCTTGGTCAACGTCCTCGTCTTATATGTTCCTCTTCACTCCTGAGGGGTCATCCCGAATCCTTAGCTTTATCTCCGAATCGTGCAACCACATACATACCTCTGGCATCCTCCTGTAGCATTCTTGTGCACAACACGTCCGCACGTACTACAGGTCCCATATCTTGTCAACTAACGGAGCGGGTTCCACCCCATCATACCGCCCGTCAATGTAGTGGCCTCCGTACTGTTGGTACCATTTTACTTTTTCTCCATCAACCTCCGAAAGTCCTGCAGGGTTAGGGATCACCCGGTATAATGAATTTGGTCCGACTTCCAATTCGCCTGGCTGCGAGGCGATGATAAATAAGTCTTCCGTTTTCAACACCATCTTTAAACAAGGACCTAGAGTTGCCCCATACTCTTCTAGGTCCAGTTCTTCCTCCAGCTCTACAAGTTCCTCCTCTTTATTTGCATTCTTGGCTTTCCTTCTAGCTTCGGCTTCTTCATCAATATCGTATGCTACGTACCCTTCTCGAAGACCCTCATATGCGGCCCGCTTCTTCCAATGTTCTGAAATCCGTACCCACACAGCTGGGTCCCCAAAATACGCGTTTGTCAGGTGATTGTGGATCCTGGGAACTGCAACACCTTCCACCCGCTTCGGCACAAGCTATCTTCCATGTCTGTAAGAGGCTTCGCCCAATCTTCATCTCTCTGGTAGGGCTCTGCTTTCACCACTGGGTCTTTGTCCACTTCCCTGCTCTGGCCAATGGTCCAGTTCCCTTTTGTAGCGTATCCCAACATGTTGATCCCGATCACAGGTTTGTTTCGTTCTCTGTAGACTTTCAGTAACGAACCATTCACTAGGTCCCTGATTGGATTGTTATCCAAGGTGGATAGCTTCACCGCCTCGTTCTTGCCAACCTCTCTGATCTTATAAGGTTTGAGACAACGAACTTTAAACTTCCCCGATCGGAGTTCGTTCCGGCCATTATACTTCAAAACCAACTACCTCGATAGGAAGTTGACCCGCCGTAGGTGCTTGTCATGCCAGCACTTCCACCGTCGTTGAGCTACCTCCATTGCCCATTGTGCCATCAACCTTCGTTCGTCCAGTTTCACTAGGCTGTCAAGCCTTGCACTCAAGCTCTCTTTATCACCAAGTCTATTATCCACCGCCACCCGTAGGCTTGGTACGATGTGCTCGGCAGGTACCACTGCCTCTTGTTCGTACATGAGCTGGAACGGGGTATGCCCAGTGACCTTGTAGGTTGTGCGGTAAGCCCACAATACGGCTGGTAGCCTTTCCTCCCAATCCTCCTGCCCCACCCCACACGACTTATAAATTATTGACACCAATACCTTGTTGGTTGCTTCTGCTTGTCCGTTAGCTCAGGGGTAGTACGGACTAGAGAGATTGTGAAAGATTTTAAACTCTAGGGTCATGGCACAGATTACTTGGTTGACAAAGTCCACTCCCCGGTCACTTGTGATTTGAAGGGGTATCCAATACCTAATGACAATTTGTTCATACAAGAACCGTGTCGTACTTAGAGTCGTGTTATCTGGTAAGGCTTTGGCTTCTGCCCACTAAGTGAGGTATTTTGTAGCCACTACAATATATTTGCACCTGTGCATGCTACTCGGCTTCAAGGGTCCCACAAAGTCCAAACCCCACCGTTCAAATAGCTCCTGTGGCTGAGAGGGAAAGAGGGGCATGAAGTCCCGCTTGAGTGGTTTTCCTGCACGTTGGCAAGTGTCACACCCGATCACCCACTCCTGAGCGTCAGTGTGTAGAGTTGGCCACCACACACCGGCCAGAAGTACTTTCTGCGCAGTTGCATCTGGTCCCATGTGTCTGCCTGCTAACCTATCATGTACTTCCTTCAAGACACTAGGGATTTCCTCCTCCATAACACATCTTCTCAGGATTTGATCGGGTCCCATTTTATACAACAGGTCGTTGATCAATTGGAAAGTCTTACTCTTCAATGCCAGCTTCCGTCGTTCCCACGGAAGCATCTCCTTTGCAAATGTGGAAGTAGAGAGGTACTAACCGATCTTCTCGTACCACGATGGTAGTACTGCAATCTGGAACAAGTGTGCATCTGGAAAGTCCTCGTTACCCCCTTCGGTCGACTCTCCTGACCTGATCCTTGACAGTTGATCGGCTATCACATGGGACTTCCCTGGCCGCACAATAATGGTGAAGGTGAATTCTTGCAAGAGCGGCAGCCATCTACATACCCGACCTTGGATGATCGGTTTATTTACCAAGTACATTAGTGCCTAATGGTCCACGTAAAACGTGAACGGAGTAGCCAATAGGTAGTGGCAAAACTTTTGTACCACGCACACCATCCCGAGTGCCTCCCTCTCCGTTGTGTTGTAGTTTCATTCGGCCCTTGACAAAAGTCGGCTAGCGAAAAAAACGGGGTGATCCAGTCCTTGCATCCCTACTTGTGCAAGGGTAGCACCAATGGCGAAGTTGGAGGCATCGACGTGTATGTGAAACTCTTTATTCCAATCCGAGTACACCAGTATCGGTGCACTCACCAGCTGATCTTCAATTCCTTGAAGGCTCCTTCCTGCTCCGTACCCCATATGAACGGCTCTCCCTTCCTTGTCAGCTTGTCTAGGGGCCAGGAGACTTGTGCAAAGCCTTTGATAAATCTCCAGTAGTAGCCAACGTGGCCTAAGAATGACTTCACCACTATTACATTCATCGGATTCTCCATGTTGATGATCACTCCTATCTTATCTGGGTTTGTCTTTAGACCTTCTTTACAAACAATGTGGCCAAGGAGTTTTCCCTGCAGTACCATAAACTTACACTTCTTCGGGTTAAGAGCTAGCCTAGCTTTCCGACACCTCTCCATACATTCTCCGAGTGCATTTAGATGAGTGTCCTGATCACTGAATATAGACCAGTCATCCAAGAACGCCCTGAAGTTACCTACGGACATTTTGTCAAAGATGTGTAAAATTATTCTCTGGAAGGTTGCCGATGCATTACATAACCCGAAGGGCATGCGATTGTAGGCATACACCCCCTCTTCCACCACGTATGTGTTCTTTAGCTTATCTTCTTCCGCAATACTTATCTGATTGTATCCCGAGAACCCATCCAGAAATGTGTATGTCTTGTGCCTAGCTACTTCTTCCAGAATGTTGTCCGTGAATGGGATTGGAAATGGATCTTTGATTGTTACTGCGTTAAGGTACCTGAAGTCCACGCATATCCTTATCTGATTAGCCTCCTTCTTGAGAGAAATGACTATTGGGGAGACCCAGTCACTTGTTCCCACCTTAAATATGATCCCAACCTCCAACATTTTGTTGATTTCCTCATTCACCTTGGCCACGTAGTTCTTGTTCATTTTGTACGGTCTCCTCCGTACGGGTTGGGATCCTGGTACGAGGGATATGCGATGTACGCATAGTTTCGGAGGTACCCCCTTCAAGTCCTTGTAGGTCCAGGAAAAGAGTTCCTTGTATTCCAGGAATATCCTAAAGGTCGTTGCCTTCAATACGGGGTTCCAATCATCCCCTACGAGTATCACCTGCGGGTCCTCGTCCTTGCCTAGATTGACTTTTTTCACATCCCTTTCCTCGTACTTGATGGGTTTGTCTCGTTCAAACCGGTGGATTGGTGTGTCATCCACCCGTGCCATCCCTTCCTGGTACCTATTGTACTCTAGGGGAAATGACTGCTCTTCCGTACCGCCACTTCATTCCCCAATCTCGCATATTTGCAGCATGTGGCACTCTGGGTGGAAGACCTCGTAGTCCTCCATCTACCAATGGAAGAGTTCGGCCAATGAACTAGTTCCATCTTCAGAGCATTCATCCAGTTCCAGCACTCCTTCCTCGTTGGGTTCCCTCCCTCCTCTGTCTCCTTCGAAACCCCACTCCCATCTATTTGAGTCCTCCGAGTCAGAGTCAGACGACGCAAGCTCTTCACTAACGGACTGGTTCCTCAAGTCAATCACATACTTATGACCTTCACTCTTGACTGAGAGTGTATTCTTCTTCCAATTATGATTGGCTCTAGCCATGATCAGCCATCCCCTTCCCAGGAGGGCGTCGTACACTTTTCCCTCCAATGGAATGACTAAGAAGTCCAGAAGGAATTGTTGTGTCCCAATCACCACCTTTTGTGCCATGAGTCCCAAGGGGTTTGATATTGTGCTGATCCGCACCGACGAGGTGGAATGTTGGTGGCCAAAGGGTAGGCTTGCCAAGACCTCTCCAAGTTTCTTGTGGTAGCACGTTGACTCCACACTCGCCATCCACAATGGTGTTTGTGAGCTTCTATCCCATTATCTCCATCTCCACCACGGCAGGTTTTCGTCCAATGCTTACGGTGAGCAACATAGGGTCTATGGCATCCGTACCAGGTTCCTTCACCGAAGCCGTACTAGGTGGGCATGTCGTCGTTCGGTGTTCCTGGTCGACGGTGGTGTCACTAGTTGCATTTGTCAGGGCCATCCTCAACTGCGGCATGGTCTGTAGGAGGTCAGATACCCGTACGGGTATAGTGGTCTGTAACATCTGCTTAATGATAGTTTTTTTCCGGTCCCGACCGGAGTGGGGTACTAGCAGCCAGATGTGAGGCCCTCCATTCTTCTGCCATCGCACCTTCAATGTCTGCCTTGGCTTCCTGGAGTCTTTCCTTCTCCGTGCGAGGGTCAAGATACATGGCTTTCTTTTTTTGCAATCTTGTGATTGCCAATACACCTTCCTCTGGTTCTTCTACCTCTAGCATATTCACCCCTTTTTGCTTTGGGCACTATGTGTCCTCGTGATTCCTCGGACCGCACCATTTGCACAGCAAACTCCCTGCGTCATCTCCATTTTGGCATTCCCAGGCAAAGTGACCCCATTCGTTGCATTTTCGGCATTGGATCATGGGTCGTCCTTTTGCGTCGTACTAGATTCTACTCCTCGGTGTGTTATTGTTGGACCTGTTGTTACCCCATCGGTTGTTTCGGTACCCTCCAGGAGAGGCGTCCGAGTTTGCTACCGGCTTCAAAGGTGTCGCTGGCGGTGTGACTTGGTCAGGTTGGGTGTAGAGCACTTGTGTGCTCCGTGCTTTCAAGTTGTACGGGCATTCCTTAATGGAATGTCCCATTACTTAGTAGATGTCACAGAAGGCTTTTCGAGGGCAACTCCCCTTAGTGTGCCCTTCTGTCTTACAGTCAGTGCACCATAGTTCCTTCCCTTTCTTGCCATTTTCTTTGTCAGCCTTTAGTTCTTTCATCATCCTCATCATATCCCTTCGGAGAGCTTGTACGATCTTGGATTCCTCGTCGCTATCTTCATCTGAACTATCACCATCGCTCACCCAACACTTCCCTCAGGATGTCTTATTTTCAGTCTCAATATCCATTGCGCGGTTCTATGCTTCGTCATACAAGGGCGGAGGGACCACCTTCATCTTCCGTCTGAGAGACAGTACAGTCCTTCCACAAACCATCTCTTCTTCAAGCCATCAGTCGACTGGTTCTCCATTTTGTTGAGCAGTTCCCTCAGCCTTTTGTTATAGGCCCGCACACTTTCACCTTATCCCTTCTTGGTATTGTAAATTTCCGCCACTATTTCATTGTCATCCAGTAGGAGTTTAAACTCCTCTTGGAAAGCCTTCTTCAGATTGTTCCATGATGTTTTATAATAGGCATCCAGGTCCGTATACCAGTCAATTGCTATTCCTCGCAGGGTGGCCGAGAATGCCTTCAACGAGTAATCCTGGTCGTCTTGGCCATTTGCCTCCCAAATGGTCACGCATGTCTTACAATGTTGTACGGGATCCTCTGACCCATCGCCCAGTAATTTCGAAAGCTTTTGTTTCTTTGGAGTGTGTGCCATTGTTTTTGTCTGGAGGGTTTTATGTAGCACTTGGACGTTATTATATGCCTGGAAGGTATTATGTGTCTGGAAGGTACCGTACGCATTTGACCTGGTTGGACCCCTGTCCGCAGGGCTTTGGTCAACCTCATTCCTATAGTCCCTCCTTCCCGGGGTTTTTGGGTCTGACCCTTCTATTTTAGTTTCCTCTAACAAGGATGAATTCTTGATGCCGGATAATATCGTTTCAAAAATATTGCCGATCTCTTCGTGCAGATCCCATACCGCCTCCTCTCCTTGTTCAGAATACTCTGACGGGCTGCTCTACGACTCGCCTCCAGAGTCTTCTTCACTTGACGTCGAGTGTGGGCCTTGGTCGGCGAGATCTTCCTCCACTACATCTAGAAGTGGCAGGTTTCTAGCGACCTCCTCCAACTCCTTCCACGTACACGGTCTTTGTCTCTCTCGGCTACGACTCCGACTCAAACTCTGACTTCTGCTATGTTCCTCAGGGCTCTTTGAGTCAGAAACTTCCCTTAGCCGTTGTCTACGCTCGGCCTGTTCTTTTATGCGAAGGGATCTTCGTACAGTTCCATTGTCTACTCCTTCGGTGGTAGTGGTATGTTTGTCTTTGTTTGGCCGTAGGGGCATTAAGTGTCAGGGGTACAATGTCGACTTGTCTCCCTTTCCTCCGGTTCCACTCTTCATACCTTTCGAGTACTTGTTGCCGACAAAGTTCCCGTGCAGTTTCTTCTCTTCAGTCTTGGTGTGCAATCAGATTTCTAGTGAGCAACCTCGGAATACTTCCGAGCAAATCAAAGACGGGAGTGTTGACAGTGAGTTCACCATGTACCGTGCCTTCAGAGACGACTCTTTCCTAAGCCTCCCTCTGCACGTACTGCATGACTGACACGTCCCACAACTCTACCAAGTCTGTCGTCAACTGATCCTCTCGTGCCTCTTCCGTGGTACTTTCTTCGTGTGTGTCACTGTCTATGACAGTTAATTGTTGGTTGAATGGCCGGCCCATTAATTCCTTCCGCCTACGGCCATAGTTATCTCTAGGTTCATACAGGCAACGGCGCCAAAATGTTTAGTCCTTACGGTGAGGTTGGTAAACTCACAGATAAACAGAGATATCACACACGTACCAACAATTCATGTAACAGAACATTAATATATATCAAAGCATAAATAACAATGATAAAACAGCTATGACAGAATAATGATATCTTTATTGAATTCTCAAATATGCCAATACAATACCACCTTGCCCAAGTTCCATCCATACTATCTATAGGCTCAACGGTGGCCAAGTTGCCAACCGTCACTAACTACCAACTACCCCACGGGAACCTTTCGGCGACTCAAACATAACAAAACATAAACACCCAACCCCCCTATAAACTAACATGTGTTATTGACCCCTAACACATACCATTTGTAGTTTGTGAATTGCAAATTGTAGTGTATGGTTAGTTTGAACCTCATTTTGGCAATAGTTTGATTGTGGATGTTCATTTGGATTGCACCAACATTGGGTATTTGGGTGAATATTTACAATATGAAAATCCTTCAGTATCCTTAGAAGATTGAATTTTTTTTTTTAAATATATTATAGTCTTATTGGGGGGTGCACTTCTCATGAAGTTCACACCTAAAAACCATTTTTTTCAGAAGAACATCCATATTGAGACACACGTCATTATTTGTAAACACCTTTGAGTACTAGGCAATAAAAAATTTAACATCAAATATTTGCTTACATTAGTGCAGACCAAAGGTTCTACATGTGTCTAAGAAAAAAGAAGTTTTGTCATATTGGTGTGCATCCATGCCTTCAAATGCACCTGTAGATTCAAAAAGTGGCAATTAATTGTGCTATATCGAGGCATACCATTCCCCCTAGGCACAAGTTTAATGAGCCTAGAATCTATCTTTTTTCTACTCCCACATGCATGTAAGTTGTTTCACGCACACTAAACCGGTATGCACGCCCTCAAATTGGTTCATGTATTAATCTCTTTGTATAGGCATGTGTATAATCTGAAGTGTAAGTTATTCAAACACATAAAACAACCTCTATATATAGGCATGCACCTAATTCCCAAGATGCACTTATACAAGAATATATATTGGTTTGTTTTTAAACCCTTTTTATTACGAGGCGCACTCTTGTGGCTTGATACTCCCTCGTGTACCTATACTTGAACTTCTTAAAATGTTCCTCTTGCACCTATAAACTAACAAGACCGTCGTTTCTCTAAAGCACACTTTGTAGTTGTCTTGCACTCTATTTATCTATTGTGGCGCCTTTTTCTTTTCTTAGCACTAGCCAATCCTCTAAGAGGCAACCTAAATGAGAATACATGTTTCTTTACAAGGTGTGAAATGCTACTTAAGTGAGCACATGCATGCACTAGACTTGAGATTTTCAAAAATATCTCCTCCTTTACAACAATGCATACTTGATCTCCTAGACACAACTAAATATTGAAAAATATTGGATCCTTTGCCCAAGTGTATCTTGATCCCATGGTGTACGCCTAAGTCTTCAAGGACAATTTGACTAAAGTGAGCACCTTTCTATTGGTTCATGTCGGAACACTAGCTTCAAATTTTCTAACATTTCTTGCTCTACAATGAGGCGTGTGTCTTCTCTTATGTGCACATCTAAACATTGTCAACATATCTAACACCAAGGTTTTGATGTTCCCATACAAGCACCCATACTTTGTCTTCACAACTTAGCCAAATTTTGGAGTTGCTTCCTTTCTTCCACAAAGATCAATGTCTTCAAGAGCCTCATTCCATGATCTTGCTAAGAATCAAAAAGGACAACAAGACGACTAGACAAACATAACATATGAAAGTTTCATAGGGGTGGAACAAATTAAGATTATAGGAAGCTCTTTGTTACTCTCTTGAGAATGCATGGCATCAACCCTTTAAACTAATCAAGATTGAAAAGAAAATGGCAAGAGAAATATGCTAAGAAAGAACTAAATCCCAATCTCATAAACAAACAATCCTAAGAAGAGCAACACAAATAAGAACAATGATCAAATTTCAAATACAGCCACACTTTCTAGCTCTATTAACAATGACAATAACAACAATATCATAAGTGATCCCTAGAAATTCGTACATCCAATTAAAATCACAACCAACAATGTAGTTGGCACAATAAGGCTCATTAATGTGGTTGTAATGTCCCGTTCTTCAACCACTTAGTTTTTGTTTCCAAACTGATAGATTAAGGTATCAACCAGGGCACATAACCAGTAAACCTTTTGGATTTATTATGTCACCTTCGATTTACTCAAAGAATCAGTCTAATTTAACAATAGTTTTGGTTGTTGATCACATATATAAAGAAGAAGATATTATGTCAATAATAATTAAGCCACATTTCCGTAATGAATACTTAAGTTTATATTTTGAAATACTGAAGACTTCTGGGGTGTATCATCAACATGTTAATATCATTAATATAACTCTCCTTATATGAAGTCTGATATAACTGTGGGTATCTGATGGTAGACCTGATATGACCCTTAGAAAATAGACAAATCTGTTCCGGTTAACTGAGCAGTGAATTCTTTCCAATTATCACGATATGATATAATAGAACTTCTGACTCTTATATTGGTATGATTTCCTTGTTAATATATCCTTGTGTTTGTAATGATCTGTAACTTTGATTGCGACCCAACTGTAGTAAGTGACCGATCTGCAGAATGAAGTGTTTTGTAGGATAAGATTCAATGGTTTGATGCCCCATTCTGGAATGCAAGAATGGTCCTTTATATCCTTTGATTGATTGTGGGCAGTCATGACCCTTTCAGCGGTTGCATTGTTTGCGAGAGGTGCCCTTTCCTTCTTCAATCACTACCTTTCCCATAGTTAATTAATCGCATTGTCTAATCTTAATGAATCATTCCCTAACAATATATCATAAGTTAACCAAACCACCTTTTGATAATATTCCTTATACTTAGCAAGTCGCTGGTCACCAAGTGTGAAATTGCTGACCTTGGAAAGTGTGTTGAAACAATGTAGCTTCGGTAAGATAAATGATTGAATGAGAGATAAATGAAGTCTCTCATTCAATCATCTATCCTACCGATAAATCTACATGCTAATGGTAGACATCATAATCATCTTTATAAGCATTTCTATCATCAATCGAGATATGATCGTATTTGCTATGCAGTGATTTCATTTATATGCTGTGATTGTAATTGGTTCTGCATATCTATTCTAGTTATCATATGACAACACTAATTAGTGTTGTCATTTGATAACTACAATAGTTATCGTATTAACATATTTTTGCTCTTATACCAATCCATAATCGGGTTGCATTTACCATCGATTACCATGAAATAGCATTAAGAATAAACCGATTAGTGATTGCTTAATGATAACTAAAATTGCATTAGAAACCATAGAAACGGGACTCGCCCGGACTCGCCTAAACTCGGCGAGTCCGAGTCTGGTGAGCAAACTCGCCAGACTCGCCGAGTTGGCGAGTTTGGCTCAAACTCGCCAAACTCAGTGAGTCCCGAGCCCCAAACTCGGCTACTGGCTGGGTTAGTAAAATTACAAAAAAAATACATTTTTAAAAAGTTTTTTTTAAATGAATGGTATCGTCTTTGTTCACTACAACCTTCCCCTGAGAATGAGAAAAATTAGGATTACAACATGTCAGCCAATAGAAAAATAACACCCGACACCTTTATTAAATAATAAGGGGGAGCGTGCAAGGGGCACTGCCCCCAAACCCCCGTTGAAAAATATGGGGGGAAACTGCGTTGATAGAAGTAGGGAAAATTTAAGCTCCGAGTCTGACACTGATTGGATCGACCAGGTAGATATAGAGGCTGAGACTATAGCCATGGTAGAGGAGGAGCGAAGAGCACGAGCACAGACAGGAGATTCAGAGGCAGATAGTGACACAGATGTTCCTAATGTTGGTGAGCATGGCATGGTGTCACGGGGAGCAGCTATGGCTGTCGAATCATCCAGGACCTACCTTAGACGCCTTCGCAGGGGGCCGGGGCCGGAGGGTGCAGGCTCCTCTGAGCCATAGGCTTGTAGTTGTATTTACCTTTGGTATTTGTATGAAACATTTGATGATGATCATATGATGACATGGATTTTTTATTCCATGAGTTTTGTAATATTGTATACATTTGACAATATTTATATATCTATGTTTGTTATTTCCTTCAGCTACAATTTGCGTTTATGCTTATGTGATTGATGTATACTTGTGTATGTAATCAAATGAGCCGAGTTTGATGATGTTATTGTGTCTTTAAGGTGTATTCAATAAAGGGTGCCTGAAACAAGTTTTAAATCATTAAAAATCTCTAAATTTCTTGAGTTTTTCACTTTCCCGAGTCCAGCCGAGTCTGGAGCCAAGTCTGACGCCGAGTCCCGAGTCCGAGTTCGAGTCGGCCTTGTCGAGTCCGAGCCGAGTCCGAGTCCCGTTTCTTTGTTAGAAACTAACCGATTCATTATCGGTTACAATGATAATCAAACCGCATTAAATCACAAACCGATTGGCATTGATTATCATTTGTTATGTATCGGCATTTATATTAACCGATAGTTATCGGTTTGCATTATGAAGAGGCACCACCCTTGATCAAGACATGTCTTGATCGGACATGTCATGAGACATGTCCGGTCAAGGCATGCCTTGATCTTACAAGGCAATGCCTATATATATGTGCCGTGAAGAATGCTGGAGAAATATCGAAATGAAAAATATTATCTACAGCCACCTGCAAACAAAGAAGTTTCAGTTCATAATCAGAAATAACTAGAGAGCATACATTAATAGCATTGAATATTGTAAGGAATTAAACGAAAGACAAAATCCTTAACATTCCACTTTTGAACATAAATTTGAACACTTTTACATGGTATCAGAGCAAGGTTGATCGAACCTAAGGCATTCAAATTTGAGAAGTTCAAATCGAGGATATAGACATCACATTTCCATGGCTAACGCTATCAAATTTGAGGATAGACTTGGAGGCGACAATTTCTCAGCATGGAAATTCAGAATTAAGATGATTCTAAAAGAGAATAAAGTTGAATCATTTGTAAGAGTTGAATCTAAAGAACCTGAGAATGAACCTGACAAATCAGCATGGATCGAGGGAAATGAATAAGACATGAAGATCATAGTCGATGGAGTGAGAAATCACATTATGCCAAAAATAACAAAGCATGAGACTGCCTACCATATGTTCAAAGCACTCGAAAGTGCATTCGAGATAAACAACGCAAGTAGAACCCTGGCTCTAAAGAGGGAAATAAATCATATAAGTATGAACAAAGGAGAGTCAATCAATGCATACTTTATGCGGATATCAGCACTAAGGGATGAACTGGCAACGCTTGGATATGAGATCTAGAGCAATGAGCAGCTCATTGCTCTAGATGGGTTGCCTAGTACATGGGAAACATTCGTCCAAGGCATTAGTGCAAGGGCTAATTATCCGAAATTTGATAGGCTAAGAGCAGATTGTCTTCAAGAGGAGTCAAGGTTAAATAAGAAGGGGATCAAGCAAAAGAACATAGATGAAGATCTCCATGTTCTAAATACCAACTCTAACAAGAAGAAACATTTCAAGAAGAGAAAGAACCGACATGAGAAAAGGTCATCTAAGAAAGACAACTCTCACATTCAGTGCTTTAGGTGTGATCAATATGAACACTATGCAGCAAGATGTTCCGATAGAATCAAACAACAAGCTACATTTGCAAAAGTGAAAAGGGAAGAATATGACTTCGAGAAGCATGTATTCCACTCCGCCCTCTCTAGCCAAGTATCCAATAAATCTAACACCTGGATCATTGACAGTGGGTCTTCAAGACACATCACTGGGTATAGAGAATTATTGGATTCCATGTTAGAAGAAACTGATGAAGAAGTAACCATTGGTGATGACTCTGCACATCCAGTGAAAGGCATCGGTACCTGCACCATTAAGCTGAAGACAGGCATGTCTCTCCAACTCACTGGAGTCCTATTCGTTCCTGGCATCAAGAGGAACTTAATCTACATATCTGCACTTGAAGACTATGGGTACAGAATAAACTTCATGAATGGTAAAGTTCTAGTATGGCCACAAAACTCTTCCATCAAGAAGGCTATAACCCTAGGACATAGAAAAGGCTATTTGTACAAGGTATGTACTGAATCTAACCTAAACCTACTTCATGAGATTGCAGATTCTAATGAAATTTGGCATACAAGATTAGGTCATTTAAACTTTTGTGCTTTATGTTCAATGGAAAAATTAGTATTTGGTTTGCCTAAGTTAAAACAATACCATTCTGGTACATGCAAGGGGTGTGCCCTAGGCAAAAATACTAAGAGTTCCTTTCAGAATAGTTCTAGGAAAACGAGCAATGTTTTGAAACTAGTTCATTCTGACCTATGTGGGCCAATGTTTGTACCATCATTAGGAGGGTTCCTTTATTATCTAATATTCATTGATGACTTCTCCAGGAAGACCTGGATCTACTTCCTTAAACGTAAAGAATCTGAAGAGATTCTCAAGAGATTTAAGGAATTCAAATCCCTCTCTGAAAACTCTTCCGGAAAGAAAATAGAAGTCCTAAGAACTGATAATGGGAGGGAATATACCTCAAGACATCTTTAGGGAATTTTGTAAACAAGCTAGGATTAAAAGGGAGTTCATTGTTTCTCACAACCCCCAACAAAATGGGGTTGCTGAAAGGAAAAATAGAACCATTGTAGAAGCGGCCAAAGCCATGCTCCTTGATGTTACCCCTATATTTTTGCTCGTACCTAAAGCCTCATAATCAACTAAAAATAAGATATTGTTAATGTTTTAATGCTGAAGTTTTTATGGCCAAACTCCATGTCGGCTGATAGATTTTAATTGTTTTATTTTTGCTTACCCATATACCCAAACAATTAAATCTCAAGTCTTATGTCTCCTATGCAAAAATGATTTCTGGGTTATGCTCTAATAGGCCCATTTATTCTACAGTTAAAATTTCATAAGAAACGGAGCTCTCAGTAAAAAGTTATGCAGGTTTTTCTATGGCAGCCCAAAAGAACAATTGTCATTGAGCTTGAACCTTGAACCTTGAACCTTTTCAAAGTTCAAAGTTTGGGTTCAAGTTCAAAGTTCGAATTCAACTAGAGCGGGCTTTGTAATTTTTGGTCATTGAACTTGAACTATTGAACCTTCTTTGGTTCAGGTTCAAGGTTAACGTGCAGGAAAATGGAATGGAAAAAAAAAAATCAATGAATTATACTGTGGGTACAGTTTGTGTTTTTGAACCATTTGCTTGAACCTCGCAGGTTCAAGGTTCAAGGTTCGCAAGTTCAAAATTTGTAGGTTTAGAGTGTGGATATTTTTTTTTTAAAATGATCATTGAGCTGAGAGTAAAAGTGTTTGGATGACTTTTGAGATAGCCACACTAACACATACAAAGTCCAATTTTCATGTTACAAAGGAAGATTCAGCTTTTTGAAAGATGGATTTAATTATTAATTCATATGTTGATAACAAAGGATAGCAGTTGATAACATTTTCAAAGAATTGGTTCAGCAGCACACAGTATTATAAAAATCTAAAGAGTTACAATCCTCCTCTATTATAAAGAGAGCTTTGTCATAAAATAAAGCTCATTCTTTCAAATGACAGCTCAAAGTCGTGATCCATGTTCAAGTTTTGGCATGTATATTGTTTATAGTTTTCAATGCAACCTGTAACCACGGATTTTCTGAGACAAAAAAATCAGTCTCGGTGTGGGGGGCATAACTATTGACTTAACCGTTGGATTGCGCTGAACTTTTGATATGTTTTAGAAAACCTAGTTTTCGAAATTCTCACCGAAGCGATTGGAAAAATGTTATTCCGTTCAAAAGTTATTAATCTCTGAGTATGGGTCTATACAAATTTCTGAGAAAAATATTATTATGAGAAACTCGCGGTGGAGACTTTGTTTTGAAATGGAGATCCAGATAATAAACTTACCCTGGAGATATAAAAAAATATGTCCACCTGTCAACACATAATTAGATGTGTTTAATTTAAATTATCTTCAAACATTTTTCAAAAGGGAATCGAGGATAAAAGATTTGAAGCAAAAAAAAAGAAGAATTGTCGGGAAGAAGATAAAAGATAAAGGAAAAGATTAATTAATAATCTTTTCAAGAATCAGTTATTGATAACTAAAAGTCTCAGAGGCTATATATATGTAATTAAAGAAAAGGGCAAGGGTTCTTTTTTTGGTTGGATCTTTATGCTGTAAAAAGAAGGGGGCAGCATTGTTTTTTGGACTGTACAGTTTTGTTTTTCAGAAGGGTTGAATCTGTGAGCTCACATTTTGGCATTGATAGAATGAAGAAGATTTTGTTGATCTGTGTATTTGTCAATATTTTCTTTTGATTACAATGAGCTATGTCTCTTTTGTAATTTCCTTTCATTGCCTTTTCTGTTACATCAAACTATGTATATGCATTTGATTCTGAAACTTTGATTTCAAAGATAATTTGTATTTGGAAAGAAATCTGTTGTTAACCCTTTGTCTAGGTATTCTGATCCCCCTTGTCCTTTGAGACATGAGAGAGACTCGATCAGCATCCAGAGCATTTTGATCTATTGGAAAGGGTATTTTTGTGGGTGTGGATAATTAAACTGTGTTTTACTTACCTTCATTCACTTCATTATAAATCTGTTATTCACATCTACTTTCATGGTTATGGGTAGATGTTAGTATCCCTTTATTGCTTTCTGGTTAAAAGCATATTCAGAAAATATATATTTTTATCCAACAAAGGGAGTTGTACTTTCATATCAAAATTCAGAGAGTGCACCATTGCAAGTGACTCAATTGTTGGTTCTTGTTTTGTCTTTCAATTTGGGCATTTGGGAGTCATTTTTAAAAGGTATTTAAGAAGGACAAATCTGTTTACCAACACTTGATCAGAACTTAGAAACTCACCTTTGGGCAGAAGCCTCCAACACTATTGTTTACATACAAAATAGATGTCCTCATTCCCACATTGAAGACAAGACCCCTGAAGAAGTCTTCACCGGGATAAAGCCAGATATCATCCACTTTAGAATATTTGGCTGCCCTGTTTACTTTCACATACCTAAAGAGAAAAGGACAAAACTAGAACCCTCTGGAAGAAAAGGAATCTTTGTTGGATATAGTGAAACCTCTAAAGCTTACAGAATTTTTGTACCTGGACATAGCAATATTGAACTTAGTAGAGATGTTATATTTGAAGAAGACATAGCCTTCAAAAGGGCTAAATACTCTATCGAGTCTGAAATCTATGCTCCATCTTCAGACCTAGAAGAGGATCCCACTCCTGAGATTCAGAGGGAGTGTTCAGAAGAAAATGAAGTATAGATTCCTCCTCAAGAAATCCCTAAGAAAATACCTCTATGGGCTCACAAAACAATGGAGGATGCAAGGGACTTTTCAGCTCCTTCGAGGACATTTAGAGAAAGTAAGAGGCCCCTAAGATTTTCTAGCTATGTAGCCCTTATGAATGATCTCTCCAAATCAGAACCCTCTAGTGTACCAGAAGCTCTTAAACATCAAGTTTGGAAAGATGCAATGTCTGAAGAATATACATCCATACTTAACAATGATGTGTGGGAAATTGTTCCTAAGCCAAAAAGGGAAATTTGTTGTTTCATCCAAGTGGTTGTTCAAAATCAAACATGGATTTTCTAGCTATGTAGCCCTTATGAATGACCTCTCCAAATCAGATCCCTTATGAATGATCGTTAATGTACTTGGTCAATACTAGACCTGATATCTGTTATCTAGTAAATGCCTTGAGCCAGTTCATGTGTGAACCTAAGGAGATACATCTTATGGCTGTGAAACATATTATGAGATACCTTCAAGGTACTCTTAACTATGGACTCAAGTATGAGAAATTTGATTTGGATCTTCATGGGTTCACTGATTCAGATTGGGCTGGAAGTGTGACTGACAGGAAAAGAACCTTAGGATGCTGCTTCAGTTTGGGTTCAGCCATGATATCTTGGATTAGCAGGAAACAGTCTTCAATAGCTCAGAGTTCTACAGAGGCCGAATATATCGCAGCTTCCATGGCTGCACAAGAAGTTGTATGGCTTAGAAAACTATTTGTGGGATTATTCAATGAGCCACTGAAGCCTACTATAATTCATTGTGATAACCAGAGTTGTATAAAACTCTCCGTGAACCCTATATTTCATGATAGATCCAAACACAAAGAGATTCCTTACCACTATGTGAGATATGGTGGATAGGAATGTGATTCAGTTGCAGTATATCAGTACAGGAGACCAGACAACAGACATACTGACCAAGCCTCTATCCAGAGTAAAAGTTGAACACTTCAGGAAAGGACTTGCTATGATTGAATTGTAATTTGCTTTATAATCTGTACTAATATATAAGATGTTTAATGTGTAAATTTCTTTTGTCGTGTTATGACTTTATGGGCTCCTCCCCCTGTGTCCATTTCTAAGAGGTGACGATTTTTTTGATAATGAACACTTGTACTGAACATTACAAAGTGACGATCTTGTAATGTTGATATCATGTTGACTTGATATCATCTTGACTCATGGATGTGCCATGATATGTTATGGTAGACATTATGTGACGTAATGTCAGTGCACATACCATAACCTGGATATAAGAGAATTCAATATTCTCAAATTATTTTATATCCAAGGTATCGCGTGTTATGCGATACTAATATCACGTGCTAAGTGATATCTCTATATCATGAGATGATGTGATATATTTATGTATCACGTGTTATGTGATACATCATGTCACGCGCATATGTGACTTGATCTTTTGTATTACGAGGTCATGTAATACATTCTATTATGAGAAATGTGATGCTATATAATTAGATGATTATTTCAATGTTTACACAGATCTCCATTTATCTTCCCTAGCTAAGAGGGAGTGTTGAAACAATAGCTTCGGTAAGATAAATGATTGAATGAGAGATAAATGAAGTCTCTCATTCAATCATCTATCCTATCGATAAATCTACATGCTATGGTAGACATCATAATCATCTTTATAAGCATTTCTATCATCGATCGAGATATGATCATATTTGCTATGCAGTGATTTCATTTATATGATGTGATTGTAATCGGTTTTGCATATCTATTCTAGTTGTCATATGACAACACTAATCTCGATCGTATTTGCTATGCAGTGATTTCATTTATATGATGTGATTGTAATCGGTTCTGCATATCTATTCTAGTTGTCATATGACAACACTAATTAGTGTTGTCATATGATAACTACAATAGTTATCGTATTAACATATTTTTGCTCTTATACCGATCCATAATCGGGTTGCATTTACCATCGATTACCATGAAATAGCATTAAGAATAAACCGATTAGTGGTCAGTTAATGATAACTAAAATTGCATTAGAAACTAACAGATTCATTATCGGTTACAATGATAATCAAACCGCATTAAATCACAAACCGATTGGCATCGATTATCATTTGTTATGTATCGGCATTTATATTAACCGATAGTTATCGGTTTGCATTATGAAGACGCACCACCCTTGTTCAAGACATGTCTTGATCGGACATGTCATGAGACATGTCCGGTCAAGGCATGCCTTGATCTTACAAGGCAATGCCTATATATATGTGCTGTGAAGAATGCTGGAGAAATATCGAAATCAAAAATATTATCTACAGCCACCTGCAAACAAAGAAGTTTCAGTTCATAATCAGAAATAACTAGAGAGCATACATTAATAGCATTGAATATTGTCTAAGGAATTAAAAGAAAGACAAAATCCTTAACATTCCACTTTTGAACATAAATTTCAATACTTTTACAAAGTGGAAACAATTCATTATAACATCTTCCATTCTTCATGGTTGGTGCGAATTGTTCGATTTTGAAATTGTGAAGTCTTACAACTTGTAAGACAATTTCGTCACTGGAGTAAAAAATCAGATCAGCGCATGACAGTAGTTAGAAGCACACAAATGATGTTGTTTCTACCAAAACTATAGTCATGACACCTACCTTCCTAACAACCCAAGACAAGCTATGTTAGATACCATTCTCACTATTTAAAATAAATACAAATAGAGGAAACCCCAAATAGATGATTGTACATCTTCAATAATCAATATTAGTCTTGCACTTCACAAAATCAGCCAGCCTATAGGTGACCCTTACGAGAACCTCAAAATGATAGTTTATGTGGATCTCATCATCCAAACCACCTTTATTAGGCCCATTCAGCCTAATCAATCTCTAAAACATGCGACTCAAACCTCTCAATATACCAATTTCTTCTTGAACGTCAACAATATGCCTTTAGACCATGACTTATTGGATCAAGAGGATCTCATGCTGCTTATGGAGCTAGTTTCAAAGAGAAATTCCTAATAAAAAGAGCCATGGTGGACAAAGGATCAGCCCTTAACATCATTATCACTAAACTTTTAAAATAGGATTGGTCAAAGCTCTCTCAAGACCTTGGCATACCAAAATTGGTGTCAACAGTACAACTGCTCTCCTTTTACATTATGCTCTCTATCATATTAGGACCTAAGATTCTGGCAGCTAAATTTCACATTTTAGATAGAATCCTTTCTTGCAATATGCTTCGAGATTAGCCTTGGATACATTAGATGCAAGCCATCCCCTCAACCCTCTTTCAATAAAAAAAAATTATGCAATGAAAAAATATCCATTTAGTCAAAATCAACAAAACCCATATCATTACCATGAAGAAACAGGTTAATAACCATCGAGACCAACTCTCGAACTGTCCAACCAAGTATAGGAAGTGCATTACATTGAAGTCATTTAGGTCAAAATCTCACATTAAAATTACATCTTCCAACATCAAACATGCTAAAATAGTTAAGATTATGAAAGATAAGGAATAGTAGCCTTTATCTAATAAGCCTGGTTATCAAGAAAAACATGAGAAACTCACTAGGCATCATCAAGTTCATGGCGCTAATGAACAGATTAAGCCAGCCTTCTTAGGCAAACGAACTTATTAACTGTGTACATCCATCTGCAAACATGTTGATATCATCTTATCAAGTTATCAACAGCCTCCACAATACAACTTATGTAGAAGACTAGTTAAAACTTAAAAGAGATGCGGCTACCTTTCTAGGAAAAGCATGGTATGCCTGGAAATAATTTATACAGATAAATATCTAATCTTGATATGCTTGATCTTAATTTCATGTCATGTCTCCAGTATTGTTCTGCATAGCACACACTTGTGCCTCCCTCTAAGTCTTGCGATATCAATTTGATGTTGCAAATTGCCCGTGCCCTTCTTACCATGACATACAATTTTTCAGACGTAAAGCTTAAATTCGTATTTTCATTTTCTAAGCAGAGCTATGCAACTAATTGACGCTCTGTCCTCAAAATTTGTTAAATTTATAGGCTTGCTGACAAATTCCATCAAAACGACTATGCCTTGCAGATTCCACTTCTGGATTTTTTTCATTTTAATATACACGTGTTTCTGTTTATTAAGCATGCATGATATGCGAATTACTTTCAATTTATGCCTTGAAGGCATGGGAATCATCAGTATCTATTTTAAGTAAGTAATCATTAGCCTAGGCAAAGAAGAATGTATTAAATACTAATGTGAGCAAACAAAATGCCATTGACAATGAGAATTTCAAGTTTGGATTCATATAAATAAGCAAAATATCAAAACAAATGTGTTCAATTATTACGATCGAAATAGTGATGTTAACATCACCTTTGCAGGTGCCAATCTACTCGTGCAGGTATATCTTTGAAAGTCTCAGTGTAGCCTTTGCTAAAATACTTAATGATGACAAATCAGAAAAGCATGGCCCTTGAAACTCAAGCACATGTATGTTGTACCATCATAAAAAGTAAAGCTACGAAGGCCATTTTCTACTCTACTGGCTAGTCAAAATTAACTCTTATAATAAACATAGTTTCTTAAGTGCTCACCTAGCCTGTCAAGCGAGACACCAATTTGAAGTGTGAGACATTCGCATATGATCTAGGCCGTAAATTTCTACCAAAACGCACCACTACAGGAGCACAGAGGAGTAAATGATCTTCGGTTCTGTGTCAAACAGTTTTAGTGCATGCATAAGATCACTCAAACCGAAACAACAGCACAAATAAAAATAAATCTAAAATGGATATGTACAAAACCCTTGCGGAACTAAATCAAAACAAGTTACAGCTAAGGAAAGCTATATTTAAAGCCAGACACGTAGCCATAGAAGGCCAAGGTGAATTAAAAAATCGTTACAGCGCAGCCAATTATTATGCACAAAACCTAGTTTATTTATACTGGCATCTTAAGCATGGGCGTACAACTATTTCTTTCGTTTGGAAAACATATTCAATTAAGTGTTTGTATGAATTAGGTTAACATAATTAAAATCTTGCAGTTCACGCTTGCAGTAAAAGGTTAAAAATAAAAAGCAGGGGATCTTTTGATTACAGGAAATCTTTTGAATTAAATTTGTGAAAAAATTGAAGTGCAAGAAAAGAATTGACAGAGAGGATTAGAATTGCCTGGCACTTGTGCTCCCCAACTGGTCTCCTGTTAACTAAATTGAATTGAATTGTTTCAAAGAGATTTAATAAGTTGGAGATTTGAACTGCGACCAAAGCGAAACATGATAAAAAGGCGATCAGAACATGCGTTACAGTCAGTTTGTATCTTTCTTTATAATTAATGTAACAAAAGTTATGAACTTGAATTTAATTACTTCCCGACTAAATCTTTTAAATATAAAAAGGACAAAATTATTTTCTTCTTTATTATCGACCCTTACCTTGTGACTTTCAAGAGGACAAAAGCTTAGATCGTTACTTGCAAATTGAAAAGTTTTTTATTGGTTATGATGTTTTTTAAAGTGAAGTGTTTTGTTAAGTTTTTTTCTTGAGACCTTTTTAATTTGAATTGAGATCTAGTCTTCAATTCTTTGCTTTTGTTGAGATAACTTAAATTTTAGATCAAATTGTTAGGGTGGTTTTTAAATTCAAAATTAGATATAATTTTATATTAATCAGATTTTAGTTCATTATTATTTGTTAATTTGTGTATAAAATTTTTAAATGTAATGGAAAGGTGGTGTATAAAAAGGAGAAAGTTATAATTTATAAAACATTTGGATAAAAAAATATTTGTAAGCATTAGTTGTATATCATTTTTAAATATCTAGATCAATCATTGCATCAACATTCAAATATGCAAAATGTTTATAAATTTGTATTGCACTTGTATTTACATTACACATTGTGTGTCTTCATTCTTGTTCAAAGATTTGTTGAATAGGGTATGAGTACAATCAAGATATGTTGTAGATTCTCTCACTTGAGTGCAGGTCTTACAAGTCAAATATACATAAACAAATAGATTTCCAAAGTGTAGGGACACAAAAAGTTCATGGCCATGAATTAAAGGGTCAAGGTTATGCATAAATTTAAAGCCACAAATTTGAAGATTAGGAAATCTAATCAATTTAGACCCCAAATATAGGACAATTCATGTTTCGACCAATCAAAAACATACCAAAATAGATATCAAATTATAGAATCAAACGGCAAAGTGTGTGTTTCAATATATCATTCTTCATCATACACTAAGTTAAGAGCATTAATATCTTTCTTTGCCAATTTTAACATATTTTGAATACTTGTCTCGATTTGACTCTTTTATCTATGTTAATTTTAATATTGACTTCCTTAATTAATATATTAGCCTAAACATTTAATATATGAAGTGTTTTATTTCCTCTATATAAATTAGCAAACCTAGTCTCTTGAACATAGTTCTCATTAGGGTTTTATGTTCTAATTTTACATTAGATCTATTTTTCTTATTTTATTATGTTTCTTATTAGATTTAAAACTTATCTTATCTTGTATTGTATTTTCATTGCTTTATCTTTGTGATTGTATGTCAAAGTATTGACCTATAGTCTACATTCTACTAAGAAAAAGAAATCTGAGACCCAATCCTATAATGGTGTCAAATCAAATTGAGCAAGCTATAATTAAGGATCTAAACATTGCTACTAATTTTGAGGAAGATTTTTACCATGATACTCATTTTGCACATGTGGATAGGCAAGACATGGCCCTTACTACACAAATGTTTGCTTCAAATCTTTATTAATTTGACAAAAATAGTTGTAGACCCTAAAATATTGCATATGCTCATTCATATACCGTCGTACCTAACAAACATTCATTTATTATAATAATTCATCTTGAATCAGTTAACCCACTTTATCAAAATTATATTGATTAAATAATCTTTATATAATTAAGTCAATCTTTGAAAGAGAAAAATAGCTACTGATTGGACCTAAGGTCCTAGGCAAGGCCGGAGGTTTTCTCCTCTTCGCTCTTTCCTACCAATGCCCGCACTGAGCGGAGATTGTAATTTTATTTATCAAATAAAATATGGCTTCGGCCTTTTACTGAGCAAAAAAAAAAAATCTCTAAAAGAAAAAAAAAATCACTTAACAAATCAAACTCAACCAATTAAATCTTTGCTCAAAACAATTAAATAAATCAATTAACATAAATGAGTCAAGTAACTAATAATAATTGCCACGCCTTCACATCCACTACGTATTTAATAGATAAACTTTTGATATCAGATCAAATCCTAATGATCCATCTATCTCATCAAAATCCCACAAATAGAAATCAAATCCCTCGTTTCAAAAAACTCATTATCTTGATTTGATTCCATAAATAGAAATCAAAACCCTCATTTCAAAAAACTCATTATCTTGATTTGATCCCATAAATAGAAATCAAATCCCTCATTCCAAAAAACTTGTTATCTTGATTTGAACAAGTAGATGCTAACTGAATGAGCAAAAGACATTCAAGTATCAAAAGAAAACAACATATTCTTTTATGCTTTGTCAAATGTTTACAAGAAATTAATATAATAACTTTAATATTATTTTTAATTCTTATTTTTATTATAATTCTTGTATTAATATTTGGCATGCTCAACGAAACGATCCTTCATCTCAACTTTTTTGTAACAATTATTATTATCATTTAATTTTAAATAGTTTTCTATTATGGATTTGTTAGTTATTATTTATTTTATTGAAATATTTCTTGAGCATGTTTTTTTTTACGAGGTGTTGGATTGTAGTCCAAAAAAAAAAAGTGTTTGTATGTTTACAACACACGAATACAAGTAAACAACATTAATGCTCTGAGTTATTTCGATAAAAAAAAATTAGGTTTTAAATTGATTGATTAATAACTATGGTCTACCAATTTGAATGTTTTAAAGCTTGTTAAGGATTTTATTTTTTTTCTTATGCTTTGTTGGGTATTCTGTAATTAGGTATCTCGTTGTTAATATAATTTGGTTATATTAGAATGAATGTAAAATTTTGTTCACTAGATCTATTCAAAATTCTATGGATACAACTTTGCAATGGTTTAGTATGCATGAATGTAAAATTAATGAATATTACATTACATGTTGGTGCTAAGATTAATTAATATTCAATAAAATTATTTTAGGACGATGATGAAAATTTTATTGTAGCCTAGGAAACACATGCATCCAAAGATGTGTGGTTGATAGATTTGGATTCATCTTTTCACATGACCTCGCATAGGGGTTGGTTTGCAAAGTATAAAGAGTTTGACAATGGGAAGGTGTACTTGGGTGATGATCCTCATCCTAGGATCATTGCTTGTGGAAGAGTCTTGATTTGATTCCCTAAAGGATTAGTCAAGAGGACCAATGGTGTTTTATATATCCTTGGTTTCGCACAAAATCTCTTATCTATAAGAAAATTTAATCATGTCGGTGTGTAGGTTGTTTTCTCGATTGGATGATGCGAGATGACTAGAGGAGTTATGGAATGGGTGAATGATTTTCATATTGGAACTTTTTTCAAGTTGTATGCATGCACAATATGATGAAATAGTTATTTTGTTACTACCAAGTATTCATCCTCGCCATTGGTTGCATCATCTTCTGATGGTCATTCTTTTTGGTACCTAAGGATGCCAATACTTTGTAAATGAAACTTCCTGCTAAGAAGACACTATTGTGTTACCAAACACTTGTTCATATTGGTGAAACGGGTATTAGAGCCTTGAAAAATAAATACCTTATTAATGGGCTTGATGATTGTAATTTTGAGTTTGATTTGGGAAGTTGAACTTGGTACATTTTGATATTTTTATCTTGTTAATGTTCCTTGAATCTCTAAATCTATTTAGTTTGTATCATTCATTGATGAATATAATAGAAGGACATGAGTCTATTTCCTCGAGAACAAATATGAAGTATTTAGTCAATATAAAGAGTTTAAAGATTTTTTTTTAATTCAAACTGATAAAAAATTTAAGTGTTTGAATATTGACAATGGTAGTGAGTTTTGTGCCACATATTTCGATAAGTTATATTAAGAACATTAGATTGAGAGGTATAAAAAAATCCATATAGCCCTCAAAATGGAGTTGCAAAGAGGATAAACATAACATTTGTGGAGAGGGCTAGGAGTATGCTAAGTGGAGATAGTCTAGGAAAAGGTTTTAGGTTGAAGTTGTTGCCACTTTTGGCTATCTTGTTAACATATCTCCTTCATTAGCTCTTGCTGAGAAGACACCTATGAAGGTGTGGTCAATAAAAAATCCCTCATTGAGACATCTTCAAGTATTTGGTTGTAAGGAATATGCACATATGCCAGGAGAAAGAGAACAAGAGTTGGGGAACAAGGTAGTGAAGTGTATCTTCAATCATTATGATAATGTTGTGAATGGGTACAAACTTTGGGACGAAGTGGCAAATTAATTCTTCTATTGAAGGAGTATTGTTGTCAAAGAAATGATGCCTTCTCCTATTTTTTTGTAGCAAAATAAAGAAGATAATAGAAATGATTTGGTGCATCTTCCTCTTACCCCTAACAAAGAGGAATCAAAAATACTATTTGGACCTAATAGTGAGGAGAGTTCGAGAAGCTCTAAAAATTAAAAAGAAAAAGAGGAACCTCAACCTCAACCAATGAGGAGGTCCACACATGTTAGGTGGAAACCTAAAAGGTTTGGTTATTCATTACAAGATTATAGCTACATTTTTGCTTTGATTGCTAACAATAATGAGTCTCAAACTATGAAGGACACTAAGGGTATGAAAGATGCAGATTTTTGGAAAGTGGTAATGGAAGAAGAGATAATCATATTAAAGAAAAATAATGAATGGGATATGGTACCTTTACCTGGAGGATGTAAACTTGTTGGATGCAAATGGGTATTCAAAAAGAAATTTGGTTTACATGCAACGTTGAGAAGTATAAAGCAAGGTTGGTTGTGAAGGGGTATTCTCAAGTTGAGGAATAGATTATGATGAGATATTCTCTCCCATTGCTAAGTTAGAATCAATTAGATTTTTATTATCATTTATTGTTGTGTATGATATTGGAGTTGAGCAAATGGATGTAAAGATGACTTTCCTTCATTAATGAGCCTTAAAATTGACCTTGTTTATCTTATTTTGTTATTTTATCTCATACTTTTCATGACATTCCACGTGCTCTTTAAAAATGACAAATGAATGTGTCTTTGTGGATATTATGAAATGATATTTTTTTTTTTATGTTAGTAGGATAACTAATGTGATAAAATTATTTTGAGGAACTAACTTGTAATAATAGAGCTTGATTTCTAACCTACACTTGAAAGGTGATTACCCATAGCACGTCCATCCCTACAACTCACAACATAGTGATATTGGTGGCAACGGTCATGGTGCAATATTCAAAGTATGTGGAATGGTTCTTGTTACCTTTTCATATTGTTGTTAACAAAGAATAGGTGTAGTCATAGAACATGGAGAAATTTGTGGAAAAAAGAAGAACAATATTCATAAAGATGCTATATAGTTCTTGCGTGTTTTTTTATTTTAACTCTTATTTGATGTTATATGAGGTCATAGGGGATTATGACACCCTTGACTCCATTTAATTACTTCTTTATTATTAAAGAAGAAAGAATAAATTATCTCCCCATAGTCATGGGAGGTTTGACAGTTGTTAAGATAGATCTTTAGAGTCTAAAATCAATCCAACTCTTAGACATATAAATCATGGATCCTGACAGAGTTGGGGGTTAACCAAGAATGTATCATTTAGACATTAGATCCTACTGTTATTATCTTTGTTAATCAAAGATATTGTTATCGGTTTTATCTACTCCTTTTGAGTTTGAAAAATGATGAATGTTGATAATGAAGTTCTAAGTTAATAGATTAAGTATTAATAGTTGAAGTTATGACACTCAAGCAAGGGGCAGTTGAGGTATTCTAGTATCTTTATAGTTGAGGTATTCTAGTATCTTTATAGTGTAGATTATTTTTGTTAGAGATAGTTAGATTTTTGGTTAAATATCTTCAATCCACTCAGAATTAAGGAGACTTATTTGATACAACAAAGAGCTCAACATTCTCTAGAGAATCATTCCACCTTCAAAAGCATCTACAAGAACAAAAGTATCACTCTGAAAAATGATTGACAAAGAAGTGGATAATCGTGCTGGACCAATAACCTTTGAGTTTCTAATTACTAACCAAGAGCATGCTACTGCTCTTAAAAAATGACCTTCATCTACATTATCTAATTTATATGGCCTAATCATGGAGGATCTTGATACATTTTTGTTTGAGTTTGATATCTTTTGCTAGAGTTATGATTATATAATTGATGCCCATAGACTAAAGCTTTTTCCATTAACCCTAAAAAATGTTGCTTTGTGGTAGTTCACGGGGCTGAGTAAGAATTCCATCATGAGTTAGGACATAATAAAAGAAAAATTCCTACAAAGGTATCAACATTATTGTCATGGAGGAGACATGAAGAGAAATGACATACTTTGGATTTTATAGAAAGAGGATGAACCACTCGAAGATTATGTGGAAATATTTTAGTTTTACTTGAAGAAATTGCATCAAAACAAGCCCTCCCTAGAATCTCTCAAGTTGTTATTCTTGAGAGGAGTAAATGAAAATTGTATAGATGCCTTTAACCTAATTAGAGAAAGGACATCTCCCAATTAACCTTTGAATAAATTTATCATATTTGTAAAAAATACTCCTAATCAACTTAGAGGAAATCAAAGAACTCTAGACTCTTTCTTGCCACCAAAACATCTACTGGTGTTTACAGGGTGGAGCTTAACATTCTTCTATCAAACAAGAAAGAATATAGTATTAGCCATCTCTTGACCGTGTTAGACAATCTACACATCAAGAAAAAATTAGAGGAAGTAGAGACTACCCTCGTTGAGTATTTTCCATACTGTCGATAAAAGACAAATCGCAAATTCAAGAAGTTTGCTAGCATCTCTAAAGAAAAGAAAAGAAGATCGAAGATTCACCCCTTATAAGATAAAGAATTACAAGTTCTCTACATTTCTCGATGCAAACCCTAGTATAAAAGACAAAGTATGCCTCGAGATCCCTTGTCCTATAATGCTTCATTTTCTAGGGTCAATACAAATTCTTCTAATTGAAATAGTTTGCCTTGGAATATTATGCCTAACCAATCAAGGCTAAATACTTCATCATCCAATTGGATGTCATAACAAGAGATGTGACCACAATAATACTCATATCAAGTTCCCAACTATAACCTACAATGATAATTTCCTCGAAATCCATGGTTACAACAATGGAAAGGAAACTTGTAGTGGCAAAAGTCAAACGTGGCTTACCTTTAGAAACAATAAACTTTAACTTAATAGCCAAAATCATACCTAATCTAGCTACACATGTCCTCGCACAACCTAGAGCACCTCAGTTGGTGACTCCACCTGCACAAAACCTTAACAACAAGCTTGTTCAATAGGATTATACTAATGAGGCCATCTAATATCCAACCTATGCGGATGATATTAGTGATGTTTCTCTACGTTCAATAAAGATCCTTGCTAGCCTAGCATCCCAACAAATTATAGAAATATATGATGAAGAACCAACTATTTAAGTTACTAACAATGGGCAACCTGAATAGAACCAACCACATGTATATCTCACGAGCAAAGAACTACCATTACTATAAATGACCACCCAAAAATATCATCTTAAACCTAAATTCGTTCTCTTGCACCAGTTAAAAATGTTTATTTTAAAATTCCCCTTATCCAACCCATCAAGGATGTGTTAATCTTCACTAAGAATATAAGGGAAGTGTTTCTCAAAAATCCAGGGAGGAAATAAAAGGATTATCGAAGTGTTCATGTTATAGGACAACTAACGAACATTAAATAAGGAAACCTAGTTGTCCCTAAATACTCAGACCAACATTAATTCGACACTTATCAAAAACACAGATTGATCTTAGAGCAACCAAAAATATAATGACTAGGAAAACAATGAACAACCTTCGGGTGAGAGACTTAAGGCCTACACCAATAGTGTTGCAACTTATAGATAGGTCAATTGTCAAACCAAAATGCATGATTAAGGACTTTGTTATTACACTTGACTCATGGGAATATCCTATAGGCTCAATGGTATTATAGCCTAAGGCCAATTTAGGAGGATATCCATTGATCTTAGGATGATTGTGGATGGCCAAAATAGATGCCTTCATTGGTTATAGGTTTGGAAATATGATCGTTTATAATAGAAATGTGACAAAGAAATTGGTTCTCTACCCCTTGTACAACCTCATGTCGATTTAGATCAGTTTGCATGGCAAAACTTGCAAGATGAAGACCAATATGCTCTCCAGACACTTATGATCATTGAAATGATAATCGTGATAGATATTAAAGATAAGGATGAAGTATTATTGCCCAAATTATACAAAACTATTGAATAGACCTGTAGTAAGAATAAATCTTGTCATGTATGTCTTGTCCATTAAATATCTTGTTGTAGACATCTAAAATTGTCTTGTCTTAATTAAATAAATATTTTATTTATTTAATTATTCTAATTCTAAGCTTTCTATTAATTAAATAGATTTTTATTTATTTAATTAAGTCATTTATCCTCTTCTAACCTTTCCCTATTTAAATAAATATTTTTATTTATTTAAATTATCATTTCCCTAAGTTAAATAAATATTTTATTTATTTAATTGGTCCCACTTCTTCTATTAATTAAATAGATCTTCATTTATTTAATTAAATCATTAGCTTTTTCCCTCCATGACACTTGTCATTTATCTCTTAATTTTCCTCTGACTACCCCCTTCATATTTTATTATTTTCCCTACCTACCCTTTAATCCTAGTCGACCATTTATCATTTCACCTCTTAATGTTATCCCTCCATTTCATAAGGTGTTCTCTATATAAGAGAATACTCTCATCCTTATCAAACCCTAACTAATGTGTCTATCAAGCCTTCAAGCGATCAAGCGACTTCACAACCACAATTCGTTCTTTGTTGAGCTCTTGTGCACACAGTACAAAATATGAAAGAAAATATACCAAACAAGATCAATGGAGATAGGAAACAATGGATATAAAACCCTACTAAGCATGTGAATGGTACAATCTTTCATGTGTTTTTATATTTTGCATGTTCTAGGTTCTTCATTGGTGTGTGGTGGATTCTTGATTATAGAACTAGGGTTTTATGTGGTTGGGTCTTTTATGGTCTTGCAATAGTTTTAATCTTCCAAATTTCACCATATACATTTTGGTGCACCCAGTGGGACTCTTGTCCCTTATTTTAACATCATCTTTGCATTTTTAGTCTTCTTGTCAAGTTACAGACTAGATTAGCGACGATTAAAGAAAATCGTGTTTATGAATCATTTTGTTGTGTTTGTGTTTCTGTTCGATTGTCAATTTACAGGTTTTATCGGAAATCACATCCAGATATCTTATTTTGGCGTCTATCCTTCATATTATCGCATTTGTGTTTTTCGGCTCGTGTGTGTATTCTTTTGCAACATTTATATTCTGGATCTGACAACATTTTAGAATTTTGTTTTCGCCTCTAGGTTTATTATTGTCATGTCTATGTTCTGTTTTGCCACGTGTTTGTGTTAGTTTTGAAGATTATAGGTGTTCCCATGCCTGCGTCAATTATTATCGCAGTTGGGTTAGTTGTTTTCGCGTTTGTGTTTTGTGTTAGGTTTGCATGTTACAAGTATAATCACATCTGTGTCGGTTGTTTGCATGTATGGGTTAGGTGTAATCGCGTCTACGTTTTTGTATTTTCATTTTTCAATTTTTCATATAGAATTTTCAATTTTCGCATTTAGATTTGGATTTTCCCTGAGCCCTTGCTTGGACTAACAAAGTGGTGCGGTTGTTAAAAACGTATTGTCAAAGGCCCCCTTTTCACATTTCGATTTGGATTTTCTAAAATTAACCTAACAAGTGTGCTTATAGGTGGGGGTAATTATTCAAAACTACTAATCATTTTGTTGTAGGGGTAATTTAGTGTGTGTTTTTGCATTTCAATTCCTAGCTTAATTACGCTCACACGTTTTCATTGCTCTTTTTCTTTGTTTGTTGCAAGTTAATTAACTACGCTTGAAGTGTCTTGTGCATTTGACATGGTTGTGTTTAATTTAGAACCCTTAAGGTGATAACAAAAGTATCTTCTCCCCTCGCCTTCCATTGGACCTTGGGTGTAAGAGAAATTGTTATTGTATTTTAGAGGTTTTGCTTCCCGTCTTGTGAGAGGGAACAACCCAAGCAGTATTTTGTTTTGATATATTATATAAAATATTATGGTTTTAGAGGAACTTCTCTTTTCGCCTAGTACTGATGTGTTATATTGACGGATGTCTCCCTCAGTGCCCGTGTGATGTGTAATCAGCATAGTGGTGCGTAAAAACCCGAAAGGGCTGGGAGGCCTCATTAATTTGAGCGAACCACCACATGTATAGCCACCAGATACCCCAAAACATTACTAGAAACCTTAGAATAATGTCCCACCCTTTTTTGTTCGAACATCACGATAGCTTCAGTGTAAAGGGATAATTGGTTTTCCCTCAAAGATACTCACCATAAGGATCCCGTGGGATGAGACAGAAATCCTCGACTTAGCATAAGCTACTTGTACCTTTTTGGGGATAGGGTGATAGGGTCATCCTTCCAGTATTGGAGGCCCCTGGTTGTCCGCTCATGAAAAAGGCAAAATAGTGAATAAATCCCTTAAGGTGTCTCTACACTTGAGCTAACGGAGATTCCAGGTTATGAGTTGAAGTTACTACCATGAGAACATTGACCTTAGGTTAAGAAAGTGTTTGATGTGTCTTCGATTGTGCTATAACTGTGGAAATTGGGCTAATTCAGCCTATTGTACATACACATTGGGCAAAAAAATTGATAAAACACCTTCAGGCATTGTGTCTTCAATGTTTGTTGTGTTTTCTTACCACAAAATATTCAACATTAAGATGTGGTCACTCTCAACAATTTGAAAACTTGGACAAAATTTGCAAATTTGTTAGAAACACGAGTGTCCATTTATAGTGCATATTTGATCTTTTCAGTCATGTCTGTGTGTGTTCCTAGTGCGTATCTGAGACTTAAAATCATGTATGCATAGGACAACACTACATATTTGAATTTGGTCATCAGACTTGGAAAAAATTGTCAAATAGAGGAAATCATGTATGTGTTGGATAAAATTATGTTTGTGTTTTTAAATCATGTCTATGCAGAGCAAAATCACGTATTGTATCAAACTGAGATTTGCATTATCAAAATTTGAAAACGCAACTATGTACTTTGAAACTGTGTTTGGGTAGATTATTTTTGCATATGTGAACTCACAACGCATCTGTTTTATGAGATCAAATAACTTCTAAGGTTGTTTCTCCTAGGGCTTCATTTTTACTCAATCGATCTTTATCACAGCTTTGTCACATTTTTCAACTAATTTTTGGTCATCATTTGCAATCCTTTCGAACATACTTGTCAACTAGAGTCAAAAGGTTGTTTGGTAGTCCATAATTTATCTTGCAAACATACTACATCACATCACTAGGTGGTTCCGACATCAAATCTTTCTTGGGTATCACTTGGTTGTCTTTAGTTAAGGTCAACTTACCTCATCAATAGATCTATCATCTCTTCGGAAGCCATACCTTGCTTTAGATCACACTTATCTTGGACTTACACTTTTGGACATTACAAGACAACCCTAGATTCTCATTCCATCTCATATTTCCTTTTGGTCTTCCATAGTCTTCACATTTTTCTCCCATCTACCATTTTAGCCAAGGTTTTAGTTCATGGTTGAAACCCTCTCACAAAGGTCTAGAAGAGAAGTTGAGGAAGCTCTAAGATCTCTCAACATGAGTGCCTATGAGTTTGAATGAGAAGAGTTTTACAATCCACAATTTGAGAATCACAGTAATCTACCAAACAATGACAATGACAATGATAATGCATCTATCACTTCTGTAGACATTCAAGACATTAATTTGGATCCACAATTTTATAGGATGGTAGAAGAAATTATGAGAAGACATTGTCAATACTTCCTACAAGTGTTTGCACAAAGTGGAGCAAGATTACGAGGCATGATTTTGATGTGTCGCAATTCTAAAAAAATGATCTCAATCAAGTGAATCTAGCTAATGAAAATCCTAGAGGAAATGATGGTGGTAATGGAAGAGAACATCTCATGCTTGGGTCACCCTCATCCTTATTTCAAAAACCAGAAGTCACCAACACTCCTGCTTATACCAGTTTTGCTAGAAACTCTCACTAACAACCTCATGGTCGTCCTTCCTCATGGCGAGGGAATGCTAACACACATGCTCAGAAACAAGAACATATCCAAGATTATGTCATGAGTAGACCTCATGTGAGATTTGAGGGCAATATTCAAGATCATAGTTTTGCTACCCCTCGTCTTCATGGTCATGGCATGTACAATCGTCGTAGGCCTAGTGCTCCTCATTACAATACCATACCAAGTGGCCCATATTCTATCTACAATTATGTTTCCCCTCCATATGAGCATATCTATGATTAATATCACCCCTATATGCATTATATCCCTCTTCCTCCATCCAGTGGCTCAGGCATGCGACTAACTCAAAGAGATAAGACACCACCTAGTAATGACTTGCAACAACAAATCAAGGATTTGCAAAAACAGATGGTAGATATGCATGCACCAAAACAATAATATACAATGAAATACATATGTCCATATCCATTTGACAAGAGTAAAGCAATGCCTCCATTTCCTCCACATTTTATGACACCAAAATTTTACAAGTATAGAGGCAAGGGGGATCCTAAGGCACATATAAGAGAGTTTTTCATGGCTTGAATTGAGGTAGCAAGAGAGGAAACATACTTGATGAGACTATTTGCGTAGAGTTTAGGTGGACAAGCCATGGAATGGTTTTCACAACTTCTGCATGGGATCAAGTCATGTATTGATTTAGCAAAAGATTTCATACAACACTTCTCATACAATATTGAAACAAATGTATCAGTGACCACTCTATGTAATACCAAGAAGAAAAATGGAGAGCCCTTTGCATCATTCATATAGTGGTGGAGAAGTCTAGCTAGTCAATGCTCTTGTAATATCCCACAAAAATAAATGGTTGAAATGTTCACTCAAATCGTCAATAAGGACATTGGATATGAACTAAGGAAAGCTTGTTTGTCTAATTTTAAAGAACTCGTTGAAAAGGGATTGACAGTTGAAAAAGTCACTATTAAGCAAGGCACCATTAAGCTATTAAAGAACAAAAAAGAGGACTCAAATACGAAAGACAAACCTCGCTTTTGAAAAAAAAAAAAGAATATCGTTAATGATGGGTAATGGATGAAAATATGGTAGAACTGAAGTTAACTTTCCCCGACGAAAGTTCATCTAATTCCAATAATCAAATGAATGCTCAAAGGAAATCAAAACCTCCAAGAAAATAAACTCCATTGGGAGAGCCAATCGAGACAACATTTATGAAATTGGTCGCAAACAATCTTATAACAATTCCAGACAATCCACCATATGAACCAAAAGTGAAACCTGCACGGTGGAATGATGATGAGTTTTGCGATTATCAAAAGAGAAAAGGACATAAGACTAGTGCAATTGTCATTGATTAAAGAACATCATCCAAGATCTTATTGACAAGGGCAACATAGAAGTTGATGGTTACACTTCCAATGAGGAACATGCGATGTTTAAGGAACCATTCCCAAAACATGATAAGGGAAAATCTCCTAAGACAAATAACAATGCCAATTATACTATCGTGGCATATGATTACACAGTGAACCACATTTCAATGGAAAATCATGTGTCTATTATTATTATCGAGGACAAAACTTGCAAAGGTTCTACCCGAAGGAGTAAAGTTGTTTTGAAAGGCATTGGACCATCGTCTTCATCATTTAATGACAAAACCCCCGAATGCAATGTTACAACTCGGAAGGGTAAAATTACCTTACAAGGTGTTCCATTAGAGGCCTCAACTTCATCATCTACCAAAAATGAGTATGACATTATAGATCAATTAGGGAAGACACCTGCCCTTATCTCCATCCTTGAGCTATTGCGCATCTACCCTTCACGTAAGGCTATTCTTGACAAGACATTGAGAGAGACCTTTGTACCCACTGATTTGAATGTGGACTAGTTTCAAGACAAGGTGGGATACCTTTCCACTCCACATTGTCTTACATTAATGGAAGTCGATGATGCATCTCCATGTCAACCACACAATGCACCACTCCATATTAAAGCCTTTCTCCATAAAAACCATATCAAATGAATCTTTATAGATGGAGAAGCGGGTCTAAACATTTGTACACTGATCATAATCTTACAATAGGGATATTCTGAACAAGTTGTGGATTCAATAAATAAGATCACTATAAAAGAATATGATGACAAAGAACACTCATCTTAAGGAACGGTCACCTTACCTTTAAGTCTTGGGCTAGTGACAAAGGATGTAATTTTCCAAGTCCTTGATCTTGATCTTACATACAACATACTTTTGGAACATCCATGGATAAATGAAACGAGAGAAGTACCATCACCATATCACCAATGTATTGAGTTCCCTCGTAATGGAGTCAAAGTGACAATCAAAGGTGATCCAAACCCATTCATATATTGTCACAACTTGTGACCAAGACTAGAGATGATTGTTCCCATAAATAGAGAAGTGACTCCATCTTCAACGTATGTTGATTTAGAATCATTGAAAGCTTCCACATCAAATCAAAGGGAACTAAAGGAAAATACAAGGTCGAAGGAATGGGATAATATAACTTGAATCAAACCATGTACCTAAGGCAATTAATAGATTCTCCTATGGACTATGGACAACCACGTCCTTCAAAGAAAGTATCAGCAATTGTCATAAAATGGGATCCCACTACATTCAAAAAATGGGGCGAGATGGAAGAAGATGACATCTACAAAATGCTTTAAAAGGAACCTAAAGAAGAATCTAATCAAGACCACATCACAATACCATGTGAGAACTATGGAAAAGGTTTTAAATTCTTACAAAAATTGGGATATGATGGAAAAGGCCCTCTTGGGTTACAAAAAAAAGGTATTGTTGAGCCATTGCAACCATAAATAGTACCAAATAAGCATGACACCAAAGGACTTGGTTTTGCACCATTGAGGTTATGTGGTCTTAATTATTGAACAACATTACAATTCACAAATTCTACCTCCGCTATGTAAGGAAACTTGCAACCATCTTTATGACAATTTCCACATAACCCAATTCACATTTCAACACAATCAACACATAGAATCCACATGAAAAGAATAGACAATATACCCATGAAAATGTGACACAATATATATCCTGGGAAAATGCTCACGAGGGAAAAAACCAACCTCCAAAAGCATTATCCACCATGTATTATCAACAATGCGTCCATTACAATACAACTATGGAAATCCTTCAAAAATCTAGCCATAACAAACCATCAACAAGCACTCCATGTGAACAAGCATGAATCTACACATCCCATGCCATGCTTCCAACATCCACAAATGCTAACCTTGCTAACTGACCAACCCAAACAACTACTCTTGTGGTTGTTTTTATAAACACAAGCTCCCACAAAACCACCATAATGGTATTACATCAAAACCATGTGCCCAAAACCATGTGATAATAAAATATAATATTTTTCCTACCTACCCTTGACCCACATTTAATATTGGGTACTTCATCATAATTGCATTCTCCAATATTAAATAAATATAATATAATAATACCAATGTGTCAATACAACTCATCAAGTGGTTACAAGAATATTTCGAGGGAATCTCTACATGTTGCACGTCCATCTAGGTGTAACAATACAATATAATTCCATGTCCACCTCACACAATAATAAAATATTATTATGCAAGGTGTACAACACCATTTTCCCAACATTCTCTCACTTTACATTGCATAAGGGCCAAGAAGTAATTCGTCACGTGTACAAGAGACTAATCTCTCCACCCACATATACCATCATGGAATCCAAGTGCTTCGTGTGCTCCATGCAAATACACACAATAAGAAATAAAGTGATCACCATCTAATACATGAATGTTCCCACCCTTCATCATGCACTGCCACTAGACATGAACAGGCCATCCAAAGAGAAAGCCACACAATATGTCGCAACAAATGATAAGTCATGCACCAATTGATATCCAAACACAAACACTAATCCAAAGGTGTCCAATGCAAAGGTAGTTGTTTAAATAGTTGAAATAACACCCACAACAAGTGCTAACACATCAGTTATACATGCCTCCAAGACATACAAACCAAGTGAATAACATTTCATCAACATATGCAACCTGTAACACACAATCATAAGCCCCAAGTGCAATACCTACCACGTATGTACACCAAGGAACTCCCACTGCATAGGTACTGTCAATATCAGAAATAAATCCAGTAAAATCATATCATAGAAGTGTAAGCATGTAGTATCAAGAACATCCACGTCAATATGAACATCATGTAAATTGTTAACCTGCAAGTACCACTCTCACACCATGTCTCCAACATTCTCCCATGTTCTCCACACCAACAAAAGAAAGAGATAAAGGAACCTGTATTCCATCTCCCACATGACAACACATGAACACAAAACCAGTGAACACATAGCTCAAAAAACCTCCAACCAATGTAATGTGAGTACGAACATTTAGGAAGATAACCGAAACAAAGAGAGAAACACTGCAAATCAAAACCTGTAGCGTGTCCTTCTATACACACCTCTAAATGCTAATTGTGTCAAGTATGATCTCCTCCATAAAACCCCACATGAAAAGCATAACAACACCCAAACACCATTCAGTCCCTTGGACTAAACCAACATATATAACATGTAATCAACATGGATGTAAGCCTCACATAGTAAAAAAGATCAAACTAATACCATTCCCAATCCCAGGGGAATATGCCCAATAAACCATCTCCCAAACTAATATCAACGACTTCCACCATCATAATAATAACTCAAATACACATGGAGGTAACCAATGTCATACATCTCTCAAATGAACCTTCTAGAACTAAACATCTCCATAGCTCAAGATCCATATTTATGAAAGATAAGCATAAACATAATGCACCTAAAAGGAACAATGGGCAATACCTCTCAAGTAGAAAACTGTTGAGTAGACCAAGAGTGGGGAATGAGAATGCTCATCAAGCTATCCAAGTCATCATGACTCGTCTAAGAAAAATCTCCTCTCAATTCCATACCAGGTGAATGCTCCTCGGATTTCCTACTGAAACCATCAACCATTCCAACAAATATCTCTAATCACAAGGAATATCAACATCACCTATGTCTCCAAGTATCCATGAGTACCTGTAACCAATCAATCCATGCCAAACTCCAAATTCAACATAGTACCACCATGAAGTAATCAAGCAAGTGATCATGTACCCAATACAAAGAGAACTACCAAGGTCAATGTCAAAGCTCCACCGAAAAATTAGGAACATAACATGACAACATGATCTAACCATCTCCTCCAAAGAGATAACATGCTCCGTATGAACATATCCAATAACCATACTATGCCAAAACTCTAATCTAGAATAAAGAGTGCACCATGACATAATATCAACCATCCTATCAAACAAGGATAACATGTCAAATGAAAGAATAAAACCACACCTCAACCAAGGACTCCTTGAACCCTCAAGATGTCAACATCCTTGAATATCATGAAGATCACCATCTCCTACAAGTGTACTTGCAAATGTGAAAGACCCTTCTGCAGCAACAAGATCTAAGGCATCCTCCAAACATCTGCACACTAAGAAGATCATCCACCATCAAATGGTGAATACACATCACCGCTACAATATCCCACTAAACTGTGATACCAAGCTCTCCATAGCATCGTGATAACAATCTTCTAAATGAAGATCATCCAGGTCTACACACATAACACTGAAATATCAATAACATCAAGTAAACCATGAACTCCATCTCAAGAAGATACAAAACCACCAACAAACAATCAAGAATCAATCCTACACCTCCACATCATCACTGTCAAAAGCTCCCACTGAAAGTCTATAAACAAGATATCCATGACATCATGATAAAACCACCCTCTAACATGAGAATCAACCAAAGTCATCTAACAATCAAAGAACTCAAAGTGCACATCATGAGCTCCCAAAAGTCAAAGTAACTATGATCCTCAAACAAGAAGATACACTGCCATATCAATCAGGAATCCAATCAAATCATTATTGATAAAAGCACCTGCAAATCCAACCATGTCATACCAAAGCCCCTAAACACAAGGAACAACCATGGCATCATGATCACCTCCACGAAACAAGCATCTAACTCTCAATATGTCCAACCTGTCAGCATCACATAGTCAACCATGTAGGTCCCCCATCATGGTTGTACCTGGTAACAACATCTCTCCTCAACATGACAACAAATCAGTGAACTAATGACTAATCCAAGCCACCAAATTTAAATATGCATAAACAATGAAAGATCTATGGGCATAAACAACCCATATCCAAGTCATAGGTGCAATCCTATAAGCAAAGACAACTCACAAAACTGCCCAACTTGTAGACCAACCAATGCAACATACATACCCAAACCAAACTGATATCCATGTCATCATAAGAGCAATATGAGATGCAACACTAGGTATACAATGACATCAAATCAAAATCTCCAATATGTAGCATGTCATAAACTCATAATGTCACCATAGTCAAAAGGAACCATAATCAACTCAAGTCAAAATATCAAGATATAAATCATGTCAAATCTGCTCCAAACCTAAATCAAATTGAATTTCTATCCAAGATCTTTCCGTCGACTATTCGAAGTCCAAAATCCGACTCCATATTCTCAAGTTATGACTTCTCAAAGCCGTAAAGGTACCTGTCACTTCCAGCTCACATTTCACTATCCAAACAACAAAATGTGGAAAAACTAATCATATCGCAATGAAGTACATTGAATCACCTTTCCAACGACTATAAGAAGTCAAAAATCCGACATCATACGCCCAAGATATGCTCTGTGAAAGAAAACAACCAATTAGGCTATAAATGCAAGATTGGACTCCAATTTTTTTTTACCAATATGCCATAAAAAAATATTTTCATTTTTAATACATGGGTGGGACCCACTAGCCGAGCCCACCCACCAAAAACATGACATACAAAAAGTATTACATGGCATTTTAATTTTTTAAAACTGAGCGGATTTTTTTAATATTTTAATTGTTTGTTTGTGGGAAGTCCCACCACCATGGTGGGCCCCCATTGGAGAACCCACTGCCGGTGGGAGGGACCCCCACCACCTGTCGACGGTACAAATGGTACTACCGACAGGCCCTACCGATGGTACCGTTTGCAGGCTCCTCGTCGACGGTACCAATGGTACCGCCTGCAGGGTCCCCTGCGTGGGGGGTGGGTCTGCGGACCCCCCCACATGGGGTAATTTTTTTTTATCAAACAAAAGATGACGGGTTAATATGCAGGGATAAAATTTTAATATATTTTCTGACAACTGTGCAGGCGATATGGTCATACTGTCTAAAAAAAAATTCAAACTCATTATTCCGTCACCGAACAGGGTCGAGTTATATATCAAAATTCGTCTCCCAGCCTCCCTAATCACAACCATGGGGTTCATTTTGTCCCATGGGGTCAAATATGAAACTCCACCCCCAAACCCACCAAAATGTAAATCAATGGAAACCCATTTCGAAACAAATTTTTATAACACCAGATCTGCAACAAATGCCCACAAATCTGCAAACCACAACCTGCAACAAATGCCCACAAATCTGCAAACCACAACCTGCAACAAACCCTCATATCTTGTCTTGTATTTCATTCTAACATGCATTCATGGATTCAACATCTAGGGTTATAACACCATAAAAACCAATAACTCCGATACCACCTGTAAGGAAACTTGCACCATCTTTATAGCAATTTCCACATAATCCAATTTAGATTTCAACAAAATCAACACATAGAATCCACATGCAAAGAATAGACAACATACCCATGAAAATGTGGCACAAGATATATCCTAGGAAAACTCTCATGAGGGAAAAAACCAATCTCCAAAAGCATCATCCACCATGTATTATCAACAATGCGTCTATTACAATACAACTATGGAAAGCCTTTGAAAACCCAGCCATAACAAGCCATCAACAAGCACTCCATGTGAACAAGCATGAATCCACACATCTCATGCCATACTTCCAACACCCACAAAAGCTAACTTGGCTAACTAACCAACCCAAACAACTACCCCTATGGTTGATTTTATAAACACAAGCTCCCACAAAACCACCGAGTGCTATTACATCAAAACCATGTGCCCAAAACCATGTGACAATAAAATATAATATTTTTCCTACCTACCCTCGACCCACATTTAATATTGGGTACTTCATCACAATTACATTCCCCAATATTAAATAAATACAATATAATAATACCAACGTGTTAATACAACTCATCAAGTGGTTACAAGAATATTCCAAGGGAATCTCCACATGTAGCACGTCCATCTAGGTGCAACAATATAATATGATATTACAATATAATTTCATGTCCACCTCACACAATAATAAAATAATACAACAATAAAACATTATTATGCAAGGTGTACAACACCATTTTCACAACACTTAAATGACCAACAACAAGAAAATTGTTATTCCACATACTCCAATAAATGGGAATGGGGTTCAGATAAGTTGTCCAACGACTATGAGCTTACAAAAGCTTTCTGAGAACCAAGCGAACCCATTGCAAAAGAGAAGATTAGAAATCAATTTAAAGTTGGTCAAGTAGCATCATCCAATTCTACATCTCAAGAAAAGAAAGATAGTGGAGAACCATGGATAAAAACATTTTGGGATTGAAAACCCTCTACGTCTCGAGGCTTTAGGGCAAAACTGCGAAAAGTAAGAACTCCCATTGCTAAGTGTCCTTCTAGTGACGTCGATTTAGATTAGTTTACAATCAAAACTAATGAGGAGAGTACTAGCAACGACCCTGGTGATTGCTTTGAAATACCTGAAGACTCTTATGTCTTTACCCTCACATCTATTAACTTTGAACACATCAATGGCCTTCCTCTCGTTCATCTGCAACACATTGACTGGGACCAACAAGGGCCTCCACAACTTGACACATTTCAAAATGATGTGGTTTTCATTAGATACCTTTTGTATACGAGATGATCTTCCTCATGGGGACCACAAAGCAGGATACACCATAGAAATCGATAGCATGACATATTTTGGAGAGGGTGCCAAACCTTCCAGTCACAAAGGTATACAAATAAAAAACAAATCATGGGTATTTTGGTGAAAACCACATTGTGGTACTATTTGACCCCAAAAAAGTAAAAAGAAAGGACGCATCTGATGGTGAAAACCTCTATGAGGCGCCTGAGGATGGAAGGTTTGACACTCTCCTAATGATATCATATGAATAAAAATCATCCATGTTGATTGAGGAGACTGTCAAGACAAATATTGGCATAGAGGAGGTACCACACAACATCTTCTTGACACAGTCTTTGACAAAAATTGAAAGACTAAAGTTCATAACATTCTTCATAGAGTGACAAATCAACTTTGCATGGTCATATGTCGATATGCTTGGATTGTATCTTGATTTAGTTATGGATCACTTGATAGTTACTCTAGGTGCCAAGTTAGTAAAGCAACAACTTGTGAGATGCATCCACATGTGGCAAAAATAGTAAAAGTAGAACTTGAGAAATTGTTGGATATTGGCTTCATCAGATCGATTGACTACCCTGAGCGGATTTATAATCTCGTACCTGTCAACCAGATAAAAACATCAAAATATATATATAGACTTCAGAGATATCAGTAAGGTTTGTCCCAAAGATGATTTTTCATTGCCAAACATTGATTTAATTATCAACATCACAGCTGGCTATGTGAAGCTATCACTAATGGATGGATTCTTCAGGTATAATCAAATCAAAATAGCACTTGAAGTTCAACATAAAATAGCATTTACATGTCCTCAGGGAACCTTTTGTTGGAACATTATGCCCTTCGGATTAAAGAACGTGGGTGCAACATATCAAAGAGCCATGACAACCATCTTTCATGATCTCATGCATGATATTATGGAAGACTATGTTGATGATCTCTTGGGAAAACCAGTCCAAAGGAAAGAACACTTGGACATTTTATTAGTTGTTTTGACCGCTTGGAAAGATACAAAGTATGATCGAATCCCAAGAATTGTGTCTTTGGGACAACCTTTGGGAAACTCCTAGTATACTTTGTTTCACAATGGGGTATTGAAGGAAATCTAGTGAAAGTCAAAGCCATGTTGGAAATTCCACCTCCAAAGAATATTAGCCAACTTCGATCTCTCCAAGGAAGACTTCAATCAATATGAAAATTCATAGCACAACTTGCAAATAAATCACATAATTTTCAGCATCTACTTCACAAGAATATCAAGTTCAAATGGGATGATAAGTGTTAACATGCCTTTCAGATTCTTAAATACTATCTCCTAAATCCACCAGTATTGATGTCGCTGATTCAAGGAAAACCCCTATTACTTTACATATCAGCTACACCAACAATACTGGGGGCACTCTTGGAGTAACAGGATCATGATGGCAAAGAATGAGCTATATACTACATCACTCTCACATTGGCTAGTTGCAAGATTACACTTTAATTAAGTGTGTGTGTGTCTTGTCATAGTTTTTGCTTTGCAGAAATTGTATCGTTACATGCTAACTCACAAAACAAAGCTTGTTGCAATAATTGACTCACTAAAATACCTTCTCAACAAGGCAACACTCACAAGAAGACTAGCTAAATGGGTCATCATATTGAGTGAGTTTGATATTGAATATGTGGATAGAAAATTCATTAAAGGACAAGACATTGCATATCAGCTAGCAAATGCACCTATTATCAATGATACACCTATTGTCTCAGCATTCCTCGATGAATCTATCTTTATAGTGACAAACTCAAAGCCTTGACGGTTATATTTTGATGGTTCATACACACAACACAATGTAGGAGCAAGTATCCTCTTCATCACACCTCAAGGGGATTCCATTTCTAAATCATATTGATTATCATTCCCTTGTACAAACAACATAGCAAAGTATGAGGCATTAACAACAGGTTTATGAATAGCAGTTTAATGAAAGATCCAAGAACTTCGTGTTTTTGGGGACTCTCAACTCGTGATTTGCCAAGAAAATGATGACTACTAGACTAAATATGAGATGTTAATATCGTATAATAAAATGATGGATGATTTCAAGCAATATTTCATGCAGATAGTCTTTGAACAAATTCCAAGGGATAATAAACGTGTTGACGATGCCATGGCTACTATTGCTTCTTTGATCGACATGCCTCATAATGAGACCCACAATGAGTTCTTGGTGGATAATCTTTTGGTTTCCTCATATGAGATCACTAATGCAAAAAATGATGTGTTGTTGGTCCCAACTCCTCCTGGTATGGTAACATTTTAACTTACCTCCACGACAATACCCTTCCAGTTGACCATTCCAATAATTAACGTCATAACTTCATTCGCCAATCCTCTCACTATGTAATGCTATTCGATACCCTTTGTCGACAGGGTCTAGATGGTACTCTCCTTAGATGTTTATAAAGTGATGAGGTTCAAATTGTGTTATCTGAGGTTCACAGAGGTATATGGTGCTCACTCTAGTGGTCCAACCTTAGCCAAGAAACATATGACGAGTAGATACTACTGGCCCGCTACGGAAAAGGACTCGTACCAGTTTATCAGAAAATGTAAGCAATGTCAGATTCATGGAGACCTCATTCATGCATCAGCACAAGAACTTCAGTCGATCACCACTCCATGGCCCTTTTGTCAATGGGGACTCGATCTCATAGGAAATATTCACCCTCCCTCTTCCAATGGCTACAAATTTATCATCACAACTACAAAATATTTAACGAAGTGGATTGAGCCCGTTCCTCTCACCTAAGTCATGGAAAATTAGATCGCAACGTTTATCCTCAGTTATATCATTTGCCGATACGGTGTTCCCCTTTCCATCGTCACATACAACATGCATCCTTTCAAGAATTGGGATGTTCATGAGCTTTGTGATCAATTTGATATCCATCATCTCTTTTCCACTCTATATTACCCTGGAGGTAACAATCAATCTGAGGCATCTAATAAAACTATTCTCAAAATACTTAAGAAGACAGTCGATGACGTTGGTTGTAACTAGCATATCCAACTCAATCCCTCGCTATGGGCCTATCGCACAAGTGTCCGTACATCCACTAGAGCCACTCCCTACTCACTTGTTTATGGTGTAGAATCCATTTTTCCTATTGAGTTCGATTTACCATCTTTATAGGTCTTCTTGCATGATCTTATCAGTGATGAAGACTATAGTATCTCCCACTTACAAGATTTGGAATTATTAGATGAACATAGAAAAACTGGTTTCAATCATCTTGAGGCATATCGACAACGTATGAGTCATAGCTATAATCACAAGGTAAAGCCTTACACATTTGAGGTGGGTGACTTAGTCCTAAGAGAAAACCCTTAAAAATCAACAAGACAAAGAGAAGAAGGGTAAGTTTGAACCAAGTTGGCTTGGGCCCTATGTCATCACAACAACCTATGGATCAGGTTCATATCAATTATCAATAGCAAAAGGAGAACCATTGGATGATCCTATCAACAACATGCACCTCCACAAGTTTTATACATAGCTTTTCAGACTATCCTAATAAAAAATACAAAAATAAATAAAGATGAAAAAAGTAAAGAAAAATAAACTTATCCAATGGAGAAAACCACTTTGGTGGTGCCCTAGGAAAGTACCATGGTGAAAACTAGGTTACTGGCATCATGTGTAAATACTTTTTCTCCTCTCTCTTTCAGGATTTTGTTTCACCTTGCACACACAACCTATTATTCCATAGTAAAGTTTTCCCATTCCCATCATGGCTTTTTATTGATCTACCTAAGATTGGTTCGCCATCCCTAATAAAACCTCATTTACATGATAAACCTTTTCCCCCCTTTCCTTTCATAATAAAATCAGGTCCAACCTGTAACTGGGGGCAAAAATCCTAAATCTAGTGATGGAGGTGGAACCTTGGCATCGCATGTTTTGAGGAGCATCGTCTTTTCATTCCTCCTTCTTTTCACACACAATCCACAATAAAATATCACTTGCATCGTCGATCTACAATAAAGTTTTGTTCTTCTCCGTAATAAAGTATCAGTTTCATGGATTGAATTAGTTTCAGATGAGACACAAGCAACAATGAGCTTTCAACAAATCAATCTTTTGGTAGGCTTTGACAACAACAAGGTTTTTCAGTATTATATATTTTTTATTAGGATAAAAATATTGTGACTAGATCAAACATGTTAACATACGTGGCAAGAAACACTAATAAATTGATCACAATTTATGTTGGTGTCAAGTCTTTTATTTTATTTTATTTTAATTTTATCTTTTGTGGTGACATGTCTTTTTTTTCTTTTTTTCTTTTTCCTGGGATGTCTCTGACTAGAGATCCTATCTCCAAGATGTCTTTGACTAGAAAGGTGAGGATGGGGCATGTTCACCTATTTTGTTGTTTGTGGGTTATCTCTTAGTAATATAGTATGGCTCGTCCAAGAATATGAGGATACTGTGTCTAGTGTGAACTAGGGCATTCCTTGTCTGTGACTGTCTGATGTCCATGCAAAGGGTACAATTACTATCTAGGTCGAACCTATATCTGGATGGTCATACCTATTTTCCATAATAAATTTCAACGATGATAATAGCACAAGAATCTCATTCACCTCCATCTATTCTACCTTCCATTCCCTTTTTTCTCATTCCCTCCATCGTCCATCTTGAATCCCATGTATTCTGGTATCACATGATTGATTATAATGACATGACAAAAATATCTACATCTCATGTAGTGTTCATTTGCAACACCACATGTTAGTATATCGCATCACATGCATATATAAATCATAACAGCATCACATCCTGCATCATCTTGCATGTTATATATATATAAATAATGCATTGCATCATGTACATAGATTGAATCTCATAACCATCATAATCATCATAAGCATCATAAAATCATATGCATACATCCATGTTATACGCATCATAATAGAAAATCTCATAGACATCACAAGCATAACATCTTAGAAAGTGCATCACATAGATCATAAGCACATAGTCACCGCAAGGAATAGGTCATGATATAATGATGTCAAAAAATTTATGACTATAAAAACACCTAAAGGTTCCTATATCATCATACAAAAATGGACCCAAGAGAGCTATGGTGAACTCCCTCCCTCGGAGCTGGTAGGCCTCGATGAAATCTGAGCTCTTGAAGGCCCAGCCCAGCCCCTGGGTCATCTCGTTGGCCCCCACTCGTCAACCCTACTAGTGGTTTTGGTGGCCCCATCACACCTCTGCTATATACCCTTTGTCTGTCTTGAACTATAGTCATAGTTCGGGATGCCCATCTATAACTAGATGCTCTCAAGCGAGGAGGAACTACAACCTCATATAAGCTCCTCCAGTAGGTGATCTCCTCTCCTGGCCAGATACAATATGTGTATCTTGATCCTATATCCCCCTATAATGAACTCCTCCCTTCTCCTGTCTAGCTTGCTTTGGGGCATCTCGTGTAGGTATATCCTATCCAACATGTCCCTCCTGTCTTTGTCCACCCTGTATAGCCTGTTCAACCTACACCTATACCAATGTTGCTCCAACCTGTAGAGGTTGTCCCCCTCTCCCTCTAGGTGGCCTCAATGGTCTTCCCTGCCTATCCCCACTATCATCTCCCTCTCTCCACCCTCGCACCACTCTCCTTCTCGCCCCTCCTCTCCTTTGTCTCCTCCTCCCACCCCCTCCATCCTCTTCATCGTCATCATCATCTAATATTTCCTCCCCTGACACTAACAACCATGGGAATGGATGCGCAACAAAATAGGCTACATACTCTGCTATAATGCCTGCATCAACCACATCTGGTAGCATGTCCCATGGCATAGGGACCATCTCATCAAATAGTTGGATTGCTGCATCATATGACAAAACTGGTCCCCAATGCACCTACTTCCTCACAATCCATGCAAACTCTCCCAAGCCCCATGGCATCTACTGCACTCTCTCTAACTATCTTGATACCCTGCCCGATATATGCCTGTCAAAAATATATGGTGTCTGCCCAATGAGATACATGTTGCGAAAACAAAATGGTAACTTTATACCATCCTTAGCCCATGCCTCGCAATCTAGATATGAGCTCCATATAACTACATCAATGTCATCTATAACTCATCGCTAGTACTCTAACTTCCCAATCTATGGATGGGAAATGATCATTCCATACAACTATAGAAAAGCCTATCCATGTCCTCTGAATTTGAAATGCACAAGTTGTGTCACCGTTATATGCTCATAAACCCATATATTGTAATAATGTGACCCAACATCCTAACCCACAACCACCAAGGTACATGAACTGATGCAACTAATGATATAAGTAAGCCAATACACATGCCCCCCATGCAAATATGGTCCTCTTTGTGACCAGCATCTCCAGAGACCTCCTCCAACCTATAGCGAGTCCATGTGTAGCTCTGTCAAGACACAAGAACCTATTGATAAAACTCTCGACCATTGTAGCTAGCACATGACCACTATTGTACATGGTCTCCCAACTAACATGTCCTACCCTGATCTCCAACTCTGGGTCTCCAAAGACTCATCGTAAGGAATCCATATCTCCCTCTCGGTTGTAGACCACTAACTATCCAATGATAGGTATTTCGCAGTATTTGATAAACATCCTCTAATGTCAATAACATCTCGCCAGTTGATAAATGAAAAGAGCAAGTCTTTGAGTACCATCTCTTAGCTAGCACATTCAACAGTCCTGTGTTTGCCTGAATATCAGGCATGAACATAATGCGTCTCAACCCCATGGCCTCGATCGCCTCATGATCCTCAGTAGTCAAGTTCGACTGTAGCCACTGTGTCATAGGGAATCTCTCTCGAGACTCCAACTATCTTAGATACTATTGCAACCAACAAAGCCAATTGTAACCATTCTAGTAGTACTTGTGTTCATCACATGGTGCTTCTTATCCTATCCTAGCCTGGTAACACCTATGTCTATCACATGGTGCTACTCATTAGGCTCTATCCCAGTGTTTATATTTATCACATGGCATTGCATTTTAGTGTATATGTTTATCACATTGCACTTGATCCTATCTTTCTAGAGCACTCATCAGATTTTCTTAATTCGATGGCTTATCCATTTTTCATCTTAGCAAATCTAGCTACTCAAGGGCACTTGTTGAGTGAATCATCTCAACAACTTATCCAATTGATGATACTTGTCTATCACATGGTTGTCTATTCTAACTTTGTTTTCAATTTGTCTTACTTGGGGTGCCTGTTTAAGTGAATCCTCTCAGCAACTTATCTAATTAACAACATATATTCATCACAAAACTGTCAATTTTGGCCTTTTAAGAAATATGCGTATTTTTGTTTAACACAAACGCATTGTTATTACACAGACACAATTTTATGCTGCACAAACGTGTTTTCTAATGTAAACGCGACGTTGCTATACCTATATGCACCTTGGGAACCTAGACGCATCCCTATGATATACACATGCACATCCAAGATGCAGACGCGATTACGTTCATAGACGCGTTATAACTTAACCTAGACGCAGTTGTGCGCCACAAACGCACTCAAAGTAGATGCAAATGCATTTCCGAGCCTAAACATCGATTCCATGTTTTTGCCTAACCTACTTTTCTAGCCAAATAAATGCATCATAAATACAAAATTACTAAGCGAGATTGAAGTATGTATCGACTTACCCATGTCCTCTAGCCGCTTGAACTATCAGACGCAATCGAATCGGTGTAATCTAACTTCCATAGTCCCTCCTCTGTTGACTACTCTCCTAAGCTCTAAGCTCCCTGCTCTGCTCTAATTTCTCTAAAGATTGTGGATGCAAATGGGGATGTTTTTCATCATGGGTTGTATATATAGGTTGTGTAACCCTATTTTGTTGTGTCAGTCTCCTGCTATCCGTTGATCCCTTTTGCGTCAGTTTTTCACCCACGTGACTTTATCACCCTATCCTTGACCTTTCTAGACTTTCTTTCTTATCGAGAGATTGTCTGCACTTTTTTTAACAATTTTTCATCCAATCTTTCGAGAGGGCATATCACTCCCATCTTAAGGCAACTTTGTATGAATTTATCTTATTTTCTTTGAGCCAACACGACAAGCTACATTGTCTCAAATAGGGGCAAAATGTAGACACCTAAAATTATCCCGTCTTAATTAAATTAATATTTTATTTATTTAATTGTTTTTATCCTAAGCCTTCTATTAATTAAATAGATTTTTATTTATTTAATTAATTCATTTATCCTCTTCTAACCTTTCCTTATTTAATTAAATATTTTTATTTATTTAAATTATCCTTTCCCTAAGTTAAATAAATATTTTGTTTATTTGATTGGTCCCACTTCTTCTATTAATTAAATAGATCTTCATTTATTTAATTAATTCATTAGCTTTTTTCGTCCATGACACTTGTCATTTATTTCTTAATTTTCCTCTAACTACCCCCTTCATATTTTATTATTTTCCCTACCTACCCTTTAATCCTAGCTGACCATTTATCATTTCACCTCTTAATCTTATCCCTCCATTTCTTAAGGTAAACTCTATATAAGTGAATATTCTCATCCTTATGAAACCCCAACTAATGTGCCTATCCAGCCTTCAAGCGATCAAGTGACTTCACAACCACAATCCGTTCTTTGTTGAGCTCTTGTGCACACGATACAAAATCTGAGAGCAAATATATCAAAAAATATCAATGGAGATAGGAAACAAGGAAGATCAAACCCTATTAATCATGTGAATGGTACAATCTTTCATGCTTTTTATATTTTGCATCTTTGGGTTCTTCATTGGTGTATGGTGGATTCTTGATTGTACAACTAGGGTTTTATGTGGTAGGATCTTTTATGGTTTTGCAATAGTTTTAATCTTCCAAATTTCATTGTACGGAGTTGTTATTCTATGCTTTAGAGCTCACTTCCAAAATATTTCATGAACTCCTTCCACACAATTGCAACCATAATATGTTTGTCCTAAACATTGCTTCTGTCATGACTACAATAATGCCAATGGAAGTATCGCCTGGCAAGAAACTTAATTAATGCTAATAGATTTCCACAATCCATGAAATTTTTCAGCACTGCTTCTGGATTTGATTGTGTAAGAGTTTTTCATCAATGTTTCGGATCACACTTTGTGATCTATCGTCGGGATGAGATAAAGATCATTTTTACTCCTTTTGATCTCTATCTCATCTTGATGATGGATCACGAAGTGTGATCCAAAACGTTGATAAAAAACTCGGACACAATCAAACCCAAAAGCAGTGCAGAAAAATAAACTTAATGTCAGCAATGAGTTAACGACATCCTTAACATTTTGTATTGTTGCACATACTACAATCCCATGTATCTAGATTTTTCCTGAGATTTTAGTGACGTGAAAGGCATATATCCTAGCATTTATGTACATAGGATACATATTAATGAAAGATGTAGACTAGTGAGACAACCACTATGTAGGATGAACTCAGTTGTGAGAGATGTAGTAAAGGTTGAACTCTAGAAACTACTAGATGTAGGTTTCATATGCCCTATATCATATAGTGAGTGGGTATCTCCATTGGCCACAGTTCCCAAGAGATGGAGAAAGCGGGGAGTATGTGTTGATTATACGGAGCTAAGTGTAGCCAGTAGGAAGGACCATTTCCCTCTTCCTTTCATTGATCAAGCCTTAGATTCATTAGTAGGGGAGAGATATTTTACTTTCTTACATGGGTTTAGTGGTTATAACCAAATCAAGATTGCTCTTGAAGATCATAAACAAACAAACTTCATGTGTGCATCAGGTACATACGCATATTTTGTTTTACCATCTGGTTATGTAATGCTCTGATAACATTTCAAAAGATATCTTGAGGATATTTTTTATGTTTTTCCCATGAATTTGTGGAAATATAGATGAATGATTTCACTGTCGATGGGAAATCCTATGAGGAAGCATTGACAAATCTAGAAAAATTACTTCAAAGATGCTAAGATCATAACCTCTCTCTTAGTCACAATAAATATTTCATGATGATGGAGGACAAAGTTGTTTTAGGCCACTTTGTGTCACACAATAAAATTTAAGTGGATCCAAATAAAACATAGACAATATCTACTCTATGAGAACTACAAAAGCAAAAGGATGTGAGAAGATTTCTTGGTCATGTAGGGTAATACAAAAGATTCATTAAATATTTTAGTGAGATAGCAACCTCCATGTTTTTATTGTTAACTAAAGTTATTGAATTTGAGTGGACACCAACCCGCCAACAAGCTTTTGAGACATTGAAAGAACCTCTTACACAAAAAGCTGACTCGAGAGGACGTAATTAGACAATTACATTTCACATTCATATAAATGCCTTAGATTTTATCACTAAGAGTAATTTTGGGACAAAAATAAGGGAACTTGGGGTATGTTTTATATTACATCAGTAAGAATTTGCAACGTGATAAACTTAATTATATTGTGATAGAAAAACATATCAATTAATGTATATGTAATCATTGAGTTAGACATTATATCATTGGTTATCCTATTTTTGTTCATACTAACCATACAACAATTTGCTAATTGATGAACAAGCCAATGGTTGTTGGTAAACTTGTTTGATGGTTATTATTTGTAACGTCGTAAATTGCACTAGGATGCAATTTTAGGTCACATGATCCTTCTCTTTATCTAAATTAAAGACAATTCCTAGCCTTAAACCTTAATCCATGATCTTATAAGCATCCTTACGACTTGCCATACCTAATTCCTTGATCGTTAGGTATAGATTGAGCTTGGATGCTTGAGTGCCACAGAGACATCCACACGTTACGCTAACAACCCACAAATATCAATGAATGAGTTGACCATTGGGATTTTTCACTTTTTGATTTTGATAGTGTAATTCTCCTTTGCACTTGCACTAATGTCGGGACAAATGCCCGTTTGTATAACTCGCCTTTTTGGATTCATTTTTCTTCGTAGTTACTCTCTCCAAAATCTGTCTTGGTTATTCTTACATTTTGTTGTACTTCTTGAGCATTTTTCACGGCATACTAAACCACCATTATTGTATTTCTTCATTTCATAGCTTCACTATCGATCTACCATTGTTGTCCAACGAAGCTCTATCAACTTAGAGGTTGGTGTTTCTCTTCACTTCAGCAAGTTGCATTGCTTATGGTTTTGAATGAGGGTAACACTTTGGATTTTCTTATATTTTATGTATTCTCTTCATATTAGCATATTGTTCATTTTGTTTCTATTTATTTTATCTATAATCGTATCTTTAGGTTGTCTATGGAGGTGGGAACACCAAAGCGAGGGTTTGATTGAGGAAAAATTCTTAATGCAACCACTCTAATATTTTGTCTTGGTCTTATGTGTGTAGGTTCCAATGAAGAAGATCATCGCCTTTGTTGGAGCTTCTTTCACAGTTTCTTGGTAACATTCCTTTGCTTCCTACTTGTTTTTTCATCTTTTCATTACTTTAATTTTATTTGGTACTCTTTATATTTTGTATTTTCAAAATATTTATCTCTCAAAACATAGTACAAATTATTCTACATTTTCTGGTACTAGTCTTCGATTATGTCTATAGAGGACGGTTGTGCACCACATTGTCATCCTAGACCCACATGCACATCTTGCATGAAGAGATCACATAGCTTTCTAAAAGGTACGTGGTCTATACTTTCATCTTATATGATCTAAACATTCTAGCTAATTACTTTAGTTGGCAAAATGCTCATTCTCTCAAATAGTGAACAAGCTTAGAAGTCGTAGTTACCCAAGAGTTTGTTCCAAGTAGAGAGTTGGAACTTTGATCCTTAGGGGATTTGATTACCCTTCATATTGGTTCATTCTTCATACTCTGCATTGTTACTATAAGAGTTCAATCTCACCATTATTGATAAACTAGGTGAAGCAAATGTGGCAGTTAATTTCCTTTCTAGATTGAATATTCAAATAAAAGATCTAGATGTGGATTATTCCTTTCCTAATGAGCATCTATTTTCTCTAATCATGAATACATTTTGGTATGTAGATGTAGCTAATTATTTAGTTGCATAAAAAACACTAACACATTTGTCACTGAGAGAGAGTTTCCAAATGGTTGAACCTAGCTTTTCATACTCTTAGATAGATGGGTATTTATTTTACATAGGGCTCAACAATGTTATGCATTGATGTATTAAAGAGGATGGGGTCTTTGACATCCTTAAAACCTACCATGATGATACTTGCAGAGGAAATTTCGCTACCAAGAGAATAATACTCAAGATCCTCAACATAGGATATCATTGGCCCACGATACATAAGGATGTTGCTCGATACACCAGAATATGTGATCGTTTCCAAGGATGGGGAGATTGACCAAAACTGATGAAATGACTTTGCAAGCATAGTTGGTAATCATACCCTTTGACAAATTTACCTTGACTTCATCATCCCAGTAGAAGTTGTTTATGATGAAAATGGATAACAACAATATTGAAAGACTAAATGAACTCAACCACGAAACCCTAGCCTAACAACAACAAAGATCCACCATAACATACGAAGATTACCTAAGACATTGCAAATCAAATGAAATCACAAAGATTATACCATCACATGTCCAATAGGGTTTGGATCTCCATTATTCCTATCTCCATTGATCTTGCTTGATATATTTGCTCTCAAATTTTATGTGTGCACAAGAGCTCAACAAAGAACGGAAATGTGGTTGCAAGTAGGCTTGATCGCATGTGTAAATTCGAAACCATAGAGTAGTCGGGGTTGATTAGAATGATTAGATTGAATAGAATGTGTAGATGATTTAGGGTTGATAATGAAGGAAGCATCTCCTTATATAGAAGATGTAGTCACATAAATCTGTCCAGTTAATTAAATGAATATTTAGTATTTATTTGATTATTTAACCATCAATCAATAATTAATTAAATTAATATTTAATTATTTCATCTTAACCCTCTTCTCCTATTAATTAAATAAATTATTCAATTTATTTGATTTAATTCACTTAACCAAATTCAGACCATTAATTAAATAAATAAATCATATTTGTTTAATTAAATCTTCTCTCACATTTAAATAAATTAACATTTATTTAAATCACCTTTATCCTCCACCCACTTGCATTTTCCTACAAATGCAAGCTGCACAACTATTTTAAATCCTATTTATCCTCACCCACTTGAAACCTTTAATGGTTTCCCTTAAAGTCTTCAAACTTAATGGCTTCGTTCTAGAGTCTTCTCAAGTCTTTAATGGTTTCCCTTAAAGTCTTCAAACTTAATGGCTTCCTTCTAGAGTCTTCTTAAGCCTTTAATGGTTTCCCTTAAAGTCTTCAAACTTAATGGCTTCCTTCTGGAGTCTTCTCAAGCCTTTAATGGTTTCTCTCAAAGTCTTCAAGCATTTAAATGATTTATCTTCATCTTTCTCATGTAAATAAATTAAGATTTGTTTAAATAAAATCCAAAATTCACATTCACATTTAAATAAATTAATATTTATGAAAATTTCTATCCAAATGCAAATTACACCATTTAATTGAAATAAATAATTTTATTTCAATTGAAAATCCCAAAATTCCTCCCACTTGCATTCTCCTACAAAATCCACCTGCATGCCTAAATCCCTTCTAGATTCTTCTAACTCCTTCTAATTAGCCTAATCTATCCTAAACATTGTCACATTCCTCAATAAAAGGAAGTCACTTCTCAAAAACCTCCAAAGTCTTCAATAACCATTAAAGGCTTTATGTCTTCAAATGGTTAACCTCTAAAGTCTTCCAAACCATTAAAGGCTCTTACATAACCATTTATGGTTAACTCACCTTTTACCTTTGGTTAGAGACTTTCCTCTAACTTAACCATCCTTTTGACTCATGGGCCTCTTCAAAGCATTTATTTCTTTGATTAAGGTAACCATTTAACCCTTGCACATTCATTTATCCCTTGGATAAAAGGAATATCCATTAACCTAGCCCTAACCCACCCCCCTAGGGTAACCATCAAGTCCCCTCAAACATTTAATGCTCCTTATCTCTCCTCTCAAGCCTCCTCATGGTGACACTTGTCAACATGGGATTGGGTTGAAAGTCTCACATGGATTGAATATCTTTCAATCCTAACCCTTGTTAAGATTGCTCAATCTTAACCCTTCATTTCCTCGTTTCTTCTATAAATAGAACCCTTCTCCTCAAGCAAAAAGGAAGCATTAGAGTATTGTTGTTATACTGGTATTCGCATAGAGTTTTTTCCTAGCATCACTATCTACACTTGCATATGATTTATTTATCATTTTCAACCATCTTGAATCTCCATATGGCATCCATGGCTAGTGATAAAAGCTGAGAACTACACTCATTTGGAACTTGGAGAGGAGAGGAACAAGGGAGGAGCAACTATGAGTATCTTGATTAGCATTTGGAGGAATATAGTTTATCTATTCTATATTTGTATGTTTTCTATTTCATGCTTAATATCTCTCTTGATATGCCTGTTTAGGATAATCTTTTGTTGCCAACACTAACGTTTGTTTCTTGTGCTCTTGTGTGTGTTGCAATCAAACAGATTTTCTAAGCCTTTTTGCAGAGCATCAGAAGACACTATAAGAAATGGAGGGATAAGATTGAGAAGTGTAAAAGATAAACGGTCGACTATGATTAGAGGGTAGGTAAAGAAAATAAGAAAATAATGAGAGGGTCGGTAGTGTAGGAATTAAGAGATGAATGACATGTGTTATGGGTAGAAAAGGATAATTAATTAATTAAATAAATAAAGATTTATTTAATTAATAGAGGAAGCGGGATTAATTAAACAAATAAAAGTATTTATTTAATTCAGAAAAGGATAATTTAAATAAATAAAATATATTTATTTAAATGATAAATAAGGCTAGAAGAGGATAAATAAATAAAGATTCATTTAATTAATAGAAGAATTAGGCTTAAAATAATTAAATAAATAAAGATATTTATTTAATTAGACAGGACAATTTTAGGTGTCTACAGAAGCAACATCCAACACCGAGTCATAGATACTGGTATGTACAAATTACTCAACCAAGTGAATAGAATTTAAAGCTTTCGAGACTACTAGATATACCAAGGTAGCCACATTCTTATATGAAGAGATCTTCACGAGATATGGTGTACTTAGGGAGCTAGTCACAAACCAAGGACCCCAATTTACTTCAGACTTTATTGTATGATTGGTTAACGACTATGAGATCAGGGACAAAAAGTCAACATCTTACCACCCACAATTCAATGGGAAAGATGAGGTGACAAAAAGAGACCTTGAGGCAATTCTTACAAAATAGTTCAACTACATAGAAGAAAGTGGAATTTTTTGTTACTAGAAGCAATTTGGGCATATAGGACAACATGGAAAACAACCACACGATTTACATCTTATGAGTTAGTTTATGAGAAGAAGGTTGTCGTAGCAATTGAGTTTGAATGCAAAACACTCAAGACAATGGTACAATTGGCAATTAATATTAGTGAAGCTCAACATGATTGAGGTACTTGTTAAATGCATTAGATAAGATGAGGTTAGAGGTAGCCCACCATATAGAGATTACATAAAAAATAGAGGAGTAAATGGCATGAATAGTTCATAAAAAACTAAGGAATTCCATAAAGGTAAACTTTAGAGAGGATGGCTAGGTCCTTACAAAATCAAACAAGGTTTTTTGAATAGAGTTTTCCAACTTACCACCATTGATATGGTCCATGTTTTACAAAGGATCAATGACCACTTCCTTAAGACACAAGAAGCCACAAAATAGACATGAATTCTTGCACAACTTGAAACAAGGATTTATTTTTCCACTTGATTCACCTACATTGTATACCAAACTAGAAGAAATCATTCCATCATCCCTCTCACCCTCTATAGATGAACCTGTTGGATCCTATACAAACATTTCACACATATCATTATCCTTCTACAACACACACACACACTATTCATCAATCTCCATTCTGCTTGTGCATGCCACCATTCATGTATGAAACCTCACTCTTTTCTATCATTTCCTTCTAGTTATTTTTTGCTTTGCATTCATTTATTAATTTATTTTTAGTTAATATATCATCTAAATTCTTTCAAATTATCCATCTACATTTGTCCTACCTCATTTTTTTTTCATTTGTGACCAAATAAAACCTTTAGTAGGGGAAGTTAGATTTCATATTGATTGTGAATGTTATACTCATGAAATGTCATTTGCAATAATTATTTACTAAAGCTCAAACATAACCTGTACATAACATCAATAATTATTCCATATACACTCTTATTTAGTAGCTACCATTAGTTGCAAGCATTGTGAATCAATTGTGACCAGTTTGAAGGTAAGAGAAGAGTAGAGAGTAACTACAACAATTCACTAACAAATTAGAATGATTATTGGATAGGAAAATGGGTGGAGATATCATTTGAAGGGAGTCATCAAATCATAGACTGCTACTTACAAATAAGGATTTTCTAACCTTTCTTGAAAGAGTGAGTTGGATACACTATTTCTTGAGGTTGATAGAATATAATCAAGCAATGATGCAAAAAATTATGATAAATTATAGAATAATGAAACTATAGTTGAAGGATTGAGGGTTGATACTTCAAAATTTACAATTATAGAGGTTTCAAGGTAACCCTTGATAGGGGAAGAATTTCTAGTTGCAACAGGTGCAGTAGCATCTCAAGCCGAATTTGAAAGACCAAGAGAAAGGTTTGACTTGTCATAATAAGGAACCAAATTCTTGTCTCTACCCTACTTATGGATGGTGGTTGTGCATGTTATCAAATATTTAACATATAATGTTATACAATCCTTGCTCTATACAGTGCATTACAAACTGTCAAATCATTTACATCATAATAGATTGGTTAATGTTTCTAATTATTTATAAAATATGCTTAAAGGAATGGCTATTGAGTATAGGAGAAAAGGGACTAAATCATCCCTATCTCACCACTTTTTAGTAGTTTTTCTTATAAATAGAAGTCTAGTTATTTAATTTCCTAATATCTCTTGGGAAGACTTCTATAAATGTAATGATAATCATGATTAATCTCTCAGGCCTTCTATGAATGGAGAAGTTAGGGTTGGAGGAGACATTAACCCATCAAGGATTAATGAAATACCTAAGGAGAATGCACCATCAAAGGAAAAAATAGAGGAGAATGTACCCTTCCTCCAGCATTTGCCTTTCCAACCTATAGCCCTAATGAGAAAATAGACATTACAATACAAGAGGATCAACCCATAACATCTAAAAATCAAACATATCATTAGAGTTAGAATTCCAAGTTTCCCAATAAAAACCTAATTAATCAACTGATTAGTGATGTTCCCATTTTTTTAATAACACCAAGGTCATTTTTGTTTGCTTACCTTAGAGCTACCTCAAAAATTTAAGACCAACTATATAAATTTTGTTTACACGATTTGGTTATTCCTTACACCGTTGCTTGGAACCCCTAAATCTTCATAGAAGATGTTCAACTTAGATCACTTGCATCATACATAAAAAATGAACATCAATGGGGCTTATTGCTACAAAAATATAATGAATCCACGTATCTAGATATTATGGTCAAAGAATGGATTAGGTTGATCAATAAACCAAGGGTAACAAACAAAACGATAGACTACGAAAGATTAAAGAATATGGTTGGAGGACCAGGAAAGGAAGCATTGGGATTTTGTCAAGGTAGGTGGAATAAGCTTGCACAATAATTGAAGAAGAAAGAGCCTCAATCCACTTACAATAACATAACATCAATGTCCAGTACAAATGAATACATTGAGGTGTCTATGGAATTTCAACTCACTTTCTCCCTCTCACTTTTCATCCACCTCTTCTCCTTTATCAAATTCCACGTTGGTTGGGGAGGAAGGCTATGGATGCAACAATAGAAATGAGCAAGTGGTAGAAGATATCATTTAAACAAAGAGGACTCTATCTAAAGCAAGGCGAGGGAGTGATTAAACACGTAGATTGTAGACTTACAACAATGTAGTACAACTTAAGGCCCCAACTTGGTTGAGGCCAAAAAATATGTTAGTTTGTGGGAGTGGTGAGCTTCAGAATTGACATTGTTTATCTTTTTTCCTTGTTTTATCTCGTACTTTCCGTGATATGCCACATTCTCTTAATAAGCACCCCTACAAGTGAGTCCCCTTTACCTAGAATGCACATGTGCATTTGTGATCCACTATAAGTTTTATTAGTTTAATCTTGCATAAGATGAGACACAAGTTACAATACTAGATCGTTGAAGCATGGATAAGCTACACTACTAAACTAAAATAGAACAAGATATGATTAAAGGAGTCATTTTTAGTCCTTCACCTCATAAACTAGTGATTGCTCCATTGTGATCTAGAGTACAAAATCATAAAGGGAAGAGAACGTGTATAGGCTATAACATACAAGGATGTATTGTGGTTCAAACCACAAATATTAGAAACATTGTGTATTAAGGCATGCTTACACGTCCATTATTAAACTAAAAGCACACATAGGCATGAAGGACAATATTATTATTGCAAGAAGTTCTTACATCACTTTACAACTCTATCAAGCAAACCAATCCTTGTGACAAACATACTAATAAATGTGATATTAGAGACTAATTATATTACATTTCCTAACAACTTCTAGTTGACAGTGGAGACACCAATTGACACAAAAATTCATGGATATAAAAAATAGTTCTTTACCTTACAAAAATACTATCTTACCTTCATTAAATCTCACACGTCCATTATTTGAACCCCTAGATTTCATATTCACAACTATATGCATGAAATGACACAAGAGGCCAACTCTTCAAACATATTATAATTATGCATATATATTTTGTCATCTTACAAGCAACCCTTTGGGCATATACATATAAATATTAAAACCCATGGGGTAGCCTTTACAATTAGATACATTCAATAGCATGTGATGGCAAGGAAAGGGATTACACTTGGAGGTTTTAGGTGGGCCAAAACCATTGTTCCCTAATTGTAGAATATAGTTTCACCTTCAAGGCTAGGAAATTATCATCAAGTAGCTAAAAGGAGGTTCATCAATAGATCAAGGACTGTTAGAGGCTAATTGATGAGAGTGGAAATTCTCTCTCTTGCTAACTTAAATATAAGAGGGTGTTCCTATCCTAAATAGGATTGAAAGTGTCGAAAGATAGTGAAGTGCATGATATCTCTAATTGTACCCAATGTAATTTTAACCCCATGTTAGAGTAACCAATCAAGATCAATAATTTGTCCAAACACCAAATAATCTTCTATGTACAAGAGAAAAATAACACAAATATGCTATTCTACCAATCAAGAATATAGGCATGAATATAATATTTATGATTTGCTCAAGATGCATAATGTGCATGGGAAGCCTTGATTTTCTCAAGATTATAATGTGCATGGGAAGCCTTTATTTTCTCAAGATTATAAGGTGCATGGTTTTGAATGAGACATAAAGAGATGAGTATCATGTGTGTACTCGAGAAACTAACTAAATAAACTTAAGAACTGGGTGCAAATAAGCCCTTGAAACAAATTGGTTAGGGAATAACCCTTTTTGAAGTAGCATCTCAAAGGCTATCATTGGTTTAAAAGCCAATCGATTGCATAAATGACCTCTAATATAACTTATATTGATATCACTACAAGAAGTGAAATACGAGGGTATAAAAACACGATTCTCAAAATGATTACTTGATAAGGCTCACAAATGATTTTTTCCCTATTTATTTTGCTAAATCATGAATTGAAAAAACGCTCAGATTGTTCTAAACTACGAGTTAAATATTTGTTCATTTTAAGAAATTTGGTTGAATCGTCTATTTCTAAGATTAGTTCCTATTCAATAGGTTATAAAGTTATAATTTGCTAAAGGGAAAATAGAGCGTATAAAACTAAAGGAACTAATGTAACCATGAAATGGATCAAGTAATAGACATTGAGTACAATACATCAATACTTATCAAACATCATACTATAAAAAGTCATTGACAATGTTTGTAATATTTTCAAAATTTTGTTACATTTCTCAAATCAAGAATTACATTCATATTAACAAGTGTGATAAGAGGAAACCTTAATCAAATATTAAAATTTCCATAAAGATATATGGATAATCATAGAGACATTTACTTTTTGGCATCCATTATAGTCTTTTAACTTCTATACACTTCAAATACCTATTGACTTGTTTTAAATAGGACATTCAAGGCTTCAAACCCTAAAATTAGGTTCGCACCTATAAAAATCCACTATAAACAATAATGACCAACCACTCCAAATAAGGAATATAGTTGCATGTATAGTAATTGCTAAATCCCATATATAGATACCTACAATAACTTGAAGGATATTGAGGAATTGAATGTAAGCTTTGTTTGAGCATGTAAAACCAATCGTTGAGAATGAATCTCAACGAAAATGAATAGTCTTGGTCTTACATTGATAGATGCTAGTTAAGAATTCACTAATTAAATCAATGGAATCTTAGTGATAGATGTAGTGTATAGGGGTGACATGACACATTCAAATATATTTTTGGAACCTTTTTACTCTTAAAAACATTATTCCACCTACCCTTATCTTATTTGTAAAAGATGTTGGTAATTCTGGTAATTCACAAGCTTTGTTGGACAATCGGTGAGTTTGTAGAATCATATACTTGTCAACACCACAAACCTCTTCCTCATTCTTTAGATACTTTTCTTGTTTTTTTACCCTTTTTGTTAGGTTGTTGGAGTTTTTATGAGTTACAAGCCTTATCAACTTTTTGTTGAACTAACAAACTCTCAATATCACCCAAATTTTAAACTTAGACTTTTTCATTTGGTTCATCAAAATTTCAAGGAGTTCAGGAACTTTGGAACTCTTTGATTGATTGAACCTTTTCCTTATTTTGTCAATTTTTGGTAAGTTCACGAACTTGTGAAATTATAGATGCCTTAACTTATCAACCTTTTATTTTCCTTTTGTCAGTATTTTAGGGAGTTCACAAACTCATTAATCCATGGAGAATGAGCATTCTAACACATTTTGTTGTTAGGTTCATGGGTAGTTATCATACCCATAAACTTATCTGCTTTAAAAAGACACAAGAAATTAAATGATAACAACCCAAGGAAATAAAAAATGGAATTAAATGAATAACTTTAGATAATTTTTTTAGAATTTTAGAATTATTCAACATATGGGAGAGGTAAAAGAGGATCACGAGGCAAAATTACAAAAATAGGCGAAGAATTAGATAAATTTACAATTAAGAACTTTAGACAAATTATTTTAGAATTAGAACTATTCAACATATGGGAGAGGCAAAAGGAGATCAAAAAGCAAAATTTCAATAATAGACTGAGAATTAGATAAATTCACATTTTTTTCAAATTGGGTCCCAACAAGAGGAATGAAAAGTCCATCCTGGATAACAAACTAGATACATGGAGCAGGGGATAAGGCTACTAACATTTATATAATTTAATCTAAATGAGAAATTAGGCCTCTTGTGGTTACAAATCTATATATGCATTCAAACCTTTATGCTCTTGTATGCGTGTAGAAAGAATGATAATGCATGCACATGAATGAAGATTTATCAAAGGAGAAATTCAACCAAGGTGAAAACCAAACACTTTTCACACTTATCAACATAGCAATAAAGGTATACAATAGGGAAGATAAGGGCCAACAAGCATCACATCTTATCACATAGTATATTTAGATAAGAAACTAATATACGTAATTTGCTGAAGCCATACTATACATGCAAGAACATATGCATTGATTTATTAATAAATCCAATCCCTCATACAATTATTCAACACTATGGCCAACAGATTACTTGTGTAGGGAGAGTGTTATAATGCAAACAACAACAAAATAATGCTAAAACAATATGTAAGCATGAAACTTGTTGACATAGACATGGGAAAAGAGTCAAAATGGTGTCCACATATATTAGGAAGACCAGTTGGTCCACCACAAGCCTCTATTGTTATTTGTCAATCCCCTATACCATTGTTTATTAATCATTCATATTATAAGTTGAAAACCTTTCAACAATGGAATGCATATGCTCATGAATATGGGTATGGGCCTTAATATATTTGAATATTAGAAAAAAATTAATCCCAAAAATGGTTGTAGCAAAGCATTGAGATTCAAACTCTATAAATCTCTATGTAAGCATAAAGAATGCATAAAGATACGTGGTTGTATCAAAGGAAGGGGGCCTTATTGTGTACATGGGGCAACCATGTAGATTGTATCACATTAAGTACTAAAGATAATACATAATAGAGCCATTATTATATTGAATAAGACTAGCAAGAAAATTAATCTAGAGCTTGGTGCTTAAGATATTTTGAATACAAAGAAAAATAATGCAAATTTAGAACTAAATGAATGGTTTGAATATTGCAATGGCATAATTGCATTGGATTTGAAATGCACATTGTAAGAAAATCAGAAGTAAGGATGAATGCAAAGGTAAACATGTGGCATTTAGTCACATTCAAATAAATATGCAACCCACGAGCATGAAACATGATACTTACACGATCAATAAAGCTTGCTAAATGTAGTTATGCCTTTACATTATAAATAATTATGACAAACAAAACAATTTTGAGGTATGTTTATACCAGGCTTAGACAAAGATAGATTCTTAAGACTTCAAAGGAACGAGTCTTCGTAATTAGCACATGTAAACAAGCATACCTCAGACCTAAATGGAAGCTATAATAATAGAGAGAAATAACATATCATTTGGATTGATAATTGTAATGTGTACGATGATAACACGGGCTATTAGGGATGCAGAACCACATTATAATGGACCCTACGAAAATATTGCCCATAATCCACAGGGCAATAAAATTTCCTATTATGTTTGTCTTAAAGAGGTTATTGAGAACATGAACAATGTTTTTAGACAAAAATTCCACGAGGGGCAGCAAATCTAGGTTGGAGATGAATCTAACAAGTTTGGAAGGTGCAAGTTGTAGAGAATAATTAGAAAGAGAATGCACAACTTTAGGATAATGGAACAAAGACAATGAATATATGATGGATTGAAGGGAAGTGGTTTGACAAATAGGTAGAAGACCAGGGTGGATAGAACATGGAAACATAATAGGTCACAACACAAACAATGAGATCTAGTTGGAACAAAAAATAAAATAAACCTCATACTACCCTACAATCTTACACAAATCATAATTGTGCATTATACTAGTGTTGTTATTTGATTAAAAAATTTAAACATTGTAATTAATGTCAATAATTTAATATAGTACGTTAACATTATGTAAATATGAAATGCTTTCCTAAATTAAAAAAATGAGCTACTTTTTTTTTATGTATAGTTTCTCTTTTAAAATGTTTGTTATAGAAGATATCATAGACATTTGAAAATAAAACAACTTATCTACAAAAGATATCTTGTAATGAAAATGACAATAAAGGATATTTCTCCTTTTTTGTAGTGTCCCACCCTTGTGTGGGGCACAAGGAACTGCCTCTAAATTCTTGTTTGGAATTGATGCAATGATTCTGTGTGATTGTATGATGTTTTTAGAGTTTTTCAATGCACAAACAACAATAGTAACAAGTACTTCTATTTTGCAATCAAGAGAAATGATAACTCAACCTTAGATAAACTATGTTATTACTATTATAGATCTGATCACAAAAGTTTCAAGATTGAAAATTGAAACAACTAATGATTTAATCTTAACTAATTAGAGTTTGAAAGTACAACTGGAAGGGGAAATACCCATTGATAGTTATAAGTTAGGGTATTAATTACCCCTTTACAAGGTAAATAAGAGAAGAAGAATGAACTGGGAGAGTTGTTTGCATATCTGATTTTGAAGGTGGCAGACACATAGGTCACTTAGAAAATGAGTTGTAGTAGTTGCAAATTCATCCTTTCCACTCCCAAACTATTTCCAAGTGTTGAGTCTTCCCAAGGTGCTCTAGATGTGAATGTTTGCTTTTTATAAGTGTGTGTTTGTCCTTAGGAAAAACCCTTCTCTTTTAAAGCTGGTTCAGACTGATCTTCTTTTGATTTTTGTTTTGTATCACCCTAACCCTTTGAAATATAGTGAAATACTTATATAAATTATTGTCAATGATAGAGCCTTGCGATCTAAAGACCAAATAGTATTAAAATAGTCTCTCTAGCTCCAAATATGGCCTAGAAAAGGGGTCAATAAAACAAGTAGGCAACTGACTTCTAGAAAATTACTCCACAATCCCTTGAATCCAGCAATCAAAACTACCCTTTCCACTTTAGAGGATGAAATTGACTGGTAACAACACTAAATAGTAGTTGTAGTGCTTTCCTTATGCTCCAAAGTTTGTCCAAGAGGGGTTGGCCTCACAAGCAAGCACCTCACTTAGAAATCTAATTCAAAATATCCAAAAGTTTGGAAACTCTCAACAAAACTACCTCTATCTTTATTGATGGTGAAAAACTTAAACAACCAATACTGAACAACAAGGTTAATGACTTTTCCTTGCTCTGAATGTGCCCAATAATGGATTATCCTAGAAGGAAGACACCTCACCCAACCACAAAAAACAAATCACTTCAAAACTAATTTTTTTGAAGCCCAAACGAATTCTCTGCAAATGGGATCTCCTTGCACACCCTAGGTTGATCTCTTACAACTGCAAGTGTGTTTACCTATGGAGGTTTTCGTCCCCACAAGCAACTCTAAACTTCATCCAGCAAGCTCCTCTATGGAGGCATGATAAAAGAACAACAATAACATGTCTCTTTTGGTTTCCAAGTTGCCCTTTTAGCATCCTCCAAATGCTACACCCTAATCAAGGTTCCCATCAAGTGCCCACTTTATGTTATATTTTTTAGTTTATGTAATGTTTAATAAACTCACTAATGCATTTCTTAAAACTTTACTTTCACATGTTTTTTCCTCTCTCCTCCAAGAGGCATCTACTTAAACATGTCTTGAGTTTGCCTTTTCATTAATATTAACTAATACCCCCTCAAACCTTGAGATTATTTAATTCTTGTAATTTCTCATTCAATTGCTTTTTTAAAAAACCTTTTTTTTCCACAATTAACTTTATCTCTCCTCAAGGACGTCTAGCAAGGAGGCACCTCTCTCTCTCTCTCTCTAGACTTAAGTCACTTTTAAGAGGTGTTTTGCTTGATTTTAATGTAATTTTAAACTGACAACTTGGTGATAATATAACTATTAACTGATTCCACCAAGTTTACTCTATAGTGCCATTTGAAACAGGAGAATAATCACAAAATATAGTGTCCTCTATCCCTCCTATCAGTCTATAAGAACTTGTTAATAGACTAATGTCGAATACTAATTGTTGAGGATAAAGTTGAACTCCAAAGAAATTTCCTGAAACTTATTAGTCCATCGTAAAATATAAAAAGGAAAGCTACATGAAACTTAACTTCAACCAATGAAGCAACATGAAGTAAATGGAATAAACAACATTATACCTTCCATGGTTTACACCACATTGTGTCCTAACTCCATTGTTCCTAGTGTTGGTCCTCACAACTAGAATGACAACTAGGTAATAAAACACATTTCAGAGATTGAATATCCTTGAACATCTAACTTTCCTGTGGCAAAGGCTCATTTATTTATCAACCAAAGACGTAGACTTAAAATGGGCCAGCACTGTATGTGCACCAAGTTCATATTGCAACCATCCTATATTATTGCAGGAAAGGAAATTCTTCTAAAGTAAACACACAAAATCTCAATTAACTAATACTTAATCTTACAACTGAAAATTACTTTAAACAACTACTGTTAAATGATACAGTTCTGGCAAGCAACACGAACCACTCTGTTGCTGTGACTGCAGGAACAGACACAAGAACTGTTTCCGATGGCTACAAGAGCAGACAATTGCATAAACAACTATTGCAGAAGTATGAAAAATAACTGGATCATACAAAGGATTACTCACCAAGTGGTCCCTCTTGAGTGAGTATCTCCAGAACTTCATATTACAATTGTTTAAGCGTTCAAAATCATATTGATCTCTTTATTTCAGCTTGACTGTGAAAAATACATAAAATACCATTAGACTGTGTATTAAAAATATTATGGTCGTTCTCTACTATCCCCGAGAGGAGAGAGATCCCTTTATTTATAAAAAGAACTTATAACAAACTTCTAACTGATCGACCACATTCCTACAAAATAGGTGAACAGGATTTATTAACAAGAGAAGAAGAAGTCAGCGCAGGAAAACAAAACAACATATGTCTTGCACCTAAGAAAATATAGCATGATGCGCTTCCTAGATCTAAGCTCCACTAAGAACAGTTATAAATGTTTCACAAATCAGTCTACTAAAGAACTGGTCAAGTGGCTTCGATCATTACTGCATTTCTCTGACTGGGTCTGCATTGCGGTTATATACTTGGCACTCCTTTAAATCACCATTTAGTTTTTACTTCACCTTTGTTGACCCTGCATAGTGATATTAATATGCACAACAAACATGTGTATATACTAATGCTAACATGATATAATATAAACCATATTTAAAATTGATTTTAGATATTTGCATAGATAAATCATTTAAAACCATTATATGACATCCTTAGGTATAAGTCAAACCAGTTTCAAAAACACTTAAAAGGTATCAACTAGGAGAGTATCATAATCCAAATGCAATCTAATCACAAGACCTAGGCAGGAGTATTATATCAAAATATAGCTATTATTTAGGCTCATCATCTCCCCCTAACCTAACTTCTTGTTGATCCTCCGATAATAGGAAAATTCTGGATTCTGGCATTGATTCGAAAATTGCCTGGAGTAACCTGTCCAGAACCACCTGCAGAGAAACTCCAGTAGAATCCTTTCATTTTCTCCAATATCTTCCACCTGGTACGTTTTGTTGCTTCACTGTATGGTGGGTCATTGTCCCTGCATCCCATCAGTGGCCATAGGAGGATTGGAGGCTGAAAACTAAGAGGCAGCCAATGTCGTCCCTTTGTTCTTCCCAAGCGCATATACTTGGGTGCTTTGTTTAAGGCTGCATGGTAGTTTTGCATAGAGTGTGGCTCATATTGCCTTAACTCATCTGGCCGGCTATTCCAATGTTGGACTATATGTCCCATTGCTACTTGTCCTTCTCTTGGAGCCATTTTTTCATATTCTTTATACATTTCTTCCCTTAAGGGTAGGATATACTTTGCATAATCTGGCTCATATACAATCTTTTGCCAATCAAAATAAAGTCGCCTAGGTTCCCTTGATTCAACCCTTAAGGGCAGTGAAAGCTCAAGTTCTTCCTTGTTATGCACCGGAAACTACTCTCCCCTTGATATTTCATTTTGCATCCATGACATAAGAGCTCTCAATTGGATATCTCCAATGTAGAGGAGAGGATTCCTATCGACATCATTACGAACAACATAGTTATGTACATAAAGTTCACAAAGTAGATTTTTAATTGTTGTAGGAGATGTCTGATAAGCACTATAGAATTCCTTTGGTCTCTGGAATGAGGGACTTAAATCCCTGACAATTCTCATCATTTGGAAACTAATATGTCGTTCTTAAATATAGAGAGTAAACACGAGGAGGAGCTTGGCATTGCATTAGTTGTGGTACCATGGTGGCTACTGTTTCCAGCTTAGCTTTAAGCTGAGCAATTTCCTCATCCTCTTGTTCAATAATTTTCTTCTGCCAATCAATTATCATCTGCATTTTTACCTTTTCCAATTCCCAATCCTCATAGAGAGCAAGTCCCACCGCATGACTAGTAAGGGAAGTAGGTGGCCTATGAATAGGTGCCCTAGGTTTCTTCTTTTCAACTTTGCTCCCTGCTTCAATAACCTGTTCCACAACAGATGCTAAGTTGTCTAGCCTTTGAAAACCTACTTCTTTCTAAGGTTGCTCAATATTATGGAGTTCCCCCTCTTTTTGCGGTTGCAGTTCATGTTCTTCCTTCATATTTTGCAGTTCTTCCTCCTTTTTTTGTTCCCTTTGGGGTTCATTAGGTGGAGAAGGAGGGACATCATTGTGAAGTGGACTGTGTTGTTCTTGTTTTGGGGAGTCGATCAAGATGGTAACATTTGGCTCCATTGATTGGTCTTGGTTTTTAAGCTTTTTACGGAGCCTACCACTGCTTCTCTGAGATTTCCCTTTTTCGGCTGCAGGACTACTTCCTATAGCAAACTCTTCAACCACTTCAATGGTTACTGGAGAAACTGGTTTTACAACTTTCCTTTTCTTGGCCACAAGAGAGGGTAAATTCTTACTTTTACCTTTCTCTTCCTCATGTTCTATGTCAACCTATTTTTCTTTGCCCTTTTCCTTTCGTGTGACAACCCTAGTTTTTCTTAGACTTTGAGAAGGAACCCCTGTAGTAGCTTCTTCTTGTAAGGGTTCCTCTGTTGCAGGAATATTTTGTTCCAGTGATATCCTGGAGGATGAGGGCTCAAGAGGGGAACCAGGTTTTTCAAGGTTTTCCAAATTTTCTTGTTCTTGAGATGGAAGTGGCTCCTCTATAACCATGTTTTCTACCCTAAACATTTCAACTTCAACAAATTCATTCCAAAGTATTGGAGAGACATCTCTCAAAGATCTTTCAACTAATAGCTTAATTAGGCAATGATGAGAAACAGAGTGAGGCCTACCTTTTTGGGTCTCTATTGCACTTATGGAAAGAAGGTCGTATAATAGGCTTGGAACACTCATCCTTCTTCTGTGGCGTAGATGACTTAGAAGCTTGAAGTGATGGGAATGCAGACACAAGAACCTTCCTTCGTAGGTTAAATACTTTAAAATATACAATGCTACTGCTTTCCATTCAGGCGGAAGAGATTCTCGCCTAGCTCCTTGTCTATCTACTACTAACGGTGGGTCTCTCGGACGTGTAAATTCTACTCTTGCACTACGTGCATCCTGTACTTTTCTCCATCTGTTGGTAACCCAGTTACCTCTGCAATCCTTTCCTCTGTAATCCTTTTACCTGGGCTTCTCCATTTGAAAGTGTGTGGGTGAATTCCCTTGCAATTTCCTCATTAAACTTCCTTAGCTTCAAAAAATAATCCATCCATCCACTGTTACAGAATTTTGGCTCACAATCTTGGTCCTAAAGAAGGACTTCATGGACTGTCGGCTCATGACGAATAGGTAGACCACCCATTGCAGTGATAACACTTTCTACTCTATAATGGCATAAATTTTCCCAATTTCTGCACTAAGTTATGCACTACAATATACTCAATGTGCCTTTACTTGGTCAAAACCTAGCTGCAATCTAAAAATAGCTCTAAGCAGACAGAAAAGTAGAATACAAGATATCACCTCAAACTAGAAATTTGAAAAATAAAATGCAATCCGAGAGGACATAAGAATTATCTGCTAGAGTCATTATTAGTGCACTTTCCCCCCCAACCTGAGGTTTAACAGGGGTCCACACATGTGGAGGAGGACCGAAAAAGGACACTATGCAAAATATCATAATTATAATTAATATGGTATAATTATATACATGCAACAAAAATAAATACACACGAGCGTGCCTAACATCACGCGAGAATGACTGCAGCTGAAGACATTGAGCCGTCTTGCATGGAAAATGAGGCAGAAATGGATGAAGTGAAAGTAAAGAAATGTGTGAATACATAATGGAATATTTATTACGCAGAAAAGTACTTCCTCCAGACATGGAAGTATTTATTATGATCATGCAACAAAGATTTTAAGATGGAGTGGTGACGACAAAGCCGTTGCCAGTTGCTGCAGGAATCTTGGCATGCTCAGCAGTGGAAAACTATTGTAGAAAGTCATCTTTGCTAAGAGGTTTATGGTACAAGCGCAACCGATGACCATTGACTAACAATTTAAACTTAACAGGATCTATTGTAGATAATCTGACAACACCATTAGAGAATGTTTCAACTATCTCATAAGGTCCTAACCACCGTGTCTGTAATTTTCCCAAATTATCTTTATACCTCAAATCATAGAGAAGAGACCAATCACTGGCTTGAATGATTTATCTTAGATATAGCGATCATGCCACTTTATGCGTTGGTTTTGAACATATTCAGTATGCTATAGGGCAGACTTTCTTATCTCATCTAAGGCATTGAGTTGCAGGAGCCTTTCCTCTTGTGCTGCAGAAAGAGTCATATCTAAGGAAATGGTTGTTCTCAAGGTTTTATGCTCAAATTCTACAGGCATCATTGCTTTTGTCCCATATACCATTTCAAATGGTGTAAACCCTGTTGTAGTGTTCCAAGTGGTTCTATAAGCCCATACTACCCATACTGCTTCAAATAATCTGCTAGACCAGTCTTTTCGGTTGAGAGCTACTGTTTTGGTCAATATTGATTCAAGCTCCCTGTTAGTGATCTCTGCTTGCCCATTAGCCTGAGGATGATAAGGAGTGGATTTCCTATGCCTAACATAGTATTCATTAACCAGGGTTGTGATTAGAGTGGAAGTGAATTATTCCCCTTAATCTGTTATTATTTCTCTAGGAACTCCATACGAAGTGAAGATTTCTTCATATAAAAATTCGGCTACCTTATTATCTCTAGCATGCTTGAAGGCTTTGACCTCTACCCATTTAGTGACATAGTAGGTACAAACAAGAATGTAGGACCGACCATTTGATGATGGATCAATTGGCCCAACAAAGTCTAAGCCCCATTTGTCAAATGGTGTTAGAACCACCTGGGGGTGTAGAGGCATTTCATCACACCAAGTTGCTCTTCCCATTCTTTGACATCTGTCACATTTCCTGGTGTATTTGACTGCATCCTTGTGCAAGGTTGGCCAATAGTACCTTGTAGTTAATATCTTGAGAGCTGTTCTTTTGGCTGAAAAGTGACCTCCACAAGGCTCATCATGACAGGCATGAAGTATATCATATGTCTCATCTTCCCTTACACAACGCCTCATAACTTGATCTGGTCCTATATAAAATAAGCAATCTCCTATCCATGAGAAGTTGAAACTCTTTTCTACCAACAATCTTTTTTCTTTGGGTGAGAAATGTGGAGGTATCTTGTTAGCTGCTAGGTAGTTAGCTATGCCTGCATACCATGGACTATTCAAAGTGACGGAAAACAAATTCTCATCTGGAAAAGAATCATCAATGACCTCAACATTGTCTGGTGTTTGAATCCTAGATAGAAAATTTGCCACTACATTTGCTTTTCTTGGTTTATCTATGATAATAATATAAAATTCTTGCATTAACAACAACCATCTTTCCAATCTACCTGTAATGGAGCTTTTGTTCATGAGGTACCTGACGACTGCATGATCAATATGCACAAAGATTTGATAACCAGTTATATAGTGTCTGAACTTATTGAGGGCATAGATGACAACTAACATTTCCTTTTCAGTGACAGTATAATTCAATTCTAGTCCTTGCAAATTTTTACCGATATAATAAATTGCACTTTCCAAAACTCCTTGCTTCTGCCCCAAAACTGCTCCTATTGCAAAATCGGATGCATATATATGAATGTGAAAAGGAATTGACCAACCAGGTCCTTTAAGCACAAGGGCCTGGGTTAAGGCTCCTTTTAGTTTAGAAAACGCTTCTTCGCATGCAACTGTACATTCAATCTTAACATCCTTTGTTAATAGAGAATACAATGGCCCTGCTATTTGACTAAAGTCCTTGATAAATCTCCTATAGTACCCTGCATGGCCTAGAAAACTTCTTACATCCTTTTGTTTGACAGGGGCAGGAAGAGAAAGTATTACTTCAATTTTAGCTGGATCTACTTGAATACCCGATTGAGAAATACGATGCCCCAACACTATTCCTTCTTGCATCATCATAAAACATTTTTCACTATTTAGGGATAAATTGTGATCTTCACACCGCTACAACACTTTGGTCAAATTTTGTAATGCCTCCTTAAATGTAGTCCCATAAGTAGTAAAATCATCCATGTAAATTTCCATACAATCATGCGAGATGTCTGAAAATATACCGAGGACAACCCTTTGAAAGGTTGCAGGAGCATTACATAAACCAAAAGGGAGAACTGAATAGGCATATGTGCCCCAGGGGCAGGTAAAGGTGGCCTTTTCCTGATCTTCTAGAACTATTCTGATCTGATTATGACCACTAAACCCATCCAAAAATGAAAAGTATTGCTTACCCGCTAGAGAATATAACACTTGATCTATGAATGGAAGTGGGAAGTGATCCTTTTTGGTAGCAGCGTTGAGCTCCCTATAGTCCACATAAACTTTCAATTTCCCTCCTTTCTTTGGAACTATAACTAGAGGAGAAACCCATTGACTGTCTGCAATAGGGTAAATGAATCTTGCATTAAGCAACTTTTGTAGTTCCTCTTTAACTATTTCTCTTAAACTAGGATTAATCCTTCGTTAAGGCTATCTAATTGGTTTACAATCCTCTCTGATATAAATCCAATGGGTACACAATGTAGGATTTAATCCTTTCATGTCATGATAATCCCATGCGAAAGCTTGTTGTTGGGCTTTGAGTAATTCTGTTAATGACAATCTTTGATCTGCTGCTAATTGACTATTAATATTAATATTTCTTCCTGCAGCAACCTCTATTTGAGTTACTGACTCAATATTAGATATTTCAAACAGACAAGAGGTTTGAATCTCTTGTGGTAGCAATGTGTGAAACATGTATGTGGCTGCAGGAGAATCTAAAGAGCCTGCAGATGGAAGAAGAGTATACAAAGGACTTACTGGTATATCTAATGACTGTTGAGCTGCTCCATAATGATTCCTTATGATGTTAGAGAGTATTGTATCATCCTCTCGAAGTTCTATGAATGGTTCCCTTGCTAACATCATTAGTTGTTGAACAAAATTAATTTCCTCTGCTTCTTCTCCTATGTCTGGCCATACTACTTGCTCTTAATCAAGTTGTGGTTGTGCTGGAGAATAGAGTGCAAGTGTTTTAGTAGTAATACCATATGAAATTGTCATATCTGCTGATTTGTAACCTATATATGCATCAGTTGTTGCAAGCGAAGGTCTTCCCAAAATAATTGGATATCCACCTAATGTTGCCTTAGGAGAGAGGATTATAAAATCAGTCGGATATTCCCGAGAATCTAATGTGACAACAATATCTTCAACCATCCCTTCAGGCCGAACAATAGAGCTATCAACAAGCTGCAGGACTGTTGGAGTTGATCTAAGACTAGTAATGCTGAGTTGCTGCATGGCATCCTTAGTCATCACATTTATGGCTGCTCCTAAGTCTATCAAGGCATTTTTAATATGAGTTCCATTAATAACTACCTTCACAATAGGGCTGCCTGGGTCAAAATATTTAGGGACAACAATTTTTCCTAACACAATATCAACCAATTGTCCTACTACATGCACTGTCTTTGGGTCTTTTTTCTTTCTCCCAGGTTTCTTCAAACATGCCTCTTTAATAGTTTTTCCATATATGGGAATGTCTTTAACATCTTGAAATGGTGGAATCTTGACACTTATATGTTTGAGCTGATCAATAAGATCAAAAGCTATATCATCCTGCTGCCTAGACACTTCTACCTGCAATCTTTGAGGAAATGGGGGAGTTCTTACATGTGTATCTGAAGTTTCAGACTGCTGAACCTGCTCAGGGTTTCCGAGTTTATTAGGTATGGTTTCCTGACTAGTCTCCTCTAATGGTAACTTTATTATGATTGGAGGAGATGGAGTAGGCAGTGTTGTCCCTGACCGCAAATGAATATCACTTATATTAAGAGAGTATGCAGGATAGTTATTAGGATCAATCGAAAAAACTTGTTGTTGTTGTGGTTTGTTATTTGGATTTGGCACAGGCTGAGTTGGTAGTTGGGTTGGCTTGGATGGAGTGGCATTAGGAGTTGGTGGCATTAAAGCTGACTGTTTGGACTGTTGTTGTGGCTGCAGGAAACCTGATGTCTGGTTTGTCCATTGTTATCATCCTCTCCATTGTGGTGACTGTTGCCAGTTACCTTGAGGAGGAGACCTATTCCCTTGTGGTTTCTTCCATTGAGATGAGGGACTCTGATAATTAGGCCTAGGGTTTTGAGAGTTATTCTAAGACTGAGGAGTATAATTTCCAAATTTTTGGGAACATGGAGGTTGCCACTGATTGTTTTGTGCATTAAGTTCATATAAGGATTAGAAAATGACAATGGGTCTTGTGGCATACCTTGTCTTAGAGGCCAAGCCCTTCGTTGTGCAACATAAAAGAGTTGTTCATCATCTCCATAGACGGGCTTGAAATCTGGGGAATTTTGTTGGCTATCAATTTTAGCTAACAATTTGTATCTACAGTCCTTCTTCTTCTGTCGACAGTGAGGATAAAATTCAACAAGCATAGCCTCTGCCTCCTCATGCTTCTTCTTTGCTTGAAGTGTATCCAATTGGGTAGCCATATTATTAATTATATCCTCTTTAAAATCCTTCAACATATGAGTTATTTCCATTCTTGAAACTATTGAAGATGACTTTGCAATTGAAGAACTAGGCCTATAGTGTCTTCCCGTTTTGGCTGCAACTCTGGATTACTTTTGACAGATTTGTCTGATGTCATCCCATTGAACTTGAGTGATATCTCCTCCTCCCATTAGATCTAAGGATTCAACACAATCCTCATTGATGCCCCTTAGAAATTTCAACTTCATAGAATCTTCACTTAGAGCACTATGCTTAGATTTCTTGACACTAAATAAAAACCTCTCCAAATAGTCTTCCAGGCTTTCATCTTCTTTTTGTGTCATCCTGAAGATATCATCACCATGTCGGTCCATTCCCCTACAATAGTCTTTATACTTATCCAAGAAGTTTGTCTTCATCTCCTCCTAGGTAGCGATTACATCTCTTCCTAAACTCATAAACCATCTCAAGGCAACTTCTTTCAAAGTAGCAAGGAATAATTTGAGTATATGAGCGTCAGTGGTATAGTCATAACTTCTGCAAAGGATATCAAATTCAAACAAAAAGGTATCCAGATCTTCTATTACCAATCCATGAAATTTTGGAAGTGAAGAAGCTGGTATGTTCTTCAAATTTGCATTATCATGCTGGTCAGGAACATGGGAAACTCAAATGTTGGGTTTACAAGCGGAGGTGGAGGATTTGCTGCCATTGGTCCCTGATAAATGACTAGAGGTAAAAAAATTTGTTCAGGGGGTTCTTTGAGGAAGTCTAGGTCTCCTTCTGACAAATTAAAGACACCTCTATTTAGCACATAAGTTTCTGCAAAAGGGTTTACTTCAAGTGCTTGATCTAATCTTATATCTTAAGTGGAATGCGAGGGAAGAAATCTTCCTAATGCATCTCTTCTCCTCCTATGCATGCAGATTAATAAAGAAAATTCAAAGAGCTAACTAAAAAACTTAAAAACTAATGGTTACAACAGGTTCTTAGCTTGGCACCATCCCCGACAACGACGCCAAAAATGTTGGTCCTCACAACTGGAATGGCAACTAGGTAATAAAACACAATTCAGAGATTGAATATCCTTGAATAACTAACTTTCCTGTGGCAAAGGCTCATTTATTTATCAACCAGGGACGTAGACTTAAAATGGGCCAGCACTGTATGTGCACCAAGTTCATATCGCAACCATCCTATATTATTGCAGGAAAGGAAATTCTTCTAAAGTAAACACACAGAATCTCAATGAACTAATACTTAATCTTACAACTGAAAATTACTTTAAACAACTATTGTTAAATGATACAGTCCTGGCAAGCAACAGGAACTACTCTACTGTTGTGGCTGGAGGAATAGACACAGGAACTGTTTCCGATGGCTGCAGGAACAGACAATTACATAAACAACTATTGTAGAAGTATGAAAAGTAACTGGATCATACAAAGGATTACTCACCAAGTGGGCCCCCTTGAGTGAGTATATCCAAAACTTTATATTACAATTGTTTAAGCGTTCAAAATCATATTGATCTCTTTATTTCATCTTGACTGTGAAAAATACATAAAATACCAGAAGACTGCGTATTACAAATATTATGGTCGTTCTCTACTATCCCCGAGAGGAGAGAGATCCCTTTATTTATAAAAAGAACTTATAACAAACTTCTAATTGATCGATCACATTCCTACAGAATAGGTGAACACGATTTATTAACAAGAGAAGAAGATGTCAGCGCAGGAAAATAGAACAACATCTGCCCTACAGCTGAGAAAATATAGCATTACTCACTTCCTAGATCTAAGCTCCACTAAGAACAATTATAAATGTTTCACAAATTAGTCTGCTGAAGAACCAGTCAAGTGGCTTCGATCATTATTGCATTTCTCTGACTGGGTCTGCACTGCGGTTATATACTTGGTGCTCCTTTAAACCGCCATTTAGTCTTTACTTCACCTTTGTTGACCCTGCATCATGATATTAATGTGCACAACAAACATCTGTATATACTAATGCTAACATGATATAATGTAAACCATATTTAAAATTGATTTTAGATATTTGCATAGATAAATCATTTAAAACCATTATATGACATCCTTAGATATAAGTCAAACCAGTTTCAAAAACACTTAAAAGGTATCAACTAAGAGAGTATTATAATTCAAAAGTCATGTAATCCGAAGACCTAGGCAGGAGTATTATATCAAAAATCTATCAAAATAGAGCCATTTTAGGCTCATCACCTAGTTGCAGATGATTTGCTCTCATACAATCACTGATAGCTTCCAAGATGGCATGTGAAGAATGGACTGATAACTAACTGATACTATGATATGCATATCCAAATGATTTAAGCTAACGTGATATTAAGATATGATAAAAATTCTAAAATTGCTATTTTCTTCAAATTCAAACTCACGGATGCAAAATAAAAACTCCTAGAATGACTATAAGATTAGCTATTAGTTTCAAAATGGCTTAGGAGACCTCTTTTTTATAGATTTTTGAGTGCATGAGATTAGGTGGCAGAGATCAACGATCATGAACAAATCTTGCAAATTGGATGGCTACGAGTAAGAGGTTGAAGGTTGAGAGAAAGGGGGAAGGAGAAGACAAGTGTCACTCATCTCACCTTGACCGAGTTGAAGACTTGAGAGGATATAGGATAGTTGGAGAAGATGTAGGAATGAGATGACAAGTGGACTGAAGTCCTCCTAAGATATAGGGATTTTGGAGAGAATATAAAAAAAGGTTAGGAAATATGTTTATGTACATAGTATTTCATTTATTTTGGAAGTTGGAGATAAGTGGCTAATAAATGATTTTATTTTATTTTATTTTGTTGAATTAATTTTGCCACATGATAGATGAGTTGGCAAAGTGGAGATGGAAATGTGAGTTGGAAAAGGGATTAAATAATGGTCTTTTCTTGTTCTATCTTGTCTTGTTTCTTCATGATTCACTCGATTTACATCTTCATTATTTAGATCATCAGTGTTTTGATTGTTACTTGTTCCTGCATCTTGTTTCAAACTTTCTATGTTAAAGTCTTGTAGCAATTTAGCTTCTCATTTTGCCAACATTAGAAGGTATTTTTCCTTTTGTTTCTCCAATAACTTTTTCATTAGTTTGTTAAATTTATCATCTTGTTCAAGGTCTCTAATGGTGTTATTGACAACCTCTTCATCAACATCTGTGTATCCAATAGTTTGAAACATTGAATCTCCTTCTTCCATTTGTTTTTGTTGTCTTCTGAACTGCTCCTTTTGAGCTCTAGTCCAAACTGGCATGTGATTGATTTGAAAACTTCCCAAGTTTTAACCTTCTAAATACAACTCAATAAGTGATTATTGGTTTTTTGAAGATAAGCTTTGTTGATTTTACCACTGTTATTAGTGCATTGTGATAAAGTGTCTCTTTTTTGAAAAGCACGTCCTTGCAAAAGTTATTCGTCAAATTCTATTCCATAACCATGTGAATAGTGATGAAAATGGTGTAGGAATGTCCTATGTTTTAACAAGATTTTGTGATTGATATACAAGAATCTTATCCTCTTCAGAGTAGCCTTATAACTGGGTTTTCCTTTTTTTAACGCGATGTTTAAAAGTCATATAAGCGTATGATGGTTCACAAATTTGTTTGATTCCAATGTGAGTGCAATTCTGATTATGATATAACCTAGGTTCAAAATAGGAACGATATGTCAAAGATAATGAACACATATTAACAAGATCTAGTTTCGTGATAGAGGATTTGATGTATCCTGATGAGAAACTGACAATAATGTTGATCTTTTTGCACTTAAGTTGGTTGAATCACTAACTTGTTGAAAGTTTTATGCTTATAGAAACCTTTGGAAATAACCTATATTATTGTGAGGATATGGTTATTACTGAGAGGGGGGTGAATCAGTAATAAGCAATAAACTGAGAATTTTCACCAATCTGCAAAATACTTCACAAAACAGTTCATAACCAGTACCGGTAGTTGATCAAACAATCACTTAATGTAGATTCACCAAAACATTACCGGTGACAACTTAAGTATTTATCATTAAGCAAATATAGTAAAGACATTAAATGCATAACTCAACAATCCATCCACAACATGAACACAAGGATTTTTCACATGGAAACCCAAACGAGAAAAACCACGGTGGGAATTGGTACCCACAAAATTTGCACTCTTTCAGAATGCGCCTTGTTAAAGGCCTAGCCCGGTTAGGAGCTTTACAATAATGCCCAGTTAAGAGCAGACCCTGTTAGGAGTCATCCGATCAAGGGATTTTACAACTTAGCCTTGTTAGGAGCTTTACCCTATTAGGAGCAACCTCGCTACGGGATTCAAACCCAAATTAATGAGCCACCCGGTGAAGGGCTTTACAAGATCAGGCCTGTTAGGACCTATCTAGTTAAGGGATTTTAATGTAGCTGCAACTGTTAGGAAACAACAGATAAATGATTTGGACTCAACACTTCATAGCTTGCTATTATAGATCCTTGTTAGCTCCAATCTGCTTCTCTCATGCAGAAATCTCAATTTGGTTCAACACACACACACACTTCTCTGATCACCGACACAATAAACCTTCTAAAACTCGACCTAAATACATTTTACAATTAGGTCGGTTACATGACCCTAACCTAAAATAAATCTACATCATAGATCATATCAGATCATTAAAAAATATTATAGATCATCATATAGATCATTACAACAAATTACAAGACAATTACAGTCGTTGAATGATCATAACTCATCACCGCACACCGATCTGATAAGCTGTCAAACCCTTAACACATTTTGCTAAGCACTCTGCTGCTTTCTAAGAAATTCGCTCGTTGTATGTGCCAAAACGACATCTTATCTCTTTGCATGGATTCTAACACGTCATCATCAATTTATGAACATGAAAAGAATCACCGCCAAACCATAAATCATCACCGGTCAAAGATCTTGTTACCGGTTCACAAATCCTACACTGAATAACAACAATCAATTACAAACATGACTTCTAGTTCTCCAAACATGATGCTGTTCAAGTCATAGACTCCTTATAATGTTGTAAGCACACATTCCAAACCGCAACACCTAACTCAACACAGATTTCTACCGCAACCATCTCCTTCTCTGTTCCTGCTTACCGGTTCACTGTGACTTGGTAGTTTTGCTTTCCAGCTCAATGCAATTCAATCTATTACTGGCTAGACTTAACTGATAGACTTAGATAACTTAGATGACACACCAAAACATAAACACACATGGTTATTATTAATGACAACACAAATAAGTGATCATCAAACATCATATCATAATTATATCATCACCAACAGTCCATCAATATATCATCACCAACAGTTCATCAATATATCATCACCAACAATCCTTTACTGGTACACCATTATCTCCATCAGTTATGCCAACAACCTATTTGATTGGCAACCTGATTATCTGACTAGTTTAAAGACCGGTGATAGTTGAAGACAAATCTACTCGCAAAAGGGGTATCAAAAAATGATATTGAAATTTTGGTGTGATATGCATAAATGCCCTCTGTTTAAGATGCAGGAAAATATTTGCGCTAATCTATTTGTCAAAAATGCTAACCTACGCGATAAATGCGTTACTCTATGTGATAAAAGTATTAGTCTATGGAATAAAAGCGCTAAACTACGGTGTAAAAGCACAATTTCATGTTCAAAAGCGCTATTCCAATGATCGAATGTGTGATTCTAAGGGATAAAAGCGTTGTACTGTTGTTTAAAAGTGTTGTTCTATTGGTCAAAAACATTGTTTTGCACAACAAATGCGCGATTTTGACTATGTTAAAAAGATTTTTCATTTTTTCCAGCAAGTTGCCGGATTTTGCTCAATTCAGATTGATGATTTTTCAAGTTTTTGACCATTTTGAGAACGTTTTTGTAGACACAAAAACACAATGTTTTGGAAATCAAAGTGCACAAGCAAGCACAAATCCTTTGGTAGGCCGAAACAATAATTGTTGAATCTCACATGGGGTTTCCCCCGAGGCTATGCTATTCAAAGCAGATATTTAGGTGCTTGACCCCACTAGCTCCACCCTCGGCACTCACTTCTCCGGTGCAACCGAGCATCAGTTTCCATGAAAACTCTCCATGACAAACTTCATATCTCTACTAAGAACCGTATGTGTGTGAGCCGCTTGAGAGGTCCAACCTCCCGTGCCAACATTTAGAAGGATTTTGGCAGTTGATACAAATGTTTTTTAGTAAGGGCTTCTGATCATGTGGCCATACATGTGACACTTTACACTCTGTAAATACAGAAGGTTCCCAGCCTATTGAGGTTACACTCCATAGGGTTTATGAGGAAACATAGTGTCGGTATGAACTAATCACCACATGTTGTCTATGAGTTTCATTAGAAACATGATTTATTTAGAGTGGATCAAAAGGACTCGACATTAGCCCATTTCCACTTGGGTCGTTCCCCTCTCACTGGCCCCCTCAAGGCAACTCGGGAAGGCAGACCCTCTAAAGGTTACACAAAGGAAATAGGTCTGGTTTTTTGATCACCGTATGAGAGTGAGAGCATACTCGCCTACTACTTCAATAGACACGAAAGACAAAGGTTTATTTTAAGCCTTCTAAGAATCTATGTGCAACTACTTTAAGGAAAACACTTAAATGCAAGTTGCATGCGGTTGATTATTCTCCTAGTTAGACTAGATGAGAAAGATATGATGTTTTACTTGAAAAACCCTTAATTTAGCTAATTGAGGAAATGCATGAAATTCGCTCAAAATGAACCTTGCACCCACAAATGTCGATAGTTTTCAAATTCTTAAGTCTTGGACATTCAAACCTGCAAAATTGTTAGCTTTCAGATTATAAAAATTTAAATTTCACCCATTAAGAGAATAAAAGCGCAAAAACTGCAAAAGCGCTATTCTAACGAGCAGAAGCACTATTCTAACGAGCAAAAATGCTATCCTAGATGGCAAAAGCGCTATCCTAAACAACAAAAGTGCTAACCTGTACGACAAAGGCACTAACCTATTTCTTGAATGCACAAATTCATGATTAAAACCGCTATTCTATTTAAAACAGGCATTAACCTAAGCGATAAAAGTGCTAACCTACTTAACATATGCGTTGTCAATTTCATAGACGCGTGAAACTAACTTACAAAAGTGTTAAATTGATTCTGCGAGAATAAGACATGATATTAGAAAGGTAAGTGCGAGGCCTAAGCCCAACGATGGGCACCAAAAATGTTGAGGTTAAAGTTGAACTCCAAAGAAATGTCTCGAAACTTGTTAGTCCATCATAAAATATAAAAAGGAAAGCTACAGGAAACTTAACTTCAACCAATGAAGTAACATGAAGTAAATGAAATAAACAAGATTATACCTTCCATGGTTTACACTTCATTGTGTCCTAACTCCACTGTTCCTGGTTGCAGATGATTTGCTCTTAGACAAGTACTGGTAGCTTCCAAGATGGCATGTAAAGAATGGACTGATAGTTAACTGATACTATGATATGCATATGCAAATGATTTAAGCTAACATGATATTAAGCTATGATAAAAATTCTAAAATTGCTATTTTCTTCAAACTCAAACTCACAGATGCAAGATAAAAACTCCTAGAATGACTATAAGATAAACTATTAGTTTCAAAATGGCTTAGGAGACCTCTTTTTATAGATTTTTGAGTGCATGAGCTTAGGTGGCAGAGATCAACGGTCATGATCAAATCTTACAAATTGGATGGCTATGAGTAAGAGGTTGAAGGTTGAGAGAAAGGGGGAAGGAGAAGACAAGTGCCACTTATCTCACCTTGACTGAGTTGAAGACTCGAGAGGATATAGGATAGTTGGAGAAGATGTAAGAATGAGAGGGCAAGTGAACTTAAGTCCTCCTAAGATATAGGGATGTTGGAGAGAATATAGAAGAAGGTTAGGAAATATGTGTACGTACACAATATTTCATTTATTTGGAAGTTGGAGATAAGTTGCTAATAAATGATTTAATTTAATTTAATTTTTGTTGAGTTAATTTAGCCACATGACAGATAAGTTGGCAAAGTGGAGATAGAAAGGTGACTTGGAAAAGGGATTAAATAATTTAAAAAAATTTAATTAATGAGACTATAGGATAGTAGATAGAGGAATAATTAAATATTAGATATTTAATTAATTGATTAGAAGAAAAAGATATAACGAATTAATTAATAAAATGTTTCAATTAAATTAATTAATAGAATGATATGAAGTGAATTAAACAAATCAATCTTTTCAAATTAACTATTTAATAGAAGAATAATTATTTAATGAATATAAAATATTTATTTTTATGTGTATATACTAATATTGACTAGGAAAAGGTGACATCACATTTTTATTAAGAAACAAAAAATTCTATACTAAATAGATGAGATACGAAAGTAATATTAATAATTAATTTAACCAAATGGTCTAATTTTGAAACAAATTGTAATGAACTAATCAATAAAGCACTTGTTACAATAGTTTAATTAAAACGGACAAAAACAAGAGATCGCAGGGATGCATTTTTCACCATTTTAATTATTGAGATTAAGAAGAAGAAAAATAGTATTTTAATGTCTATAAGACTAAACATAGTCTATGGGACAACCAATCTAATGGCTTGTACAATTCAATCCCTTTTCTATTTAAGGTGATGATGAACTCTCCAATTTCTCAAAAGTCATTCGCTAAATAGACTATTCGAAGTACCGTGCCAATATATTTACATATTGTTCTTGCTATCCTTGAAAACATCACACTCTAAAATGAAATGGCTCTTTGATTCTATTGTTCCATAAATACAGAAAATACACATTCTTTCTTCCCAAACTTATTTTGACCATTTCTACCTTTTTCACACGAAACTCAAAAAAATTGTTAATTCTTAGCCTAACAACTAATTTTTTGATTCTCCATAAAAAGTTAACCCCTATTTACAAATTTTAATGTCGAACACAAATAGGATTGAACTGCACGATTTAATTTAATGTTAGAATTCTAGCACATAAAATATTGACGCAAGAATTATCCTTGTTTGAAAGGAGCAGTATATAGCTCAGGGTATGCTACACGCAGTAAAAAATACAGATTGCAAGATATTTTAGCATCGGCATGGCCTGCAATTTTCTGTGTGCGGTAGGGCGGCATGGCGCTTCTCTTTCACTTCACTCAAGTCTGAGAAGAGCTTCGCAGAAAACACGAACACCCTTACCACCTAAATATACACAAGCGGCAGCCTCATCATCATCCACATCGTTAGCCCATGAAGACAATGCAGACTCGCAGCTACACAATGGAGAAGGTCGGGCGTTCGAATCTCGGAAGAAATCCTATTTCCCGAAGAAGAATGAGGTGGTGGAGCTGGTGTGCGAGAGCTTGGCATTTAAGGGGAAGGGCGTCTGCAAAATAGCAGAGTCAGGATTTGTTGTGATGTGCGACAGAGCTCTGCCCGGGGAAAGATTTATTGGTCGTATCACAAGAATTAAGAAAGGCCGTTTTGCCGAGGTTTCTACTATTCTTCGCTGTCTTTTACAATTTGGAAAAATATTTTTCACTACCAGTTATCACCAGATATTGCATGAAATGATTTTATTCATGTCAATCAAAATGGTCTTAGGGAAAATCAGGAGCCTTTTACAATCAGGTGGTCTCATGGATTTTATTTTGAAGTAGCAAGTAATGTTAAAAAAGCCAATTGATAATTTGAAGAAGTTGGTGGTTTTGTTAAATTTGTAGCACGAGCTAATTCTATCAAAATATGTTGAGAATCTAAGATTTTTGAGATGCTTTCCTATAACACCATGTGGAAAAAGTACCCTTCAAACTGGAAGGGTAAATTTCAATCGTGCTGTAGAAGAAAGTGTTGAAATTTTGAGAGCTAAAAGATACGGTTTCCTATTTGTTAGGATAGGATTCCAGTTTATCTTATTGTAAATTTTAAATGCAAATGAAAAAAGAAAAAGACAGGCAGGATAAGGCTGTAAACATTATTATTAAAGGATTGAAGGACTACAACAAGAAGGAGAAAGCAGACATTATAGCAAGCGACTTCTTTAAAGACCTGCTAAAATGAATAGGATATATCAATCAGGCAAGGGTGGAAAAAGTATAGGAGGAATTAATAGGCATGGAAGAATTGTCATGAGAAAAATAGAACACAAGGACATGATATTAAGGAGTACAGGGTTTTTTACAGGTATGCATATACATAGACAAAGTCTTGAACATAGCTCAACAAGAAGAGAGAAGAGAAGAATGGGAACACGAGATGCCCAAGAAATGGGCATAGTTGCAGAATGAGAAAACCCAAATCAGCAACCAATTGTCACACAAGAAATAGAGATTCGACGTCCCTTGGGAGTACTTGAACATGATAAGTTGGAATTGTAGGGGTTACCCTTGAAGAAGAGGTTTTGGGTTGGGATCCATAATAGATGGGAATGACATTATCATTCTCACGGAAATGCATGAGCATGATGGCTGCAAATATCCAAAATTGAAAGGATATAAGAAAATTTCAGTTTGGAATGTAAGGACTGAAATTGGTAAAGGATAGTGGGGTAATAGTGCTAAATAGAGAAACATGTCGTGGGATCATAAAAATGGAGAAAGAAGACCCAAATAAAAGATACATATTACTGAAATATATTTGCTTGTTAGTTTGCACTAAGAGGTTCAAAGACATAAGAAAATAAATTTAGATTGTGAAGACCTTTATGTGTTGCTAAAAAAGACATATTAGTTCTAGTACTTGGGAAATATTCATATATGGGACTTCAATATGGGGATAACAAAGAATCAAAACCTTCATTTGAGGAGTGAGGACAGAGAGAACAACAATCTATTATGGCTGGAGGAAGGAGGCCAACTTTGGGAAAGAACGTCACAAGATGGAGATGGAGATGGCCAACTTGAGCTTTCTGACTTAGGTTGTGAACTCTTTCCTTATACTCCTTTAAGTCTTAAGTTCCTCCTTGAGTTTGTCCCGAGTTTTGGTGCTATGCACTCCACTTTGCTCATATGCTTCCTTACTTGTTTCTAGTGTGCAATGTAAGTGATCTCAAGACAACACTTCCTCAATTTCAGACCGAATGAGGGTTCTTAATGCCCTATTTTTCAATGTCCAAATCTTTCAATGACTTATTCAAAGCCATTGCAATTGAAACTTTACTCTTTGATTCTGACTCTCCACATCTGCATGATGTATTTTATCTCTTCCGTAATCCTAACAAGATTGAATTTTGATTCAAGAATTCTCTTTCCTCTTACCCCAATAGGATAGAATTATTGTATAACACCAGCGAAGTAGGCAAAATTAAAGGTGGTCCTTGTTGTGTGTGTGCAACACAACAGATGGTCCACCTAGAGATAGAGAGGTAGAGAAAGAAGTAGAAAAAGATAAAGAGAAGGAAAAAGAGAAAGGCGATGAGCAAGAGGTAGAGATAGAGGTGATTGACCTTGATTCATCTGGCCTTCAGCTTGACCCTCCTCAACTTCCTCAAAATGTAACAAATAAGGCTGCTCTCAAGGGCAAATCCCTCCTTTTCCTTTCAATCTGCAAAATGTTGCTAAAATATCTCTATTAAGGAGGGTTCTGCAATTCACATCTCCCAGCTCCCAATCAGAAACTGGAGCTGTAGGCAACTCTTCCTCTCCTTCATGGTTAGAGAACACTCTCTCAAAGAAGAGAAAAATAGTGCAGTAAGTTTACTTGATGACAACATTGTAGGGTAGTTGCTACAAAGGATTCCCAAGCCTAAAAAGTTGAAAACTACAGAAGGCTAATGGAGGACAGTGATACTGGGCACTTATTTGTAGAAATTGCACACCCTTCAGCTCAGAAGGAACCCAACCAGGCCACAAAAAGTGACTATAACATGATTAAGTTTGATTGGGGCCTCCGAGCAGGGATGGGGATGTCTACAATTTTTCAAGTTACAACTTCCAAATTAGTAGAAAGGACAAAAAAAGACAAACAAGATAAACTTGAGCTAAAGAGAGCTGCTGAGCTGCTTACTAGTTGTTTGAAATCTTTGGTAGACCCTACTCCCCAGCCAATCAGCCAAGCAGGTGCTTCTTTTGACCCAAGCTTAGTCGCTGGGAAAGAAATGGTAAGCAAGGTGCAAAAAGATAGCTCCTATGGCAGAGTTACCCAAGAATGGGTAAAAGACATAAAATCTAAAGGTCCTACATTCATAGAGCAGATATCAGAAAGGTAAATGAAGATCTGATTTTGTTGAGAAATTCTATAAATACTGAAATTATAAACACCAACATGAGGAGTCTATCTGGCTGCAATCTGATCTAGAATTTAAAGACATTTTGGATATGGGCTTAGACAAGGCAGCAACAGGGCAGATTGTTCCAGGTGTAGATGATACTCGGTGTATTATGTGAGGGAGAGTATTGAGTGGAAAGACTCTTTCTTGAAACAAGATATCAAGGAACAAAGTAAACTATTAAATGTATGCAACAGTGTCAATGCTGATATCCACAAGAAGCTTTTAGACATTGGGTACCAGCTTAAGAAAAAGGATAATACTGGTGATGCCACGGTAGATGAGTTGAATGAAGAATTTGAGAAAAAACATAGAAGAGCTATCCAGTGAACATGCCTTTTGCCAGGAAAATTTGAAGAAATTAGCAAAAATTGATGCTGTTTCATGTTGTTATGAGAATCACCCAGCCAATTTCATTGCCAAGATAGACAACGTTCACAGCAATAAAGCTCTATGGAAGTGGAGAACCAAAAACGTGACAATTCCACAACACATCGAGATCCCAGCTGTCACTCATGCATTGAAGAATTACAAAGCTAGAGCAAAATCACCTCAGCAAGTGCCTGTGGATGGAGCCAATGTAGGTCCACAAGACTTGCCACCTCAGCCATAGTCTTTTGTTTTATAAGATATTTAAAAGCTTATAATGTTTAAAATTTATTAAACTTTTTAATTATTTTATTTTAAAGAAACAGTTTCAAGGCTTTGTAGTGGTTACATGTGCGAGTCTTTACATATGTAACCAAAAGACATTGGAAGGGTTCAAATTTTTGATCCTCATCACATTGTAGTGTGATAGTGCGATACGATCAGAAGAAGGAAATAATAAAAGATTTGCCCATTTTGAAGGGATTCACAAGTCAGTGTGCATGTGAGTTTGAATGTTATGTTGTGATATTTATTTGCAAGTTTGTGTGCTTCGATTAATATCTGGTTATCAGCTTTCTCTGTGAACATGATATCCATTAACTAAGCATTCATCTCCTTACATTGTCTGGTGTGAAGAGCATACATAAAATATTGAGGGTGGTGGTGGGGGGGAAGGGGGAAAGGGTGAATCAGTACTTTAAAAACTTCTAAAAACATGAAACTTCATAAAACATAGAGAGAGCAGACATCAAGACACAAACACCAATTTTCTTGTGGAAAACCCTTTCGGGTAAAAAACCATGGCACACAAAGCTTTCATTAACAAATGGGCATCAACCCGAATTACAAAAGTGAGCACCAACTCACTGAGAGCATCAACTCTCCATGAAGCACCAACATCAATCAGCTGAGGCACCAACCTTAGTTTGAGCACCAACTCAAAAATACACTTTAATCACAAGTCACATTACACCAATCAGGAGGTTCGATGATCATTATAACCTCCCAAAACTTTTCCAGGGACTTAACATTCAATCTCCTTAAACTGTAGCAAGGCATCATTGAGGCAATATCCAAAATGCAACAATATCATACAAAATAATCTATTTGCTGGCCTTTCAACAACTCATTCCCACAAGCTTTCTCTCCCTTCTTAAAACAACCTGCCACACCATTAAACTCAATATTGATTCATAGTTGCTGGAAGTACATTAATGTTCGTTCAGTGAGAAGACACCTCCAATAGCTAGTAACAATTCCACGTGCAGCCCAACTGGGATACATTGTAGCAGAATCAGTCTTCAAAGTCTGTGCACAGGTCTGAGATGTATCATAAATTTTGACTTTCCAGCATTAACAGATACAATGACACTCAGCAGAGATATATCTCCGAATATGTCTCTCTTTGAAATAAGCTCAAGCATGAATACATAAGATTTGTGAGTGGAATACACTTCACGCTGCCCAAAAATTGGTGTACAATTTCAGCACTCAGAAAATTGTCACATCCAGTAAGAATGGCAAAAAATACTCAGCTTATCCACACGTCCCATTTTCCTCACACCTTTCTTAGAATGTGAATAGCAACAAGTTTAGGAATCCACATGTTCTGACAATTCTTCCTTATGCAGCGCCTTAAATTTCTTCTTGTAAACTCCCACGGCTCCCCACTCTTACATGATGAACACAAACCCAGCATATCCGCTGACCAAGAAAGACAAAAGGCTGAATAAAAAATAGATTCCTCATAATAAAAAAACAGTTCTTAAATTAGCACCAAGTTAACGCCTGCCCAAAATAACATTTGCCACAAAGCATGATTCATTCATGAAACATTATAAAGATTGATGCCATGCCAAAATAAAGAAATTCTGACAAGCCATGCCAAAATTAAGAATTTCTGACAAAAATGTATGGGATGAACGTAGATTGATATAGCCGCCAACAGCCAAAATCAAATCGCTGCATATAAATAAGGTAGTCATGCCAATGTAGTCAACTTGCTTCTTCAAAGGATGACGTGGCAAATGATTAATCTGATTTGGCACAAAGAATGGACAAGTAAGCCGCTGACTTAGACAAGCAACCAGCTCAAACCGACACCCAAGTAGCTCAAACACACAACTAAGTAGCTCAACCAGACAACCAAGTAGCTCAACCAAGCAGCCAAGTAGCTCAACCAAGCAACCAAGTAGCTTAATCAAACAATGAAGTAGCTCAACCAAAAAATTGCTAGACAACCTTCATCATCAACCTTTGACATCAATGACAAAATATCCAAGAATCTCCCCCTTTGTCATTGATGGCAACCCAACCTGAAACCAAACCAACTCTGAAACAATGTTGTTCCCCTGACTTACTAGTTACTACTTCCCCTTTGACATCAATGACTGAAACCAACCTGTATAACTGAAATTTTGGGGCTAATAGAATGTGACAATGAAAACTCCCCCTAAGTTCAAAAAACAATTTAATGATGGAGTGAAATTACTCCCAACTTCTTCTTTTTGATATTGTAAAGAATGTATAGATTGTTAGCAGCCCTTCTTGCATCAACAAAATGTTTACTATCTTTTCTAATCTCACAACAGTCTAAATTAAAAACCAAATTGTTTCCTTGATCACAAAATTGCCTCACACTTGATAAATTGTGTTTTAGGTCTTCTACAGATAAGACATTCTCAACTTTTGTCTCACCATTATTCAAAACATGTGTAGCTGTACCTTTGATTTTGCAAATGTATTGCCTCCAAATCTTACCTTACCTCCATTAGTGCTTTTGAGAGTAATAAACTTACTCTTGTCTCCAATTATATGCTTAGAACAACCATTGTCAATATACCGTGTCTTTTTCATTTTGTGTAAGAGAGGCTGTTTGCACAATCAGAGATTCAACTAACACATCCTTTTCCTTCTTCTTCCAAACCTTAGCAACCTCCTTTTCTTTGTCTTCTTTTTCAACCTTCTTGTTCTGCTTAGAGAAATCTGCCATACCAAGCTTTTGCAATGTGACCAAAGTTATTACATTTATAACATATAACATTGTAGTTCCTTGGAGGAGCAAAAGAATTTCTACTCATAAGTCTGAAATCATTTCTTGCAAACATTCTATAGTTTATTGTTTTGTGTCCAAAGTAATTGCAAGAGAAACAATAACAATAAAAGAAAGAATTATTAAAACTGTTCATCCATGTTGTTTTGAGAGAGGAGGCTTCTTGAAAGCGTTATTTCTGGTTTTTGATGATGAATCCTTTGAGCTGTTATCATTGATCTTCTGTTGTTCTTCTTTTGTAGCTTTAGAACTTTGACCTTTTTCAAGGCCAACTTCACCTTTATTAGTAGGTAATTTTTGTGAGTCAATCACCTTTTTCAAAGACATGGGACTTTTCTGATCAATCTTCTCATGATTCCATTGTGTCAAAGATTTATCCAGCTTTCTAAATGACACAATTTCAGCTTCAAGTCTTTCACAATCTTCCTTGAGCTTAAGCTGTTTTATGATTTCTTTTATTTTCTTTGTTTCTTCAACCTGAATCTTCAAATCATCTATCAACTTCTCTGCCTCTCCAAGGGCTTGAGATATCTTGGTATTTACCTCATTCTCTTCTTGTAGCAGCAACTTCAAGTTCTGATTTTTCTTTCTAAGTTTCTTGATTTCGTTTAAAGCATTTATTAGCTCTTCTTCAAGATTTACTTCTTCCTCACCTTCATCAAAATAGTCTTCATCTTCTTGATTTTCAGTGTTAGTTTCTTCTAGGGTCATGAATAAACATTCATCATGTAAGGATTCCTCATCACTATCATCTAATGAATAACTTTCTTCCTTAGAATAGAGACTCTTTTTGAAATTCTGAGTCTTCTTTTGCTTTCCCTTGTATTTCTTTTTGTTGAACTTAGATTTCTTTTCATATCTGCTGTCCTCACTTTTCTCATATGGACATTTGTAGCCAAATGTCCTACCTTGCCACAGTTGAAACACTTGAAAGACAACTCACCTTTATATTTACTAGAACCTTTCTTCAACTTCCTCATAAAATGTGCTTCATCAGAATCAGATTATTTATCAAAACATTCACTAGACACACATTCCTTATCTTTTCCTTTCTTCGAGGCTTTGAAAGTTGTCTCCCTTTTGGATGATGAATTAGACCATGAATCTTGTCAAGATCAGCCATCTCTTCAATTGCTGAAACTTATGTATCAAATCTCAAGGGTAGAGATCTTAAGATTTTCTGAACGACAACATTTTTTTCACTTTTTCGCCTAGGCCCTTGAGAGAATTTATGACTTCTTCAACTCTAAAAAAATAAGCAACAACGTTCTCTTCTTCCCGCATCCTAAGATTTTGAAACTGCATCCTATGAGTTTGTAGCTTGGCCTTTTTAACCTTGTCATCTCCTTCATATGTATTTTGAAGTTTTTCCCACGTCATGAGCTATATCACAATGCATGACCTTCACAAATTCTGTCTCTGATAAGCCACACAGGATTGCATTCATGGTTTTAGCATTGCTTTCAAAAGCCCTCTTCCCATTAGCATCTGTTGGAGGATTTGGAGGGATTGTATAATTGGATACCACGTTGTTCCAAACATCAAAACCAAGGGACATAAGATAAGCTTTCATTCGCACACTCTAGAATGCATAGTTGGAGCCATCGAATAAGGGGTGCTCTGTTTGTGGCAAGACCTTCAAGAGCACTCATGTGTGCTATTAGGATCAACCTCCAAGCTTTTGAGCTCTATTTTCGAAGGTATACCAATTGAAGAGCACACAAAAACTATTGAGAGGGGGGGGGGTGAATCAATCTTTTAAAAACTTCTAAAAACATGAAACTTCATAAAACATGGAGAGAGCAGACATCAAGACAAGCACCAATTTTCTCATGGAAAACCCTTTCGGGTAAAAAACCATGGCACACAAAGCTTTCATTAACAAATGAGCACCAACCCAAATTACAAAAGAGAGCACCAACTCTCCTTGAAGCACCGACATCAATCAGCTGAGGCACTAACTTCCGTTTGAGCTCCAATTCAAAAATATATTTTAATCACAAATCACAATACCCCAATCAGCAGGTTCGATAATCATTTTAACCTCCCAAAAATTTTCCAGGGACTTAACATTCAATCTCCTTTAATCTGTAGCAAGGCATCACTGAGGCAGTACCCAAAATGTCACAATATCATGCAAAATAATCTATTTGCTGGCCTTTCAACAACTCATTCTCACAAGCCTTCTCTCCCTTCCCAAAACAACCTGCCACACCACCAAACTCAATATTGATTCATAGTTGCTGGAAGTACATTAATGTTTGTTCAGTGATAAGACACCTCCAGTAGCTATTAATAGTGCAACCCAAACTGGGATATATTGTAGCAGAGTCAGTCTTCAATGTCTGTGCATAGGTCTGAGATGTATGATACAATTTTGACTTTCCAGCATTGACGGATACAATGACACTTAGCAGAGATATATCTCCAAATACGGCTTTCTTTGGAATAAGCTCAAGCATGAATGCATAAAATTTGTGAGTGGAATACACTTCACGCTACCCAGAAATCCGCATGCAATTTCAGCACTCAAAAAATTGTCACATCCAGCAAGAATGGCAAAAAATACTCAACGTAGCTTATCCACACATCCCATTTTCCTCATGCCTTTCTTAGAATGTGAATAGCAACAGGCTTAGGAATCCACACGTTCTGACAATTCTTCCTTCTGCAGTGCCTTAAATTTCTTCTTGTAAAATCCCATGGCTCCCCACTCTTACACGATGAACATAAGAGGCTGAATAAAAAATAGATTCCTCATAATATAGAAATAATGGTTCTTAAATTAGCACCAAGTTAATGCCTGCCCAAAATAACATCTGCCACAAAGCATGACTTATTCACGAAACATTATAAAGACCGATGCCATGCCAAAATAAAGAAATTCTGACAAGCCATGCCAAAATTAAGGATTTCTAACAAAAACGTATGGGTTGAAGGCAGATTGATATAGCCACCAACCACCAAAATCAATCTCTGCACATAAATAAGGTAGTCATGCCGATATAGTTGACTTGCTTCTTCAAAGGATGATGTGGCAAATGATTAATCTGATTTGGCACAAAGAATGGACAAGTAAGCTGCTGACTTTGACAAGCAACCAGCTCAAATTGACAACCAAGTAGGTCAAACACACAGCTAGGTAGCTCAACCGGACAACCAAGTAGCTCAAGCAAGTAGGCAAGTAGCTCAACCAAGCAGCCAAGTAGCTCAAGCAGCCAACCAAGTAGCTCAACCAAAAAGTTGCTATACAACCTTGATCATCAACCTTTGATATCAATGACAAAATATCCAACATGGTGAAATATCAAATTGAAAACTTTTAAGTCTTTCACTAATATTTCAATTGATGTGTTGGAAATATCGTGTGAAATTGGTTATGTTCATAGTTATTTTCAATCTATTTGTTGAAAGTTGTCGCAAATATCCATTTCTTGTTTTGTTTTGATCCTGTGATCGCTTTATTTCATGGCTATGAGTAAATGTTAGTTATCGTTTCTTGCTTTCTAGTTAAAAGCATACCCCAATTTTAAATTCCAAAAAATCAAAATTTGATTTTATGAGGGAGCTGTACATCATGAAAATTCAGAGGGAAGCTAATTGATAACTTACCCAACTGTTAGTTAATGGTTTGTCTTTGTATTTGGACAAAATAGAGTCAGTGAAGTCATTCATCAAAAAAGGACAAATCTGTGAACCAACATTATCTAAAACTGTATAACAATGGGAGAAAAAGTTGACACTAATATCTTCTAATCTGAGTGATTATTGCTAGCAACAGCAATGTTTTGGACAGGTAACATGCTTTTTTTCAGCATGCCACTGTAAACTCTTGATGATAATTCATATTATGACAATGACAATCTTTTGCAAGTTGGTCTAGTGTCATGACACTTAGATATGTCTATAAACATGTCTGATAAACAATTTATGATTCTAACTTTCTCATGTGGTTCCTAATATACCTCGAAATTAATAGATTCAAATAAGTGAGGATGTCTAACATGGGAAACAGGGAAGAGCTAGAAGTATTGTCATGTATCACATTTGGGCTGCTACACTAAATGGTATCAAGTATCAACAATCACATACCAAAAATCCTGTTCCTGACAGAAGGCTCATCAATCTGCGCTCTAGTAGTATCCTGCTTTTTTATAGTTGAGTTCTATATTAGGTTTTTAGACCTTTTACTTGTGTGTAACAATTTGAAAGAATATTTGTAAAAATTTATACTAGGAATGAGGATTTCATGCCATTAGATTAATAAAGTTATATCTAATGATTATATAATATTGTTTTTCATAAAGTGCTTATCTGCTAATTTGATGATCAACTGAAATGCCATATACGTGTGAATGTCTGTATTTCTGAAATTTTGACTAACAAAAATTTGAAAATTGTCTCTTGCATTTGATTTAATTTTGCATCCATTCTTTTTGTTTGTTTTGTTTCTCCATTTTTCTCTTTAACATTTTTAATTTTGTTGTATGTATGTCTGTTGTCATGACCCCCCCCATGACACCAATAGTCACAGCCTCACCAAGTAAATTAAGTAACATCCACACAAAGAAAATTGTCACCTAACCAGCACTGATGCTTAGAATGGTTTAAACACATCAAAATCATCAAAGAGGATATTGCATAGTACCGATTAGTATTGATTGAATGAAATATTCCTTTACTGGCACCATTCCGATTAACATATACCTACGATTGTAACTAGGGAAGGATGACAAATCATAAGTAACAATAGTACCCATTGGATGCGATTCATATATTGAATGTTTACACTACGTACTTCGAAGTTGATATTACTCAGTAAGAGTTCTGGTATCCAATATCTCTATAACAGTGGAGTTAATTGGTGGGCATGGAAAGATCAGATATTTTATTGTGATGGTTTGTACAATATTCTCAGTCTTGTGAAGTCCGACAACCACTTTGCATTGGATGTAACAGTGCAATGAAGAGGAGTCTGAAAATTGTCACTGTTATTATTCCTTCCACCTTCCTATGTTGGAAGTCAATTAGGAACTACAAACACCGATTTCATTCATCTCAGCAAAGTCTCTTAGCATGAACAACTAGAATAGAAGCATAAGATAATTAAAGTTGTTAATGAGAGATGTGATCAAGGAAAAGAAGCAAGTAATTAATCAAGCGATTAAGGAAGAAACACGTCTCCTCACAAGGGTCACCTCTCCTCCAACAGGTAACAAGATATTAAAGAAGGAGGAAGTGATGGGAAAGGGAACTTTGGATATAGACTTTGCAGACCCAAAGGGAAGGAATGAACTATCGATAAGAAAAGATCATTAAGTCTGCCAACAAAGATAATAAAGGGGAATCAAACATATCAGATCAGAATTGTTATTAAGTTACAGGCGATAACATCCTTGTTCTTGGTGGTATGCATGGGGATGTGCTTAATATATGAAGCCTGATAATGTTATTATGCAGAATTTAATAATGATATAAACTACAGCAGATAATATATTAATTACAATTATAACATTATGTGCTAATTGTTCTACATTAATATATTTATATATATATATATATATTAATAATATCTAAAAATAAATAAAACTATATAAATATATTAATATAAATGTATATATATATATATGTTATATTACCAGTGATAATAAATCCATCAAATACATATATATATATATATATATATATATATACACTGTTACTATTAAATATATTAAATCTGTGGTATATGAACAATGCTTACATTGAAGTGTCAATAATAAGATAAACAAATAAGACAATTCAGATTGATAATTATGTAATATCAGAGACATCAATAATATGTTCTTAAACTGTCCTAAATCACAACCAGTTCTATACCTTCTATTCCCCAAGAAGGTAGTGACATAGATGTTGCTCTTGGTAATTGACAGTGTATAAATAGGGGACATTACATCTGTGAAGAATGATGGTTGTATATGCTTCAATCCAATTTTTATAATGTATGTCTAAGATTATTGTGGATTTCAAGCTCTCAAAGATTTCCTTACATTTTTAATGAATGCTATTACTATAGAACAGGATTTATATAGCTTCTGACTTCTCTAATATTTTTCACATTATTTTGTACAGGTTAAAAAACTAAAGACCCTATCTCCTCATAACAATTGTGTGATAGCTCCTTGTGAGCATGCAATAGATTGTGGAGGCTGTAAGACACAGAATCTTGCATATGAGGCCCAGGTCAAGGCAAAAGAGCAGCAGGTCCGTGAATTAATGGTTCATATAGGAAGGTTTCCTATCCAAGGACATGAAGACTATATGAAGCCTATTGTACCTTGTGATGTGCAGTTTCACTACCGTAACAAGGTGGTGCTTGTTTACAGTGTATTTTTGGTGTCAACTTTCCTTGTCACACCTCTTTTCAAGTTTGCATTTTGTGAATATTTTGAAATTGCATACATTTTTTTAGGCATCCTAAAATTGCATTGCATGGTGCTTGTGGAAATTTATTTTGATCCTTGAGATCTATCGAGAAATCATTTGACTTCTTTATGGTGACTTAATGACATTTGTTTATTTTTATCAATAGTAGTCACAGGCTATGTTAATGGTTTAATACACTTGTTGCTTTTGAAGTGAACATATGTGACTTAGGATTAAAAATTTTAAAAAGGCCAAGCTTATATCTTCTGTTTTGGTAAATACCAAATGTACTTTGAGGTATATCACTGGTTGTTTCCAGTTACTCATAATTGACATTACCTGTGTTGAAAGGTTCTGGATGCATTTTTCTTAAGCTTTTTGTATCACTATAATATTTTTGGAAACCAAGCTTATGATTTGATATAAATTCACTGATAGTTGCAGGATCTTTTCTTAAGTTAATGAATAACATGTTAAGCGACAGCCTGCATGATTCATCTTTAGCTTCCACCTAAAATTTGAGGCAAGGACATTATCTGTTATTCTCTAGTGGCTGGTATAACTGTGCTTATGTATACTTGCTTGAAGTCATTGCGTCTGTTGTTTTCTGTGCTGATATTGTTTGCATGATGCAGTAGATGTACCTTTCCATGTTGATGTTGTGGTCTTTGAGCTAGCTACTAGACATCCCCACCTCAGTATTCTGCTTGAAATCATCCACAAGGTTTAGGATGTTTATAATTCTTTTTTTTTATTAGTTATATTTATGCCAGAATTTTATTATTGTCCACTCTACAGGTGGTCTGTTCAGCTTTACAAAACCTAATTTACTAGCTGTCAATATAGAGAAGAGATTTTAAGATGTGTGTTGGGTTTATCTATGTCCTAAAGTCTGATATCCAGCTGGTACATAATGACGACTCATGAATGTTAATGATTAAATTGTACACTTAATTTTTGGACACACATTACACATAAAAAATGATCATTCTTCCCATATTAGTAGGTACAACATATGGTTGCAGGGATACTTGCATCGTTGAATAAAGAAGTACTTATGCAGGGTTCATCTGGTGGGATCTGCTACACCGGATGAGTTTCTTGGGCAGACTGCTATAAATAATAATGATGCATCTTTGTGAGCTTGACCCACCATCAAAAATAAATATGGGGTGTGATATGGACATTAGACTCTGTGGAAGTAGATGGTTTGATGTAAATGGCATGATACCTGTAACATTTCTGGATAATTGACTCTATTATTCATCACAGGTATTATAATTGACACTTGATTATATTAACTCATCATCACATGGATTTGCAGGATATCTGTGGCAGTGGTTATCTGTGAAAGGTGTCTGAGTTTCCACACCAGAAGCTGTTAGCTTCACTTACTACTTAATCATAAATACATCCATTAAATTTCTTATGTTACATTGCTGTACTTATCAAGTCAAATTGACTATATTGGTTGGCTGAGACTGAGAATAAAGTGGCCGAGAGTGCAAATATCTTAATCTTTTAACTCTCACCCTTTTGTTTTTGACTTTTAATTTTTTTTAGTCTCCCCTTCATACTTTTTGATATTACCTTTTATTTTTGCCACTTTAGTAATATTTTCTAATTTAAATATTTTAATAATTTTTTTTTTCTTTTACCTTTTGTCCATATATTTCCTCTTCAATTTTAATTTTCTCACCCTTATCGCTCCATTATTTTTTTTCCCCTTCAATTTTTTAAATGTTAATTTTTTCAACATTTCTCCTTTTCCCCAGCAATGGTGCCAAATGTTTACCTGGGTGGGTTTATGTTACTTACATATGGAGTAAACGGAATGTAACTTACATAACATGGAATATCAGAACATAGAAGTACCAAGTACATATATAACTTCAGAAAGATAAAGATTTTTGAAAGATGCCAACTAGGAGATGGCTCAATTCTGATTTGTTTTGTTTCAAAATCAACCTTTGACCAGCGTATTGTAGCTTGGAGTTTTGAGGAAGTTTTGAGTTTTAATGTGTTTTTGGATGATAGAATGAATAATGCAATTTGGAATTCAAGACAAGAACAAATTACAACTACTGAAACTAAATTTCAGAATATCTGATTTGTTATCAGCAATTAATAAATGCAAAGAATTGAAGAATTTCAACACTAACATGACAAATTGGCCTACTAGGGGTCCAATGCCTTGCCTGGAGGGCTTCTTTATTGACTTTATTGAAGAGAAATGCTGCTACAGGAACTTCCAAAGTGTTCCAATAACTCCAAAAAGTTTTATTCTTCAAAACAATAATTATCAAAAACAATTGAATGGATGAATAGCTGATCTAGAGCTTATTCTGAAATCTTGACAAGAGAGATCACCGAAATTGCTTCCTTTTCCCCTCTAATTTGCTGATATCATTCAAATATGCTGGGGTTTCACCAAATAGATCACCAATATGCCTTAGTTACCTCCTAACAATGATTTCACAAGCAAAAGCTGCTCCAAAACCCCTCTTATTTATTTATTTGCAATCCCAGGCTTCCAAAGATGGTACGGCTGACCTAGGAGAGGTACAGCTGGCTTAAATGTGCATTAAACTTGCTGAGAAATGTGACCAAACTGCTCAGATCTGATAATTAGACTTTAACCCTGCTGTAGCTGCTAACAAACTCTGATTTGGCCCTTATTGGCAAAATATGAACCAAAGTTCCCAGACTCGGACTCAGCTCTGACTCGGCAAGGCTGACTCGACTAGTGACTCGGCTCGAACTTGGCAATGACTCGGCAAAATAAGAAAACCCTTGAAATTTAGAGATTTTTAACGATTTAAAACTTGTTTCATACACCCATTATTGAATTAAGCTTAAAGACACTATAACATCATCAAATAGAAGCTAATTTGATCACATACATAAACATACATCCATCACATGCGTAGAAATGTAAATTGTAGCTGAAGGAATTAGAAAACATAGATATATAGAGTTATAAATGTTGTCCAATGTATATAAAATCCATGACTTCAAATGTTCCCAAACATATATGTAACTGTAAAGTGTAAACAAAAGCAAGTCTATGGCTCAGGCTCTGGCTCAGCCTCGTCTATCTGCCTCCTAGAAAGGCGTCTAAGGTAGGTCCTGGATGACTGAGTAGCCATAGTCTCTGCCTGTGATGTGCCAGTCTGAGTAGCCATAGGTGTTGGGGACGAGGGGACGTGTTTCCGGGACGGGGGGACCAAGGGCCTAAGTTTGGGGACGGAGGGGGGACGGCGACGGGGGGGTGGCGGGGTGGTGGTGCTGATATAGTTATACATATACATATAGTACTTGAAAAACTAGTTTTGAAAAGATGTATGACAGTATTACAGTATAAGAATTACATTTTCAAATGAGACTATAGGAAATTTGAAATACTAAATCTAAATACCAATTACCAAGATTTCTAAGTTGTATTGTTATATGGAGCCTAATCAGAGTCAGAGGTTAGATTTTCCCTACTTCTATCGGCGCGGTTTCCCCCTATATTTTTCAACGGGGGTTTGGGGGCAGCGCCCCCAACTTGGGGTGAAGGAGCATCGCCCCTTGCGGGGTCAAGGGGCAGCGCCCCTTGCGCGTTCCTTGTCGCGATACAGGGTGGGGTCGAGGGGCAGCGCCCCGCGAGGCCAAAAATACTTTTATTATTTTCTAAAGGCGTCGGGTGTTATAAGAAAGGGAAATGGCGAAAAAAGTCATTAAAAAATGTTATGTTTTTTTTTTGTTTTTTTTTACTGCACTTTATTAAGTGACTCCAGCCGGGTCACGACCCTCGGACTCGGCGAGTCAGGCGAGTCACGCCCTCTGACCCGTCCGAGCCCGGGTTAGGGTCACCGTGACCCGGCAGGGGTCACCCGGCCCGCTGACTCTCGTGACTCGCCGCGAGTCACGGAACTCTGATATGAACATTCCAAGCAAAATCGATATCTTAAATATGAGGGGGATTTCATTCTCTCACCCAAATCTGAAGGTTTACGTCTCCAAATTCAGTTTAGACACCTGCAATAGACGTTGCAGACCTGCAAATGCAAAAGCTCTCAAAAATAATAAACTCCAATCATGCCCAAATGGTACGTACAATGCTCCTTTATTCCTGTTAGCCCTAAATCTAACTTCCGTTGGCATCTTTTTAAGATTCCAATGGAATCTTCTTTCCTTCAATTTGGATATAAAAACTTGGGGAAGCTCATAACATAACATGGCCACTTTTTAATTATTTATTCTTGCCTAGGAAATCGAACCATGGGTGCACTTAATGATTTAACTTTATAAAGTTACTTTTATGAAAGTTACTATTTGGCATAAAGCAACTCATTAGTTTATAACTTATATAATGCACTTTCATAAAGTTACTTTATAAGATTTTCTAATTATAGAAAAAGTAACTCTATAATGAATTGTTATAAAGTGCCTAAGATATAAAACCACCCAAGTCACAAAAATGACTAAGTATAAGACCTCCTTGGTGGCAATATCATCTGCCATCCACTGATTTCACTTGCGTAGATGGCTAACAAGTGAAACTAGGACTCTTGAGTGATCACTGGAAAAAATGGGGACATTACACTTTTATTCCAATATGCAATGTGTACACGACAATGATAACAGGTCCTTGAGACTTCCAAAATGAGTACATAAAAAGTAGTCTGTGGTTGGTTAAGATTACCAACCGTCAAGAACTGTCAAGTAACAACTACTCGTCAGGGACAATAAACACCATTACATAACATAGCTGACTAACTACTACACATCTAACCCTTCAGCTAACCAATATCTATTTATAAACAAACTCGGCATAATCTGCTGACTACAGAGTTTTTGGAGTGTAACGCTACTATGTCTTTGATTCTTCCAAATAATGAGCATTCTGAGATCTTGTATTGGTACTCCCACAATATTTGATGGTGATGTTGTTGGCTCCTCCAATGTGTGCTGGAGTACAAACACTTGATGGTATTTGTCCACTGCTTTGGCTGCCAACTTTAGTCTTCATCAGCTACAACCACTTTGAGGGGTCCTCTAGTACAACAATTGATAATTGTACTTTATTTCAGGTTACCGTGTTAGCTTTACCCCTGATTGCCTATGTTTTTGTTTTCTTGCTTTATTTTGTTTGCCTTGACTCAAGGGCCTTCCTTGCTCTAGTACTTTTCTATTGTAACAGTTGTGAGGTCCAGTCCCTTTGACCTATTCTTGGTCACTCATAGATATAATGTGGCATTAGATTCGAACTACGTGCAAGGAGATCTGTTTGTCTCCATGCATCAGATTAAGATCTGTAGTTTTGTGTAAGGCACTTGAGAGTCACTGCCTTACAAGTGTCAATATTCTGTATCCATGCTTGCTGAACCTGTGAGACATTTGGTTCCCACATGTTGAGAACAGGTAAAAGAAAGATGTAAATGCTTTAACAAATTTGGAAGACCATTGTGTACATTAAACCAAGGGAGTGTCTATCTAAGCACTAACTGTGCAAATATCCACTATCTATTAAAGGCCAACTTTTATCAGCAATGAACATTGATATAGTTTTTTTGTTTCTATCTACAATATGTGTTAACTTGGAACAAATATAATTATTAACTTTAATCTTTGATACCATTTACAATTTTTGCTGCTGTTCTTTAATCTATGAAGGCGATTAGCTGAAAAGATAAATGTACAACTTCTCAGTAAAATTGAGAAAAATAGAGAGTTCAAGCCGACAGGCACTTCGAAATATGATCCATTATCTCTCCATGCTGATTTTATTTTAACACTTCTGGAATCAACAACTTGCTAGAGAGAAAATATGGAATGAAGTATAATCCAGAGCCAGTGAAATGCTGATTGTCTGAGCTATTGACATTAAGTTCTTGGACTCTAAGAAAGATATCCTGTGTATTCTTGCATGACAATTGAAAGTGTTAAAGAATGGGCCTTTTTAAAACTGTTGGAAAGGAGTTTAGTGCCATATAAGAGACTTTACCACAATGACATGTTCTACACACTTGGTTATTTAGATGCGACTTTAAAAATGTTCTCTTATAGTGATTTGTTTTGCAAATCTGTATATTCTGATGAATGCTATTTTTCCATTTATGAAATACCCTGGGAATTGTTTGGTGGCATGTCTTCTGGTAATTTTTTTTTGGTGTTTCCAGATGTTTTTTGGTCCCACTCAAAAAAGATTTGTCACATTGATATAATCTACAGACGTACGTTATTTTTTTCCAGCATATATTCATCAGCAGGTTTGCTGTTTTTAGCCCACTGTGAGAAGGTAGCTGATGTTAGTTCTAATTAACTTTGCAGATGGAGTTTTCATTTGGAACGAAAAGTTGGTTACCTGAAGATACAATAAATGGAAAAGATGGCAGAGAAATGAACAAACCCGCCTTAGGACTTCATGTGCCAGGGTGCTTTGATAAGATTCTCCCTATCAAAAATTGTTTGTTACAACACAAAGTAGCGAATCATGTAAGTTAACCTTTTATTCATTTTGATATTTATTTCTCTCAGCCGAAGTTTTGAGTATCAGTAAACAGCTTCTATCAATGATTTCTTATATGTACTTATTTTGATATGATGCCTAGTTGTCAAACAGTTTGTTGGTGAGTATTTGTGAGTTCAAGTCCAAGTGAGAAAAACCAAATAAATTTGGTTTTAACTTGTGAGACTGGATTGATTTGGATGTGCATGAGTGAGATAAAGTAAATTTGCTTTAACAGTGAGTACTTGTGGTGTGAATATTTCTACCTGGAAGTCTCTCTCTCAGAAAGGCAAGGCCTCTGTACTTAGTTTCAGCAGTACAATAATTTCCATAATATATTTATTTGTCAGGTGTTCTAGAGTAAAAATCTCTGTAATTAGCTTCTTATTTGTATCTTTGAAAGTATTGTAGTAAGGATAAGTCATCTATTTGCTCTTGTAACCTTGTTACTTAAATTTTGACAAATTGAGCTATCTTCTTTTTATCACAGTCCTGGCTTACATTTAATACTCTTTCCATTCTCTTATCTACAAACTAGTCATTTTATACTTCAATTCATTTCCTTATCCTATTATATGATTCAAAAATTAATCTGCAAGATGTCACAGACCTGGTCATTTGGCTCTTTCTCTTTCTCTATTGCTTTTGTTGCTTTTATACCAATTAGAACATCATAGATCTCCTTATCTTTCATTTTCATTCAGGTCTGCAGTATACACCTCTTCCATTCCCTTGGCATGTGGACCATCATACCTGATATATATGGCCAGGATACAGCTTGGCTAGTGTTCCCACCTGTACCCAGAATGAAAGTTAATTTCAGCTGCGGCAGATATGCATGGATGCTGCACTGTTGTCATTCATTTCACATTCAATTTGATCTAGACAAATATTACTAAACCTAAAAAGTAAAAAATCCTACTTTTTTTAATTAAATATAATGGCTCAGCATTTAAAATCGCAAGGAGCATAGGCATTTGGAGAGATTTCAGCTTTCAGAGACTGTAGCAGCAGAGGTGTGCGCAGAGCCATTTGAAGACATTTTACAGATAGCAGCAGCAGAGGTGTGCGCAGAGCCACTTGAAGACATTTTACAGATAGCAGCAGCAGAGGTGTTTTTTTAATTCTCATTCTTCCCTTCTTGTCAACAGTCTTGCCTCTCTTGGGTTGCTGTCATTGTTTGAGCGTTTTCTTCTCCCTCTTCCTCTCTGCCACCATGTCTTTCTTTGCCACCTCCCTCAGCATCTTCCTGTCCTGCTCTTGTCCTCGTTGCTTCTGCTTTTATTTTGTGGCTTATTTTAGTTCTTTGCTATTTAGCAACTCATTTAGGTTTTAATAATTATAGTTTTAATGTTTTATTTTTAAAGTTATGTTTTAAAATTTAATTAATTTTTTAAGCCTAATATCTTTTTGCAAATAGTAACACAAGCGTAAGGGATCTAAGTTCTGCAAAAGATGAAATCCACCAGATTCAAATGATCTTACGCTCATTTGAATCTCAAAAGAGTGTAATATGACATTGAAAACAAACCAAACAAACTCAAAAGCCCAAATGACTAGGTGAATTCTTCCTCATATTCTTTGGAAGACCTTAGAGTCATCTGATGATTGTAAGAAGTGTGAGAATGCTCCCAAGTCTCTTCAGCAATGTCCAAGAATTTGCCTAAGGAATTCTCAGTAGCCTCAAAGCTAGATGTACACTATATTGCAATGATGATAACAAGGTACACCCAAACATGTACAATGGAGAAGGAATTCTCAAAGAGATCAAAAGATGGATATCAAGATTTAAAGCTTAAAATATAATCCTCCAAGAATCACAACCTTGAATTGAGAATAGTCCTTCTATCATTAGATGACATATAGTCCACAATTAAGATTGTATGCATAGAAAGATATCATTTTTACCCTTCAACAAGGGGTTTTGGAGCTCTAAAATCCATTCATAAAATTGCTAAGCTTTGGGCAGAACCTGTTGAATCTTCCTTTAAGGCATGTTGCATCAAGGTTTTCTTCCACATATCCATTTCTTTATCCTAATAATAAACTAATATACAGGCATCTGCTTTTCTTTTTTTGCAATGAAATCAACTTTCCAGATTGGAGATTTGTAGTGTTTTTGTCATGACTCCTTAGCTAAAGGATTGAGGTTTGAGCTAAGATGATTATTTGGATTATTAATAGTGCCTCTACAATCACCATTTTTCATACGAAAACTTTGTTTCTTCCTACATAGAGCATGATTTGAGGGGAACATGATTTCAGTTCATTGTATAGGAAACTTCCAAACTGTTAGCATCCACGCCAAATGAAGCAACTGCTTGAGGATTAATCCCTAATGACTTGTTAATAACCATAGAGTCATCATAAGTGAAGAAGCAAATGTTACAAGGGTGCAGAACTAAACAAGGTCTAAACATCATTGCCGTAGAAGACACAATACCTAGGTTAGAATCCCACAAACATCTTGGTGATATAGAAGTGGCATCATAGTTGTGGTAGCTAGTTGATACAAATACCCTAGGGGACATATCCACCCCAACTGGACCTAGAGGAAAAAGGCATGAAAATTATAAGCTAGTGGAAGGGCATGTGCCTTGATGAAAAGTGCAAGTTTTGCCAAAAGTCAGAAAAGTGTATCACAATGCAATGTAACATCCCTAACTAAAATTGAATTTTGAAAAGGTTTTTGCCAATGCAACGGCATGCAGAACTCCAAAGAGGTGCAATTCAGATTTGAATTTTCTATACCCATGTAATGCATGCCACTCTATATTAGAGTGTAACAAGTAAGTCTCAAGACCAAAAAATCTCACCCAATTCAATGACACATGCCTCTATAAAGGGATATATGAAATCTCAAAGTGATGAAGGTTGTTAAGTCTCATGACCAAAAAATATCACCCAATTCAATGACACATGCCTCTATAAAGGGATATATGAAATCTCAAAGTGATGAAGGTTGTTTAGTTAGATGATGGATGCCTGATAGAAGGCGAACATAGAATCGTTAAAGTGAGAATTTGTCTCAAATATGAGATATGTGTCCTATTGAAGATGACCATAAAATCTATCGAGTGGAATTTGCATCCTTATATTGGTGTGCGCCTATACAAAGTGCAAACATGTTTTTTCAAATAAAAACGTCATCCCATTGTGAGGTATGTGGTGATATATACAAGGATAAATCTTAGAAAAAATTGAAATCTTGCAGCCCCATTGTGAGCCATGCTTGTTCGATCTTGTAGGTAAGATTATAGAGTAAACGATTAACCCAATTTGCTCATGCAGAAGTAAGTGTATGCCAATGAATGTAATAACATATTTTCAAATTCAAAATTCTTAGATGCATTGCATTAGTGCATACCATTGAGAATGAACATTGTTTCTTGGTTTCAATGTAGATTTGGCTGCACAATACAAGGGCACGTGCCACTTAATGATGGAACATAGTTTCAGTTTAAAAATTTAGTGTGTACCATTAGCAAGAAAAGTGGGGAACAGAGATAGAACTTCTGAGCCCCAAGTATTTTTTGAGTGTTGTAGTTTATGCCCTAGACTCAATTATACAAAGGGAGCAAGGATCTAATCCGAATAGAGTAGTAACTAGTTAACTGAACATAAGAGAATATCACATAACACATCACATATAGAATTCCGGCATATTGTATCATCAATCTCAGTCAAGGACATTCATTTATCCTTATATCTCCTTTTACATCATTTGTATTTATTCTGACATCTTCATATATCGTTTTGTACACTCTTTTACATAGTCTCATACATGGTCACATATATATTCACACTTTGTTACATATACCTTTTACTTGGGATGTGACCCATCTATGCTATCCCTATCCTAGATGATGCTTGTTGATGTGTGTTTTATGCACAATCAAACATAGAATAAAGTATTGAAAACTCTATCCTCTTTTGAATAAAGACTTCTCAAATGTTGATCACTTGAGACGACTCCAAGGTTTACAATGTCAGGTCTTGACGTGTTGGATAGCTTCAATTGTTTGATGTGTTTTGCTGCTCCTTCAAAGGGACTTAACATAATTGTTCTTGAAGAGATGGAAATCTTTATCACAAGGAATGCTGTTGTACGAATGATGTTGCAATGTAGCTCTTTCCTACTACTACTAATGATATTTAAAAAAAAAGGTAAAAAGAGGTAAAGGTTTAGGAATGCTATGCTAATGCTAGGAATGCAAGAATTATGAGCGACTTCAAATGAGCTCAAGTAAGCTTTGCTTTAACATGCTAAGAACATCTCCACAAAGCTAGTGTGATCTTCTAAAGATAGCTAATGATTTTCAAATCACTACCACAAACATGGATACCTTCAAGATGAAGCATATCAATGAAGATGAGTTCAGTCAACTATGTAGGATACTTCACCATCGATGAAATATTAGTAGTATGAGCAATGAGAGTTTCACCTTCAATCATGCACACAAGTCTTTCATTCATCTAATTACTTAAGCAAATTCTATTCTATCTTTTTTTTGTCTTTTTAGATATTAAGTTATCTCATAAAAGGATGAAGAAACAAGCAAATGCTCCAAAACACAATAATTCACCAACACTTCAATGACTTTTATTTTTGGCAGCATCAAAGCAATAATTTTTCAAAACTCTTTTAATTGATCCTTTACAAATAAAATGAGTGGGGCTTATATAGTGCTCCTAAATACAATGAATGGCCAAGATTAAATTAGAATCAAGGGCCAAGATCTTGCCACCTAAACCCTAATTAGGGTTTGTTACAACAAAAACCTAATCTTATTGGTAATTATTTAATATCAGCCAATGGGAATGTGACATCCATTTGGCACAAACTTCGAGGAAATATCCTCCAATGAGAAAAAAGATGCCACATGGGATCATAACAAACTATCTTCTAGAAGTTTGTTTCCCTTATCCTTTTCTTTTGTTGCAAATTCAACGAAACTGGACACTATGAACTCAATCTCGGTTATTGGAGCAGCAGGCACGTTCTTCAACTGATCTTTCATGAAGCTTACTTCTTCTAAGGTAGAGGCAAAGCTTTTCTCCCATCCCAGCCCAAAATATTTAGTCTTGCTGGCAAGTACCATGAATGAGTGTATGCCTTCCAACTGTTTCTTTGAAGGTGATCCGACTGTCCCAAAGAATATGACTTTCACTCTCTCAATCAGCTGATCGGCATCTATGTAAATTCTTTCATTCATCTCCTTCTCAAGTATGATTTCGGCTACTTCCACAATCTTATCATGTATCATGTTTGTCTACTTGAGTGCAACCACTACTAATATCCTCGAAGATGACCTTCCTCATTTGGAGCAAGTTATACCACCGCTGGAAAACAGGCGATTGTCCATCTTTCAATATTCCTCCATTCACCAAAGTTTGCTTAGGTAAATTCTTCATTGCTTGCAGTCTTGGCATAGTGTGATCTTTGGTGAAGGTGAAAATGTCATAAGCTGCCCTGAGGATTTGAGTTCTTTCAAGAACACTTGAGACTTTATCAAATATCCTGACTAGTTCCTTCACAAATGCATTTGCTTTCTTGAAAGACTTATTTATCCAATTCTCCATTAGATTAGTTGAAGTTCTCATCTTCTCTAAATTATCGATTGAGTTTGGAGGAAGCAGCGGTGGAGGCGTGCTTGACGGATCATGTTGCCTTAATGGTTCTTTGAACTGCTGTAGGTAGCTTTTCAACGCACGGACTTCTATCTGTAGTTTCTTGTTCATCTCTACTTCTAGCTTCAACATATCATGAACTGTTTTCACAGTATCATTCAAGTCTTCCATTGCCTGCTCAGTGGTGGGAGGACCTAAATCAATAGTCTCCAAATCGTACTCTTCTGCTGTGATCTCATCTTTAGGTTTGTCTACCCTTGGAGTGGCAATTTATATTACTCGAGATCTCTGTACTATCCTTTGTTATCTTTGACATCTTAGTGGCCTTCTTTTCAGCTGTCTCTTGAGCTCTATTTAGGAAACTGTTTAAATCATCCAGTGTAAAAACCCTTCCTAGACGTATTCCCTTTTCAAAAGACAAAGTAATGGTCTGTTGCAGCAACTGGATAATTTTTGAATGGACATATCCATTCTACAGGTTCAATGGTTTATGAGATTGTCCATATTAAATATAATTTGTAAATAAATAGCCATTACTCATATGTTTCTGTTTCAGACGAATTAACAACCTTTAATTTCCCAGTGATTGAAGACCGCATCATAACAATGTATACATTCACTCTTTCCCATTGTATTTATATTCCGTAGTACATTATTCAAAACATGAAATTCACTCCACACAATAATATTATTATTGAAAACAGGGATGCTAAATTAATAGGCTATAGAATATTTGCGAATTAATATGCACCTGAAATCTGTAGTATTAATGCAGAGGAAAATACCAATCCTTCCTTTAAAAGCTTTGAAACAAAGAACTAAATTAGTTCCACAAACTGAATTCAAACTACCTGATATGTCTTCGATACTTCTTCCATTTTCCAGATATTAGAAAATAAACCATCAATAATTAAATATTAGTAAATAATGGTTTATTAACTTATTAATTATTTTATATTAGTGAATGAATTACTAACATAAAATAATTAATATTACAATGATTTATTAATTAATTTATATTAATGAAATGGAAAATTAATATAAAATAATTAATATATTTCCTTGTCTTAACTTAGACTAGGAAATTATTAGGGAACATTACAGTCTCCCCTGCCTCTTGTTGCTTGCCCACAAGCAATTGTAAATTAGAATGCTGAAGGATATGCTCATTCTCCCATGTAGCATCATCTAAAGGCAAATTCTTCCATTTGATGAGATATTCTCGGGTAGTCCTGTTCCGCAAATGTCTGTCCTGGGTCTCTAAAATCACTTCAGGAATCATGTCCAACTTCCCTTCATCACTCATTGGGGGTAATTCTTTTGAAACGGTCACTTGCTGTCCCAAAACCTTTTTGAGGCAAGATACATGAAATACATTGTGTATCTTGCTATCTACCAGTAAATCAAGTTCATATGCTACTGCACCAGCTTTCCGAACGACCGGATACGGTCCATAAAACCGAGGCTTTAATTTTTCAGTACCACTACGCTTAAGGGACGATTGCCAGTAGGGCTGTAACTTGAGATATACCAATTCACCAATTTCAAAATGTCGCTCAACTCACTTCTTATCAGCATAAATTTTCTGTTGATTCTGTGCACATTGCAAATTCTCCTTAAGTGCTTTCAAAATATCCTTGCAATTCTGAAGCAAATCACGAGTTTTGGGAACATTACTCTGATCAAAAGCAAGATCAAGAAAAGAGAATGCATCATAACCATATAATGCTCTGAAAGGAGTCATACCAATTGACATATGAAATGTAGTATTATAGCAATATTCACCCAAATATAACCAACGAACCCAAGCTTTCTGATGTCCTGCTACATAGTTACGAAGGTAACCTTCTATCCATTTGTTCAATTTTTTCTGTCTGTCCATCAGATTGTGGATGATAACTAGTACGGTGATTCAACTCTGTTCCTGTCAATCTGAAAAGCTCCCCCCAAAATATACTCAAAAATCTACTATCTCGATCACTGATTATATTCTTCGGTAAACCATGTAAATGGAATATCTCTCTAAAGAATAAGTCTGCGATCTGAACAACTGTGAATTCTGTAGTGATAGAAAAGAAGCGTGCAAATTTAGTTAATCTATCAACCACAACAAAAATACAATCTTTACCTTGGGAACTCCGTAAACCTGTGATGAAATCCATTGATATACTTTCCCATCTCTGTTCTGGTATTGGCAGCGGCTGTAATAAACCTGCAGGATAAGTATGCTCCGCTTTATTTTGCTGGCAAGTGGTGCATTCTTTGACATAACGAAGGACATCAGTTTTTAATCCTTTCCATGTGAACCTTTCTCTTATCTGACGATAAGTTTTAAAGTATCCGGGGTGCCCTGCTAAAGGAATATCATTTACTGATTGGAGGATTTTCTCTTTCAACTTCGAACCTGGAACCAAGTAAATCCTGTCCTTGTAAAAGATAACATCATTTACAACCTTATATTTATCATCCTGTACAATACCATCTAGCAAATCACATGCAAAAGAATCCTTAGAGTATTCAACCAACAATAGAGATTTCCAATCAGCTGTTACTACAGATAATGCATTTATTTCAGGCCTCCTAGATAATGCATCTGCAACAACATTGTTTTTACTCTTCACATATTCAATTTCAAAATCATAAGCTTGGATCTTACTGATCCATTTTTGTTGCCTGTCATTTAAGTCTTTTTGTCCCAAGAAATATCTCAAACTGTTATGGTCGGTTCTTACTACAAATTTGCCACCAACCAAATATTGTCTAAATTTGCCAATGAATGCATGATTGCCAACATTTCCTTGTCATAAATGGAATACAATCTCTCAAGGTTACGAAGTTTCCTGCTTTCATAAGCTATAGGATGTTTGTTTTGCATTAAAATTGCTCCTATTCCCTCACCAGATGCATCACATTCTAAAACAAAAGGCTGATTAAAAGCTGGAAGTGCAAGTACTGGGCAAGAACTCATTACCTCTTTAAGTTTCTCAAAAACTTGCTGTGCTTCCTCAGTCCATCGAAATGCCCCCTTTTTGGTAAGATCTGTCAATGGTGCCTCAAGCTGTGAAAAGCCTTTGACAAATCTTCTGTAATAACTGCATAAACCAAAGAATCCTCTTAAATCTGTAAGATTCCGTGGCGATGGCCAATCCAAAATGGCTCTTATCTTTTCCTAATGAACCTATACACCTGTAGTACTGATCATGTGCCCTAAATACAAAATTTCTGTCATTCCAAATTCACATTTAGAAGCCTTTGCATAAAGGGATTGAGATTCCATAAAACCAAGAACTATATCAATATGTTTCAAGTGATCTTCCCAGGTTTTGCTGTAAATCAATATATCATCAAAGAAAACAAGCAAAAATTTCCTTAACTGTTTGTTAAAGATATGATTCATACAGGACTGAAATGTTGCTGGAGCATTTGTTAAACCAAACGGTATAATCAAGAATTCATAATGACCATAATGACAGCGAAAAGCAGTTTTATGAATATCTTGATCCCTTAACTTAATTTGATGATATCCTGACCTTAAATCAATTTTAGAAAAATAAACAACACCATGTAATTCATCTAACAACTCATCAATTCGAGGAATTGGATACTTGTTTTTTGTTGTCTTCTTGTTAAGAGCCCTGTAATCAATACACATACGAAGAGTTCAAAAGGACTAGAACTAGGCCTGATATGCCCCCATATCCAACAATTCCTTAATTGCCTTTTCTATTTCATCCCTGAATGTTTTAGGATGTCTATAAGGAGTTGTGATAACTGGTTTCGCACCTTCTTCTGATTCAATAGTATGTTCAAATCCTCTATCATGTGGGACTCCTGGAGGAATATCACTGAAAACCAAATGATGTGAATGTAATACTTTTAACAAATCATCTTGATAAGATTTAGATTCAAATCCTGATACCTTGTTAGAGATTAAATATTGTGCTGACCATGCCACATCCCCATGTCTGAAAATAGCCTCTATTCTTTTAGCACTAACGATCTTGGGATCACCGTTAGATATACCACGAAGTACTACTTTCTTATCATCAATTTTAAAAGAAAATTCTCATCTTTTAAAACTCTGAGTGTACTCATCTAATGTTTCCATCCATTGAATACCCAAAACAACATTAGTATCAGCCAAATCAATCACATAAAAATCATCAGTAACAGTATAATTGCCAAGAGTAATACTCAATTTAGGAACTTTATGAGTACTGGACAAATTAGTTCCCCCTGCTACTCTAACATCAAAACCTTCATGTTTTTCAATTTGCAAACAATGCTTTTCCACAAGAGCTGCATCTATAAAATTATGAGTAGAACCACTAATAACAACTACACGTTGCCTATTCAAAACTCCTTTAACTCTGAAAATATTATAATGTGGTGTTCCTATCATGGATGCTATTACCCCTTCTCCATGTTTAGTACCTGTCTCTGATTCCGTGTTCTGTGGTGCAGGTTCTATGTTAGGTTCAACATTCTCTTCATCGTCACTATCTGACATAACCTCAATATAATGAATTTTTCCATTTCCCAAACATCTATGTCCTGGCTGCCATGATTCTCTACAGCTGAAACATAGTTTTTTCCTTCTGAGTTCTTCCCTCTCTTCTTTATCTAACTTGTTTTTAGGGAAATTATCTTTATTGAAAGGTTGTTTGTCTTTTTCGGGTTTAGGTGGTGGTCCTTTATTAAAAATTTTCCCTTTTGAAGATGGTTCCAATTCTCTTGCTCTTTTAATAGCTGTTTGTAAAGTAGGAGGGTTCAAGGACTTAACCCAACCTTTGAGTGAATCAGACAATCCATTTATGAATATCACAATTTTGTGCCTCTCTGAAATCTCAGTAACTAAAACTTCCAACTTTTCAAATTCAGAGATGTATTGCTCAAAAGTTCCAGTTTGCTTAAGCTGAGTCAAATCTTTAAGATGAAGTTCAGGATCTTTAGAATCAAATCTATCTATAAGTTTCTCAGTAAACTCAACATAAGTATCAATCAGATTATGACCCAAAGTTACTTGCCCATGATGCCACCATTCATGTGCTACACCTTCAAGATGTAATGCAACATATTTAATTGCCTCTTCCAACATAGGATTTAATTGGAAGTATGTGTCTAATTTTTGTACCCAAGCCCGAGCGGTTGTTTTACCTGACCCATCAAAATAAGGAATGGACATTTTACCAATTTTTCTTTGCAATTCATTGTTGTTCCCTCGCTGTCCTCTTGGCCTATGTTTCATTCTGACATCCAAGTATTCTCTAAATGTCATTGTTGATCTAAAATCATCCCCTGATAACCCTGATAATAACCAATCATGGTGTATCTCATCCTGTAATTCTCTAATTGTCGGTTCATTTTCTGGTTGCACATTCCTAGCAGTGAAGGTTGGCATAAAGGGTCTGGCTGTTCCCGTTCTTTCCGGCTGATTATTATTAATAGAATGCTCATCTCTACCCCCATTATTTATCCCAACATTTTGATGTTGATTATTTCCACCATTATTTTGATGCTAATTAATATTTTGTGCCATAAATTAGGTCATTAAATTAGTCATTCTGTTGACATTGTCCTGCATATCTTGTTGACTTCTGATTAAAGCTGCTATGAGATCCCTATTGTTTTTAGGTTCCCCCATATTGTTTGTTTCAAAAATAATCTCTTTGCCAATTTCAGTATGGCTGTCCTCAATTTAAATTGAATAGAAGAACTACTTTGTGCTAAAGGAGAGTTTTGATATTTGTTTTGTTGGGCCGTAGTATTCTGAAAATTATAATTTCCCTGGTGCATACTCAGCTGTGCATAGATTTTTCATGAATTTTCAACTCAAAAACACCCTACATGCTGGCAGGATTCAAAAGCTCTGATACAACTTTAAAAACCCTTCCTAGACGTATTCCCTTCAAAAGACAAAGTAATGGTCTGTTGCAGCAACTGGATAATTTTTGAATGGACATATCCATTCTATAGTTTCAATGGTTTATGAGATTGTCCATATTAAATATAATTTGTAAATAAATAGCCGTTACTCATATGTTTTTGTTTCAGACGAATTAACAACCTTTAATTTCCCAGTGATTGAAGACTGCATCATAACAATGTATACATTCACTCTTTCCCACTGTATTTATATTCCGTAGTACATTATTCAAAACATGAAATTCACTCCACACAATAATACTATTATTGAAAACAAGGATGCTAAATTGACAAGCTATAGAATATTTGCGAATTAATATGCACCTGAAATCTGTAGTATTAATGCAGAGGAAAATACCAATTGCGGACCAGATGTCGCAATCTTCATATTGGCGTTCTTATCTGCCGATTCTTCACTTCCAATATCTTCAAAACCAGAATATACAGACCCGTCACAAATCTTCGTGGCTGTATTTTGTTGATTGCATAAAGCTTCGGTTCTGAGCATTATCAACGGAACGACTCAATATATGTCACCAACTGCAATCTGTCCACTGCACACCTTTATTATCGAACAGTAATGAGAATTCAACTCATGGTTCTGTAGAATTAAATTAGATTTGGAGCCACGCCAGACAACCACGCGTGACAGAAATTCCGCACTGTTTAAACCCAATATCTTCAAACAATCATCTTTCAAATTTCGCTTCCACTCCAATGGGCCAGATTTACTCTGACGAAAGGATCAATTTCTTGTCTTTTTCTCTAACAAAATCTACTTAGTTTATTCTCCGTTTGGCTGGAACTTATTATATCCTTCAAACCACACTAGCTTCTTAATTTCCAATAGGCCAGGCATAACCTGACGAAAGGAATTGAGTCATATTCCCAAACTCCGTTGGAAAACTTTAATGCTTTCACAAACTAGATTCTTCGTATCCCTGTTTTCTCTACAAAGAATCCTTCCTTTAAAAGCTTTGAAACGAAGAACTAAATTAGTTCCGCAAACTGAATTCAAACTACCTGACATGTCTTCGATACTTCTTCCATTTTCCAGATATTAGAAAATAAACCATCAATAATTAAATATTAGTAAATAATGGTTTATTAACTTATTAATTATTTTATATTAGTGAATGAATTACTAACATAAAATAATTAATATTACAATGATTTATTAATTAATTTATATTAATGAAATGGAAAATTAATATATTTCCCTGTCTTAACTTAGACTAGGAAATTATTAGGGAACATTACATCTAGTGTCATGTCCGCAATGTTTGCTCTTCCTTAGTAACAACATTTCTAGCAGGGTTGGTCTATTATCTGGTTCCCGTAGGTCAGCAGAGTGTGGAGGGAATCAACTCAGGGGCTTAGAGAGTCATGCATGAGCCTTTCAGGCAGTTTGGAGCAGTTGACAGGAGTTTCCTAAAATTTAGGAGGGATCCTTATTTTTTAGGGATTGATTGGGAGTGGTCTAGGGGGCATCTAGAGACCTCTGGGAACGTTTTGCAGACTTTGAGTGCATCTCCTATTTTTTAGGAGGAATTTCTAGTCCATTGACAGACATCTCAAAGGTGCACACTGTAGAGGGGAACCACTGGGATTCAGTTTCAGGGTGACAGGTCCAGTCTCCTACTTTTTAGGAGCATCCCTAGATTTTAGGGGAAAACTACCAGTTGGCTTATGTGGCTCAAGTATTATCCACAGGCAAGTGGCTTCAATTAGTTTACAGTTCTGAGTTTATTTGAGCACTTGATGAATAAAATAGGGATTATATTAATCACTTATCTTATTGTATTATTAAATAAAAGCCATAACACCTTTCCTAGGCGTGGCAACTTGGAGGAGTTGGTTTAAGTGATTTTGGCCCCATTCAATGAATAATTGACCCCTCTAGCCAATCGAACTTCTAAAAGGATTGTCTTGCAAATAAAATTAAGCTATTTTATTAATAAAAAGGGCAAATGAAACCTTTCCTAGGTGTGGCAACTTGGAGGAGTTGGTTTAAGTGATTTTGGCCCCATTCAATGAATAATTGACCCCTCTAGCCAATCGAACTTCTAAAAGGATTGTCTTGCAAATAAAATTAAGTTATTTTATTAATAAAAAGGGCAAATGAAACCCTAATTCGAAATTAGGGTTTGGGTTGAAAATAAAAGGTGTTTGGGAGCTCATTTTGCAAATCTATGACTGGGAATTTACACTTACAGGTTATTGGAGAGCTTCAGATTTGGAGTTTTCAGAGGACTGAGGACGAAACCCCTTGATTTTGAGCAGCTTGGACGATACCCCATAGCTGGAAGTATATGTGATTGTTAATGAGAAGTTGTAACATTGAATTGCTTGGAGAGAATAGGTTGGACGTCTCCCCAGCTTGTTCATAGATTTAGAATTAACTGTTTTATCAGCTTGGAGAGCATTTTGTTTATCAGAATTTTAGAGAATTTACAGCTGTGGATAAGAAATCTGAGGTTTATTGCAGATCAAGGAAGAGCAGCAATAATTAGCATCAAAATCATTCCCAGCTGTACCGTAGTTATCCATACAGCTGACGTCACCTTGTAAGGAAGGGTTTTCTTGCATGATTTTGCAGTGTGAAGGTGCCATTATCAGCCACTGTTCAGATCAGTCACTCCTGGAGCAGATTTTAAGCAAGTTTCAGATTCATTACATTCCCTCTAGGGCTGTACAGTACCCAGCTGTTGCTGACGTCAGCTAGGGCATTATCCTGTAGCAGATTTATATCATATGGTTCTAGTAATCACTCAGATCAGAACGCAGGAGAACTCAGTGACTTGGAAAAATCAGTAATATTCACTCCTGTATGCAAATTACCTGGTAGGGTTCCTATTTGTCATTTTGGTGCCAATTAATTAATTAATAGGTTGTTCCAAATAGCCATTTGATGGGACTTTAGGGAGTTGGAATTATTTCAGACCTGTTAAACTTTGTAATCAGAATTGTTTTGATGATAATGGAGACATATTTGTCATAGAAGTTCTATTGTCTTTGAATGCAAAATTATTGTACATGTAATTTTATTTGGCATTTGTGAAAACCCTCTTAAACAAGCATCAAAACCAACCATTAAACTCAAAAAACAGAACACAGTGACCTTGCACGACAAGTGTTTGACAAAATGCCAACTCACTTTAACTGAAGAAATCAGGACAAAATTGAGTTGGGATCTTTTAGTGGTATCCTACAGGAATCACAGTTGAGCTTATTTGTGGAGTTTCATATTCAGTTTTTCTACAGAATGTTGCACATCAAACTTGTGGAGTTCAATTGAAGGGATATTTTGAGGAGTTGTTTGTTGTTTGTATCTTCCTTGGCTGGCCATACCATCCTTGCAGCTGGCCGTACCATTCTTGGGTGTGACTTGGGTTTTTTGAGCTCCTAGTTGGGTTTTGAAATTGATTGTTTGTTGTTTGAGCTCTATTTAGGAAACTGTCTAAATCATCCAGAGGCTTTTCTTCTACCACAATGACTTCTTTTGCTAATCTCTCCTTAAGCCATTTGGGATAGCGGATCTTTCTTCTCCCACTTGCACCTCCTTGAGCTGTTGATCTTCTCGAGGTGGAGAGGTCACTTTTTCATCTTCATTCTCTATATCCACATATACATCTTCTCCCGCTTTGCTATTAGCTTGCTCATGTGGAACTGAATTGTCTTGTACTTGAGGTTGCTTCCCCTTGTCTGTCTTTTCACCTTTACTATTTTAGATTGTAGACTCCATGGATTCATTCACTCCATGATCTATACTTCCCCTGAGTGGTTGACTTTCTTTGTTGATTGCCTAATTCATCTCTACATCATGTATGGAAGTACTAGTAAAAGGATTGCCTGAATTTAATTTATGCTTCTTGTGTGATGATCCTTCTTTATGACTTTCTTTCCTCTTTGAACCTTTGGAGTCAGTTGACTGGTGGGCACTTCCACTCACGCTCATGTTTTTCTGTCTCTTCATCGGATGAGTTGATCTCTTGCATCAAATCAAATGTCAGTTGTTCATTTTGGCTTGTCAACTTCTGAGTTTGGATGTCTACCCATTGTGTGTATGCTAAGATTGGCTTCATCAAGTCCTTCAAATTGGTGACCTCCACATCAATCCAATTGACCTCTACCTTATTTTCTTTCATACAGGCTGGAGGTGTTTTCCACTATCTTGAGCTTGATCTGGAATGTCAATAACTTTACACATCCTGACAATGTCAATTGGTAGCGCTAAGCACATTTTCCTTCTTATTTTTAAATCATCTGGGCATTCATCCATTAGCCTTCCAATTGTAGCTTGTGCCTATGTCTTCTTCTATTAGCTCTTCTCATGTTACCATAAGGATCAAAATTCTCTCTAGAGAAGTATGGAATAGGGAAGTAGGATCTCAATTCCTCTTCTGATTTGTCAGCTGCCTGCAAGGATGGACACACTTCTATTGATTGCCCAACTGAGACGGGAAAGGCAATTCCTGTCTTATGTCTATTCTTTTTTACTTTATCATATGTGGTCAACTGTCTTACTAACTCCAGCAATACTATTTTGTCCATAGGATAGCATGGAAGCATGTAGGGCAGACAAGAGCATCTTTGAACTCTTATATAGGTGAACTTGGGAAATTGGATATACCAAGCACCAAACTTCTTCACTAACTCTTTTGCTTGCGGAGATAATCTTTGATGGATGTTGCCTTGCATTGTTTTTGTCAAGTGCATGGTGAAAGCGTCGTTCACTGCCCTGTAATGTGTCTTGCCAGGGTAGTGTAGCTGCGTGTATGATTCATGTGCTCTCATCTCTCCAGCTCCCATTCCAACCTGACTTCAATACATTAATCTTGCATATTCATGAGTTTTGGCTAGTGAATATATGAGGTATGAACTCATGTAAAATATCTTAGTGCGCTGAAGTATCTTCAACTGTATGTCAAGGTTGTTGCTTATGATCTTAGCCCAGTTGATCTTCTCTCTTCTAGTTAACACTGTTTCCACGAAGTAGAAAGTCCAGTTCTCAAATTGAAATGCTTGAGAATTTCTTGTAACTTGATTGAGTAGAGTGATGAAATCACCAAACTCTTCCTTGAAATCAATTCTGTGCAACCCACTGGGTATCTTTGATATATCGGGTCTTCTATTCAATACCCAACACTTATTGATTATGCTTAGGCATCTGTCAGGATCATCATTGTAAATTGCTTGTGCCCCTTTGCTCTTGTAGACCATGCTTTTGTGATTTGGAATGTGGAAGGCTTCATTGATGGCTGTATCGGATAGGTAGGCAAGTACTCTACCATCAGGTGCTACTACTGTTCTAGTGCTGGCATCATAGCGTTTGGCACATTCAACTATGAATCCATTGCATTGGATGGCTGGAGGGAAGTCTGCTGCATTTACTATCCCACTCTTGATCATCTTCTTTGAGAATCCGGATCGCCTGCTTGTGTACAAGGGACCTCGAAATTTTGTCATGTCAATTTGACCAAGATTGGTGTCTCCTACATTGCTCCAAAATGATGTGATCTTTGATTTGGGCATCACTCTTCTTTAGTCTTCCTTGATGAGGGTTTGCCTTGAAATTGCTCGTCTTCAGGGCTGCCATGTTCTACCTGAAAGTGGTGTTTAAATTAGGGTTTTGATATAACCGTGATGTCTACAACATCTAAAGATGCATCTAGGTTAGCAATACCTCCCTATAAGCTTATATAATCATTAAAATCTCGATGAATTACTAAAACCCTAGGCATGAATGTAAACCCTAGACTGTCAAAATCTGAAAATAATCATCTAATCATAGTGAATTTTGCATTAAAGCATGCTAGATGATCAAAACATTATGCAAGAAGTATTCCATGACTGAAACCTCTTAAAATTCATAAATCTGAAGCTGCACTCTTAGGTTTGATTTCAACAAAATGATCAAATATAACCTGATTCAGACCTGCAAATGAGTTCTAAACTGACAGGTAACTTCAAATTTGCCTTCAATTTGACAAAATTGCCCTTGTCTTAATGTGCTATCTTTGTTATTGATGTTGGTAAATACTGCTGTCGAACCTTGAAGTTGCTGATCTTTGATGGTGATCGCTTCCTTTGATAATGTAAGATCGCTGTCCTGCTGTTGATTTGCTCATTGTAACAATGAATTCGCTAACCCTTGAAGGTGCATCCGCCTCACTTGAATGGAGACAAGATTGCTGTTTGTAATGATAAATTTGCTGTCCTTGGATAATAATTCGTTGGCAAATGGTGAGTTCACTGAGTCTTTAATGGGATCGCCATTTCTTGATTAAAATTGCTGCACATGAAGAGTAAGATTGCTGATTAATCAAATGAAATAATCAATCCTTTTTTTATTGAGATCGAAGGGGGGAGGGGCATCTATTCAATCCAAGGCCGACTTGTGCCTTTTCATTTAATGTTTTGCAATTTATGTTTCCAATGCATAAGGCCGACTTGTGCTTTAATTCAAATTTGAATCAAAACGTTTATTTCCTAGGCGGGCCCCTTCCTTAATCACAAGCGCTCTAACATATCTTCCTTCATTGTGGATTTTGATAAGCACAAAAAGTTTGGACTTTTGCACGAGCATCGACCAAAAGTGGTCTGACTTTCTAATGAGCATTGACAATGCAAGAAAAAGAGCAGACTTTTGAGGTAGCATTGAACCAAAAGTGGTCGGACTTTTGCAAAGTCATCGATTGGAAGAGGTTGGACTTCTAAGGGGGCATTGACTATGAATGATCGAGATTCTTGGGGGTTATTGACAATGCATTCAAACTTCTTGATGATCTAACTTAATCCCTCCTTCATCGTACTTGTCACATTGAATTGATCTTTCCTTCACCATTAGCATGATTATTGACTTAGACACCACCTATCCTTGGGCAAAGATTTTACCAAGCACTAATAGTCATCCTAGGAGGTCGTGGTTTTCACAGGGCATTGATTGAGAGAGGTTGGGCTTTTGATAGAGTATTGACTGGAAGTGGTTGGGGTTTTCACCCCTCACTGACAATGAGCAAAATATGTTAGCCTTGCTTACTCAATGGCCTCAATCTCATCAAACATCAAGCATTTACCCTTAGAAATATTTATCTTGCTAAGCAAAAGAGCTTCTTCATCTATATCAAACTTTCAAGGGGTCACTAACTAAGCAAGAAAGAGATCGGATTTTTCATACCCCACTGACTGAAAGTGGTTAGACTTTTGAGGGGGCACTGACTGAGAGCTGAGGCAAGGCGGGGTTTCAGGTGTCATTGACAGTGACTCATCTTTTCTTAATTTTGTGAGTAGAAGCACTCACGTCACCAACTCAAAGGGTCCCTCATTATCATCAAAGTGCTCTCATGCTGTTTAAGCCTTTGTCTTGCATCTATCATCTCAATTCTCATGATTGATCTTCATACTTGCATTCACTGTTTTCATCTCTGATGATGATGATCAAATGAAATGATCATCATATTGTTCATAGCCAAGGCGTTCAAGAGCAATCAACTCAACCTCATCTCTTCTAAAGGATGTGGTTGCTGTCAAACCTATTTAAAACCTAAAACTAAAAGCAAAAGAGGGGGTCCCCATTTGTGATGGGGTGATGTGTGAATTGGTCACAACAATGCCTTTTGAATCTTAGGCTCTATGAGCTCCATGCGGTAGAATGTGGTAAGATTATCCCCGATATAGTTTTCTTTATTCCACTTTCCTGCCAACATTACCCCCTTTTCAAAACATTGGGTTGTCCTCAAGTCAACTATTGTGTAGGAAGAATATGTAATGTCCCCTTTAGTTGGACATGTTGTGACCTATTTCACACATGGCCCCATTGCGAATGGGGACCCCCAGTAGTTTGCTTTTTAGGGATTCATCTTAGCTTTGCAATTTCACAAGTCTCTATTTTTGAGAGTTCGAGTTAGAATTTTTGAGAAGTCATCCGAGCCAAACAGAGAAATCATGCCTCGATCAATGTCTGGACATCACCAAAGCACTCAGAAGGCGCGAAGGACGAAGATCGCAATTGCTTTAGGTCAATTCTGACACCGTCCTATTTTTTAGGAATTCTGTTTTTTTGCTTTTTTGATTTTTGGCACTTTGGGACCAATCCGAGAGGCAACTTTTTTGACTTGCTTTTTGCTTTTTTTCTGCTTTTTTGAAAGTAGACCTAGGATTGGGTCCCTCAGGTCATGGCAACAACATTCATGTATTCAAAATAAAAAAATTGTGCCCCCAAGTGCAAAAAGAAGGGTAAAATCTCCAAACGAGGTTTTGTTCCAAATGTTTCTGATAAACATGAATGCTCGAGCAAGAAAATCTAGTAAGTGTCTGCAATGGGTGCAATGGCTAAACCATGGGCAAAGTCTGCCATCCTAAGCAAGGGCAATGTCCAAGTCATGGTCAAATCCGCCCAAGGGGACATGGCAAGCCAATAACCAGGTCTGCCATGGAGTGGCAAGACATTCACTAAGTCCACCAAGGAGGGAGGTAAGAGGAGATGGCCAAACATGTGCCAAGTCCGCCTTGGCAAAATGAACATGAAGTCTGCCATGGCATGGAAGCAGTCAAGTCCGCCAAGGAAAGAATACGAGCATGATGGCAAAGGAAGTGCCTAAGGCAAGGTAAAGTCCGCCAAGGAAAGAATAAGAGCATGATGGCAAAGGAAGTGCCTAAGGCAAGGTAAAGTCCGCCCTAGCATGGCATGTGAAGGTTGAAGTCCACCCCAAGCAATGTCCGACATGATATGAAGTCCGCCCAAGCATAGTGGCACAAAAGGTATGAAGTCCGACCTATGAAGAGCATGGCAAAGCAACAGCAAAGTCTGCCCCAACTTGGCATAGGAAGCCCAAGTCCGCCCAGCTAGGAAGATGCCTAATCAACCTTGAAGTCCGCCCAAGGAAACACAAGATGGCACATGAAGCATGAAGTCCGCCCTAGCACAAAGGAATGGCAAGACAATGCTAAAGTCCGCCCAAGGTTAAGAAAGGTTAAAAAATCAAATTGTCTAAGTAAGCATCAAGCCCGCCTAGGAGAAATAAGGAGATGGCAGGACGTGTTCAAAGTTCGCCTAGGGGAAATTGAAGGTAGCAAGGTAAAATGGCACAAAGTTAGTGTGTTCAAATATATGCAAAGTCCGCCATGACTAGAGAAAGATGGCAAGATAACCAATTCGGTCTAGCAAGAGACCAAGTTCGCCAAGAGAAGGGAAAAATGACTAGAGAAACAAACAATTTTGACAAGAAGCACATGAAGTCCACCATTGAAAGATCGATCAAGATTGAAGGGGTTGGAAAAATAAAGTTCAAACACTTAGAATATTTTTTATATTTTTCCAAACTTTAGAATTATTTTTATAGGGAAAATAAGTTCAACACTTAGGAAAATTTTCAAAAAATTCAATTTTCCAACACTTAGAAAATTTTCCAACTCAAGGAGCATCTAGAAGATTCCATGCCAACTCGCCCATAGAGGAGATTGAGTTTTTATTTTCGAAGAGATAAAACAAGCCCAAGTTCGATGAATATCAATAAAACATAAAACGAAAAAAAAAACAGAAAAAAAAAATATATAAAAAAAACATGGATTTTCTAAAAATTGAATTTCCCAACTCTATATCAATTCAACTTGTCACTTTCAAATTCATTATCAAGTTTTCAAAGATTGGAGTTCGATTGTGAAGAAGTTTTCTCTCTCTCGAGGATTGATTTTTGACTAAGTTACCGGTTCGGGTTCGAAGAACCCGGTACACCGGTACGGCAAAATTTTGAAAAGGGGTTTGGGTTCGTTTGGGTTCGTTAGTACAAAAACATGTAAATTATATATATATGCAACCTATAAGCATGAATTAAGATTAGCATGTCACATAGCATCATATAAACAACAAAACCAACATAAACTTGTAATCATAGTATCATGATCATACCATAACAGCATCATATACATCAAGTTTAATATCAAAATGATAAAATATTCAAGTATCATTGTTTCAACTTTCAACAATTTAAAGTTTGATCATTAAATGGATTCTCTAATGGGGGTTTGGGCCAACGCCCCCAATGGGGTCAAGGGGCAGTGCCCCCAGCGGGGTCAAGGGGCAGCGCCCCTCGCAGGGTCCCGGGGCAGCGCCCAGGGCGCGCTCCCACACGGAACTCCATGGCATGCATCAATTTTTTGCTTTTTTAAGATGTCTAATTTTTTGCTTTTTTAGGTTATATATTTCACTTTTTACAAGACGGAATTGAAAAAAAAATTAAATTTGCATTGTTTTTTGACTTTACGGGCCGCCCAGCCGCCCGGGTTCGACTGGGTTTGACCAGGGTCGAACCCACTCTGGGTTTTTCGAACCTTGGTCGAACCCAGGTTGAACCGGACCCGTACCACGGACCCAGTCGAACCCGGACCCGTACCAGGGGGGCCCAGAGGCGAACCCGGTAACCTAGATTTTTTTTGAAGAATTTTTAAAGAAGTGAAATTTCTAAGTGTTGGAAGAAGGAATAAGGTGTTTTTTCTAAGTTTAAGACAAATTTTACAGAGTTGAAGGCAGATTTTTGTCAAAATCAGTCAAAAGTAAATTCCAGAAGTTAAAAAATCCATATTTTTGACTGATTTCTTTCGTTCTTCTTCTATCTTAATCACTTATTTCATGAAATTTTCTAAATACTTAGGCAAATTCTTCCATTTTCAGTCTGATTTCCGCAAGAAATTTTAGCTTTTTGACAGGTTGAAAGTGAAATTTCCAAGTAAAGGGTCCAAAAATCAGAATTGAATCCTTTGGAATTCTCGAAAAGTAATGATAAGTTTTTCATGTATTGCAGGTTGATGACAACCAGAGGATGACCTTCAAGGAAAGCTCAAATGAAGTTTGCCAGTAAAGGGTTGCAGCCGGAATCAAAAATCAATTCCAAATGGAAAAATGTCATGGACACCAACCTCGGGCATGTAGACTTCAAAGATTTCAGAAAGAGAATGTATGGGCTAGATGGATTTTTACCAACACCTATTGCTCGCCGGATTTCAAAGATTTCAGAAAGAGAATCTTTGCTAAACACATTGAGTCAACAAACCCCAACAAATCTGCAAGTCTGAAACACTTTGAACAAAAGAACTGAAATTCATGTATATTCAGAAAGTTATGTAATATGGTGTGAAAGTTTGGGGAGATCTTGGAAGGGGATGCTATAGTGCTATAGTGATAGTATGTTTTTATTATTGAAGTTTAGTAGATGTGTTATGAATCTCCTTTCTTACAAAATAAGTATCGTTATCCATTATAATCTCTGCAATTAAGTAGACAACTTAGAACAGAAAAAACAGAGACTTCCATTCATAGCACAAGAAATAGTTTCTTGGCAAACTGAAAGGCGTTGTGATAAATCATAAATTTGGGTCAGTTTTAGTTTGGGACCTATTGGTGTGTGTTTTATCGTTCATCGAACACAGAATAAAATGTCTAATGACACTCTATCCTCTCTTGAAAAATCACCGCTTATGCTAAGATTGTGAGAAGGTCATATGGAGATTCCAAGGTATCTTTTGTTAGGTATTGACGTGTGGATAAGCTCAATGGGCGTTGTGATATGCTGGTAATACACAAAGGGACTTATGCTTCAACTAGTATCATTCACAAGTTGGACTTAGGAGAATTTTTCAATAAATGCTCTTTGTTTTTGGATTTTCTGATTTGGGATTTCAAAAAAAGATATAAAGGATAAGGGTTTAGGAATTTTAACTAGTGCTAAGAACTCAAGAGACGGTGTAGACTGGGTGAAATCAATAAACAACACTTTGTTTCGCCACTCTTGGACAACTACGCAAAGCATGTGCAATCTTCTAAGGTTGTGCTCAAGATTTTCACACTTATGAATAATACCAATAATTGTATAATATTACTCAAAGTAGAAGCTAAGCATCCACATCAAAACCTCAGGCTAACTTTACACATCAAATGAAAATCATACATCCAAAGGAAGTATTAGCAAAAGTTTCACCAATCTAAACTATCAATCCTTCATTCATCTAACAACTTCAAAGCAAATTACTCAAAGCAAATCAATTCTAAGTGTTGAAGAAAATATGCAACCATGGAACCACTTGATAACAATAAGACTTCAAAACAATACTGATAATGAACTTTTTATTATTCAAGTAGCTCTACGCAACAATTTCATAAATCTCTTCACACTAAAATGAAATGAGAGAATGAGTTTATATAGAGCTTCCGAAAAACAAATGAATGGTCGAGATCAACTAAGATCAACGGTCGAGATTAAGACAACCTAACCCTAATTAGGGTTTCCCAAAATAAAACAAATATCTAGTGCATACAAGACAAGTGGCACAAGGTGCTATCTTTTAGGATTGCACCCCCTTCTCCTGTTGAGAGGCAGAATGTTCAATGAACTTGGACACAATCTGATCAACCTCTTCCATTGTGACATGTGGCAGCATACTTATTCTGAATTCCAATCCTTCCAAATCATCTGCACATACGACAAAAGTGATTTCCCAATCTAGTTCCTGCTTTTGGAAAGCATCTCTGATAGACAGGAGGTTCGATGCCTTAGACAAATTCCGCTTCAGGATTGGTCTAGTGGAGAAGATTTCCTGTGTCTTGATCTTTAGGTTTTCCTGTTGCATATCCTTCTCTCGGATGGTTTCTTTCTCAAGCACTTCCGAAGCTACAAGGAAAACCTTGTCTTGAATTTCTTTTATCTGCTCTTCAGCTTTGTCAGCATCTGCCTTCACTTTCTCCAAGACTTCACTAAGTGCAACCATTGTCCAGTGCCAACTGTTGAAGTCATATGCAACTCTTGCTTTAATTATATTTCCATCAATTAGTTCTTACTTCGAAACTCCTTTCAATTCTCTAAGGCATGGGACAATTCTGTTTTAAATATCTTGGTGATCGGCCCTTGCTTTTGCCATGCTTGTAATCCTGGAGAGTAAAGAGGAGGTTTGTCCATACGTCAATGCTAACCTTTCCACAAACATGGCTGCTTCTTTACCTGTGCTTTCCATCCATGCCTTGCTCTCTTTGGCTGTTAGTGCTTCTTTCTCTGAAATTCTGACTGTTTCCAGTGAATTCAAGAGTGGAGGAGCTTTTGGATTTTCTTGATCAAGTAGCTTAGTCAAATGCTGAATATAATCCCTTAGGCGCTCAACTTCTTTCTTATATTCCTTCTTCTTTTCTACTTCCTTGTCCAGTCTTGCCTTCATGGAAGCAACTGAATTATCCAAGTCTTCAGCTTCCCGCTTCTTGGTAGTTGGTCCTAAACTGATTGTAGTGATTTCATATTCATGGGGACCAATATCTCCCTTTGCCTTGTCCACTTTTGTCATAGAAATTTGCACTGTCCTGCAGCTGGCTTCATCTCTCTGGATGGTGGAAAACCTTTTGGTTGGCTTCTTTGTGGCAACCTGTTCTAATTTGGCGAGGAATTCTGCCATATCATCCTCTTCTTGAACTTCCACTTCTTGTGTCTTTACTTTCAATCTTTCCTTCAATCAATCAGGAACAATGGACTGCTCTATGCCTTACACTTCTTAATTGCCTTCTTTACATGTGATACCCCGAAGGGTGGAAATCATTCCTTCATGAAATTCACCTTCCTCCACATCCATTTCATTGTCCAACTCCAATACATCTATGCCAGTAGGAGACGGAGGTTGGTCATCTTCTTGATGGATTGACTCTACATTCTCTTCATGACTTGGGGAAGGAATTTCCATCTTTGCCAATGACTCATCAATGATCAATATGTCATTTAGGTTTGCTGATGTGGCAAAATGAGATGGTTCTAGCCTTTGTTTCTTCTGAGCAGGTCCTTCATTCACAATTGCCTTCCCTTTCTTTTTAGCACTTTCAATTGGCCTGACACTTTGAGATGCCTTTGCGTTTGAAGAACATTCTTTTGCTTCACCCATCAGGTCATAAGTCAAGGTTATATTTATCCGTCTTAATCTATGACTCTGTTGATCAACCCACCACCTGGAATATTTGATGACTAGCTGCATCAAGGTGGTCAAGTCTGCATGGTTTGGTTCTGACTATTTAATAGGATAAAGAGGTGCATGCTCATCAAAGCTAGGCTAAGTATATTTTGCATTATCTTCTAGCTGATCTGGCACACGGAAAGGTTTAGTCGTTCGGATCAAGCTTACTGGCAGTTTGGACCATAGTCTTTTCCTTATGTCAAACTCATCAACAACATTTGCCCAAAAATCTTCTAAGTCGACTCTATGTCTGTATCTCTCGCCATTTACTGTCCCGATATTACTGTAAGGATCATAGTTAGCTCTGGACCGGTACAATGTGAAAGGATACCATTGCATCTTTAGCCTAGCGCTTTCAGCTGCTTGTGCTGTCAAACAAGATTCTTGCATATTTCCAATAAAGAATGGAAAGGATATAGCTGCCTTCTGCCTTATTCTTTTGAAGCCCTTATATGTTTCTAGTTGTCTGAGAACTTCAAGTAGGACCATTTTGTTGGTTGGATAGATCGGAAGTCGGTAAGGACGACCGTCAAAACTTTGAACTCTTATGTATGTAAATTTCGGAAACTGGATAAACCAGGATCCATACTTGCTGATTAGACTTTTAGCTTCAGGAGACAACCTCTGGTGAGTTCCTCCTTGTAGTGTCCTTGTGATATGCATTAGGAATGCATCATTCACTTGCTTGAAATGGCTCTTCTCCTTAAGTTGTAGCTTAGGATAACAATCATAAGACTTGAATTCATTTTCCTCATTGCCAACTACGCCTCTATAGATTAGTTCGGAATATCTAAAATTTCTGGCCAATATGTAGAATGACTTTGTCTTCCCCAAATTTATCAACTGTTCATGAAGATTGTTGCTGATTATGCGGGACCAATTGAACATCTTGACTCCCGAGGTAATTTTATCAATGAAATAGTACATCCACGTCTTGAATGGTGTTCCCTGAGGGTTGCCCATTACCCTATTCAGTAGTAGGATGATATCACCATATTCCTCCTTGAAGTATGGGTGCAACAGATTCTTTGGCACTTTCCCTTGGGGTCTTTTCTTTTCCAACCATGACTTGTTAATATTCACCGCACAGTGTTCAGACTGGTTATCATAAATCCTCTTGGTATCCTCTTTAGTCTTTTATGAGGTTTTATTGTAGTTTGGTATTCCAAGCGTCTCTTGAATGGCTAACTCTGAAAGATTAGCTAAAACCCTTCCATCAGGTGCAATGATATCTCTTGATTGTGCGTTGTAGTGTATAGCACACTCAACTATTAGCTCAACACATTCTTTCGCCAGTGGAAATCCAACTGCTTGGACGATGCCATTTCTCATCATCCGGCAAGCGATGGGTGTCGACAGATGTCCATCATGACCATACATTCTTTTTTTGAATTCTTCTAAATCCACATGTCCACGGTCAGTGTCTGTGACATTCTTCCATTTAGATTTGATCTTGTATTTCGGCTGTACTCCTTTACTGGCAAACTTCATTGATGTTTCTAGGGAAGGTGCTCCTTTGGTGGTCTAAACCTGCGTAACACATGAAAATTCAATATTATTTTCAAAATTTTAATTCTGATTTTAGACCTTTTTACTTGGAAAATTTCACTTTCAGCTTTGTCAAAAGCTAAATTTCTGCGAAAAAGTAGATTGAAAGTGAAGAATTTGGTCTAGAAATTTATGAATTTCGAGAGAAATAAGACAAAATAAAATTTGATCTTATGACTGAAATCTACCTTCAATTCTGAAAATTCTGTCCAAAACTCAGGAAAAAGCACTTTGTTTTATCTTCCCAACACTTGGAAAATTTTACTCCTTCAAAATTCTTCTTCAAAAATCAACTTTCACAAAAACTCGAGAGAGAAAATTTTGTCTCAATTGCTCTCCAAATTTCCAACTTGAATAATGAATTTGAAAGTGACTAGTTGAAAATATAGAGTTTAAGGATTTTAAACTTAGAAGCTTCACCCTTGTGCTTTTTTGTTTTTTCTAATTTTTAATTATTTTTTGTGTTTTTATGTTTTAAATCTTTCCAAAATGGAAAGTTTTATTTCTCTCACAAAATTCCATCCTTAGCTAAGGAATCTTCTAGAACTTTCTTTCAATTTCTAAAATTTTCTGAATTTTTCGAAAATATTTAAAGTGTTCAAATTATTTTCCCTTCGAAAATAATTCTGTGTTGGAAAATATTAAAAATATTTGATATGTTAAGTTTATTTTCCATCCCGTTCGTTGATTGACCCTTCATTTCATGTGCAATTTTTTTCGTTAAAATTATTTTCCTTTAGCCAATTTTTGTCTTTCACCATGGCAAGTTGATTGTCTTCATGTCTTACGCATAGGTCATGGGTGAATTTTCATCTTGTTCAGGGATCTTCACATATTCCATTTATGCCTAGGCGAACTTGGTAGGTCTAATGTCTTATTCATCTTGGCCAATTTTGTTTTCATGTCCAAAATTTGTAGTTTCTTCTTCGAAGGATGCTTAGCCAAGAGTGGGTGGTTTTCACAAAAGTTTGGACATCCTGTTTATCTTTGGACTTTGGATAGGCACATGTTTGGACGCCCATCTTAACTTCTTTCCATGTGTATTGCTTTTCTTCTTTGCAACCTTTGTCTTATTTTTCTACATGGTGGACTTGAGAGTTGTTTGGAGAATCTTCCTTTCAACTTTGATAGCTTTATGTGCTTTATTTTTCTCTATCATGTCTTGGTTTAGGCGAATCTAGATAGCATCATGCCAAGGTGGACTTGGCTAATGTTTTGCCAACTTCAATTTCTCCTAGGCAGACTCTTGACTTCCTTGGACATGCTTTACCTCTTGTCTTCATGGCGGACCTTGATGTGGACAAGACATGGCGGACTTGGAGAGTCTCAAGCCATCTTCCATCTAGCATGGGCGGACTTTATGGATATTAAGATAATTCCCTTCTTGCCATCCTTTTATGCCTTGTCTTGGACAATTTTAACCATGCTTTTGTCTTTGCCAATGTTCTCTCGCTTTTGGTGGACTTCATCTTGCATATGCCTTGCACTTGGATGTGCTTTATCCTTTATCTCTTTGAGGGCGGACTTTGCCTATGGTTTGGCCATCTTTTTATCTTCTCCTTAGCCTAAGCGAACTTGGAAGACTTCATGCCAAGGCGGACTTGGCAACATGTTGGACATGTTTGCTCTTTGCTTGATTGAACCTCTGACTCCATGCCTTCCAATTTGAGCGAATTTTTCATCTGGACAGCCATGTGCCTACTTCCATTGTCACCTTTATATTTGATCAGCCATGTTCATGCCATGTCCATGCCATCTTTTATCTGGAACAAAACCCTATTTAGGGTTTCCACCTTGCCTTTTGCCTTTGGAGATATAATTTTTCAATTCTGAGGACATGGGCACTAATCATATGGCTTAAGGAGTGATCTTCTGGAACAAAACCGTAATTAGGGTTTTTACCTTGCTTTTCACACTTAGAGACCAAATTTTTCAATTCTGACAACATGGGTAGTGATGAAATGACCTAAGGAACAAAATCCTAATCCTAATTTTGAAAAAACAGAAAAAAAACAAAAAAGTGAAAAAAGCAAAAAGCAAGCCAAAAAATTTGCTTCCTGGATTGGGCCCAAAGTGCCAAAAACAAAACTTTCTAAATTTAGAAAAAGCAAAAAAAACAGAAATTCCTAAAAATAGAAAGTTGTCAGAAATGACCCAAAGCAATTGCGATCCTTGTCCTTTAGAGCTTCTAAGCACTTTGACAACGTTCAAACACAAATTTGAGCATGATTTCTCTATTTGGCTCGGGATGACTTCAAAACTCTAACTCAAAACTCTCAAAGAAAATGGACTTATGAAACTGCAAAAGCTAGGACAAAACCCTAAAAAGCAAAAATAGAGGGTCCCCATCTGCGATGGCACGATATGTGAAATAGGTCAAAACAGGACCTTACAAAATATCCTTATAAATTTCCTTGAGATTGGCAAAATTGTTATCCCATTGTGTTTTGGCCAATTGTAACTGCTGGCTTTGTACTGGGATCTGCAATAGTAACTGCTTTGCCTTCGGAAGTGTATTTGGGATCTGAATCCTTTGTGCTAATTGTTGGGCTTCTTGTAGGACTCTGATAATGTGTGCTAAAAGGTACCACAAAGATGTATTTTAAGATATTGAGAGAAATTTGCATGCTTTCGCAGTTTTCTAGCATGGTTGAGAGACATTGAATGTGGTTTTTAACTAAGTCATAGACTGTCCAATCATTCAAATATACTTTGAAAAAATTGTGAATAAACGCCTTAAATGTATTCACCATAATTTTGCTAAAGGGTGGCGGTGCATTTTTCAGTCCAAAGGGAATGACTGTATACATGAAAGATCCCCATTCAGTAGCAATTGTTGTTTTTGGCTGCTTTTCCTCTTTAATTTAGAGGTGATGGTATTCAAAGATTCCAAAATCTCTTCGGTGAAAGGGGTAGGGAAAGGGCCATGAATGCATGCTTTATTAAGTTCCCAAAAACCTACACATCTGAATTTCACCTGTCTTTTTGTTTTGTACTACCATAGGGCTAATCCATTCAAAATCCTCCATTGGTGTATAATTTGTACTGCCAACATCTTATCTAATTTTTTCTTCTGTCTTCTTCATGTTAGGGTTAAGGCAGTAATCTCTTTTCTTGTGTGGTTCGGTCCCCTACTTCTTTTATGCCTTTCATTTCTGTGAAAGTCGGAAGAAATAGGTCTTCATACTTGGACAATAATTCAATGACTAAGGCTATCACTGGTTCTTCCCATAATCTCCAATTTTTGCCAGTTTTGGATTATCCTGAAAGCTAATTTTTTTTGCTTAGCTTTAGAGGCTGACTATGTAGTGATCATGAAATCCTTTTTCAGTTGTAATTCCGTTTCCCCATCTTTTATTGTTATTTCAATTTTTGGGTTCAGATCCTCTTCATCTTTTGTGCTTGTTTACTGCCATATCTGATAAATCAAATACATGAAATGAAAGTAATAATAAAGATGACAATGCATGCTAGATACAGTAGTAAAATATACATTTTTTTTGCACATTAAATTGTTATAGAAGAAGACCCGAGATGATTAGCCAAGGATTGGAGTTGATTCAACTAAAATCATACTACTTTCCTTGACAATACACAATATATTTAAAGGTCCCAATGGTTGCTAGGAGTAACACAACCATCAACCAACTGGCGTTTATAACTACCCGAGAATGACAAATAACTTAATACGAACAATTAATACATAGCTGGATAATCAATATTGTCGAAACATAATAATAGACATTGTAGGCTGACTATAGCCCCCCAAAAGAAAAAGTTGTTCTTTGGACAACAAGTAAACATCAAGTAATAGTCAAGAAGACTAATGACAATATTGTAGCCGAAGACTTGGACGTGAACTTGGAAGTGTACCTTGCCAAGTCAGATTTCGACTGTACTTGGAGAATCAATTGAAGGAAGTGGGGGTCTGGGTGCAATGCCCCTTGTGGGGGTCTAGGGGCAGCGCTCTTAGCGTGGTTGGGGAGCAACACCCTAGGTGCGTTACTTGTCGTAATATAGGGGTGGTCAAGTGGCAGAGTCCCTGTCGCCAAGCTCAAATTAAAACCTTTAGAATCACATAGAACTCTTTATGCAAGATTGGTTAGGTGGCTTACCAACTTGAATTACTAGAGTACAATAGAACACACATTGTGTTTCATGTATCATGCGTTAAAATGGCTTTGGGGCAGCATGTTAGTCCTATTGCGTTGCCTCTTTTGGATGATGAAGGCAAACTCATACTTGTTCTTGAAGCTATTTTTGTTATTAGAGAAAATAAATTAAGGATTAGAATAATTACAAAGTATTTGGTATGGTGAAAGGGTCTGCCCACACAAAATGTTGCTTGGAAGGGTGAAGAGATTCTTGAGCATCCCGATTTGCAATTGTTTGAGGGCAAGCAATTTTGGTGAAGACAGACTATATTGCCCCTTTTTTTGAAATAATTCAAGTCAGAGGACTCGAAGCCTATATTTTTTCCATGTAGGCTAAAGTGGGGATTTAACAAGGGAATACTTTAATAATAATTTATTAAGTTGTCATCCTGTTGGAAGGAGACCCGTTGGGAGCTATGAGCCCACATGGAAATATGGCATAATGGGAATGGTACAAGGGTTTGTGATTTGTACTTGGTGAGAGGCTTAGTGGAGGTATCAATTCCTTCAAATAGCATCTCATAAGCATTCCTCTTGTGATGCCAAGTCATGTGAAGCGGCCTTGGAAGAGGTGAAATGAGAGATGTTGGTCCTTCTTGCAGCACTAGATGAAAAGAAACTGGAGAGGGTGAAGGCACAAGCAGCCATACAAGAAGCCATTGCTCCTAATTTGCTAAGACAATTTGATGCGGATACACAAGGGGTTGTGGGCTTTAGTTGTAGTCCATGTATATGTAGACCATCCTTCTCATTGAATTTGAGCAAAGTTCAGTTGTAGGGGTTTTTTGTGCCTTGAAATGTACCAAGAGCAACAGCTACAGGGTGGAACAAAGAGGTGCATAAAGAAGTGGATAGAAGTTGTGCAAATTTTTGCTTCTACAACAACCTTCCTTTCAATGTGCCAAGGAGTCCATATTGGGAGTGTTTGGTGACAATATTGATTGTTGTATTGAAAGGGTACAAGGTGCCCTCTCCAAAAGATATAAGTGGTAGGTTTCTCCATGATGCCATTGTGGATGCAAAACAAAATTTGGAAGATCAAAAGAACCAATGGCGAAAGTTTGGATGCACAATTCTTTCAGATTGCTTGATAGATGGAAGAAATTGCACCCTCAATTTTTTTGTGTCTTCAAATGGTGAGTTATCTAAAGTCCATTGATGCCTCCAACAAAACAAAGAATGCAGAAAATTGGAGCTTGATATTGGAGGAGGTTGTTTTAAATGTGGGCACAGAAAATGTTGTCCAAGTTGTTACTAACAATGCAGCGACATATGTGGCAGTTGGAATATTGCTTTAGGAGGTGCAATGGACACATTTTTGGACCCCTTGTGCAACTCATCGCCTTGACCTTCTTTTGGGGGGCATATGCAAAATTGATTGGGTGAGACCATTTGTAGAAGGAAGTCATAATAAAGTGATTGTATTGGTTTGAAAATCATTTCTGTTAACATTATTTCGAAGTTGTCCGTAGGCGGCATTTTAATCGGGTGGCACCCCTTTCTTTTTGACTTTCCAGCTGCGCCCAACGTACAGGCTAGATGTCATCTCGGCGTTGTTCCCGATGGCCTGCTTTTTCTGTTTGAGGTTAGGGGGAACGCGGATTCGCCAAGTGGCTCGGGTTTTGATGACCGAGCATCCTATTGGACCCCACCCTGCATCGTGCGAAGATAGGGACACATGGCGCCTCCGCGCTGCTCGTCCCATTTCTGTTTATGCGCTCTTTTTTGGATGTCCTCAGAGCTGCCGCGTGTTGTCCATGGTGACTTGTCTCTCTGGCTGTGGTTTGCGTCAAAATATTTTCTGTTCGGGCAGGTATGGAGATGGCACGACAAGGTGGAAGTAACAACTTCGGAAGCGGTTTTGCTGGGTGTGTTCCTACAGGATGCCACAATGGTTTTTCTGGTTAGAAGCGGTTGTGGGAGGATGGCGGATGCTTTGAATTGTTAGCCGAGCCGGGGGCTCTATTTATGCTTGGTTTTTCCCTGTTTCAGGGGTTTAGAACTTTTAGGAAAAAGGACAATTAATTATTCTAGATAGGAATTAATCCTTTTAGCTATTATTGTTTTCTGAGGAAAGGATAATCAAATTGTGCCTATGGCCTCTGTGATGTCTGTTTTCAGTATGCTGTGATAGTTTTCTGTGCATTCTTGTAATTCTGATGACTTTGGAGATATATGTCTAATACTCTGCCGATCAAACTATGTTTTGCACTTGTTATCTGGTGGATGCGTGATGTATGTTTCTTTATTTTAAAAGGAATCTTGGTTGTATCTTGTTTATGGTTTTGTTCAGATATATAGATTGTTGAATGGGCTTTAAAACTTGATGTTTCTAGGTTTTATATGCCGTTGATGTTTTTCCGAAATGCTTTGGCGCATCGCCTAAATAGTCTAGATCATTTTGCTTTAAGTTTCTTCTCCCCCTTTTCCCTCAACTAGAAGGAAGAGCCGGCTTCTTAATTCCGGAGGTCATTCAGTGAGTTTTGCGCAATAGGTTCCCCATCACTGAATTTCCCATAAGGCTGTTCGCTTCGAAAGAAAAATTTAGAGTCAACAATTCTTTTTCTGGCACGCTCGGTGGGAACATAATTTTGAAAAGCCTAAGCTAGTTTATGAGTTACAGGCTTGTTACTAGGAGTCAAACAACCCTAAATCCCAGTCTACTCCTACCACCCCTGGTAAACGTCCATTCAGCTACAGCCTCTTCTTCCCAGAGCTTACTTACCTTCCCTGTAGTCACCCTTACAGTAATGGCACACGTTCCTCCTAGAAATTTTGTGACATGGAATAACGGAAGCCCTCTCATTCCCCCCACTCCACCTGTTGTATGGGGGCCAATTCCCTCTGTCGCGCTAAAAGCTGTCCCCAAGTTTACTGGAGAATGTCTCAAGACCCTCGAGGAACACCTACAAGACATAGCCAATGTCTGTACCGTCCACGGTATCATCGAGCAACATGTAGCCTTGAGATTGCTCATGGCCTCTTTCAAAGGAAGAGCTTTAGATTGGTACAGATCCCTGGGTCCAAATACTATAGCGGATTGGGACCAGCTAGGCGACCGCTTCTTTCAAAGGTTCTCTGACAAAGTTGACAGATCATCATTGATGCACCAGTTGATTACGATAAAGAGAGCACCTCAAGAAGCATTGACAAAATTCAACTTAAGATTCCAGAGGACCTGGCAAAGAATACCTTTGTCCACCTGCCCTCCTGCGAATATGGTGTTCGTCTTTTACCCAAAAGCCTTCAATTCCGACATATCGGTAATGATCCAGTCTCTAGGAGGCAATACCCTCCCGGAAGCATTCGAGATAGCGGTCCAAGCAGAAAATAACCTGATCGATGCAGGGAAGCTCACGCCACGCCCCCTCATACCAGTTTTTCCCGAGCTATCTAACTCTCAAGAGGCCGCGCCCACAACATCTGCTCCTCAATCCATGTATATGTACCCCTGCCCCCAGCAAGCATATGCCCCTCCGCAATCGTCTTTGGCCTCGGTAGTCAGCGACATGAAGAATTTGTTGAGAACCTTCTGCAACGAGATTGTCAATCTAAAAAGGGCCCAGATCTCACCCGCTAGACCCCCTTTCCAACAAAATTTACAAGGGAATAGACCCACGTACCAACAAAACCAGTATGCAAATAACCGTGCTGATAAATCTACCCAACCAAATGGTCAAATAGTCCCGGTCCCCAATCCTTTGCAGACCGTTTACCCTAGCACCAGTAAGGAGTTGACAGTGGGGCAAACTAATCTAGCGGATGACACTACCTCTTGGTGTTTTCCATGTAATAATGCTCACACTCCCAGAAATTGTCCGAGAGGTAATTTGCAGCAAAAAATCGCAGAGCAACGGAGCCTAGGCATGACACCAGATGAGTCGGTCTATGCATCTCCTGGCATGGATAACACATCTCTCATTGCCGAAATGCAGGGTATGTCGATGCAACAAGAAGCAGAGATAGCTCCGGACCACACACTATTCTCTTGGATGGAGGACAAAGAATCCGTACTCACCAATGGCGCAACTACGTCAAGGGAAGGCCCCCCCCCTCGTGCAATTAGATTATAACCTCCGCTCGAAAAGGTGCTTCACTGGGGAAAACACAAACGCACCAGGAAGAATGTCCGTAGGTAAAGTTCCTGAACAACCTGCGGCTACTTCCACATATCCAAGGAAGGAGTTTATCCCCTATAAAAGAGCCAAAAGTGTCGGTACCGACAATACTAGACGTGGTGGAACAACTGAAGAAAGCTCCGGCTGGCGTCTCCTTATGGGATCTCCTCAGTATCCCAGAGCAAAAGAATCGACTGAAAGAGGCCCTGTTCGACATCGGGAAAAATGCAAGCGGAAATGCCACCAAAGCTCCGCAGATCAATGAAGACAGGTTTCAACCGTGTTAACTAATGAAGCCACCCCTCCCAAGTCTCAAACCGAAGGTAAGCACAAACCAAATCCTTTCTACCTGACCCTCATAGTTGGGGATAAACTCTTGCATAATTCCATGATAGATTCTGGCGCCAGTACTGCCGTCATACCTAAGCAAATCGCTGAGGTCTTGAATATCAAATACGAGCCTTTAAATAGAGGTGTTATGCAGCTAGATGGGAATAAAGTCCAGACTGTAGGTCTTATCAAGAACCCTCCGCTGACATTATTCGCATGTCCCAGTGTCACCGTGCCCCAAGACGTGGTAGTCATCAACATCCCGCTTGTTTTTGGGCTCTGCCTTTCCCGAGATTTTATCGCCAAAATAGGAGGCTACTTGGCCTTAGACTGGGCCCACCTTATCCTTTGCACTCAGCGCGGTGCCAAACTCAAAATCCTTTCAGAACCCCTTCACGTTGAACATGTATGAGATCAGGCCATGCTCAATTTTGAACCCACTCATACTTCCATCTCAAACGAAGAAAGTAAAACCGTAGAGCTCCTGGAGGATGAAGAAGTGACCGGGGATATTCCACCCGATCAGGAGTTTTTCCTAAATGAATTCATAAACTCTGATCCATACTCCAACTACCATGCCATCGGTCTAGGTACTTACTGCATTTTTGACGAAAACCAGGTCATCCCGAAACTTATCAAGGAACCATTTTCTGAAGAGGAGTTGTCCTCCGCACTCTGGACCCTCCACTTCGATGGTGCAAGATGCAAAGTAGGTTCAGGAGCTGGGATTTGCCTCACTTCACCCTCAGGTGGATAGATTTTGAAGTCTTTTCGTCTACAATTCGCATGCTCGAACAATGAAGCAGAGTATGAAGGACTAATCCAGGGTTTGAGCTTGGCGGAGAGGATGGGTATCAAAAAATTGAAAGTTCTGGCTGATTTTGAGCTGGTGGTGCACTTGGTCCGAGGAATCTCTAGCGCCAAACATGTCCGCATGAGGTCCTACCGTCACAGATAATGGGATTTGTTTGAAAGCTTCAATGCTTTCAATATCCAAAGAGTCCCTCGAAAAACAAATGCTGCAGCTGACTAGATGGCCACCATTGGATCGCAATTTGACCCTGCTGCGGACTTGCTCGCCAATTCCCAAACGGTCTGTGTGGTTGTTCGGCCAGCTATTTCTGATAACGACACTCACTGGCAAGTCTTCGAAAGTGATGAGTAGATTGCCCCGTTCATTCAAAACTCAGGGGAGTTTGCAGATCAACTGCAACCTAAGGTGAAAGAGGCCTATGGGGACCAAATCATCCAGGTGAGATCCAACAAGTTTCCTAACGGGTTGATCACCCTAGAAAATTTGTTCGACCATTACGACGACAAAAATGATAAGCGAAAGCTTACAACCGATAAAGGAGACTATATCGAAATGTCGGTAGGAGGTGGGAGAATGCTCAAAGTCGGAAAGGAGGTTCCTCCAGAGGACCGAAAAAGATTGACCCGATATTGTGATGAATATATGGTTGTACTGGCGTGGTCCTATTAAGATTTGAAAGGTTACAATCCCAACATCATTCAGCACACCATCGAGTTCACCGATGGAGCCAAACCGGTCCGACAGAAGCAGAGACCGGTCAATCCGAAGATCGAATCCCTCATGGCCCAAGAGTTGAAAAAGCTGATAGAATCCAAAATCATCTACCCCATCAAGCACAGTACTTGGGTATCCAACCTGGTGTCACTCTGGAAAAAGAACGGGGACATTTGGCTTTGCGTGGACTTCAGAGACTTAAACCAAGCGTCTCTAAAAGATCACTACCCTTTGCCATCAATGGAACAATTGCTAAGGACAGTGGTGGGGTCAGAGATGTTCTCAATGCTAGACGGTTTCTCGGGATATAATCAAGTCTTGGTGAAGCCAGAGGATCAACACAAGACGACCTTCACAACCAAATGGGGAACATTTGCCTATCAAAAAATGCCTTTTGGGTTGTCAAATGCCGATGCGACGTTTCAAAGAGCTATGCACTTGGCCTTCAAGGAGCTCATCAACAAGATCATCCTCATATATTTGGATGACTTAACGATGTTTTCAAAGCACAGAGAAGATCATTTTTATCATCTCGAGCTGGTTTTCCAAAAATTTCTCTTTAAACCCCCCAAAAATGTATCTTCGGAGTCCCTCAAGGGAAACTACTAGGACATATAGTGTCAAAGGAAGGGGTCTCCATCGACCTGATCGAGTTAAAGCAATAAAAGAGCTTCCCCACCTTGTCAATAAAAAGGGGTCCAGTTCTTCCTAGGAAAGATTAACTTTGTTAGCCGCTTTATTTCTGATTTTGCTGGAATGATAAGGCCTATCACCCTGATGCTGAAGAAGGAAACGCATTTCAAATGGACTCTCAAAGCTAAAGAAGCTTTCGATAAAATCAAAGATGCTATCTGTTCAGCCCTCGTGTTATCCAACCCGGATATGTCTAAAGACTTCATAATGTATGTTTTCTCTAATCACTATAGCATTGTTGTGGTCCTGACCCAAAAAGACGCAGAAAAGGGGAGTGAGCACCCTATAGCCTTCCATTCAAAAACTCTGAAGGAATACGAGGCTAATTATAACTTCGTTGAAAAACAAGCTTTGGCCGTAGTCAAGGGCCTGAAAAAATTTAGGAACTTCATCGCCTGCAATAAGACCACAGTGTATGTTGCTCATCCCGCGGTCAGAGAATACATCATGGAAGGCGACATCACTGAGAAAAAGGCAAACTGGATCACTAAAATCGTGGACTACGACATTGACGTCAGGCCCACCAAAATAATCCGTGGCAAAGGTTTGTGCGAATATATAGCCCAGGAGTGTGAGCCCTGAGAAACGAAGATGGCCACAAAAGAGGTTGTGATGGTTACCTCCGAGCCATTAGAGACATGCTGGATGGAGGCCCGAAAACATTTCATGAAGACGGGGAGCTTCCCTGAAGGTCTTCCCCCTGAAAAGAAGAGATTCTATAGGCTTTAGAACAACGGTTTCCGCTTGGTGGATAGCATACTTTTCGAAAGAAATTTCGATGGGGTCCTACTCCGCAGTGTGAGCCAATGCCAAGTTGACAAGATCTTACAAGAGTTTCACTACGGCTCGTCAGGAAGTCACTTTTCTGGCACAAACGACCATCATCAAGATCACCCGTGCCAGATATTTTTGGCCCTCTATGTTCAAAGACGTGCACACCTTGGTGAGGGAGTGCAAAGAATGCCAGTATTACACTGGCAGGTGTAAAAAGGCGGCAATGCCACTCAAACCCATAATGGTGGAGGAACCTGTTGATGTGTCTAAAATCGCATTGCTGCAAACTCCATACGGCCAACACAAAATAGAATAGCTAGCTGAGTATCCTATCCTCTCTTGAAATAAGGGAATCCCTAATGCTATTTTCTACGTTTTGATCAAATGGGATAACCTCAAGGTTTCTTTCGTCAGGTCTTGACTGCGGGATCTCTCAGAGGTCTGATGTGTTTATGCTGGAAATACAAGGGGGACTTACGTTGAATGGGTAATTTATAGATAAGTTCCCTGGAACTTCTATAATCTTTCTATCAAATGATTTCGGTTAAGTTGATACTGTTTTAATGGGACTGCAGATTTTCTGGATAAAAAAGGGGAAAAAGGAGGGAAGGATAGGGAGAGAGAGAGACATGAAATGTAAATTCTAACTAAGATAGCAAATTCAGTCAAGCAGATAGACACCTCCAAGAAACTAGATTAAACATCACCAGCTACTTAAGCACAATGTTTGCATAAATCCAGTGCAATCTTCAAAGGAAAAACAAGATTTTCATGTTATCAAGTACAACATTAGAATTTTTACATTCATAGTATGTGTTTGATAACCGAACTAAGCATGAAAGGTCCAGATTAACCATGCAGAGAGAAAGGCAATCAGCTGTTCCCTAATGGTGTGGACTGCAAGGATTCTATCAGATGCTTGCTTGAAAATGCTATGTAAAGGAAATAAACATAACTGAAAGATTTCTAAATTAAGTGAAGAAGGAGACCATGCACTCATAAGGAAACTTGAAAATAGTCTTAATCTTTGCATTAATTCCTGTAAAAATTTCGCCAGAGCTTTTGCAACAATCCAAGAACTTCTTACAAAATAAGGGAAAACCAGTCCCTTAAATAGACTTCAAAAAGGATGAATGGCCTAGATTTAATCTAAACAAGTGGCCCAGATTCATCCATAAAGCATGGCTGCCCATACCCATAAATGGGATGTAAATATCAACAACCACCCCAAAATGGGCAATAACTACCCAAAAAGGGATAATTAAATCAATTTGAAATAATCCAAAAAGGTGTATCAATAAAGTTTTACATTTTGTTGACTAGAAGTCAAATGTCACGTTTTGGTGCAAAAGTGCACTTTTAAGATTTAGAGGGAAAAAAACACTTTTGAGAAATCACTTTCTCTATTTCAGTCCCACACTCCTTTTCTAGAAATTGATCTTCATCGTGCAAATATTCCCGCCATAAATCACGACCTGCTGCCCGTTCCTCACGAACGTATTCCTGGAACCTGATGCATAACTGGAAAAGCAGACTGAACGGAGGCATGGGAGGATGGCGAATTTTGTATTGCATGCCTTCGAGATACTGGTCCACGTGCTTTAAACCGTCCTTCCAGCTGGAGCGATTACGCTCAAAGCATAATATGTCTGAATGGAACTGACCAACAAAACTCAAGTCCTTAGCGGAATAGGTAATCCTATCCGTTCCCAATCTTTCTTCCCAGTCCGGCTGGATTGCATTATCGGACAAGTCGTTTATCCATCCCGAAACCATTGATCGGAGGATGGTCTTACCTAGTTCTTGCATGTTTCCCAGAATCACTTCACATGCGTCACTCTCTTTGTCAATAATTTCTTTGGTGTCGTTCTTCATGGTGATAGTCCAGTACCATTCCTTAAGAGCACTGATACTATGAGGATCTAGGATGGCGGACAATGTAGGAATTTGCGCGTGTGTCCAGAAAAGAGCTCTCATGAGGGTAAGGGTAGTGGCAGCCACTTCGTGCATGTGGAGGGATTCTCTGTTTACCTCTAATAACTTGACTAGAGTGAGCTCTTGATGGAGGGCCATTTCTTTTACTTCCTTAAGGATTCGCTCTCCCCTTTTCTTGATGTCTTGTATCCATTCCCTGACGGCCCTTGCGGTGTCCCGTACTCCTTCAAATTCTGTTGTGGTCTTTTGCGCCAATGCCGTCGGGGGAATATGGGATTCAGAGGCATTGTGTAGTGGCCTTAGGAGCTGATTGATGTATCCCTCGGCTTGCTCAGCACGAGCCCGATACATGTCCTTTTCAGCCGTTATCTCTTCGAGTTGCCTGAGTATATTCTGCACTGAATCCTTAAATTCTTCTTTTTCTTGCTCTTTAGTGGCTCGTCCGATGGGGACAGTTGTGATGCTATAATCTACCAGTGTAATCTGATCTGCTGGCTTGTCTACAGGCGGGGTGGCAATGTGGAGAGTGCGGTTCCTTTGCTCATCTTTGGTCACTCTAGAATATGCCTTGGGCTTTTTCTTCCCCTTAGCTTTTGCTTGGTCTATGCGCGAGAAGATATCCTCTTAGGTGGGTTGGTGGCGGCCTTACACTGGGCTCTGGCAATCAACCATTCTTGAGGCACTGTCTGGGCTGATAATAAGGTTAAGTCTGCATTCTGTTCTTTGACATTCTTAGCCGACTCACCACAGATTCGCAGCTGCTCTGCTACCGGAGGAGTGAAAGAGGTGCGAAGTTCTTTGCTTGCAGCTGAATTTTCTCCTATTTCACTGAACAATTGTTTGATATCTTCATGTGATGGTTGTTCTTCAGTTCTTTCGAGCTCATGAGTCTCATCTATCCTTTGCTCTCCTTCGACGGTGGAGTCATCTTTGGCTGTATTGTGGAGCAGCAACTCGTGGCGGCTCTGTTGAGTGGGTTCATGCACTTTGACCCCCTGGGTGGATGGAATCTCTCCTTCCTCTATTTGGTTGCCCAGTTCGGTCGATTCGAGGGCTCTTAGCTCAGCTTCCAGCATGTCAGGCGCGGGAGGATCATGAGTTCCAAATGCATCAATGTCACTTTGAGAAGGCGGAGCAGGTATATGATCTAATTCCACTACATCGTCGGACGAATTGGGGTCCTTTGACGATGACGTGACCTCTGGTCTCCTTATAGGAATCTTCTCCCTTCTTGTTCTTTTGGACGTTCGAGTCCCTCTGCAAGCCTTAGCCTTCTTTCTTTTCTCTTGTTTCTCAGTTTCTTCCCAGGATGTACTAACGTTCCCCCATCTTTGGAAGACTGAGAATCAAGGCTACCCATTAGGTGGTAGGTGAATTGGACTCCTTCATGAATTAGCCTCTCAATCTGTTGATGTAACCATTGATCTGTGTACCTTGCTGGGGCTGCCATGACTGCCTCGAAATCAGTGATTGGGTCCTGGGACCAATCAACGCCTGGCAAGAGATGCCTTACTGCTTCAAATTCTCGGACCTGGAGGCAATTCCCTGAATCTGTGAGCTGATCTGGGACCCGACGGTATTCAAAGAGTCGCATTTGCTCCACACTCAGTCTAGAATATTCCCGCCTCCTGACCTCGTAGTCATCAGAGCAATTCTTCCAATAGTCTTCAACTGATTCCTTTGCTCTGTACCGCCTGCCATGGGCTCTCTTCGCCAGATTATCATGATCGAAGTATTTTCTTGGAAAATGGTCCTGTAGGCCATAAGAGGCCAGCTTTGCAAGGGATTCCTCTGCTAGGGTAGGGGTCTTCAGGTGGACATCATGGTTGCCTATGATCATGGGGAATGTGAATCCAGCCTGCTTACTTTCTCTGAGTAAGATGCCGGCCGGACATGACTGCCTTGCAACCTCCATAAGAATTACTTTGTCGGTTGGGTACCGTGGAAGTCAGAGAGGGGCACCATCAAAACCTGCTATTCGGATGTAGGAGAACCTTGGGAACTGAATGAACCAGGCTCCATACCTCTGTACTAGAATAGTAGCTTGCTCTGAGAGCCTTATATGTAATCCTCCCTGCATTAGCCTGACCAGACGCATTGTGAAGGTGTCATTGACGCCCTCATATTGGCCAACTGCATAAGCTGGGCTGCTCTTTTCCCTCCGAGCTATATCTTGATAATGCAGCTGCGGGTAACAATCATAGACCTTTACTTGATCAGGCCTATTCCCGATTTCACCTTTCATTATCAAACCTGGCAGCGGCTGGTTCTTGGCGAACATATAGACCAAATAAGAGGTCATGGTGAAGTATTTCTTCGTTTCAAGCTCTATTAGCTGGGTGTGAATGTTGTTGCTTATGATTTGGGCCCAGTCAAATTTAGACTTCCCCGCAAAGACTTGCTCTGTGAAATAGAACATCCACTCTTCAAAGTAGTTGGATTTAGGGAGTCCCATAACTCGGCTGAGTAATGTGACCATATCCCCATGTTCATTATGAAAATCACTTCTGGGGGTCTTTTTCACAATTTTGGCGCTTGGAGGCCTTTTCTCCTTGTACCACTCTTCGTTGATCAGTGCTTTGCATCGGGCCAAATTCATATCATATGCCCTTTGTGCTTCATCTATAGTTGTGGCTGTGGGATTGTTTGGAAAGGGAATGTCAAATGCATCGCCAATGGCCTCAGGAGTGAAGTTGGCGATGGTCATGTTCTCAAGGAGCACCAGTCTGGAATTTGGCTGATAATGTTGGGCAGCCTCTACCACTAGCTCATAGTTCTGTACTGTTGGAGGAAATCCTGCCACTTTCCACCATCTGTCTAGGCTTGCCATATGCGTTAGGTGAGAAGACCCGATTCCTGAAGTCTTGAATGTCAATATGGCCAAGGTCGGTATCACCGACATTGTCCCAGACGCTCTGCACTTTTGACTCCCTCAATCCTCCCCTCTGATATTGATACTTCATCCTTTCAACCTTGTGCGGGATATTTGATTTGGATGCTTGCGATGTGTCGGCTGCAGCGAGCATTTTTGATGATTCTACCGTCGATTTAGGCATTTATCCTGCATAGCTGGATGCTGATTACGAGGTGATACAAAAGAAGTAAGGTGGGTTAGATAGAAAATATTCCAGCATGCCGGGATTAATTCAAAATTCAGATTGGACATGGAGCGACATTTCTAGCTAAAAAGGGCTTGATCAATTTTAACCACAGCATTCATGAAGATTTTTGATTGCGAATTTATACTTAACGTTTTCTGGATTTTGGATTAATTTTCAACAGAGACAAAACATGAAAAATTCTCGTAAGTTTGAAAATGCAATTTCTGGCTAAACCTTAGGAGTGAATTCCAAATTTTGACTGCTTTGAACAACGTTTTACAAGCGAAAGAGATGCAGATTTCGAAAATTTAGGCATTTTAATCAGATTTCGCACATACGTCTGTTTGATTTATAAGCATTTCAGATGATCAAGGAAGACAGAGCGTACTTACCTGACGAAACGGATGGCGAAGAATTGCCCGGCCTTGCTGCGTGAAGGCGAATGGACGATTCTGCAAAGTTTCAAATTCCAACGGTTATCTCCTTGATTTAAATTTTTCGCAGTTGTTGGACGAAAGAGAATTTATCATTTTAAATGGTTTTTACCCTAGGTAATTGGCAATCTGAATTTGAATGATTTGGAATAGCTAATGCAGCGTTTTACCTTGAATATGAATCACATGAAATTAGCTTTCTTTGCCTTCCAAAATCGGACGTGGTCTCCTTTACACAAAATGTAGTAGCGTGGAGGGGGTTTATCAAATTTGAATGGCGTTTATCTTCTCATTTCGGACCTTCTGGAGAGTTTTGTAAATTCTGCGTCTATCTTCCACCTCGCGGCCTTGGGGATATGGAGGCCCTTTGAAATTTAAACTTTGCTTTTATTTAATCCTAAGGGCAAACTTCGGACCCAATAATGCCTCTTGCGAGCTATGCAAACCTTGGAGCCATGGCGTCCTTCGCGATTTTCGTGTCTATGGTGAATTTCGGAGATTTTGCAAGGACTTCGGAGCTGGACCTGGACGCCTTCTATGCAAACTTCGGAGCATTCATCGCCTTTTGCGATTTTGGAGATTTTTAACCTTCTGGCGAATTTTGGAGCGCCTGGGGTTTTTTTTTTTTTTTTAACTGGAGATTTTCGGAGCACTTAACATGTTTCACAAATTTTCAAAACTACGGACCCTAGGCCCATGTTCGCATGCTTTTGCATCTTCAAACTTCGGAGCTTCAGGGCATTTTGCGATTTTGGCGATTTCTGGAGTTCAACGCTTTGCCAAAAACTTCGGACCTTTCGTATGATTCTGCAAATTTCGGAGCATTTAAGCGTTTTTGTGAGTTAGAAAAGGTTTTCGGACCTAAATGCCATTCGCAAAAACTTCGGACCTAAACGCGCTTTTACAAATTTGCACCACTTTCCGACCTTACGCCACTCTTTGCAAGTTTTTTAAAAAAATTTCAGACCTCATAACATCTTTTGCAAATTTGATATATTTTGAAATTTCGGAGCTAGGGTCCAAATTTGGAGTTCTGAAGCAAATTTCGGACCTTGAGGGTCTCTTTGCAACTTTTCGCCTTTTTCAAATTTTCTAGTTTTCGCCTCAGGGTCCGAAAATGGGCGTGTTAAGTGATTTCTGGACCTTGACCCGCTTTTTGCAAGATTTCACGTTTTCCAGTTTTCGCCCTAGGGTCCGAAAATGGAGACTTAAGTGATTTCGGAGTTTTCGAGCGTTTTTTGGCAAACTGGGAGTATTTTCGGAGCTAAACGCGCTTTTGGCAAATGTCATATTTTGAAATTTCGGAGCTAGGGTCCGAATTTGGAGGTCTAAAGCGAATTTCGGACCTTGAGGGTCTCTTTGCAACTTTTAACATTTTTCACATTTCGCCCCAGGGTCTGAAAATGGACATGTTAAGTGATTTTCAGACCTAACCCATCTTTTGCAATATTTAAAAAGCATTTTCGGACCAAGTAGGAAACTTTGAATTTTGAAATTTTCGCCCCAGGGTCCAAAATTCGGCCCCCTGGGTGATTTTAGCAAATTCTCAACCTTGTGAAATTTTAACCTTTGGCCTTTGCGTCCGAAATTCGGCCCATAAGACAATTCTGGGAACTTTAGCAAAATTTCAGACTCCAGACTAGTTTCGCCAGATTCTACAAATTTGGATTTTGGAGGCTTCGGAACTCCAAGGCATTTGGGCAAGTTTCGCAACTTCGACACTTTGGTCAGGAAATTCGCTTCTTCATCAGCAGGCGAAAATCATCCTTTACTCAAATCCCACAAACATCGCTGAGACAAACCTTATGCAATCTACTTCATAGCTCTTTGTGCGAAAAAACGACGACTTTGGTCCTCGTGTGACCTTTAGACACATTGCTCTTGCTTGGCGGGCTTCGCCAATTTCCATCACCTTATGCCTATCCAAGGCGATTTTCAAAATTTTGAACAAACCTCTCGGCATTCGTGCCCAAGGGCTAGACTAGCCGGGTGGATTCATCGGCTCTTTTCTTCGATACCATCACTTTACGGACCAGTCGCGGACTCGCTCGAAAGGACGCGAGACACTCCACGCGAAGCTCAACAGGGCAAAGACGAAAGGCTCAAAAACAAGAAGGGGGACCCTGTCGGCGACAGGGAGCGTGTGCAACGCACAATAGAACCCTTTGCTCAATGGGGACTCAACTTTATAGAGATGATCAATCCTCCGAGCTCGGCCGGACATAAGTGGATCTTGAACGCTACCGACTACTTCACCAGATGATCCGAAGTTGTTCCCTTAAAGAATTTATTAGAGACCGAGGTGCCGACATTCCTAGAGGACCTGGTGTGCCGATGTGGTCCGCCGAAGACCATAATATCAGATAACGCGCGTGCATTCGTGGGTTCATGAATCACCCAATTTGCCCTCAGCAAAGGTATTTACCTTAAAACCTCTTCTAACTACTATCCACAAGGAAATGGGCTCACCGAGTCCACTAATAATAATCTTATTAGACTCATTAAAAGGATAGGCTCAGAGTACAAGAGGGAGTGGCACCACCACTTGAGGAGCGCGTTATGGGCTGTTCAGATAACGCCCAAGCAAGTCTTAAAGAGCTCCCCATACAAGCTGGTCTATGGTAAGGACACACTGTTTCCCATTTCCTTGGAAATCCCAGCCTTGCAGCTACTTAAGTCTATTGAAGTAGCAGAGAATGGTCCCATGGACGTAAGATTGGCAGAGATTATGGAATTAGAAGAGGCTAGGGAAGCAGCATTCGTGTCTCTCCAGGACCGTCAACAAACCATCAAGAGGTGGTTCGATAGCAAAAAGAGTTTTGACCCGGGATTCAAACAGGGCGACCTTGTGTTGAAGTATAATGAAAGAGCGGCGAAGCCCGGTCAACATGCTAAGTTCGATGGATTATGGGAGGGACCTTTCCGCGCATAAGTTGCAAAGGTTTCAATTCGTTTGACCTCGAAGATATGCAAGGGGACTCTCTCTGAATCCCTATCAACGGGTTCCATCTCAAACCTTTTCATTAGCAATTTCTCTCTAAATGTATATAATGTAAATAATGCTTTTGTGTGCCTTATTTATTTAATTATTCCCAGTCATATTCCCAAGCAGGCAAAATGAAATCACAAGATACGCCATAATTAAGCAAAAGAAAAGGAAAATCATTATATTATGGGTGTTTTGTTTTTATACAATTCATGGACAGGCCCCTGGCCTTCTTTTTTACAAAAGTTGCAAGATGAAGCCCCAAAGACAGGCTACCATTTTCTTAAAGATCCTCTCCATCTTCATCGTCCTCCATCTGAAAATTAGGGCCTCCACTATCATCTGAAGTATACTCTCCCTCTGACCACTCGTAGTCAAAAGCGCCACTAGGCACCCCAGCCATGAAAATAACAACCAAATTCGGTTGAATGTGCAGCGTCAAGACTCGTGGACAAATGCAATCCCGGAAATCGGAGTACCATTCGGTACCATCCGAAACAGGAACTATCAGATGAACACGGAGGAGGAACTCCGCAGCGAGCTCCACTTGAAAACGATGGGATGACAGTGTCATCGTCCTTAGACCGCCGATAAGCGGGTGCCAAGTCACCTCCTCGCAGGAAGTAATGAAGCGCCTCAGATCTGACGCTAGAGGAAGGCCCCTGAAGGGGACATAGTACACCACCACATCTTCCAGCCCTCCCAGATAGTCTTGGAAGAAGAGTGCCTTGGTGAGCTGCGAGGTCAATAGCCCAGCCAATCCGGAATCCAACAGCGAAGCGACAAAACGCGAACAAATGTCCGTGTTTACACGGGGTATTGGTCCACGTTATCTATAAAATCCTCGCCAAGCACCCATTTGATAGCAGCAATAATCAGGGGATTCTTCTGCCTTGTCATCATCTGCAGCCTTTGGTAAGAAATGTTTCCAAGAAAAGCGACTTGAGCCTTGCTGCTGACGACTCTAACAGGAGTATCCATTTCCTGAAGAAACTCTGTCGTTGAAGTTGATCCTGCGCAAAGGAATGTTGGAAAAGACATTTATAACGAATTCTCAGCTCAGGGTGACAAGTGATAAATACGCTAATGCTGTCGAATTCCAATGCTCCTGTCATGCTTCATTAATTCGCATAATAAGAGCGAGGTCTGATTCAGAATTGGTAATGTCCTACCCGGTACCTCGAAGAAAGAGGTGATGCAAACAGATCGCCACGCGTATGTGTAGGTACATCGCGTTTTAAACCATGACTCCCGTAGGACTGTCTTAGCTTGTGCGAACCCTGTTGGCTGCCAATTTCCTTGGTAAAGGAGGAGATCTGTCCGGCCGAGATTTTCGTCTCAAGTGGCTTCCATTAACGGCGGGCTAAATAAGTTTCCTATTGGAAATTGTAAATGGTGACGCTCGTCCTTTTCAGGGTTAATTGCAACTGCAAAATGAGTTGGCATGCGTGTAAATGAACGCTTGCTTTTAAGCGTCCCCTGTCGCGAAAATCTAGGCACGCAGCGCATTAAAGGAAGGTCGCCCGATATTCATCTTATTGCTCTTTTTGTAACCTATGTGTCCAGTTTCTTTTGAAAGGTTGACAGAGAAAAGCCCTCTTACAGAAAATGGAAGCCGAAGCTTCTTCCTTAGGTGCTACTCAAGGGAGACTGTGGGTAGATGCTTTTGGGGAGCTCTCCTATTCTTCCCACGTCGTTCTGCCTAGGACAGATTATCCAAAAACCAAGGTCAGGCCGAAGACGGTTATCCGCAATACATCCGCTGTAATAGATTCTTTTGAAAATGTTGCCAAGCCCGAGCTCTGCAAGCAACCCAAAAACCTCAGGGAAGCTGCATGCAGTAGAATTTTACATCACAGAGTGGAGCCGCAATCCATGGTGGCTCGTTTCTGAGCAGTGGCACACCCCAATTTGTGGTCCCTATGGTTCCTTACCATCCAGAGTTCGTGGCCGTGTGTGCCGACAGGTTCGACCCCATTTCCTGCTCAATTAGCGGCTCGTCCTTAAGAGTAGTGATCTCCTCGGAGGCCATAAGGGCTATGATGTGCTGTCCTGTCTTTGAAGGAATAAAGGTGTTCTTTGAGACTACTATGGAAGAATTTTGGAACACCAGGAGAGATGCCCTATGTTTTTGCCAGAGTGCCCTTAATCGGAGCCTGTCTTTTGGGCTTCCTTGGCTCCCTTTGTCCTACAGTGTCCTGAAACATGATGACCTCAAAGATATCTCGTTTACTCTTGCATGGCTATGCGGTCACGAAAATGACCGGGAAATCACAACCGCTATGATGGGTTTCCTTTTCAAATGCCGTAAATAGAGGGAGTCTTTTCATTTTGATTTCTCTGTTGTCATAGCCAGGGCCATGATAAGGCAGCTATTAGAGTTTCAGCAGTTGCGGCGGTTCAAATTCACCTCGGTCCTAATCCATCTGCTCTTGCACCAGACTGAGGCCTTCTTTAGCCAACACATGCGGTTGGCTATCTGCGACGAGTCGGGGAACAAGATGCAGGTGTCAGCTTGGACACCCATTCTACTAGCTTCTTACGATGCATATCAATTTTCCAATTATTTCTTAACCCCCGTCCTTAGGGATTTCGGTTCAATCCCTAATGAACTGCTTGCCTGCTTCTCTCAGATTGAAATGAACTGGTTGTATATTGAACACCCCCCCTGCGACTGGTTCATAGGTAGCGATTTCTCTTTTGTCCGGGTGCATGGTTTCTTTGAGGAACCATTCCGCTTACCTACCTATGTGACTGAGAAAACCCTTGCTCTGGAAATTGCGTGGCAGTTAGTAAGAATCGAGAGAGCCATCAGGGCAGGAAAGCATGACACCTCCATCACTGAAGACCACAAGGCAATTGGTCCCATTACTCTAGTCCAGAGAAACATTGCGGAGGAAATCCTGACATCCAAGCTAGTGCAACTCGGCCTAGTGGTGATTGATGATCCTTGGAGTTACGACCCAGATGGGTGTCTTAGCAGAAAGAAGAATGCAGCGAAGCACGAGCTGCGGAGCTCGTGGGAAGGACGCACAAATCCACAGGTGGATGATCCAAATTTGTTTGTGGGTCTCAACGATTTTCCCGTCCTAAAGCGGCACCCGTGGTTGAGCTTCTATGCAGTCATGCAGAAGTATAACCTTGCAAAGTCCATTCCCCGGGCAATGCTAGAAGCCATGACTGTAGATTCCTGGCCCAGAAAGAAGAGGGAGGATTTTTGGATCTACTGGCAAGAAGCGAGTCAGCCTAGGGCTAACATCGGGAATGCCCCTTTGGACGAATGTTTCGAGCTATAATGGCGTCAACACAATAAATCTGATGAAGAGACAGGTGATAGTTTCCCACGTGGGTACTCGTCTCCCGAGGTGGCCCAACGACAAGACGTAGAGGTTATAAGTATCAAAGAGCTAGATCCCGAGCCCCATATTCTTCTTCCTCTCGCTGGTTCCGCTCGCAGGCCCTGTTCCGAGGGCTGGTAAGAGACAAGCTGAGAAACAGGCGCATGACTCCCCTCCTAGTAAAAGGCAGTATCTGAGTTCCACAAAGAAGAGTTCGTCTCCTCAAGCCCCAGGGGTTCCCTCAGATCCTCAGCGATTGGTGACTTCCACGATTCAGGTACGCCCTTCTTTGCCTTTTCCTTCTGCGCAAGCTGTTTTTTCTGCTGCCCCTCTTGTTGCAATGCAAACCCATATTCCCACCGCCCTTACACCAGCGCCCGCCGGAACACCGATTGATCCCCAAGAAGCATTTCCGCAGGCCTCTATTCCATTCCCGGCGCCTGTTTTTGTTCCCGTAGCATTTTCCTCGCAGATGTCTAAAGCAGCCACCGTCTCGCGTAGGCTTGGTTTTGGAGAGTCTACTCCTCCCCAAAATGTCGGAGCAACGTCTGTTGATCCGTTTCCCTCAGGAGCCTCTCCCTTTGTCCCATTTTTTTCTCCAACCACGTTTGCATGCCCTATTCAGACCACTTTTGGTGATCCCATTTCCCAGTTTCCCTTTGCGGTTCCCCTTGGTGCAACATTTGCAGGCCAAGTTATTGCCAACCCGGATGATTTCCAGCAGTAGGTTGCCTATTCGAAGACCGCTCGTATTGGCAAGATTGGCAAACGAAAGAAAAGGAGGGTGACAGGCCAGCCCGTCCGCACCTATAGACGCATTTCAGCGAGGAAAAGGATTGTCTCTTCTTTGCAAACATGTTCCCCAAGGTTGATAAGCCAGAAGCCCAAATGAGACCCAACGATTACACTCTGCATGCTATTGGCATCAACCTCGTGAATGCTACAGTGTCCGACAAAGTTGAAATGATGGAAGAAACTTCAAAGGCCGTGTCCTCGGACTTCATTAAAAAGAGTCGTCGCCTGGAGAAGACGCAAGCGGAGAATGTGAACCTCCGAGAATCTTTGGCCCAATAGAGAAAAGAAGATAAAGCTCGGAGTGCCGAGATCAATCGCCTGTAAGGTTTGCTGACACAGGCTAATTCGGAGAAAGGAAAGCTGCAGTTGGCCCTTAATAATGTGAGTTCTCAGTTGAAGGGCCAGTAGACAACGAGAAATGTAGCCTTGAAGGAATTGCAGGAAAAAGACCAAGAGATCCAGTAGCTAAAGGCAGCTTCTAGAGATGCCACCCAAATGCAAGCACAATTGCGTGAAGAGATCCATCTAAAAGAAGAGTATGTCCGACAACTGAGTGACGCGTAGGCCATGCTTTGGGAGGAGAAAGCGAGATTTGAAACAGAGTTGCGTCAAAAAGAGAATAGCATAGAGTGAGCCGAGAGGAAATTTCTAGACGCGGAGGTTTTGTTACAGTAGGAGCAAGATTGTATATCGCAACTCCAACAAACTGTGTAGGATGGAAGTGCCAAGATCCTGGCTTTGGAAAGCCAAGTGGTCATTGAGCAAGACAAGTGCAGGGAGCTTCAACATGAAGTAACGACAAAGAGTGAGGAAGTCTCACGGTTGCTAAGTATTCCTCCCCTCGTGCAGGTTTCTCAAGACTTTTCTCCGACCCTGTTGGAATTGTATGTTACCCATTGGGAAAGAATTAAGCAGTTCAGCCCCTCGTTGCAGCCCGTGCTGAGGTTCATCAGAGAAGCGCAATGCCTCTGTGCCTGAGCGGGAGCCCTCGTCAACAGTTCTATGGTCGTCATTGGTCCCAAGATTCCCGTGGCTCAGGACCTAATCCAGATGCTATATGCGGCTCAAGATGAAGAGTTGAGAGCGAAGGAAATAGCAGACCGCCGACAATTGATCAAGAAAACCAATGTCGTCATCAACCACCATAGAGTGATCATGCACGTATCAATGGCGCTGGAGCCATTGCAGATCTCCGTCCCGGACATCAAGCAGCGCGTAGAGAGGTTTGTTTCATTAGGCCTGCCTTCTCCATTCCCCGCGGATGGTTCTGTGCTGGAAGTTGAGCAGGTTTTAAATCAGGTTGAGCATTTGCATCAGGATAGGACCTTACTCCAGGGCCTAAACAATCCCATCTCAGTGAAAGAGGCGAGCATCTCTTGCACCCCCTCGCCCAACTCTACACGCTCTTGAAACTGGTTCATGACGAACCGGTAGGCTTGCCATTCGATGAGATAATCTGTCTGGATCAACATTACCAGAGTCTGGAAGCACAAACATTGCCCTCCGAGGAAAAATGGACTCCACTGCAGCGGGTCTTCGATCTGGTCTGACCTATTCTGACATGAAGTTTGGTCTCCGAACCAACATTTTTGGGTTCTAGCATTCTGCAGACAAAATGCCCCCTTTTAGTCGCTAAGAAATGTTAAACATTATTTTGGTGTTGTCTGTAGGCGGCATTTTAATCGGGTGGCACCCCTTTCTTTTTGACTTTCCAGCTGTGCCCAATGTATAGGCTAGATGTCATCTCGACGTTGTTCCTGATGGCCTGCTTTTTCTGTTTGAGGTTAGGGGGAATGCGGATTTGCCAAATGGCTCGGGTTTTGATGATTGAGCATCCTGTTGGACCCCACCCGACATCGTGCGAAGATAGGGACACATGGCGCCTCCGCGCTGCCCATCCCATTTATGTTTATGCGCTCTTTTCCGGATGTCCACGGAGCTGCCGCGTGTTGTCCATGGTGACCTGTCTCTCTGGCTGTGGTTTGCGTCAAAATATTTTCTGTTCGGGTAGGTATGGAGATGGCACGACAAGGTGGAAGTAACAACTTCAGAAGCGGTTTTGCTGGGTGTGTTCCTGCAGGATGCCACGATGGTTTTTTTGGTTAGAAGCGGTTGCAGGAGGATGGCAGATGCTTTGAATTGTTAGCCGAGCCGGGGGCTCTATTTATGCTTGGTTTTTCCCTGTTTTAGGGGTTCAGAAATTTTAGGAAAAAGGACAATTAAGTATTCTAGATACGAATTAAGCCTTTTAGCTATTATTGTTTTCTGAGGAAAGGATAATCAAATTATGCCTATGGCCTCTGTGATGTCTGTTTTCAGTATGCTGTGATAGTTTTCTGTGCATTCTTGTAATTCTGACGACTTTGGAGATACATGTCTAATACTTTGCCGATTAAACTATGTTTTGCACTTGTTATCTGGTGGATGCGTGATGTATGTTTCTTTATTTTAAAAGGAATCTTGGTTGTATCTTGTTTATGGTTCTATTTAGATATATAGATTGTTGAATGTGCTTTAAAACTGGATGTTTCTAGGTTCTATATGCCGTTGATGTTTTTCCGAAATGCTCTGGCGTATCACCTAAATAGTCTAGATCATTTTGCTTTAAGTTTCTTCTCCCCCTTTTCCCTGAACCACAAGGAAGAGCCGGCTTCTTAAATCCGGAGGTCATTCGGTGAGTTCTGCACAATAGGTTCCCCGTCACTGAATTTCCCATAAGGCTGTTCGCTTTGAAAGTAAAATTTAGAGTCAACAATGTCAATACATGGTCTTTATCTGAACACCCCTTGAGAATGGTCTTTGGATCTCCCTTTATGGAAAAGCATAAACTGGTGCACTAAAGAAATCCAAATTATCTAGTTAAGGAGGAATTCTCCTTTGATTTGGACAAGTTTTACATCAAGTTACCTTAAATGTGAATGATAATGTAATGTTGTATGAGCAGATATGCTCTCCAATTTTGCTTCCTTTGCTAGTCAGCTTGTTTGACACCTTAAACAATATAATTTTATCTGCTTAATGCTTGGGTTTGATGTATTATCTTTCTTTCTTAATCCTCATGGACCTCCTTGTCTATTCTGGTTTGGTTGTCATCAAATTATCTTTGTGATATGTCAAGTATTTTCATGCAATATTTAAGAATTGATCTATGTACTTTTCAATTATTAATGGTATCATTTTTATACCATAGGAGGTTTTAGTTTGCCATGTCCAACAATTAGAAGTTTCTACACAAAGATCAACCAGGAACAATAAGTAAGTGTTGTAGACTATAGTTATTGATAAATGAAGACCCTTTTTTGCACTCTAATAACACCTTTCCATTTTCATTGCAAGTAGAAAGCATAACTCCTGTTTGTTGATGTGTAGCTAGGTCGGATCCTTCTAGGGCTGACCTTGTACACTTGGCCAAGTGGCTTGTCGGCCTTAGCCATATTGATGGATCAATTTGATATGTAAACATTGTTTAAGTCTGGCCCTAATTGGGCGTCACATGTAACTTGTAATTGAGCAAGACCTATATGTGACTCGTAATTGTATTGGACAAGACCTATATGAATGTAACTTGTAATTTATAGGTTTGATCCTATTCTTGGCGCCAAGACAATAAGGCCGACCTAAGGTCTATTAGGAGGCATTGAGGCATATATATACAAGTTGATTTGTAATCATTCAAGACGAATTCACCCAGTAGCGAACTATCTCTATCTACTAATCAGCGATCTGCCTTTGTCGAGCGAATTAGTGTTTCAGTCCAGCGAGTTTATCCTGATTACTTACTTGGCTGAGCAAACATCATACTTGGCTGGGCGAACATCATACAAGGCTGGCGAACTTCCTTTCAAGGCTGCTGAATCCATTCACAGTAACAGTGAACTTCATCTAGGGCAGCGAAGTATTCAAGGACATAGCCTTCAACATATTGTATCGTCTACAACAAGATAAGTTGCCCTAATGTGTGCCTTAATTTGAATTATGCTTCATGTGTGAAGCAAGATTGTAAATCTGCTACTGAGTTTAATTAATATAATCTGAGATCTTTTGTTGGTGGGATTTTCACCTCCAAGAGGGAGGTTTTTCCCAGGGTACTGCTGTGTTATGTGTGTTGCATTTGTTATTTTCTGCTTTCTGTCATCAGTTTGATCCTAAACTAACATGGTATCAGAGCAAGGTTTGAAGCGATCGTTATCAGACTGTCTGACAGTAGCAAAGCACTCTCTCCTACTTCACCTTCATCAATCAATTTCCAGCATTGAAGATGGTGACCTGTTTAAAGGTTGAAGATAGACTTGATTGAGCTTTGAACTTCACCTCGTGGAAGGTTAGAGTTCTTATTGCACTTGAAGAGAATGATCTACTTCAGTTTGTAGAAGGAAAAGATTAGCCTGAACCTGAAGATCAAGAAGAGAAACTCCAATTCAAGAAGAATGCTGTCAAAGCAAAGAAGATCCTGATTGACTTCGTGAAGGACCATCTTGTGCCTGTAATTTCCAAGATGTCGTCAGTTAGAGATATGTTCAAGACATTGGAAGGGATGTATGAGATCAACAACACAAGCCATGCTCTAACCTTAAAGCAACAACTTCATCACATTAAGATGGCAAAAGGAGAAACTGTTACTGCTTACTGATCTCTGAGTTGAGAGATGAGCTCTTTTCTATTGGTCGTGTTATTGACATCAAGGACTTGACCATGTTGGCTCTTAATGGTCTTCCTGCATCCTGGGAGTCTTACATTCAAGGAATTAGTGCAAGATCGAAACTTCCCAAGTTTGATTGTCTTTGTGCGGATTGCATTTAAGAAGAGTCAAGATTGATAGCAAGAGGAATTGAGCGTGATCATTATGATGTGAAAAATCAAGTCCTTGCTACTTGTATGGAAAGAGGCAAAATAAGGAAGTTGCATAAAGACAGAGAATCAGATACTGTCTCTGAATCAAAAAGGAAGGAGGACTTATCTCACATTCAATGTTTTAGGTGTGATAAGTATGGTCACTATGCTCGAGAGTGCAAATTCAGGTCTACTCCTCTAGCTTCTTTTGTGGAATTTGACATAGGGACACCTCAATAGGAGCCAAGGTCAAATGTCAACTCTGAAGATTTCTTATTCTAAAAGGAGGAAATGCCAGTTTAGCTTCATGAGCCTAACATTTCAGCTTCAGAGGAAGCCTCTTAATGCATTCTTCTCCGTGAGAGAAGTTTGAGGTGAAAGCCCTCGTTCCACCCTTTGCGAGTAGGTATGGTGGATCCACCCTCTGCAAGTAGGCATGGTGGATGTCATGGAAAAAATTCCATGATGTAGCACTTCTGTTTATTCACCCTTTGGGAGTAGGTATGGTAGATCCACCCTCTGCGAGTAGGCATGGTGGATGTCATGGAAGAAATTCCATGACTTAGCACTTGTGTTTGTTCACCCTTTGGGAGTAGCTATGGTGAACGTCATGATGTTTATTTGGTTTCCATCCATGGGAGTAGCCATGGTGGACCCACCCTCTAGGAGTAGTCATGGTGGTTTGCATTTTTCATGGGAGTAGCCATGATGGTTGTCACTATGTGACTCGGTTATTGAGAAGGAATCCTCCCTAGCTAAGAGGGAGTGTTGATGTGTAGCTAGGTCGGATCCTTCTAGGGCCAACCTAATACACTTGATGGCTAAGTCGCCTGTCGGCCTTAGCCATTTTGATGGTTCAATTTGATATGTAAACATTGTTTAAGTCTGGCCCTAATCGGGCGTCACATGTAACTTGTAATTGAGCAAGACCTATATGTAACTTGTAATTGTATTGGACAAGACCTATATGAATGTAACTTGTAATTTATAGGTCTGATCCTATTCTTGGTGCCAAAACAATAAGGCCGACCTAAGGTCTATTAGGAGCCATTGAGGCATATATATACAAGTTGATTTGTAATCATTCAAGACCAATTCACACAGCAGCGAACTATCTCTATCTACTGATCAGCGATCTGGCTTTGTCATGCGAATTAGTGTTTCAGTCCAGCGAATTCATCCTGATTACTTACTTGGCTGAGTGAACATCATACTTGGCTGGGTGAACATCATTCTTGGCTGAGCGAACATCATACAAGGCTGGCGAACTTCCTTTCAAGGCTGCCCAATCCATTCACAGTAACAGTGAACTTCATCTAGTGCAGCGAAGTATTCAAGGACATAGCCTTCAGCATATTGTATCGCCTACAACAAGATAAGTTGCCCTAATGTGTGCCTTAATTTGAAGTATGCTTCATGCGTGAAGCAAGATTGTAAATCTGTTACCGAGTTTAATTAATATAATCTGAGATCTTTTGTTGCTGGGTTTTTCACCTCCAAGAGGGAGGTTTTCCTAGGGTACTGCTGTGTTATGTGTGTTGCATTTTTTATTTTCTGCTTTCTGTTATCAGTCTGATCCTAAACTAACACTGTTCACATGTGTTCCTAGAATGTAATTGAAAATGCATTCAAGTGAAATGTTCTTTCTCTTAGAAGTTCAAGTTGAATTGGTTTTCCTGTTTCTTGATCATATATTAGTATTTTGGTGTCTGCTAATTTGGAACCTTTTTTCTTAGGTACTTGCAATTGTGCAAGAGTGCTGGCAGGATCCAATGTCAAATCTATCTGCTTATGATGTTTATAAACACAATGGATTCCTCAAACATCTCACTATAAGAACAGGCAGGTATTAGTTTATCTACATGTTAATGTCTTGTGGGAAGCCCCATTGCTGATTTTCAAAATTTGGAATACATTTGCATCTTTATAGTGTCAGAATCTTGATCTGTATTCCTTTTACTTCATGGTTTGCACTCAAGGTTATTCTTCAATCCAAAAATATAAGAAACAATTATGTTTGTGAACATGCGGTGACGAAAAATGCTAGTTATACTATATACTGGCTTCTCGGCAATGGTGGGTTGTAGGTATCTTTGAGCAAAGAACTGAAAAGAGAATAAATTGTTTCCTAATGTTGTTTAGGAGTGTTTATTTCACTTTCTAATGTATTTGCCTACTTGTGCTAATCTGAGTTTCTTTTTCTAATAAAATATTATATAATGACAACAGTTCAAATTTAACGATAACCAAATAAAATACTAGAGCTGATGTAATGTCCCCTACTTGGAAGCTGTCATGTTTTCAACAATTATCATGAATTTCTGAATGCATTATTAAGTAATTATCCCTTTTTCAATTAATTCCACATTTTATAATTCATAGCCCACTATATTATGATCTAACCTTGTTACTACCTAATCCTAAGGGAGGAAGGGGTAATTACGTTACCAGTGCGCTGAGAAACCAAACTACAACAGGTTCCCTCAAGGTTTACGGATGCAGGCCCTTACCCTATGTTGGGACTACTCCCTCAAGGTTTATGGGATATTGATCCTTACCCCATCTCGGGACCACCTAATTGGTTGCAATTAGACAGGCTCTCCCTTAGCACAAATCTAGCCCATCCTCCATAGTAGGCGTCAGCAGAAGCTCAAGTATTGGGCTGAATGTATTATGAATATATATGTAATAAAGTATGACTGCCATACATATTGCAGTCTATATTAATATTACCATTAAATTCTGCATAAGAACATTATCAGGCGTCATATATTAAGCATACATATTAGGCACATCCCCATGCATACCACCAAGAACAAGGATGTTACTGCCTGTAACTTAATAACTGTTCTGATCTGATCTGATTGATGGTGATCCCGCTGGATGCTTTTGATTCCCTTTCTTTATATCTCTCAATGTGAGGGAGAGGTCACACCTCTTCATCATGTATGCCCTTTGGCAAGAGACACACCCTTTCACCATTAGCACCCTTTGAAAGAGTGCAACTCTTCATTATTTCTGCCCTTTGAAAGGGACACAACCTTTCACAATCAGATCTGTACTTTTGATTCTAAAATTATCCCTCCTCAAATGAGGTTCTCTTCTCCCTTTTATATGTCACGTTTGAGGGAGTCGCAACTTTCCATTTCATGTCTTTTGACCATTCATTAACTTAATTAATTTTTAATTATATTTAATTATATTCTTTTATATTTTAATTTAATTTTTATTTTTATTCTTTTGCATTTTAATTTTATTATTATTATTTATTATTAAATTATATTTCAAAGTGGGGGCTTTACAGCTGAGATAGGAATTGAAACTAGAATTATGCTACAAAATTGGCATGGAAGGGTTGGAAGAATTTTGTCTAGAAAATTGATGGCTGTAGAAGATTGGGGAAGGCTTATGAATGTAAATGTTATTGCAATTTCCAATTTAATGAACAAGTTATATGCTAGATTGTGTATTTACAATTTTGGTATTATTACTATGACAATAATATTATTGTATTTCTTTTCTGCAGGTCTGAAGGATGAACATGTATCGATTTCAATGCCATTCCTTTTCTTTTGAATGATGTATATATATCAAGGCAGCCACGATCAAGTGGCACCTTGATCGGACATGTCTTCTAGACATGTCCGACCAAGATGTCACTTGGTCGTGACTGTCTACCGATTAACTTCGGTGTTTATGATAACAAATCAAGGTGCCATTTGTATATGTTAACAGATCGACATAAACACACCCGATAATGAATCGGTGTCAAAGCAGATTATAATGGATCGATATAAACACACCCGATAATGAATCGGTGTCAAAGCAGATTATAATGGATCAATATAAACACACCCGATAATGAATCGGTGTCTAAGTAAACAATAACTAATAGCATTATATGCTATCGGGTTAATACCCCGATAGTATATTAATGCCGATTCACAATTGAATCGACATTAATATGCTATCGGGTTACTAGCCCGATAGCATTTAGATTGACGCTTAACTATGTTAAGCAGGTCGTCGATCTAATTCATCTTTATCCAATATCAATATCATAATCAAGATCAAAGTTACAGTCTGATAAACATATTCAGTTTGGAAAGCATAAATCAGACAATCTAATATCATAGATGAGTAAATCAAAACAGAATAGAGGAGATTAATGAGTTAGGAAAATCTTATCTTGCAGAAGCTACTTAATGCATTAACAATGAATGCTTAGGAATTGTCTCAGATTGGAAGAAGTAATTCTGAAAAATGGGTCAGATGGTCCCAACCCACCAGTCATAGAGGAGATTCAATGGGCACATTAGTTTCCAGAAGTAATGCTTGTAATATCCCCTGTCCTTTTGAAGATTGAAATCAAGGGATATTTGCTGTCCAGGTTGAGTGTTATGCATTTTTGTAGTTTACGTGTTATGCTGATAATGTTTTCAGATTGCTATGTTGACCAATACACATCAATATCTCATTAACAAACAACTTCTAATGATTCCTCAAGACTGATAATGATCAAAAAGATGCATATACAACTGACTCATATGATTATACTCCTTAAAATCAAGAACTAACAGTAAACACTCATTTCATCAAACACGTGTCACGCATCCTCAGAAAGATAATGTAACTAGATGCAATCCCAACTCGTCTTTTCTTAATTCATAAGATGGACGAATTATCATTACATTGACAGTCTAAGAACATGATATAGGCAGCTATAGAACAATTACATGAGCTGTCATTAATGGACAATTTTCAGAATGTCTGAGGACACAAGGACTGCGATTACATTCATGCATTCACACTACCAAGAATTACAAATGAGAGCAATCAGTAAGAACCTGACCAAGGCGCCTTGAGAAGCCAGTATTGTTTGATTTCTATGACTCTCGAATATGGAAAATCGGACCTCTACCAATGCCGCCCCTGCTGCTGTAACATGTGGACTGAGATCTCAATATATGACAGCCGAAACTCCACCAAAACTCCACCAAAATGATCGCCATTCTCAATGTGAAGTTTTGGAAGTCAAATGCACAAACTAGGAGCCAAATCGAAGGGCAATGACAGTCAGGTTCGATTCTGATTTGAAATTGATTTGAGGCCGGTCCTCTCACAAATCACCTCCATTTGTCACCAAATGAATCGCCCTTATCCTCTAATCAAATCGTCAACCTTCATTGTGATGTTTGAAGCTTCAATGATGGACTAAGAGCAAAATCGATGGGACTGCTGGCCTGGCACGATTTTACTTCAGACCTTATTTGCTGCTGGTTTCCTTACAAATGCTCATTCAAAATATCTCAAAAGACATCGCTCTCCTTTGCCAATGATATCGCTGATCTCCAAGGTATGGTACAATGCTTAAATGATGAAGGAAGAACCAAATCGTGGGTTTATATGATGAAACCCAATCTGGTACAGGTCTGCAATTCTGATCAACTTTTATGATTTATCTAAACAACCCCTCCAAAATGTCTGCAATGATACTACCTTCTTCCTACAATAAAAATCGACACACAATGGGCATTCAATTTGATAATCTGCAAATACCTTGAATCCCATCCACCATGAAAAAGTAGATAACTCAATAAGCACACTATGGAAGACTGAGTATCTTCCACTCTCAGCTGCAACCCCTCGAAAGGTCTTCCACTCCCTCAGTTATGCAATCTATGGGAGTTTTCGTTGCCAAAGACCGTAGTCTGCAGACACCTCTCGGTTCTACAAAACCAATTCAATTCAATTCAATTAAAATATCAATACTCCAATCTGCCTTGAAGCTTCCTCTTGATATTCCTTTATACTTTTTTACTCCAGCATCCAGAAGCTTCTAGAAGCGACTTTATGAAATAATATTTAATTAGTCATCTTTTAGAAAGTCATCTTTTAATTTTAATTTATTTGATAACTTTATAAATAATTAACTTAATATTACTAATTAAAATAATGAATCAAGCTATCCATAAAATATATCAATAAATTGGACAACTTAATTAATTAAATTAATTAATCAATTCTTCTTCAAAATGGGGACATTACAATGCTGGTGACCTATACAATTGCGTGACTTGTACAATCACAGTGCGAGTCATGCTCTTGACCCTTTGGGCATGCCCTCGTCCTTTAATAGACAGTAGTGTTCTTGCATTGTACGTCTCTAAAAATTTATGCTGTCATTTACCAAAATTATTGCAGTGTCTGTAGCTTTCAAAATAGAACAACCTATGAAGAGAAATAATTTGCAGAATTTATGGAGGGGGAGAAGAAATAGTGAAGTTTATTAGGGAGATTACCTCAATCAAGCCTTTGTTTGGTATGTTTCGGTGTCAACAAGTATAAAAAAATCATGGGTGTGTGAGGTCATAAAGTGTTTGTAGTGATTTGTGGAGAGTGCAAAAGGAGTGTAGGCAAAACCCTGAGGATGACTAGTGTGTGTTTGCCGTCTCTGCAGTGAAGAAAGTAGGAAGTGGATTCAGCAAGGTTCAATAGGAATTGTGGAGGAGAAATTTGTAGGTAGTTTGGAAGGTATGGCTATGGAGGAATTAGAGAGTAGAGTTAATGGTAGGAAAATGCCAAGAGATTGCAAGAAATTGCAAATGAGCTTCCAATCAAGCAAAAGATAGTGAGAGAGATTAAAGGGAGGGCAAGAGAATGCTAGAGAGATTCAAATGGAGGATTTAATATGTATTTATAAGGTTTTTTTTGTGAAAGAGCCATTGCAAAAATGTAGAAAGGCCAAATGGTAAGGCTTTTGGCAATTGAAAGTTTGAATTTCGGGGCTAGACGTTAGTGTGGATGTGTAAAATGTCCAAGGTCCCTAGCATGCTCATGTTTATTTCCTTGAGAAGTTTGCAAGATGCAACGAGTGTGCAAGAACACAAAGATGAGTATTTAGCTTGCATGGCACCTTGATGAAGGGTTTTAGGCATAGTTTTCAAACTTGTTGAGTACTTATGGGACTTGTGAAGAATTTTGCTGGCCAAGTACATTGACCACGAACTTGCCTCACCATTTTCGAGTTCTCGTGAGTTTGTAGCATAGTTACAAGCCTCGGACTCGCCTTGGACTCGGCAAGCTGATTTTTGACTCGGACTCGGACTTGGCGCCCAGACTCGGCAAATTGAAAAACCCAAGAAACTCAAAGATTTTAAACGATTTTAAATTTCTTTCATGCATTTTTTAATAAAAAAACATTAGACACAATAATTTCATCAAATAGAAGCACATAGACAAGTTTACATTGATCACATAAGTATAAATGCAAATTTTAGGCTTGCACTGAAGGAAATAAGCTAAACTAAATAACACATTAGAAATATAGATACTGTCAAATGTCTACAAAATTCATGGAATATGAAATCCATGTCATCAAAAGTTCAAAACATATATCAAGTTCAACATAAAAGCTAGAGCCTAGAAATCTAAGGCTCAAAGGAGCCAATATCAGTCGACCCCGCAATTGTCCTACGTGTGCACCTAAGATAGGTCCTGTAATGTTCTGCAGCCATGATCTTTGCCTGTGTCTGAGGTTCAGGCTCACGCTCAGTGACATCCATATCCTCATCCACATCATCCTCGAGAAACAAAACATATTAACCCTTTTTTTCATTTAAAATAATGTCATGTTTTTTTTTTTAACTTATTATTTTCTGCCTGCGCGGCAGAGTCTGTTCCACGGGACTCGGCGAGTCTGTTGAGTTTGATATGCTCTGTGAGTCTTGTAACAGTGGTTTGTAGTGTAGACTTGCCGTGCTTGCTGCGAGTATTTAGCAAGTTCTTATTATGCAATTTACGGTTTGATGTGACAAAAGAACATAGGGAAAACAAAACAAAAACACAGTTAATGTAATGTCCCCTTCCTATGTGTTGATAGCTTGGTGACCGTCAGCCTATTTAGCGGCTTTCCACAGGTTAATGAGTCAGGATTAGGGAACTCTTGGGGCGTGGTGACTGTTCAGTCCAGCTAATCCGACATTGTTAGGAGTACCTTTGAGGTTAGATTCACATGACTCTTTTTGGAGGGGTTTCAGACAAATTGTCTGTTTTAACTATATTTAGTAAGTGACAGTCTGGACACTGACATGGTCAGTTGGTAGTGTTAATATTTTGGGTAAATTGGTAAATGCATTTGATGATGTTGTTTTGGCAATTAATGTGGTCCAGGGGTATTATTTTAAATAACATTTAAGTATTAAAGTTAAATTAAATATTTAACTTAATGTTATTGCAATTAATAAAGTGACTTTATGTGGGCGCCTAGGGAGTTAAAAAGTATATTTCAAAATATCAAATAAAGTGATTTCTAGGGGTGAGCAGCAACTCATGGAGACATAAGGGATTAATAAAATAAAAGAAAATATTTGAAAACCCTAAAAGGGGTGTGCGCCTTCGTTGTGACGTTTTCACACATCGCCCCATTGCAAATGGGGACCCTTGCTTTTTTGCTTTTTAGGGTTTGTTTTTTGGTCTTTTAGGGTTTTGTTAGTTAGCCTTTGCATTTTGAGTGCTGTCGGGGAGATCAATAGGATAGGCTGGAGTGAAGTCCTGATCCTGAAAATTTGGCTAAGTCTGAAAGTCCTGATCCTGAAATTTGGCTAAGTCTGGAATGTCCTGATCCTGAAATTTGACTAAGTCTGGAAACTGAAAAACCTCAAAAAACTAGATTTTGCAATATAACTCCTGGAGGTCTGAAAATGTCACTTATACTTAAATGTTATATTCCATAAAAATTATCCTGATGGAGAGTTCAAAAAGTCAAATTTCGCTCCTGTCCTTCACTGAGGATCCAGAGCGAAAAGCGCTCATGTCCCTCACCAAGGGTCCAGAGCGAAAAAGCTTAGTGGAGTCATTCCTGACCTTGTTTGGACAAATTGAGACATCAAAGGCATGAAGGAGGACGTAATCAACCCATTGAAGATAGTTTTGAAAGTTAACAAGGCATAAATGAGCTCATAAAGGCCAGGGCGCTCCTGTCCCTCTCCAAGGGACCAGAGCGATTTTCCCTCAAGACAAGTTTTTGGCAAAAGGAAGGCAAGTTTCGCGTTTGAGGTGGGTGAAGGAAGACGCAATCGATCCGTTGAAGATAATTTTCGAAGCTAGCAAAACACAAGTGAGCTTATAAATGCAAAATCGCTCCTGTCCCTCTCCCAGGGACCAGGGCGAAAAACACATTAGCTAACCTTCCTCTCCAAATTCGGACGAATCCAAGTCAAGACGCAAGGTCAAAATGATGTTCAAAAGGTTTCACGGAGGAATGAAGTAACAAAGGCCATCAAGTAGATGAAAAATGGCTAGGGCGCTCCTGTCCCTCACCAAGGGACCTGAGCGAAATTTTCAAAATACTTAATTACCTAGCATTGTTAAATACTATTTCTTGCTTCCAGGACTCAAGATGAAGGGGGGAATGATATTCTACGTCTAGAAAGTGATTCAAGGTTGATACGATTAAGAATTTGTGCAATAAACTAAAAGGCGCTCCTGTCCTTTAGTCAAGGACCAAGGCGATATTCATTAAAACAATCATTTCCTTCCAAGACCACGCCAAGGCAAGGTTGTGCAAAGTCAGAAATGCCTTTAAGAAGATGGTGAACAAAGAAATTACCCCAAGAATCAATAATCTTAGGCTCAAATACAAAAATCGCTCCTGTCCTTCACTGGAGGACCAGGGCGAAAATCCTTAGAAGAGCTCGTTTTGTCTTGAGAGGGCGAATTGAACATGCATAGGACGAACAATAATGACCATTGCCTACCTCACAACTTGCATTGGCGATTGGAAAAGACAAAAACAAAGGGCAAAAGGCAAAATCGCTCCTGTCCCTCACCAAGGGACCAGGGCGAAAATGGTTCTAAGGAGCATTCGTTCCAAAAATTGAATAGATCAAACTCAAGATTTCAAGTAAAATGCCATTTTGGACGTCCAGGATGAAGTGTTGAACGTGAAAAACAAGAATTACAATGCTAAAGTGTAAGGGCGCTCCTGTCCCTCTCCCAGGGACCAGAGCGATCTTGTTGATGTCCATTATCTTGCCATGTCTAGGCGCCAATATCATCTATGACACATTAAATGCCAATTTTGATAAAACCTTGAAATATTTTTGAAATTAAATTGACATTTAATAAGTGCGCAAAACATTTAATAATTAATTTATGCCTTTAAAAAATCGAAATTTTAATTATAAAGGCATTTAAAATTAATTATTATTAATTTAAAAATAAAATTGGGGCGCTTGGGGTATTATTTAATGTTTTTATAAAGTCGGCCTCTTCTTTTATTAAATTTTTATTTATTTTTGGCCTATTTTCCAAGTCGGCCTATGGAAAATTGCAATGGTAAGCGCCTATATAGTGGGGGTATCTTGAGCGATGTTAATCCATCATTCACTCATTCACTCAAGTGCGATTTGGAGAAGAGCAACAAGGTGCGAAATTTGGTCTAGGAAGGAGCGATTTTTGTTGAGGGCCAGAGGTGGAGCGAATTTTCCTCAAGGCGTTGAAGGCTAGAGGTGGTGAAGTTGATAGAAGAAGCACATTTTGAAGACTTCGATCCACATTTTGCCTAGCAAACTTGCTTAATTTTGCATCTTTTCTTAGATTTAGTTCTCAAGTGGAGGTATGGCGAGATTCTCCTAGTCTCAATTTTGAATTTTCAATTTTCAAATTCAAGTGGCTTAGTTAAATTTAGGAAATGATAATTCAAAGATTTATCATGAGGTTTCCTAATTTAAAACTTAAATCCTCTTTCTAGTCTATATTTCCACGTTGCAAAACATGTTACTAATTTTGAAATGTTGTGTAGGTATCAAGATGGCGACTCCCAAACTCGAAGGATCTACAAGTCGGAAGGCTCTCATCAAGGAAAATCAAGCCAGATCAAGGACAGTCTCATCCAGGACGATCAAGCAAGGACAAGGACGACCTCCTCCAGTCTAGCATCGACAAGGACGGCCTTCTTTGGACTAACGTCATCAAGGGCGACTTCTCCAATCCAGTATTCCAAGGCAAGGTACATCAATCGTCCTGCACATCAAGGACACAAGAAGTCAAAGCAAAGGGTTCGTTGAAGAAGTAGATAGTTCCAGATGAATTAATTAAAGCTAGCTTCTCAACAACATCAAGTTGAATATCTACCAAGTTACAAGTGTCAAATGAGGTGGCATCCCAATCATCACTCCTCCAGTCAGTGTGGTCCACCTCCGCATGTCCAGATTCAATGTACCTAACTCATGGAAGGTGGCACAAACTCCGATGTACCTACCCCAGCTATCCATTGGTGGAATTTTCTAGAGAGGACATGTGTCCAAGCAATACAATTTTATCATTGGTCAGGCATTAAATGTTATGTAATGGTTGTAACAAACCCTAATTAGGGTTTTCATTGTTGAATCTTGGCCATTGATCTCGAATTGATCTAAGCCATCGAATTGTATTGAGGGCACTATATAAGCCCTGGCATTTCATTTTGTAAAGGTGATAGTTAGAGGGGTTAGAGAATAGGAATAGTTGGAAGCAGTTAGAAGACAGATAGAGAGTAGTTAGAAGGTGATTAGCTAGTTGATAGAATAGCAATTAGAGTAGAGTAGAGAGAGAAGGCAAAGATTGTTGCCAAGATGTTGTTGTAAAAGACTTGTAACTTCATTGAAGAAATGGTGAAATTTATGGGTCGATTCGACAATTTGCATGGTCTTTATACTTCTCATATTTGATTTCATGTTATTAGATGAGTGGAAGAAATGTGCTTGATTGATGGTGAAATTCGTATATCCATACTACTAGCAGTTTGTTGATTGCAGACTTGCCTTGTGTAGTCAACTGGAATCGTTCAGCTTAAGCCTAACTTCAATTATCGCTTCTTCATTGATATGCATCAGCGTGATGTGGCTATGCCTGCAGTGATGATTTGAACATTATAAAGCTTTCCTTCGAAGATCGCACTAGCCTCGTGGAGATGGTCTAGCGATGTCAAAACAAGACTTAGTTAGAATTTCATCAAAGATCATTCATTGCTCTTACATTCTTAGTGTTCGGATTAGATTCTTTCCTCACCCTCCTCTTTTTTCCTTTTTTCAAATCAAAGCTAGCAAGAGCCTGTGTTCCAGCAATATTCAAAGCAGATCAGACGTTCAATCATCAAATGTAAGTCCCCTTGTGATTCCAGCAAATCACATCATACCACAGAGAGCTTATCCATACGTAGAGACCCTACATACAAGAACCTTGAAGTCATCCTGATTGATCCTTTTTCGCGATATCTTCAGCAATCAGAGGCTTTACTCAAGAGAGGATAAGGTACCTTTAGGTATTTTATTCTGTGTTTGATAGTGTACAAAATACACGTCAACAGCCTTGTAGGAGAATAAAAAGGCATTCTTGAGTTCATTTTAAACATGTATGATATTAGATTTTATTACAGAACTCTACTGGATTGAACTTGTTCATCCTTGGCTTTGTGAGGATGAAAACTTTCACAAAGAACATCTTCATTGGTGAAAGATCTCACGTGGAAGATTGATTGGTAGTTTCATTTAGGAATCACATTTGGACTTAATCTGAGATTATTTTTGTGGTTTCTACAGAGGATTCAAAGTGCAGGTTTTAAAGGCAATGAGAGCAAAGTTCATTTGAATTTTTAATTGTTTGTTTATCTCTCATTTCCAGTCGTACCATCCACCTTGCTGGGCGTACAAGCTAGGCATGGGAGTTTGTGAAGAGTGGCGCCTAGGGTTCTGGAGGATTTGGTGTTGCTTTGGAGGCGTCTAGGGCTTATCTACTCAGTGACATTCAGTTTGTGAAAAAAGAGCTATCCTAGAAGGTGTGGTGTCCATGTTTGGGAGCTCCAATTTGCTGATATAAGTGCAAAATCAGACTTGTGCATGTTCAGATTTTATGGGTACGCTTGTATTGTCATTCTGAAGCCAATTGGCCATCTGGGTATTGTAGAAAATGATTATATATTGCTGTCCACATTTGCAATAAATCTGATTGTAATTTCCAGTTGTGGGTTTATAACTTTATATCATTTGAGTATTTTGAATATATTTCTGTTATTTCTTTGCTACAAATATCGTCTTTGTATTTCCTACTCTGTGTTGGTTTACTTGCAAACATCCAAACATCAAACAGAAAACTTCAAAAAATAAGTAAAGAACGGTGTTTATTACATTTTATTGATCATTTTGAACAGCTTCTCCCATGCATAACTTGAGATGGTATTTTTGAGTTTATGGATGCCTCTAATAAAATAAAGAAAGCAGAAAAATTGAGTTTGATGCTTCAGCTGCTAAATCTATTTCTAGTTCTAGGTGCTCGTTTTGTGATGTGTTGTCAATGAAACTCCTGCAAATTCTTCGCAAGCACACATATCAGCATCTTCCATCACTGTCTCAAAGTTGGGCACCTTTTCCCAATGAGTTTCTCATATAACGGGACTGAAATCATAAGGCAGTTATGTCAATTGCTTGTCACCTTCATCTCCTTCATATTTGTTCATGATGTCCTTCACTCTGCCCTGGATTGCTGCAGATGAATGAGAAATAACAAGTACAGCCATATAGATACATAACAATGCTTTGATTTAAGACAAAAGGCAGATAGACCCGGTTTTTTCTGTAAAATCAGGTTGGCCCTATGTCTTTAACTTATAATCCTCCCAAACTACCCTTCATCACCTCTTCCTTCCATTATAGATTGGACAATGGACAAAACAATCATCGAAGATGACATCTTGAGAGTTGCACCCAACAAAACATACACCAAAGGCTTGATTATTGAAAGTTTCATAGAGGCAACATATATCTGTTTTTGTCTTGTCAAATTCTTCTAAATGTTTTTTTTTTTTGGTAGAATAGATGCATTTGAGAGTGAGGACATGGTAAAGACTATGCTTATGTTTATCCAAATGGAATTTGGTTAATTATAACTGAAAAGAAGCTGGATGTTAACACCAAAAAATATACCAATATATGTAAGAAATGAGGAATGGGGGGGTCTCATGAGTTAGGATGTACGCTTCATAATATAAACTGTAAGTTGATAAAATGTACTAATATGATTGGACTAGTATTGGTGTCACCAAAAGACAAAAGAAACATGTAATATGATGAATGTTTTGTTGCATGCAAAATTCATCTTCTCTTGAGAGTGGGCTTGTAAATATAGGCTTGGGGTCATTTGAGGGATTTTTTTAGTCTATCAGTTGTATGTGCAAATGTAATTTACTATTGAGATTGTTGGAGATAGTGGTAAAGTCAAGTGGATTTGTTTCGCCCTTGTCCAAATGTGGTGTGGGCCTATTTGGACAAGGATGCTTTATATGATGATGTACATTGATAGGAGTAATGATGTTTTTTATGCGTGTAGCATGACATAGTGTGATGGTTAAGTTGCGGTGTTGTGGTTCTTGACATCAAGGTTCGAACTGTTGGATTATTGTCGTTAATGTCAAAGCAAACATCTATGGAGATCAGATTGCTGTCATAGGGCATCCCATTGCTGAAATAAATTGTGGTCATAGATCTCAAGCATGGCCAACTTCATTAGCAAATTGGAGTTGGAATTGCTTTTAATAAATAAATTTACATCCATTTATGCTGGCCAACCGTCAGTCTTGGCGCCTTGGAAAATAAAAGTGAAATTTAAATTTTATGGGCTGACCTGCTTATGAATTAGTTACAATCATTTTCTTGAATTGGTGAATTAGTTACAAGGTTTTGAGAATGATTAGGAAGCCTATTCTTTTGAAGTTCTTCAATATGAATTAATAATGCAAGGGTTTAAACTTTCATTTTGTTATAGTCTTGCATTTCATTAAGGGTTTCATTCACTTTTACAATTCAAGGTATTACTTTCTTTTTCAGGTATGAAGGAGAATGAAGGATTCACCAATACAAGTACATGATCCACACATTCAAGGCAAGATTCACACTTCATTAAGAGAATGAACTCAACAATGTGGAGGTTTGCTCAACTAAGAAAAAACAAGCTCATGAATTTCAAAGAAGATGAATGAGAAAGATGAAAGACTTTAGCCTCAACAATATGAGATGCAATGTGGAAAGGATAACAAGAGGAATCAAGGTTCGAGTTCTAATTGCTCTACAAGGAAGGATTTTATCCAAGATCAACATGAGGACTTTGCTATATGGGATGCACTACAACAACAAGGGAATGAATGCGAGGAGGAATTTCATGATTTTAAGGACGAAGATTATCTCAAGGCATGGAGAAGACTCCACAAGGAACTTCACAATGTAAACAGGGATATTAACTTCTCAAGTTCAAAACATGGAGAAGATTTCACAATGATGGCAACAATGAAGGAAAGAAGAAAACATCTCAAAATGTCCAAGGAGGTTAAAGATTCCAAGGTTGAAAGTGGAAATGCATCACAAAGAAGAAGAATTCCCAAACATGAAAGTGAAATGCAAGTGATAGTTTCAAAAGAGTTGAGCAAAGTTAGAAACCTTATCATCAAAGATATGCAATTTGGGAATATGATCCATCATAATCAATCTAAAGCTTGGAAATGTTGAGTATCAAGAGATATGCAGGCTGAGGTGGCACTTATTTATCATTAAACAATCTGGAGATGCCACATTGACAAGTTCAAATTCAATGAACTTGACTCATCGACAACTACACATGTGGAGGGCACTGAATTCAATGCACCTAACCTCATTTTTTCATTGGTCCACATTCAAAGGAGGACATGTGTCCAAAGCAATATAACAATCTCATTGGTCAATATTCAATGTAAGGTGTTAGTTTAACTAACCCTAATTAGGGTTTGTCTTGAATTATGTCAGCCATTAATTTGAAATCAATCCTGGCCATTCATTTGTAATAGAGATCTCTATATAAGGCTCAATCTTCTCATTTGTATAGTTTAATAGCTGATAGATGATAGATATATAGCAAGTATAGTAAAGTAGGAGGAGAAGATAAGAGATTGTTGCCAAGGCTATGTGAATAAACATATGATTTCATTGAAGATATGGTGGATTTTGTGTGTTGTTTCAACATGTTGCATGATTTCTACTTCTCAAGTTTAGATTTGTTTACATGAAGTTGATTTGTTGAATGGGAGATATTGTTGTTGATTCATGGTGAAGCCTATATGTTCATACCATTTGGAATTTGTTGATTGCAAATTGTAGTGCATGGTTAGTCTGAACTCATTTGAAAGCTTAATTTCAATTGCTCTATGCTCATTGTTCATGGTGTTGATGTGCATAAGTGATATGAAAATCATATGCGTACCCTTAGAAGATTGCACCATCTTTGTGTAGTTGTTTCTTCATGGCAAAGCAAAGCTTGGTTTGGTTTCACTAAGACAATCATATCTTGCATTGTTAGGTGTTAGATTAGATTTCTCTATATCCTTTCCCTTTTGTCTTTTGTTTGAGTTTGAATCAGTTAGTTTCCACGTTCCAGCAAAGCGTAAGTCCCTTTGTGTTACCAGCAAAATCACTTCATATTCACTAAGTCTATCCAACATTAAAGTTGATTGTTCGCATTGTAAACCTTGGGGTTGCCTGCCTTGATCACAAAGTTTAGCATTTGAGGTTTCCTTGTTCAAGAGAGGATAGAATACTTAGTATTTTATTATGTGTTCGAGGTGTCATGAAAAACATTTTAACAGGGGGGTTTGATTCTTGTAAAGCCTATCAAAACATTTAGCCATCTTGTCACTTTTGTCCTCTTTACCCTTTTTTGACACTTTCTAAACTGTACTGGAATCAAAATGTTTTGGCCTATCATTAAGTTTTCTCTTCTTTGAGTCCTACTTCCCAAGTGGAGGCCTATGCAAAGGAAAGGAATCATATTCTGACCCAGAATATAAAGCGTTCATGCATGAGATCACCAATTCTTTGCCAAAAGCCTCATCACCCTCTTTAAGGTTAGAGTCTCTGATTAGTGCTAAGTCAACCAATGCTTGGTTGGATGATCTAAGAGCCTGTCTAGTTTTATTTGCCTCTCTTGCAAAGTCTCCAAAGCTAGCTGCTGTGTCTTTTTTGGACCAAGGGGCTGAGGTTCTTTCTTCTTGTTCGGGGCCTTTTCAGAGTTAGACTTGGGGTCAGTTGTAGTCTAGGATCTAATTACCTCATCTCCCCATCAAATAGGGGGTCTTCCAAAAAGGCTTTTTCAATGCATTCCTGTAATGTCTCCCCTTGTTCTGAAGTTTTAATTTTCTGATTGAGGGATATTTTCTAACTTCTGATTTAATTGCTCTTTATTTTTTTTGATTTGATGTTTTTGGAATAGAAATATAATGCTGGAAATAAACTGTGAATTGCAATTTAACTATTTGATTTAAAACAACAAATTTCACAGTTAAACCCTTGCTTGCTTGAATTAAATTAGTTAAATATAAACATACCCGAATCTCTTGGCAATAGATAATATATTATTTGCTGATAATATTTGTTGACCAGCTATAGGCAATAATCACAATATTGGAAATTGATGATCAATCCTGGGTTTTCATGGCTAGATTGGTGAATTGCATACGATAAATTCAAACGTCCGAGTTTGAGCATGTGGAAGCTAGAATGAGGGCAGCTGGTTGGGAGAAGATGAAATGCCCCTTTGCAGTCTTGTTTGGTCAAAAACAGGCCCTAGGAAAGCCACACACTTCCTTTTGAAACCCTCAAATTGGTATGACTGGAAGTTGCAATGATATTCCTCTTGAAATGTGCTCAATAACTATTCAAATCTGCCCTTTAGAATGCTTTCAACCTGCAGATGAATAATCCTTGAACATATTCTTGAATTCTCTGTCAAGTTTTGTGAAATTAAGCTCAGTTGAAGCCCCTTAATTAAGCCTCTTGAAATCAATGCTCTTGGATGATGTTCCACACCTACAAGCATTCAAACTCTTGGGAGTCTTCATTCCCAAAAGCCTGAAATTCTCCAATTGCAGCAAACCCTTGCTTAGAATTGCTCCAATTCTTGAAAAAGCAATCTTAATAATGAATGAGGAATTGATTGCTTTTTATCTGTTTATATCTTCCTCAAAGGGCATGATTTTCTATGTGCCTTTTTAATCATTAAAAAGCACATTAAATATTTGCTTTTTGATATAACTTAATATCTCCATGATGGGTGCCCAAGTTAGCTAAATACATTGGCTTTATTAAATTATTAATTAATACCCCTTTTAATAACCTTTTAATTTAATTTAATATTATTAAAGCATTCAACTTTAATAATAATTAAATTAATCCTCCAATCATTAATATAAGCCAAAATAATAATCTTTTGATAATTTTGCTAACTCCTCGAAGGTCACCAAGGTGTGCCCGATCATCTGATGCCTTACTATAAATGATAAGGTTGGAGCCCATTGTGCCAATGACTTACCAAGAACAGTGTCTATGAAACCCTTTGAAAGATCCCTAAGAGGTGATCCATGAATCAACTGGAGAACTAAAGCTGAGTCTCAGCCCAATTCCCCCAAAGTAGCATTTACTATAAATAGTAATATGGTAAACATAGGCGCAACTATTCAGGCTCTAAAACTGAAGATGCCGCATGTTGAAGCTTAGAGGAGACTGAAGCAATGGCCAACTGCCAAAAATGGCGGTTACTATAAATAGTAACTTCTAAAAATAACAAGTCTCCCAATTGACTAATCGGTGTTGAAATTGACACTTCCGAAAATTAGTAACTTACTACAAATAGTAAGTCCTGGACATGTTCAAAATCACCCTAGAAAGTGTCATTCAACTTCACTAACCCATCTGAACACAGTTGCAGCATCAAACTACTCCCTTGACCATGTTGGCACCAACCTAGAGACCATCAATAGCTGTACAATATGAGGGCCTAAAAGTGGGGAGTCGGACATTACAGTTCCATTTCGACATCAAAGAGACCTGTTTCTGTATGTTCAATATCAATCTGTTTGGGCTCCACATTATTCCCAATAATAGGTTCCTTATTTTGCTTAGAAGCATCCTTCTGAGTTGGAGAGGCCATATAGAATAATAGGTTCAATATTTTGCTTAGAAATGAATATATAGAATAACGTTTTTTGAAATATCTTTATATTAACACGTAAGTTGCCAGTCCCGATTCGGATTCTGATTTGAGATTTGGGTTCATTTTTTTGGGGGTGGGTTTGGTTTCACTTTGGGTTCGTCCATACAAAAACATATAAAATAAAAAAATAAAAAATATATACATAAATGCAGCAGCAAATAAATTCATAATACACCATTGTCTGTTAAGTTTTATGATCAGATTAGATAAGCAATAATTCAAACACAATAACACAGAATGTACCCTGGGAAAACCTTCCTCTTGAAGGTGAAAAACCCAGCAATGAATATGTCTTTATTATCTTAATTATGTCAAGAGACTTTACAATGATTTTGCTTCACACTTGAAGCTATATATATTCACCCTAGACTGCAGTATGCAATCCAAACTACTGTAGGAATGAGGACTGCGGTAAGATAATCAGTTCTGCTCGATCTGACTTCTATATCAATTGATTTGTCTTGAAGATGAGAGCACAGACAACTGAAGAATGAAGTTGTCCTACTAAAGAAGAACACGAATTGCTGAAGGATATCACTGTGCTGCCGAAGAAGAATATGATCTGATTGATGATGAATTCGAATTGCCAAAGGAGATGGAGTGAACCGATCTATATACCCAAACACGTCTTGATCAAGCAACACGACATATACCAAAAGTTGGCTTACCAACCAACACGTCTCTTTTATTAGACATCGGTTATATTATAATTAATCCGACTTTTACCAAAGGTGGCGAGATAACAATTAGTTTTAATTTGAAATACAAAATCGGCAAGGGCATATAAATATTAAGTCGATACACATATGAAATGATCTCACAAAATGTCTAAGGCCGGAAGGCCAATTAGACATTTAGATTTGCTCTGTCGGCTCAGAGAAGGATACCGACCAACGCTATAACCATCAACACTGTCAAGTGTCAACTATGCTAATAGACTAATAGTAAAGTAAAATAGCAAAATGCCAAAATACACCACCATATCAATGTTTCACTTCAAAAATAATAACGTCAAAATTAACAATCAACCATCACTGATCAAATGACAAATATCATCAAAAGTCATCAAACATATCATCCTCCTCCTCTTGTGGCAAATTAGAAGCACAAATAGTGCAATTGGTAGTGGTACTAGCAATCTCAGCCTCGGGAGCAGCCTCATGATCACTAGGTAGGTCATCATCATCATCAACTCCAATTGCATCAAGGCGGGCAATTGAATCATCCAACTCTGCATGCTTTGGTTCAACATCCCAATGCTTTGCCTCCCCTTGTTTGTTGGTATTGTCTTTGTGTGTTAGGAGCCTCAAGTTTGAATGCATATAGACCAAGTCTTCTGACTTCTTGGAACGTAGTCTATTGCGTTTTATTGAGTGGATGAAGAAGTATGTGCTCCATTTCCTCTCGGATGATGTTGAACTAGCAACCTATCAAGATTTTCAATTTTGAAATTAGAGAGTTAAGAGTTATGAATATAAATTGTAAATATAAATTCAATATTCATCAACAAGAATGAAGAATTTAGAAATTAGAATCTTAAGAGTTAAGAACTTACTTGTGACAAAACTTTGATGGCAATGGGTTGTAGGTGTTGGTATATTTCTCCATGGAAGTACCACCATTTATGAGCATCAATAATTGCCTTGTCTTCAAGAGCCTTAATACATAAATCATCGGTGCTTGCAAAATTCATGACTTTAGACCTCACTGTTGTGCATTTTGCACCCCATCCCCGTCTTGGACAGGGGACCCCCATAGTTTGGTGTGCCCGCATAGTAGGAGAGAATGAGGACTTTGCAATTCGAAGCTATTATCAATCCCAACTCTGCAAAGTTTGTAATCATGCCACATAAAGGAGGTCCGACGTGTGTCCAAAATCATGCATTATTCCCAAAGGCGTCAAGTTTACACATTTACCTAAGAGCCCAAAATCTTCAAGTCAAAGTGCCAACGCGAAGTGAGAAACTTGGATTTTATCCTCTTTCTGCAAATCGCGAAATCATCAGTTGGCCCGAAAAGTGAAAGAGAAAACATAAACTTTCAAAACCCCTTCATGAGTCGAGAATAAAGAAGAGTTATTCAAGTCAAATTTGCGAATTTCCCCTTTAAGCCGAAATTCACAAACAGTCTTCATAGCGCGAAAACCACAAGCAAGTTAAAGGGAGAAGCAAGCTGAAAATTCGGCATTCTAAGACGATTTGCAAATGGGAGGTAAAACCCATGGCTTCATAGCCCGAAAATCAAAAGACATAAGTCGCGTGAATATAGAGCTCATGAGCCGAAAAGAAAAATCTCCTCACGGGCCGAAAAGATTAAATGCTGTAAAGTCCGCCAAAAACGACTCAATTTACCAAAAATGAACCAAAACGTAAATCGCGCAATAAGTCCATTTAGGTCGAAAAGGTGAGAAGGAAAACTTAAACTTACAGAATGACCTCCTAAGCCGAAAATGACTAAGGAGTTAAAATCTCGCAAAACCTCTCACTTGGCCGAAAACCAAAGGCATTTGAAAATCTCACAAAATGATGTTTAAGGCCGAAATTTATTAAACTCGCAAATCGCCCTAACATGCCAAAAAGATGTGAAGAGCCTAAATCGCGTGAGAAATGCCGAAATTGAAGAAAAGACTAAGTCACATTTAGGCCATTTATGTCGAAAACTCAAAAATCCTAAACTCGGCATTTTTAGTGTTTTGTGAGAAAACTTATATCGCCCTAAAAGAGCTTCATTCACCGAAATCAAAAGACGAAGTTGCACATTTAACTTCATAGTTCCGAAAATGATGAAAAGAGACATGTTCGCGCAATAAGCTATAAGGCGGAAAAGTTACATTTCGATTTAACTAGCCGATATTCATATTCAATGGCAAAGTTACAAAGTCGCCTTTTGAGCCGAAAAAACTCAAGGGAAAATTCGCGCGATATCATAGGTTAGCTAGAAGTTAGCTAGGCGACACAAGTAAAGGCTCATTAAATCAATGAGGAGGAATGCCCAAAGCATAAAGGAAAATCGCGCACTTAGATCATAATGTTGGAATTTTATTCAAAGGCATTTTAACTTAAATGCCCAAAAACAAAATCGCCATTTTTAGTTGAAAAACCGAGTTAGGTGAGTGTTCTCCCATTTTTGTTCAAAGTGTCGAGTTTCAGATTCAAAAGACTTCACAGGCCCGAAATTCGCAACGAACAAACATTGTGATTTTAGAATAAAATCTCGCATTTCACCTATTTCGCCTGAAGTTGACAAAGTGGAGGAGTGAAATTTGAAACTAAAATCTCTCGAAACCTTCAGTGTGCCCGAAAAAGATACATCTCACAAAGAGCTTCTCAAGCCCGACTGAGGCAATCCACGTAAGAGCTTGTGGATAGAATCGCCGACAGAGGCAATCCACACAAGAAATCATGGATAGAATCGCTGACTGAGGCAATCCACGTAAGAGCTTGTGGATAGAATCGCCGACTGAGGCAATCCACGTGAGAGCTCACGGATAGAATCGCCGACTGAGGCAATCCACGTGAGAGCTCATGGATAGAATCGCCGACTGAGGCAATCCACACGAGCTCATGGATAGAATCGCCGACTGAGGCAATCCACACGAGCTTGTGGATAGAATCGCCGACTGAGGCAATCCACACAAGAGCTTATGGATAGAATCGCCGATAGAGGCAATCCACTCAAGAATTTGTGAATAGAATCGCCAACAGAGGCAATTCACATCTTGAAACTATGGTCCCAAGATAAGCATCATACGATTTATGAATATTGCTCCCAATACCTTTTATCTTACCTTGCTAAGAGGGAGTGTTAATGCATGATAGCTTCGGTATGATAAATGATTGAATGAGAGATAAATGAAGTCTCTCATTCAATCATTTATCATATCGATAACTATGATAGAAAAATAAATGCTCCTCTCACCTGCCACACAAAAGAAGATAGTCAGATTTATATTTTAATTGGTAATACATAGCACAAGATAATTTTAATTCTGATCCATAAATTTAACAGAAGAATTTGGCAACTTAGATTAACACATTACACAAGGATTTGCATGGGAAAAAGTTTACGGTCAAAAATCTCACAAAAGCTTCGTTCCTTTACTTGAGAAAACTTTGCGTTTGTCAGTTAGACTCAAAAACTTGACTTTCACAATCTATTCTCCCCTTCTTCCAATGCTTGAATACCTCTTGTAGTTATGCCAAATTTTCTTGCACATATATGAATGATATATTAAATTCATTCAATACATTTTTAATGTATTCTCGCTTGTTTAAAGTAAACGACAAATAGGTTGGTTGATATATTTATCAACCTTTCACATAAGGATTGATGACTTTTAGTAAATAAATAAAGGTTATTTAAGTTGATTAATAAATTAATTAACATTTATAATGTGACACTTTATTAATCACCCCAAACTTGATACGAAGAATCTCTTACTTTATATTGTAAGGCTAAACTTTAAATTTATATTAGAGTTTTATTAATATTATTAAGACCACTTATAAACGAGTATGATCCCCTAATAAACATTATGCTCTAACAGTTACTCTTTTCTGTTATCTCATAAATGACACCATTAATGGAGCTTCCAGACCTAGATTTAGAGGTAGATCTACATCTAAATGGCTTTAGTTATGCAATTGGATGGGAATTTGGGAGTTTTCTCCATTGATGGCTAATAGGCTGGTGTGCGTCTGTTTCTTTAGTATGCACTATGTTACACATTCAGCTCAGGTGCAGGCTTCTAAGGTGGTAAAATGTTTCATCACTAGATAATATGGGTTTTCTTGTCTGCTAGGAGAAAGCAAGTGACAATGATTGCAATTGCAAGTGTGCCTTTTCCAAACTAATATCTGCACTCAATTTAATTTCACATCTTAGATACCATAAATTGGTTGACCAGATGCGTTTTCCTATTTATATTCTTTTTATCAAGGAGAGGTTTATAGATATTCACAGACATGGGAATACTTGTTCGGTCATAAACCTCTTGGGCTTCTTTTAAGAAATCATTAGAGTTTGTGTGCAATTATTGTATTAGAACAAACTTTTAGCGTGTCTATAAGTTTCAGATAGTACATTGTAAATTTGTTTACCATTGTTTGAAATATATAGTTCGATAAAGCAAGCCCATTTCATTAACTTCTTCTAAGGTTGATTGTAATGTCCCCTACCTGATCTATTTCAATATACTAAAATTGATTGATATTCTTCAATTAGTTATTAACAAGTTCTTTTATTTTCCTCATTAGATGATAAATTTCATTATTTATAGTTCTTAATATAGTTATTAGGCCCTGCTACTACTTCAGTTTTAAGGGAGAAGGGTTTATGTATGTTACCAAAGCGCTTAGAGACCAAATACAATAGGTTCCCTCAAAGTTTACAGATCCAAGCCCTTACCTATCTTGGGTCTATACCCTCAAGGCTTATGGGTCGCTGATCCCCACCCTATCTTGGGACTTAATCTATTGCTTGGATTTAGACTGCCCCTCTTTGGAACATCTCCTTCCCATCTTTTTTAATACTGACAATAATAACATGATTTAGACTATAAGTATACTAATTTCTCATGTATTATGAATATATATGAAATTAAGTATGATTGTCATACATATTGCAGTCCATATTAATGTTACTATTAGTTTTGCATAAGAACATTATTAGACTTCATATATTAAGCATACTTATTAAACATATCCCCATGCATACCACCAAGAACAAGGATGTTACTTCCTATTACTCAATAATAACAATTCTGATCTGATCTGCTTGATGGTGCTCTTACTGAATGCTTTTATTCCTTTCTTTTATATCTCTCAATGTGAGGGAGAGGTCACACCTCTTCATCATGCATGCCTTTTGGCAAGAGACACACCCTCTCACCATTAGCACCTTTTGAAAGAGTGCAACTCTTCATTATTTCTACCCTTTGAAAGGGACACAACCTTTCATAATCAGATCTGCACTTCTCATTTTTCAAATTCTCCCCCCCCTCAAATGAGTTTCTCTTCTCCCTTTTATATCTCACGTTTGAGGGAGTCGCAACTTATCATTTCATGCCTTTTGACCTTTCATTAGGTTTAATCAAATTTAAATAATATTTAATTATATTCTTTTATATTTTAATTTTAATTTTTATATTTATTCTTTTGTATTTTAATTTTTTTATTATTTATTATTAAATTATATTTCAAAGTAGGGACATTACATTGATTAAGTCGATTTTTATTGAAGTTAAAATTTTATTCTTCATGAGTCCAAATGCCTATCTTGTATGCGAAGAAACAATCAGGCTCCTATTTTTAATAAATTTTATTGCTTACTTAAATCTGTTATTCTTCATTGCTTTTTTATTTTACACTCAAATTCATACCTATTAACAGGGAAAAATAAAAAACAGAAAAACAAAATAACATCAAAGTATGGGAGTGTACCAGAAAGAAGATTGTTCTCATTCTTAGGAGAGATTCTTTAGTCACAAGTTACATTTAGAAACTACTTTAATTTGTCTAAATATTTGGTATCTCCGTTGAGGTCAAACGTGAGATAATATAACCCTTGTAACCATGATATGCATATCTTTTTTGTCTCTACAGAGATTATGACACAGGATCATTACAGATCATGGTCAATTTAGTGACATCCTGTTACAAGCCCACATTGCTTCAGCCTATTGTGAAGAAAATTGTTGATACCATTCCAGAAGTGGTAAGAATCTGAAAGCTTTTTTCTTGTCATTGACCAGTAAAACTGTTATCATCTATCTTGTGAGTATATAAATCCAAGAATTGAGCATTTTATGTGGAGTACTTGCAGCATTCCGTTATTTATTTTATTTTATTTTTCCATTGTTATGAATATTTTAACTGTTAATCACCAATATATTTAATGGCTATACAGCTTTACCTGTGAGTAACAGTTCAAAGCTCTTTTTAATTGGAACTTGAGAGTCAGACTATTATACTTGTTGGAAAAAAACTGCTGTGACTGAAATTTTTATTTTAAATTTTTTTAGAAATTTGTTGAGATGTGTATTAGAATTTTTTTACATTAGGTGCAGCTTGCTTGGCACAAATCCAAGGATTTTTCTTAATTTGTAATCTATAGATGTTTTGCAATAGCTTGCACAAGAGAAGGATATGATATAAAATATGCTGCAAACACTTGATAATAATATGCCACTATGATGGGGATACCTCGAATAGTCTTCAACAAGAAGTAGAACATGATACTCAAGATGATAATAATAACTAATCTATACTGCCTACATATAGCATACTTATGACTTGGGTATCACCTAGGCAGACTTATATACCAAAATATAACACCTAGGCTGACCAAATTAACTAAATAATAATGTAATATTGATCATATGACCTAATCAAGAGTTAAGTTATCCGTTACAATGGTAATTGCTTAATTTATTTAACGAACGAGAATATACATATAGGCAATCACATTGACGATGTTTCCTAAAGAAACAATTGATAACAAAAGACTAAATTAGAAAGAATCTAATCTAACTAAAAATACATTATTGACCATTAATAATAAGATATGCAAATATTAATCCAATACCCTCCCTTAATGGTCAATTTGTCAACTACACCTAGTTGCCCCCTAAATTTTATAAACTTGTCCGGGCTTAGAGACTTGGTGAGGATGTCTGTAGTTTGATCCTTAGTTGGATTATATTGCAACTGAACTGATCTGTCTTCGACAAGTTGTCGGATGAAATGACAATGAAGCTCAACATGCTTGGTTCGTTCATGGAAGATTAGATTTTTGACAAGTTTGAACACCCCTTGATTCTCACAGAAGAGGGGTGGAGGCCCTGCTTGAGACATTTGCATGTCAAAAAGCATCCTTTGAAGCCAAACTGCCTCACAAGCTGCTTTAATAGTTCCTCGATATTTTGCTTTAGTCGAGGAAAGGGCCACTGCTTGTTGTTTCTTGCTGGTCTATGTGATTACACCTATTCCCAAATTGAAGACATACTCAGATTTAGACTTCCTGTCATCTATAGAACCTGCCCAATTTGAGTCTGTGAAACCACTGAGTCTAGGATTTTTGCTTCTGCCATACAAAATGCCAAAGTTAGAAGTGCCTTTTACATATTGTTGTGACGTTTTCACACATTGCCCCATTGCAAATGGGGACCCCCACTTTTTTCTACTTTCTAGGATAGTTGTTGAGTTGTTTAGCTATTAGCTTTTATTTGAAAGAAGTGCAAAATTGAGAATCAAGAAAAAATGACTAAGGCATGGAAATACTCTTATCATTGCTTTCAATGACATTGTCATTGCTAGCAATCACCCTATCATTGCCTTGAACGCCTCTTGTCATTGCTCTCAACGACTTTGTCATTGCTAGCAATCGCTGTGTCAATACTAGCAATCACTTTGTCAATGCTAGCAATCATTTTGACAATGCTAGCAATTACTTTGCCAATGCTCTCAACCACCTTGTCATTGCTAGGAATCACTTTGTATTTGCTTTTAATGATTTTGTCATTGCTCTTGATGCCTTCTGTTATTGCTTTGGCCGATTATGAGAAAAGAGGGAGTTATACTTTGAACGATGCAAGTCATTCAATCATTGAAATCAACTAAGAAGGATGGTTCGTGCTAAGCAATTGCATCCCAGTACTTGAACGATATATGAAGTAAGCTGCTTAGTCGATGCAATGAAGGTGGATTCAACAAAGAATTTTCATAGGATGAAGTGCAAGCATCTAACTACGCCACTACAATCAATGCAAGGTTTTGAAAATCAAAGGTTGATTCAATCAATTGGTGGAGATATTTAATAGAAGTGGTTACATAGATGACATATATTTGCAAGTTCGAAGACATATCAATTGAAGGGCGATTATGTAAATTTAAGTAAATGAAGTCGCTGCCTCATCATACAAAGTTCGATACAAGGGTGTAAAGATCGATACTTTGAAGCAGTACATTTAATAGATGATGTCTTCCTTTGAAGATTGATCTTTTGAATCTCCTATGCGCTGAAGTCTACAATTATTATTGGCATCAATCCATTAAATGAAAGTTGCCCAGCAATTGTGATGAGGTATCAAACTTGTGAAAGTTTTATAAGTGCAAATTTGATCTTTTCATTGATCAAATTTAAATCGATATTCATCTTTATACAGCGAGTTTATCAATTACACCATCAATTCTGGGTGATATTCATCTTTATGCAGCGATTTGTATCTTGGAAGCGATTCTTTGTCATTTTCATAGGCTGGCGACTTGACATCAAAAGTAAATATCAACTTCATCTCTGCACTTTGATCATCAGCGACTATAGTTTGTTCAGCGAATTGGATAGATAGCAATGAGGTCTTGATGAATTCATGAAAGTGGTTGTGATCATGCACCAGCGATTCAACCTTATCAAGCAAACTTGATTGGTAAGTGAAGGCGATTTGTGCTATACTAGATCCATGATTTGATGGGGGCTGCGATGATATTGTGAAGACTGAAGAGTGATTTTCATTTTGAAATAGCTGCGATTTGTATTCAGCCTCAGCTTCAAATATACGCAATCACAGTGACTTGTATTAAGGACCGACAAATTCATCCTTGGAAAAGTGTGGTTATTTGTTTTATGCTTTTATTGCAAACTCAGCAAATCACATCATTAGCGATTCCCCTTGGATCAGCAATTTGGTTAAGCAGTTCAAATTCATGATTGAGGCTGGTTCATATATAGAGAGTTTTGAGTTCATGCGATTCTCAGTTGAGCAATCTGTGAGGAGCAATTCTGCTTTTGCATCAGTAAATATCACTGTGGTGGTAATTCCAAATCCAATCTGAATTACATTCATTGACATAACGAATTTCAAATGAAGGTTTGTGTGATTCTTCACGTTCCAATTCAAAATCATATCATTCAAACAATGTTTTCAAATTCTGATCTGCAACTTTGGGCTTGATCAGTAATGTGGCGATTTGGACATCACAGTGAATTACACTATTTTGGCAGCGATTTGATCAAATTCAAACCTGCACAACAAACTTCAGTTTGTCATATATCATTTTTGAAGGTTTGAAGTGGAGTTTACTTGGCAGCTTGTATAAAATAATGTGTTCAAAATTGATCTAGCTTTTTCCATCCATGTTGTGTGGTCTTGATTATGAAGGTTTTAATTATATTTTGATTATCTTAGGGGCTTTGTAAGAAATTAAGTTCAATCATGGGTTAGAGAGGTAGCCTAGTGTTTCAAGGTTATTATTACGAATTAGAATTTCTTACCTTAGGAGATCAATTCGTATTTACAAGAAAATTACCATTATAAGAAACTAATTTAGCCAACTCTTGCAGGTGAAGGATGGCAATGAAAGCAGGGATCGTGTTGGTACACCTCAATGCTTCGAGTCTCAAGGTCACACAAGGAGTTTGAGGCAAGAACACAATCCGTCCTAAGCAAAGACAAGAACCAAAAACGTGACCAGTGTGATGATTCATTGCAACACTTCAAGTTTTAGAAAGATATAAGGAAGCTGCTAGAAGGAAAGGTTTCGAACAAAGAAGAATATCACACTACGGAGATATCAAAGGATAGCAATCAACATCAAGCATTCGAAGAAATTTTTTCACAATCTTGAATTTCCTTCGAAAATCCAAGAAGCATTGCTTGTATAGTCAGATGGAAGTTCCAGAATGCAAGTGATCAAGATAAGAGACTGTTTTGGAAGAGTTAATCAAAGTTAGAAGATCAACTTAAGAAAAGTCATCATTGTATCAGGAACTGGTACATGTTGAGTATCAAGAGATATGCCTCATTTACAATTACGATTTGTGATGAGTTACAAAGATCAAATAAGTTGAGGTGGCGCCTAGTCATCATTTATCCAATCACATCATTTCATGAGAAGGCGTCTACGTTCAATGAACCTGACCCATCTATTGAAGGAGATAACTACCACATGGGCACAAAGTTCGATGTACCTACCCTCATCATCTATTGGTTGAATTTTCAAAGAAGGATGTGTTCCATCAAATGTTATTGTATCATTGGTCAAGTATTAATTGCTTCGCCATAGGTTTCTATCTTTCGATCTTGGCCATTGATTGCAAATCAATCCGACCCACTAAATTGTAATGAGAGCACTATAAAAAGCTCTACTTCTTCATTTGTAAAGTTAATAGTTGATGCAGAGAGATCAACTCTGGAACTCTCCCTAAGGATTAAATCAACTCAAGGAGACACATCAAAGGATCCTCTACATGCTAGGTGATTCAAAACCAAACTCAACTCAACACACCCAACCAAGGATAACATCAAAATGGTTTGTTCCAACACCTCTATTGGTCTTAACACATCCCAAACACCATAAGACAAGGTTCTACACACCCCCAAACTCAGACTCAAACTCATAAACCAAACTTGCTCTTCTAGGCTCTATTCCTTGTAGCCTCCAAATCGGGTATTTTCAACTTTTCTCCAAATCATCCCAAAACACTTGACAAAAAAATTACATATTTAGACACCCATTTGGATGTTACACAACATATCAGAAAACCAATATAGGTTGTTTTGGACGGACCCTTTGCTGTCCTCAAATGTGCCCCTTTTTAGCCTTAAAAACCACCCACTTTACAAAGGAAGTACCAACAAAACTTAACACCAGATTAAACCCTTTTGTACAGTCTCTTATTATGTTCCCAAACCAAGGATTTTTCAGGTCTTAGGTCTTGGTTGCACTCCTAGATACCCAAACACCAAAAACCTCACTAAATCACCCTTTTCCCTAGGGCTTTCTAGAAATATCACTTCCAATCACTTCCAAGGCTCAACCAAAGTTCAAACACCTTTAAAATGGTGTTTCTAGACACTTCAATGCATAAAATACCCCCCTTGTTCAATTAGATTCTCTGCTGCTACACTCTAGCCTTCATTTTCACTCATTTCCAGTCACTTTTCTTCAACTTTCATGCAACTTTCATGGTGTACACCTGCACTCTTCACTCCTTCCTGTCAATCATGGGTTAGTAAACTATTGTACATGTTATTTGGCATCCATCCTATGAGAATCAGACCTGTACATTCATAGGATGGATCCTTACATGCTTGGAAATTCACAAATTAGTGAAAAAAATCACTGTCTTTTCTGGGACAGTCAGCAATAAATAAAAATATGATACTTTCAAGACTTCAAAAATGCACTCAATACATCAAAGGAATAACCAATAAACCCCCAATGTACAGCAATGATGATCCCTTAGCCTTTCAATGCAAAGAAAGCATGAAAAAACAAGGATTTGACAGCAAATAAAGAGTTTTTAAATTAATTTTCTGAGACAGTCCGTACAAGTCCGTACCAGCATCATCCAACCACACAAGAATTACTTTAGAGACTTTATAAGACCTTCCCCAACCAACTCCAACCAATCTCCAACTAATCCAAGTGATTAAAATGTCAAAACAACTCTAAAACTTATTTCCCACCAAAACTGGAACTAGTTGTTGAAATTCAAAATTTGAATTTTCAACTTTATTTCTAATACTTTTAATCAACTAAAACCTATCCCATTCAACTTATTTTGACATAATAAGATCATTAAATCACAATAAACTCCTATCCAACCTATCTAGACTCCATCATCCTATTACATTGCATTTTGGTCCTTAGGCCTTTATCAGGACCTTTAGGATTTTTACATAAATTATTGAATTCAACATTACAATAGGCCATTATAGGCTTCAAAACATTCCAATTGACCTCTAGTGATGTCATATCACTCTCCTTAGTCCTTGGTGTCCTCCTTTGTTCATTTGCCCTCCTGGATGCTCCGGCATCAATAGTGAATAGACAAAAAATAGCAGTAGTTCAAGAACAATTAGCAACTAGAGTAGAGTAGGAAGAGAAGGCAGAAATTGGCGCCAAAGTTGTAAATAAACTTCCTTTTCATTGAAGTTATGGTGGAATGTGTTGTTTCTTCTACAATTGCATGGTTTCTTATTGGATCTTCATTTTAGATATTGATAATTAGATGAATGGAAGACTTTGTGTATGATCAATGGTGAATTTTGTATATCCATACTACTAACACCTTGTCGATGGTAAAGTGCCTTGCATAGTCAACTAGAATCATTTAGCTAAAGCTTAACTTCAATTATCGCTTCTTCGTTGATATGCATCAACTTGATGGTATCTATGCTTGTGGTGATGATTCAAAAATCATAAAGCTATCCTTAGAAGATCGCACTAGCCTTGTGGAGATATTCGCTGCATGTTGAAGCAAGACTTAGTTGAATTTCATCAAAGATTGTCGATTGCTCTTACATTCCTAGAATTAACTTAGCTTCCTAAACCATTATCCTTTTTTGCTTTTTTTTCAATCAAGTTAATTCCACGTTCTAGCATCATTCGAGCATTCAGGCATTCAACGTAAGTCCACCTTGTGATACCAGCAAAATCACATCATACACCATTGAAGTTACCTGACAAGTCAAGACCTGACATAAAAGAACCTTGAAGTCATCTCAAGTGATCCTTATGCAAATCTTCAGCATTTGAGAGTCTTTACTCAAGAGAGGATAGAGTATTCAAAACTTTTTTCTATGTTCAGTAGTGCAACCTAGTGCTCAGGGTTAGGGCTGTCATGAAGCAAGAGATGGAGCTCACAGCATAACTGAGGTCAGGTCTGATGGCGGTGAGGTAGATGAGACTACCCATTAGTTGCATGAACATTGATTCATCCACCAAAGGTGAATCTGATTTGGTTGACAACTTCAGCCTTTTCTCCATAGGTATAGATGCAGGTTTGCAATCGTGTATCTGAATTTTATCTAGCAAACTCTGGGCATACTTGGACTAAGAAATAAAGATATTGCCATCTGTTTGCCAAACCTCAACACCTAAGCAGTAATGTAGAAGTCCCAAGTCTGTCATGTCAAAGGACTGGCACAAACTCTGTTTGATCTGGTCGATCAAATGTGTTGAAATACCAATGATAATTAGATCATCAACATAGATGACAAGTAGAAGAATATCATCACCAGTAGTTTTGATGTACAAATTAGAATCGGAAGGACTCCTCTGAAAGCCTTGATTACTGACCAAGGTACTTATCAATTTTTATGTATAAGGCCCATGGAGCTTGTTTCAAGCCATAGAGTGCTTTCACCAGTCTGCATACCTGGTGTTCTTGACCAACAACCTTGAAACCAAAAGGCTGTGTCATATAGACTTCTTCCAGCAACTCACCATTGAGAAATGCACTCTTGACGTCCATTTGATGGACTTTCCATCCAAATTGGGCTGAAATGGCAAGGACAAGCCGAATGGTACTCATTTTGGCTGTGGGAGCAAAAGTCTCCTCATAGTCAATGCCCTCTTTTTGTGAGAACCCTCTAGCAACTAGTCGAGCCTTAGACTTATCAAGGGTTCCATCAGCCTTATACTTAACTTTATACATCCATTTGTAGCCAATGGGCTTCTTCCCAGGTGGAGGATTAGATAGGACCGAAATGTTGTTCTTCAAGAGACTATGTTGTTCAACTTCCATAGCCTGTTCCCACTCATGCATACCTTTAGCTTCTGTATATGTTTGAGGCTCATAAACACTGTGAATGTTGGCCATAAAAGCAAAATTTACTGTATGCTGTTGCTTGCTCTTGTTTCTAGACATTCTGTTGGTTCCCCAAAGGGTTTACACTGCAAAGGCAGAAACCAAGTTGATTCTTCAAATATCTATGGAGAAGCCAACTCCAACTATCAATATCCTCTAGAACTTGGACCAACTTGACAAGGATTCAACATATCCTTTTACACTTTGGGCTCTGCAAGACCCGAGAGGGTGATCCCTTAGTGAATTCATAATCTTTGCACCATACTCACAAATTGCACTGAAACAAAGCAGATAATCTCATATACAGGCTCAACAAAGAGGGAGAATGCTCAAGAATGACAAATTCTTCAGTGATCCTCAACCTATTGGAGTTTGAGATGGAAAAAACATATAATAACAGACATGAAATAAAATATATTCTGATAATCAACAATTTATAGCAAATGTAGATGAACAGAGCACAAAACTGACTGTAAAGACTAAGACAAGCTATAACCAGTGCGTTATTCCATTGGGGAGTCAAATTCATGAAATGTACGATGAATTACAACAAAATTTATCTGATAGCATGTTGAACTAAGAATATATTGCATTACAATATATCTCTACTATGACCCAAACCCGAACTACTTATCAAAATCCTTGCACAAGCCCTACCACTCTGCAATTTTGTTCAAGCATTTAATTGATCTCTTAGATCAACGCATAAACACAAATCACATACATCACGACAATGCAACGAATGAAAGAAACCCTTGATTATATTTCATTCAAAAGATAGTAGAATCACACAATGGAGAGAAATAGGTTTGGATTCTATTTCATTAACTCAAATGCTATATCTGTCATAAGACAATGTACAATTCAATCCTTCAAAACCTGCACAAAATATGACACAAGACTCATTCTATTTTTGCTCTGCAAAAAGACTATACACTTTGCTCATTTGCACCTAAAACTTGCTAATGGATCCTATGACTCTGATTTAGAAAACTTCGTACAAAGTTGGAACAGGAACCCCGTCTCTTGGCCTTGATTTCCCTTTTATAACAAATAAGGGGCAAACAAGGTTCGGGCCAGAGGAGACACTTGTCATCAAATGATCGGACATACATGATTCTTGTTACAAAATAATTTTTTTGAGGAATGTCACAACCAAGACCAAATATCTTTAACTGCTTCACCATAACCCTCCATGCACTCTGTCTTCCTTGTTATTGCCGAAAAAGAGCCTAATATGGGCCCACCTTGTTGTTGCTTGTGTTCAAAAGGTAACCACTACAAGAATACAAAACCGTTTACCAAACTGTCACATCAATAAGTTGGTTAGCCAACTGTTTGCAGTCTTTATTCTTCGTTCAAATATGCCTTGCTCCATTCGTTGTACTCTTCATGAGATGGCCACCTAAAACTCATGACTTCATCAGCTTTAGCCCTATATGGAGTATACTTTAGAACAACTTGATTTGCTTCTCTTTCAAAGGACTCAAAAAATGTCTTTGTGCATATAATTTTATCCATACTGTTTTCCAGCAAATCAGTATCCAAATCCTCACAAATCAGTTCCACACGAGTGTTGATGATTCTCTCTGCCTCTTCCTTCCATAGCTGCAAAGGCTTGACAACTCCATTCTCATCCAAAATCCTTGGCAGAAGTGTATCATTTAACTCATTGAAACTCCTCATCAACTCTTTTATTTTTCTCTCTATGCTTTCTGGTTGGATTTAAGCTTCTTGCATTGACTTCAACAAATAGGCTGGTTGAAGTGTAGGTGGCCTCTTAGCATAATATTTAGAAGCCATTGACATTAGTCTAAGCTCATTTGCCCTTGGTAACCATTTGGTAAACAAAGGCATTGCGACCTCTTTATCCTGATCAAAATCTTGAATATTAAACAAAAAAGAATACAAACAATGAATACTATTCAATTTGCTGTCAGCTTTTTCATTTAAATGAGTTAACACAGAGCTAACTATTTCTCTTTGCTCAAAGGCAGACTGATCCTTTGATTCCTTCAGTTTATTCTACAATTCCGTGATCTTCTCCAACAATTGAGCCTTTGTTGGATCAGTTGACCTGGTTGGTTCTTCAACAAATGGCTCCGATGAAGAACACTGAATAGCTGCATCAACAAGGGTAATAGGAGGAGACCTTGATGTTGAAGGTGCTAAAGTAGTTATAGGGGCAACAGGGATGCTTCCAATTGTTTTTGTTCTAGAAGTTGAACCTTAGACTGCGACTCAATACATCTCTGTTGCACCTTGTTATATTCACCAAAAATGTGTTCAAACTTCTTCATAAGTTCCCGATTCTCTATCTCTTCTCTCTTGGCAGTCTCATGGGCCAATTTGGTCACATCCACAGATAACTTTGAAGCTTCCACATTTGATGTATCTGTAGCTCTCTTAATTATTAGGCTTCCCCTCAAATTAGGGTTGATATCACCAATATCAGGTCTTCTAGGCCCTTGTTCCAATGACCAAATGGCTAGTGTGGCATAATCTTCCACAAACTCAGATCCTTTTAATGCCAACCTAGCTTCTTCTTCAAAACTAAAAGGCTGCTGTTTTGATTTTCTGATGGCATCAAAAGCCATTGCATCAACAATTTCCCACTCAGGCAAAATTAAGACCCCTGCTTGGCTGATGATTCTTCTGCCTTCTTCAGCACTGATTCTTCTAATTTTTTCCATCATCTCACCCTTTATTTCATCCTAATTCTCCTGATCAGTTTTATCTGGCTTTCGAGCTTTCCTTTCTTCACATCTCCTTTTGTATTCATCAATCTTCATCTTCCATACTAGCTGCAAGAAAGCTTGGCTTTGTACAAAAGCCTCATCTTCAATAAATTTATTACAGGCCTCTTTTCTTGCATCTCTGAAAGCTCTGCCTTGGATATCCAAAGGAGTCAAATTTTATTCCAAAGGCCTTGACATAGGAGGGATACCGACCTGCAAAGCTGCATCTGTTACAACAACAATATCCTCCTCTTGTTGTTCTTCTATATGTGATTCCTCCGTCTGTTCAACAACTTGTTCTTCTACCTGTCTTGGAGGTGAAAGGGGCACATGTGGTGGTGAAGGGCTCCTATTTGATTCTTCAAGATCAATGATCTTAATCCCCTTAAGTGGCATTGCTTGCATTTTAGGGGGTGGCTCCTTCTTCATTATTTTCTTCCCTTTTCTCTTCAACATTTCATCACTCTCATTGCTGCTTTCTTCCTCACTGTCTATTTCCTTTCTTACCCTCTTGAAAAAGGGCCTACTGGCTGAAGGTAAGTCAACAAGTCTATCCTCTTCTAATCCATCAGTTCTTTGTGGTAGCGGAGGTGGTGGGCCTGGTTGTCTTCTTCTCATTTGTTGTAGCAGGGCTGCTTCTTGTGGTGTTGGAGCCTGTTGAACTCTTCTCTCAACTTGCTTGCCATGAATTTCTTCTAGCCTAACTCTTTTATCTTTTAGGGCAAGCATTACCTCCTCAAAATTGTTCATCAAAAAATCAATTTTAGCAAAGAATGGGCTGAAACCTTTTATTGGATCATAACTTGGATCCATCCTTTGAACAATATTCCACAGTTTTCTATAAGCAACCTGTTGATGTGTATTTTGTACATGACCAAACACATAATAAAATACCTAAAGGTACCTTATCCTCTCTTGATTAAAGTCTCCGAATGCTGAAGATGTCGCGAAAAGGATCAATCGGGATGACTTCAAGGTTCTTTGTTGTAGGATCTCTACGTGTGGATAAGCACCAGTGGTCGTTGTATATGCTGTTTCTTCAAGGGGCCTTACGTACTTTCAGAGAAAGCTTGTCCACGTTACTTTCTTTCCAAATGCAGGAACATGATTTTCCTAACACTAACAGATTTTCAAAAAATGTCAAAAGATAAGGGTTTTAAAGAAGGAATACTTGAACTAATCCTAAGAATGACTCAATGAAGACTAGACTTGATAAGATTCTACCAATTTTAGTTTCGCCAAGAAATTATAACTCTACTGGAATTGATGCGATCTTCTAAGGGGATTCAATATTTTTTCAAATCATCAAGGATATAGATACTATCATAGAGATACATATCAATACTTCCAAGAATGATTGAATTCTTAATCAATCTCAAGGTTTCCAGTTGACCACACAAGGCGTCCTTACAATCAGTAAGAAGCTAGTGGTTTGGAATATGAATCTTATCAAAGGTCAAGCACAACACTTCGTCTTTCAAACTTAAAATTTAAATGTTATTTCAACTGAGAGTGATTCAAGAAGATAAACAATCATGAAGATAGCCACAAGTATTGCAATAAGACACCATAACTTCAATATTTTATTGATCTCATAGCCAAATGGACAACAATTGTTCAAAATTCTTTCTTCACTACTCAATCTTGCTACAACAATAACTTTCTAACTTTCTTCTCTCTAAGCTCTCTCTCTCTCTTCTCTAACTTTTCTAACTTTTTAAAATGAAATGAGTGAGGGTATATATAGCATCCTCAAATACAATGAATGGCCCGGATCAAAAGAAGATCAACGGCTGAGATTTTGACACCTAAACCCTAATTAGGGTTTGCTACAAAAAAGTCCCCATTTAGATAAACATCACTAATCCTTAGCCAATAAAGAATTGGCACAAATACCGAGGAGACATAGACCAATAGGAATTAAGTTGCCACATCATCCTATAACAACTTTTCATCTAGAATTTTGTTCCCTTTCCTATGCTCTTCTTAGCATATTCAATGAATCTGGACGCAATTCCTTCAATCTCAGCAATGGGAATCTCAGGAAGATTCTTCATTCGTTCTTCCAAGTGAAGGACTTGATCAAAAGCAGTGAGAAGAGTTGTCTCCCATCCAGGTTCAAGTTCTTTGGTCTTCTCAATCAGGAACATAGTAGTGTACATTTGATCTCGTTGCTTATCTGTGATGATGTTCTCCTCTTTGCAAAAGATGACCTTGACTCTCTCCTCCAACTCTTGGATGTCCACATCTATCTCAATCTCGATCCGCCTGTCAAGAATGGTACACAACACCTCAAACACCTTATCTTGAATTGGATGAATGATACCTTCAACTCGACTGCATCTGGTGTTGATGTCTTCAAAAAGGACCACTTTCATCTGGAGCATAGCTGACCACTGTAGGAGGTTATGGGTTCCTCCATCCATTATCTTTTCTTGTGCCAGAATCCGTCTTGGTGTTTGTCTTATCACTTGTAAGACAGGAATGATAACATCTCTAGTGTGAGTGAATGCAACTACAGTTATCATTAGATTATGGATAATCTCAAGGACCTGGATAGCTCAATGAACTGTCTTCATCATTCTTGTTGCAAATTGAACGGCTACCGTGTGGGATTTATCAATCCAAGAACTCATAAGTTGAACCAAGCTCTTCACCCTTTCTGCCTCACCTACTGATTCAAGAGGGAGTGCTTGTAAAGGAGATACTGCTGGATCCTGACGTCTCAAGGGCTGATTAAGGTGACTAAAATAGTTCCTCCAAGCACTGACCTCCCTTTCAAGCTTCTTATTCTTTTCCATTTCTTCTTTGAGTTTGTCTTTAAGTGCTTCAAATGAATCAGTTGCTTCTTCCAATCACCTGGGAGATTCATCCAAAAGTCCTCCACCTGAAACTCATGCTTGTACTTCCTATCGACTGTCTCCTCCATATAACCATGGGGATCAAAATTCTCTCGCGAGGCAAAGGATGTGAATGAGTATAAATATAATTCCTTCTCTGCATCTTCCGCGGCTTGAGCATTAGGACACACTTCAACTGAATTCCCTAGTATGATGGGCACGGGAATTCCATTTCCATGCTTGTGTCTGGATGCCTTCGCATAAGCTGCCAACTGTCTAGTCACCTCAAGTAGCACTATCCTGTCTGTTGGATATCTTGGCAACATGTAGGGAGGTGAAGGACACCCATGAACTCTGATGTATGTGAACTTTTGAAACTGGATGAACCATGCGCCATACTTCTTCACAAGCTCTTGTGCATCCAGAGACAGTCGATTGTGAATCCCACCTTGCAATATCCTGGTGATGTTCATCGTGAAGGTGTCATTGACTAACTTGTAGTCACTTCTAGGCGGATGATGCAAATGAACATAAGAATCACAAACTCTTATTTCTCAGGGTCCTCTTCCAATCACTCCTCTGTGAGGTAGCCCTGCATACTCGAAACTCCTGATCAAGGCATATATAACATATGAGCTCATGTGGAATGATTTGGTGGGTCTTAGCCTTCTCAACTGCACGTCCAGACAATTGCTAATGATTCTGGCCCAATGAAGCATTCCTTTTCCTTGGACTATCACTTGTATGAAGAAGAACATCCACTTATCGAAGAAGAAGGCCTGAGAAGCACCTGTAACTCGATTGAGCAAAGTTATCAAGTCTCTGTATTCCTCCTGGAAGTCAATCCTATGTGGTGTATTAGGAATCCTGTTCAGGCGAGGCCGACTTTTGAGCAACCAATTCTTATTGATGAAGTTCAAACAAGACTCAGGATCATCTTCATAGATCGACCTTGCTCCTTCCAAGCTCTTGTAGATCATATCTTTATGGTCCGGAAGATGAAGAGCTTCGCTTATAGCTTCCTCTGAAAGGTAGGCTAAGATGTTCATGTCTTTGGTTACGATTGTCCTTGATTGTGAGTCATAGTGGCGGGCACACTCGATCATCAACTCATGACACTTGACTGCGGGAGGGAAATCGGCCGCCTTGATGATGCCACTCTCGATTATCCTCCTTGCAACAGGTGATGGCTTGCCAATGTAGGGGACCTCTCGAAACTTCTTCACATTGAAGTTTCCTAAGTTGGTGTCTCCGATATTATTCCACTTGGACACGATCCTGGTCTCCAATTCGTCAATCCTCTGATCTTCCTTGATGAGGGCCTGTCGACTAGTAGATCCTCCGGTTTTGGGGGTCGTCATTTGATGGCTACACAAAAAATTTAAAATTATTCTTTAAGCATCATACCTTAAAGTATAGAATTTAAGACCTTCCAAAGGGAATGATTCCAAAACATTAATTTGAACATGACATGATAAATCCAAAAATTCTAAATTTTCAAATTAATTATGAATGAAAATTGGATTTTCAAGACTTAGACTTTAAAAAAATGCTATGAAAATCAAAACAAGTCGTGAATAAGAACTTCAAACAATTTGATTCTTCATACCTTTTCTTGAATGCTTAACTATCAACCTTGGAAATTGAAGGAACAAGATCAGATCTTGCTGGATAATTATTGGATTTTGGTCTCCCTTTAGATGAATTATGTCTTGATTAACCTTCAAAAGAAGTCCGCGTTCCACTAACCTCCAACTACTTAGCAAATTCTGGAAATTTAGCCTCCAACTTGGTAAGAATTTCGCCTCCAACTTGGTAAGAATTTCGCCTCCAATCTGCTAGATTTCGCTCCTGCAATCTGCTCGTCTAAATTCGCATAAGAAGGAATGAATGAATGCTTTGCATTTTGAAACAATACTCCTCTCTTATATAGGGCGCTCACCCTAATTAACTATGAGGCCGACCTAGTTTTTTAGCAATAAAACAAATAAAATTCCCTTTAGGAAGAGGCCGACTTGCTTGTAAAAGCAAGTAAATGCATTTTGAGCATTCACCTATATTTTTAAAATTTTAAAATTGATTTTAAGGCCTCCAAGGTGGATTTTATATTTATATTAAGGCTTTAAAAATTAATTAATTCAATTGTAATGGCCTTAATTCATGCGAATTTAATTTAGACTCCCCAAACGTCTTGAATTTGGCTAATTTAGTGAAAATTGAGGAACATCAAGGTTTGATCAAGGCTTAATGAAGGCTCTTTGCTTCTTAGGCACTGAAATATCCAAAGTGATGAAGGCCTAAATTATTTTAAGACTTGTTTGAAATCTCATCTAGGCTAGTTTGCTTCATGAATCAAAATCTTCACAACCTAGGTTTGCCATCACAATTTTGCATTTTGCCTTCAACTTAGCCTAAACAAGGTGAATAATAGGTGTTTTCAAGAATTTCGCCCTGGACCCTTTGGAAGAGTCAGGAACGATTTTTCAAATTAGGTCCTAAATACCTTGTTTTTGACTTCAAAATCTCCCGGAAGGCGAGCTTATGTTTGTTTTGACCTAATCAAAGTCTTGCATTTCAAACTTTTATCATTTCACATGAGGAAAATAGGTGAAAATCTAAATTTCGCCTTGGACGCTTTGGAAGGGTCAGGAGCGATTTTTGCTTATTAGGTCAAAATTCACCTTAATTTGATCGTTGACCTCCTCCAAGGCAATCTCCAGGGTTCATTTATCTCCATTCCTGAGTTAGCTCATCAAAACTTTGAAGGAAATATTGCATTTTTGGGAATTTCGCCCTGGACCCTTTGGAAGGGTCAGGAGCGAAATTCTCTCCTGAATTCAAAATTCTCATTTTTGAAGGTCCAAAACCTCTTCAAGGCATTCCAAATAGGTTCTTTCATTGTAGTCCAGGCTTAGTCTCACTCAAATTTGGGAGAAAAAGGTGATTTTAGGGTTTTTCGCCCTGGACCCTCTGGAAGGGTCAGGAGCGATTTTTCTTGTTTAGGCTTACTCCTTCATCATTTTGTCTTGAATCCACCCCTCAAGGCTATGCAATGGTCTTCTTCATTCACTCCATCCAGGCTTGGTTTGTTCTTGCAAGGCAAAATAGGGGATTCTGAGATTTTCGCCCTGGACCCTTTGGAAGAGTCAGGAGCGAAAATCCTTCTCTGACCTAGAATCATCATTTTTTGGAACAAACATCCACTCAAAGGTGGTCTCAAGGGCAATTTCTAGCTTGGTTTAGTCTTGTCTTAGCACAAACTTTAAAGGAATGCACTGGTTTTGGATTTTTTGCTCTAGACCCTTTGGGAGGGTCAGGAGCGATTTTTAGGTTTTAGGGCAATTCCTTCATCCTTTCATCTTCAAATCATTTCCAAGGCATGGAACATTACGCCTTACTCCCACCCAAGTCATGAATAGCAAAATGTTGTCTTAAATTTGCAAGAAAAAGGGAGAATTTGGAAATTTCGCTCTGGACCCTTTAGAAGGGTCAGGAGCGAATTTCCCTCTTGGCTTCAAAATTTTCATTCTTAGCAATCCAATTCCACTTCAAGGCAATTCAAAAGTCCTCTCAAACCCATGTCTAAGCTTGGTCTAGTCCAATCTTTGGAAGAAAAGATAGGTTTTAGGATTTTCGCCCTGGACCCTCTGGAAGGGTCAGCAGCGAAAATCATGTTCTAGGCTTGATTGCTTCTTCTTGACAATTTCAGTTATCTTCAAAATGCAAAACACTCTTCCTCACACCCATCCAAGCCATAAAAACTAAAAAGTTGCTTTGACCTTGCAAGGAAATAGGTGCTTTTAGGAATTTCGCTCTGGACCCTTCGGAAGGGTCAGGAGCGAAATTCACCATTTGGCTCAATTCCTTCACTTTTTGATGATTTGTTGCAACCTCAATTCACACCCAGGGGTAATCCTTTCTATGTTTGACCTTATCCCATACTTGGCTTAACAAAATTTGATAGCAAAAGGTGATTTTGAGAAAATTCGCTTTGGACCCTCTAGAAGGGTCAGGAGCGAAATTTGCAATCTTGACCAAAAATCTTCATTTTTTCACCTTAAAACTTCTTTGCCAAGTTGGATTTCATGTTTCATCATGCTAGGATTAAGGTTTCATATCCAAGAAAAGCTAAAAATGGGTTTATAAGGAATTTCGCTCTGGACCCTTTGGAAGGGTCAGGAGCGAAATTGCCTTTCCTGGCCAGAATCCTTCATTTTCTTCACTTCTAAACATGCCCAAGGTTTTCAACATGCTCATTCTTCCTTTCATCATGCCTTTGACACTTCAATTTGACCAAACTGAGCAAGAAATGCCTCCTATAGAGTTTTTCGCCCTGGACCCTCTGGAAGGGTCAGGAGCGATTTTTAGGTTTTAGGCTTATTCCATCATCCTTTCAAGTTGAATTCACCTCTCAAAGGATGAAAACACTATTCCTCTCTCATCCATGCCATAAAAACCAAAACTTGACTTGACTTTGCAAGAAAATAGGTGATTGAGGAATTTTCGCCCTAGACCCTCTAGAAGGGTCAAGAGCGAAAATTCTCCTTTTGGGCAAAATCCTTCATTTTTTCAATTTGAAACTCCTTCAGGAGGGAAAAACAAGCTATTCTTCTTCCATTCATGTCAAAAACTTGACCTTTTTCATTGCAAAATAAGAGCCTTTTGGGAGTTTCGCCCTGGACCCTTTGGAAGGGTCAGGAGCGAAATTTCCCTTCTTGTCCAAAAATCTTTCATTTTGCAAGCTTCCAAATCTTCAAAGGTACCAAATGATATCCAATCTTCATTCCAAGAGACCATGCACATGAGAACTTAGCCAAAGTTAGGAAGAAATAAGCTCTAACAAGATTTTCGCTCTGGACCCTCTCGAAGGGTCAGGAGCGAAATCTCCATTCTAGGCCAAATTGCTCAGTTTTCAAGTTTTAAACCACCTCATAAGGCAAAGTTAGGTCTTTTTCTAAGCTAGGAACAAAATTGCAAGTTTATCCAAGGCAAGAAATAGTGTTGAGGATGAAATTCGCTATGGACCCTTTGGAAGGGTTAGGAGCGAAATTACTCTTTCAGGCATCATCTTGCTTTTCAAAAATCAATCAAATCCTTCTCCAGGCAAGAACACGTCAATTCACCTCCAAACGTGCCCTAGAAAGCACCACTTAGTCAAAAATGAGGAGAAAAGGAGGTCTACAAGGATTTTCGCCCTGGACCCTCTGGAAGGGTCAGGAGCGATTTTGACATTTCTAGGCTATATGTTACCTTGATTTGCTTCATTTTCCATCAAACTTAGTCAAACCACCTCCTTTTCTTTTTTTTTTGTATGGCTTTTTCATTCCGTCAATTCTTTTGGCTCGTAAGCAGTAAAGCTTACTAGGGTTTGAGGATTGCGGTGGCGCTGAAGCTAGATTTTAGATTTTTCACCTATCACAGCGTAGCCTGAAAATCACAATGACTCGGAGATTATAAGTGTGAAAAGATATAATAACTGAAGGACAATAATATCTGAGTCCAATAAGCCAATCTTACTTCGTTGCAAATACGGCCTGACTCAAAATTTTATCAAGAAAAACTTCTTTGTGCTTCTAAAAGACTTCATAATTGTCCAAATGGGACAAACAATCTAGCGGGGGTCAGAGTTCTTCATCGCAAAATCGCCCTAACCTACCAAACCTAACCAACCAACCAACCTAACCAACCAACCTAACCTAAGACACCAAAACCACCAAAACCAAGACCCAAAAAAAAAAAAAACGAAGGACAAAACCAAAACAAACCAAACCAAGCAAAACCAACACGAAAGAAACTAGACTAACTATGTACAAAGGCAGACCTCCTGAACTCTAGGACTGGAAGTAATGTTTGAGATACCTCCCATTGACAGGCAATGGGATGTCTTCTCCAGTTAAGGTCTTCAGTTTGAACGCATTTTCTCCTAGAATCTCAGAGATTTGATAAGGGCCCTTCCATAGTCTATCAAATTTATCATGCTCCCCCTTTTTTTCGTGTGCTTTATCCCAGTATAAAACAAGATCTGAGATTCGGAACGCCTTGGTTCTAGCTTGTCGATTGAACCATTTTTTAACAATTCCCTTATGCTTTGCAAAATTTTCCAGTGCTTGATCCCTCTTTTCCTCAAGATTCAATAGTTGCGTTAATCGGGCTTGGACAACGTCAGTGTCTTCCATGTATTCTTGGATGAATCTCAAGGTCGGGATCCTAAGTTGCATAGGGAATACCGGGTCTTGACCATAAACTAAGAAATAAGGTGAAATCCCTAATGCGTTCTTGGTCCTGATCCTATCTGCCCAAAGGGCAAATCTCAGTTGGGTATGCCATTCCCTTGGACTTCTCTCCAACAATTTTTTGATCACACTGAGTAGGTTTTTATTTGTTGACTCAGCTAACCCATTACCCTAAGGGTAATGGTTAGACGAAAATTTAAGGGTTATACCGTACTCAAAAGCCCAATTTGAAAATCTTAATGATGTGAAGGCTGAGCCATTGTCGCAAACCAATGCATAAGGACACCCAAATCTTGTAATAATGTTTTCCTCTAGGAATTTAATTACGGCCTCAGTAGTGCATACCTTGAGAGCTTGAGCCTCCGACCATCTGGTACAATAATCGGTAGCAGTGATGATATACCTGTGTTGCGCTGAGGATGCGGGGTTGATGACACCAATAAAATCCATTCCCCATTTTGCAAATGGTCTTGCTTCGAATACTGGATTTAGTGGCATGGCAGGATTCTTTTCTTTGAAGGCAGCAACTTGGCAAGTGTGACAAGTCCTGACATGATCAAATGTATCTTTGAAAAGTGTGGGCCAGTAATATCCTGCCCTCAGGATTTGATGAGCTGTAGCCAGGTTAGCTCCATGTCCTGTCCCAAATTTGGAGTGAACATGTTCAATTATTTGTTTGGCCTCTTCTTTGCCAACACACCTTAGATATATTCCCTCGTGATTCCTGTGATATAGGACGGATCCTTGAAGCATATAATGTTGACACTTTATCCTCAATGCTCTTTTCTGCGTGGGTGTCATATGAGCAGGGCATTTGTGGTTGAGCAGGTAAGTCACAATTTCCTTGTACCATTCATCTGGGGTGACATCCTCCAATTCATAAATTTGCTGGATTAACCCGAGCCCGTCAACTGCCAGTGTTTGAGCTAAAGCCTGTCCTCGAACAAGTTTCATAGGCTGGATTTCAATATCAAATTCTTGAATAATGGCGACCCACTTGCCTCTTCTCTCTCCTAGTTCATTATGCATGAGGAGGGTTTTTACAGCTGCATCTGGTACAATTGCATAGATTTTGGCCCTTAATAGGTAGTGTCTAAACTTTTTAATGGCTTTGACCAATGCATATGCCTGTTTTTCAGTATTGGGATATCTGAGTTTCGCATCTTTCAAGGGGGTACTCATGAATGAAATTGGGTTCTCGTTCCTTTCTTCACTCCTTTGGGTGAGAATAGCTGCACAAGTGTATTCAGAGGCAAATGAATACAGGTAGAAAGGCTTCACATAATCAGGACTGATCAGTACTGGTGCTTCCGCGATTGCCGACTTTATCTCCTCAAATGCTCTTTTGGCCTGCGCCGACCATTCTATTTTCGCGTCCTTCTTCAACATCTCATTCAAAGGCCTGACTATTTCGGCAAACCCTGTGATGAATTTTCTGACAAAATTGATCTTGCCAAAGAATGATTTGAGTTCCTTCTTACTGACTGGCAAGTTGATGGTTGATATAGCCTTCACTCTTTCAGGATCAATAGAGATTCCTTTCTCTGAAATGACATGTCCCAGCAACTTCCCTTCCGTTACCCCAAATATACATTTCTTAGGATTGAGAGAAACGCCGTATCTTTTGCACCTCTGGAAGACTTTTCTTAGATCATCCACATGATCTTCCCTTTTCCTAGAGAAAACTGTGATATCGTCCATGTATATGATGATGCATTTCCCAATTAAGTCTCTGAAAGCGATATCCATGGCTCTCTGAAATGTGGCCCCGACATTGATAAGCCCAAAAGGCATCCTTTTGTATGCAAATGTTCCCCACTTGGTAGTGAAAGCGGTCTTCAGTTGATCTTCAGGTTCAACCAATACTTGATTATAACTTGAATACCCATCCAGAAACGACATCATCTGTGACCCGTTGACAATCTGCAATACTTCCCGTTGACAATCTGCAATACTTCATCCAGCGATGGCAGTGGATAATTATCCTTTTCTGAGGCTCGATTGAGATTTCTGAAATCAACACACAATCTGATCTCCCCACTCTTTTTCCTGACGGGAACCAGGTTGGCGACCCACGTCGAATGTCTTACTGGAAAGATGATTTTGGCTGAGAGTAGCTTCTTAACCTCTTGATATATTAGAGGTTCCAGTAAAGGATTGACTAGCCTTTGTCTCTGTCTAAACGGTTTGCTTCTTGGCTTCAAATGGATTGTGTGAGTGATGATTGCAGTATCATAAGTCTTGAGATCTTCATAACTCCAAGCGATGACATCTGGGAAATCTCTTACATTTTTCAAGATACCATTTCTTTCTTGTGCAGTGCAGGCCTTTCCAATGAACACATTCTTAACTTGTCTGTCATCACCAACATTGATTGTGTCGCACACATTTCCTTCCATGCTGTGGCTTTTCATCTCCCTCAATTTGTCGGGATCAAAGATTCTTTCTAACTCCACCATTCCTTTTGGGATAGTGTTTGTTTTCAAATTCAAAACCCCTTCTGCATCCAATTCTGCTCCCTCCACTTTTTCTTCATCAATGATTTGGGCTAAGAAGACATCTGTGTTGGCCAAGAAATCCAATATATGCTTGTCATCTTCAAAGACTTGAAAGTTAGTGATGTTATCTGGGACTGAAGGTACCGGGGTCAGTTCTACTGTGAACTTCTTCAATCCTTCCATGGCTAATGGTATCAAAGAGCTGGCGGCTTGTGCAAGAGAATTAGCCACTTGATTCTGATGTCTGTATATGGACTTGATATTGAAGGCCTCAAAACTTTCGATGAGGTCCCAAACTCGATTCCGGTATCTAGTCAGCCTTTTGTCGTGGCACACATACTGCCTTCTGATTTGGGCGCCATATACTTGGGGGGGCCCCCTCTCTGTACTCTATATGGGCGCTCGACCAACGGGAGAGGGGTGAGCGTGGCGTAGTATTCGGTTTCCCTATCTAATCTCAATCTATATATGGGGTGGGGGGGCACTGCCCCCATATATATACTCATCACTATTTCTGAATCTCCATATACTTGCAGTATTTTAGCTTTCTTTCTGATAGCTAGCAATAACCCATGAATCAAGGATTCATATTCAGCCACATTGTTGGTGCAAGGGAATTGTAGCCTATGGGCGGCAAGGTAAGTTTCTCCTGACGGATTGATTAATTCGAAGCCAGCTCCAGATCCTTGCTTGGATTTAGATCCATCGAACTTTAATGTCCATATTGAATTCCCTTGGTCTTCTGACTCTTGGACCTCTTGGCTTTCGACTGATGTGTCAGATAGAGTTTCATCTTCTGAGGAACTTTCAACTTCTGGGTCCTCAATTCCTTCTACAATCACTGTCTGTGGGACCTTCTTGTATACTTGTTCTAATGCAGTCTGGCACAAAGCATAGGATAATTCTGAATGGACGACATTATGTATCCTACAACAGTTGGGGAGGAGCAGATCTCGGACGGACGCCAAGTTGCGAAGTTGCATACTTTGTTGCACATTCTTGTGGACAAATTTCCTAAAATTTTCAAACATTCCATCATCATCCTGGTCGGATCCTTGGTCACTTTCTACGACAATTTCTGTAGATTCCATCACCCCTTGTTGACTGTCTTTGTCTTGTAGGTTCTGTATCATCAAGACTTCTACTACTTTAGGTTTGTATGTCCCTAAATCAGTTTCTAAGAATAGGACTTCATTATCTTCTCCATACTCGGTTATCATAAGTCTCAATCTTGGAGTACTGTCGATTTTGATTTGGTTTGGAACTCCTCTCCAGGGTAGTGTTGACGTGTATTTTATACACAATCATACACAGAATAAAATACCAATAGGTATCTTATCCTCTCTTGAGAAAATAGTCTCTAACTGCTGAAGATTCGCGGAATGGATCAGTTAGGTAGACTCCAAGGTTCTTTTAGTGGGGTCTCCACGTGTGGACAAGCTTTTTTTAGTGGTATGATGTGATTTGCTGTTTCCTCCAAGGGGTCTTACGTATTCAAAGTTCGAAGATTTTACTAAACTAAAAGGAATTTTCAAAAAGCAAAAAGATAGGGTTTAAGAGGTCTAATCTAGCCTAACCCTATGAATGACTTAGCATGGATGAGATTTGGCAAGACTCAACCAACTTCAATTTTGCCATAAGATAACAACTCAATTGAAATTAGTGCGATCTTCTAAGGTAATATAATGATGTTCAATGCATCAAAGACCAAGGACACTACTACGAAGTTACATATCCAAGACACGATAATGCTTGAAGATTAAGGACTCAAAGTGTTTTCCAGTCGACCACGCAAGGCGTTCCTACAATCAGCAAGAAGCTAGTGGTTTGGATTGCGAATCCTACCAAATATCAAATCTCACACTTAGTCTTTCAAATTAACAATCTACTTCGATTGAGTATGATTCAAGTACGCCAAACAACCATGAAGATAACTCAAGAAATTTGCAACAAAACACCATAACTTCAATATTTTATTGATTTCCAAGTCATCATGTACAACAATTGCTTGAATTTCTCTTTTCAAGACTCAATCTTGCTACAAAATAAAATTGCTTACAAACTCTAATCTCTCTTCTCTATTACATCAACTATTGACTCTTCGACTATTATCTATTACCAAATGAAATGAAAAATGGGGGTATAAATAGCATCCCCAGTTACAATGAAAGGTCCAGATTGAAAATAAATCAACGGACAAGATTATGACACCTAAACCCTAATTAGGGTTTGTTACAAATGACCTCCTTTTTACTGAACAATATTAAATACATAGCCAAATATTAAATTTGGCACAAAAATCTAGGAGGTATCAACCAATGAGAAATAAGATGTCATGTCATCTGTAACAACCTTTCATCTAGAATCTTATTCCCTTTCCAATTCTCTTTCTTAGCATATGCAATGAATTTTGTCACGATTCCTTCGATTTCTGTGATTGGAATCTCGGGAAGATTCTTGATACTCTCTTCTAAGTGGATGACCTGATCGAATGCATCTAGAAGAGCTGCGTCCCAAGTAGATTCAAGTTCTTTCGTTCTATCAATCAGGAGCATGGTGGCATACATCTGATCATACTGCTCATCTGTAACATCTGCGTCCTTGCAAAAGATGATCTTGATTCTATCCTCAAATTCTTGCATATCCACATCTGTCTCGACCTCGATCCTTCTGCCAAGAATGGTACGAAGTACCTCAAATACTCTGTCCTGGATCGGATTGATCACCTCCTCAACTTGACCACATCTAACACTGATGTCCTCGAAGAGAACACTCTTTATATGGAGTAAGGTTGACCACTGGAACAAACTGTGAGAATCACCCTCCAAGATCCTCTCCTGCGCTAAAATTCTTCTGGATGTATGTCTTATAACTTTCAAGACAGGGATGACAACGTCCTTGGTATGGGCAAATGCAGCTACTGTTGCCATCAATCTGTGGATTATCTCAAGAACTTGGATAGCCTGATGAATAATCTTCGTCATCCTTGTAACAAACTCTATGGCCACTGTATGAGATCTATCCATCCAACTACATGTACGCTGGACCAGGTTCCTGAATCTTTCTGCTTCATTGATCGATTGAAGGGGCAATGCCTGCACTGGTGATCTAACTGGATCCTGACGTCCCAAAGGTTCGTTGATGTGACTGAAATATGTCCTCCATGCACCGACCTCTCTCTCCAGTTTTCTATTCTTTTCCACTTCTTCTCTAAACTTGTCCTTCAATGCCTCAAATGTGTCGGTGGCATCATCTAAAGTCTGCTCTGCTGTGGATGGTCCTAACTCAATAGTCTGTACATCATAATCCTCTGCTAGGATCTCACCCTCATATTTGTCTGCTGCCGGTGTAGCTATCTGCAGTTTTTTGGATCCAGTCTCATCTCGAATCATCTTGGACATCTTTGTAGCCTTCTTCTTCTCTGTTATCACATGTGAACGTCCAACAAGGCTCTCTAAATCAATTGCATTGTCCTCGTCCTCAACTACGATCACCTTAGTCAATCTTTCCTTCAACCAATCTGGGATATTCGATCTTGTCTCTTGAACTTGAATTTCTTTATGTACTATTTCTTCTTGTCTGGGAGGAGATGTTATTTCATTATCTTCTTCTAACTCATAGTCTTGGAGAGATCCATCTGACGAAACATGCTGTGCCTGTCCTTCCTCCTGCCTGTCATTCTGTACCATCGACTCCATGGACTCTTCCACTCGAACTGTTCTATCCTCTGGTCTGGAAGAAGTACCTGGTGTTTGATCTTTGTTGGCACCTTGCTTTCTCTTGGAAGGCTCTCTCTTTTCTGATCTCTCTTTTCTCTACGAACCTCTCGGATGGAGATTGCCCTCACTGGCACATCGAAGGTTACCTTCACCTGAATTCCTAGGATTAGGATTGCCTTCACTCACACTTGCTCCACCTTCGGCTGGTTTCTCTTCCAAAGTAAAAGACATAGCTATGCCTTGTTCTCTCAACTTCTGATGCTGAACGTCTACCCATCTGCAAGTACAAGACAAGACTGGTGCCATCAAATCATCTAAGTCTACGAGCTCGGGTTCATTCCAATTCAAACTTATTGTTTTACTTTCTCTATCATAGGAAGACTGAATGTGCCTGCCATTGTCCTGAGCTTGGTCGGCCACTCTGTAAATCCTGCATCTCCTGATGAAATCCAAAGGCAATCTAGAATGTATCTTTCGTTTCACTTCAAGATCATCTAGGAGGTTCATCATAAAATCTTCAATTTGGTGCTCATGTTTAAATCTTCTACCGACCGTCTCCTCTAAATGTCCATGTGGATCAAAACTATTTCTCCAAGCAAAGGATGAAAAAGAATACAAGGCTAACTCCTTCTCTGCGTCATCCATGGCTAAGACATTAGGACATACCTCAACTGAATTACCCAAAATAATAGGTACCTGAACTCCATTCTGATGTCTGTGTCTGAATGCCTTCACATATGCTGCCAACTGCCTTGTTACTTCAAGTAACACAATTCTGTCTGTCGGGTACCTCGGCAACATGTATGGAGGTAAAGGACATCCATGCACTCTAATGTAAGTGAACTTGGGAAACTGAATGAACCAAGCACCGTACCTCTTGATGAATTCCTGGGCATCCTGAGATAATCTGTTGTGAATCCCTCCTTGCAACGTCCTTGTGATGTTCATCGTAAAAGTATCATTAACTAACTTGTAGTTTTTCCCTGGCGGATGATGCAAGTAGGCATAGGATTCACAAGCTCTGACCTCGCCGGGTCCTCTTCCAATCATTCCTCTGTGAGGTAGTCCTACGTACTCAATGCTCCTGATTAAGGCATAGATGACGTATGAACTCATGTGGAAGGACTTAGTAGCCCTGAGTCTCCTCAACTGTACGTCCAAGCAATGGCTAATTATTCTAGCCCAATGTATCGTACCCTTTCCTTGAACAATCACCTGGATGAAGTAAAACATCCACTTCTCAAAATAGAAGGCATGAGGTGCTCCTGTAACTCTATTGAGCATGGTAATCAAATCTCTGTACTCCTCCTGGAAATCAATCCGGTGCGGTGTGTTCGGTACCTTGCTTAGACGGGAACGACTCTTGAGTAGCCAGTTCTTGTTGATTATGCTTAGGCAAGCATCTGGATCATCATCGTACACTGATCTGGCTCCCTCAATGCTCTTATATATCATGTCCCTGTGCTCTGGAAGATGGAAAGCTTCACTTATAGCTTCCTCTGAAAAGTACGCCAAAGTATTTCCCTCATTGGACACAATCTTCCTGGACTGTGGATTGTAGTGACGGGCACACTCGATCATCAACTCGTGGCACTGAATAGCTGGAGGAAAACCGGCCGCCTTGATGATGCCACTCTCTATTATTCTCCGGGCGACAGGTGATGGCTTGCCAATGTAAGGGACCTCTCGAAACTTCTTCGTGCTAAAGTTCCCCAAGTTGGTATCTCCGATGTTGCTCCACTTCGACACGATCTTGGTCTCCACTTCTTCGGTCTTCTGATCTTCTTTCATGAGAGCTGAGCGGCTGGTGGATGCTCCCGCCTTTGGGGTCGCCATACCTACACAACATTTCATTATAAGAACTCGATTTTGCAATGAATAATGTAAATAAGAGAGAGAAGTTTTTAGGAAACGTCATGATAAGTCTCTAGAGTTATCATTTCCTAAAAAAAAACAACGATTGAGCTAAGAGATACAAAATTCAAAACTTCAAAATTTAAAATATGACGATCAATAATAAAGCAATAATAATTAAATCACCATACCTCAATAGAGAGCAAACTCTAGAATGCAAAAAGGAAAAGATCGCCTAGGCAAAATTGAGGTAAAAATAGATCTTCAATGTTATCTCCTCAAAAAATCAACTTCGCCACCCTTTGGATTTCAACGTGATCTTCAATTATCGCCTTTGTCAATTTGCTCAAATGGATCTTCGAGTTCGCACAAACAAATCTCCAAGTCTCGCACCTTCGACGTGGTCTTTAATCCATGGCAAATTCGCTCCAATGAAGTCTTCAAGATATCGCACCACCCTTTGATGTTAGCGCCACCTTTGGTTTTCAACTTAATTCGCACTCTACACTTCAAGCACACTTCGCACCACCTTTGCTTTCCTCAATTCGCATGAAGGATAAAAAAAAAAAATGATTGTGTGAAAATGAAATCTTTCACTCCCCTTATATAGCGCTTTCACTCTTTCATCCCCTTAGGCCGACTTGGAGATAAAAAACACTTTTTAAAAATGATTTTAAATGATTTGCAATATAATAAGAAGGCCGACTTCCTTAAATGAGCGCTTGAAATCGATTTTATATTAATTAATTAGTTAATTAATTATTAATGCCTTGCGTTTTTTAATTTTCAAATTTCGATTTTTAAAGGCAAAAATAATTAATAAAAGATTAACGCCATATTAAATGCTAATTAAATTAGATTTTCAATTTTATCGAACTTAGCATTTAAGGAAATTTGAATTTGTTTATTTGGCGCCAAAACTATGAAAACAAAGGGACGTACCTCATCGCTCTGGTCCCTTGGAGAGGGACAGGAGTGATCCATTATTTTGTCTTGATTTTGCATTTTTTCATGTTCAACTCCTTCATCTCCACGTTCAATATCGATCATCATGATGAGTCCTTCGAATTTGATCATCTTGCATGCGTACTTAAATGCTTTTTGAGTGCTCATCGCCCTTGTCCCTTGGAGAGGGACAGGAGCGATCTCCAAAATTCCACGTTTAATATGCATCTTTGTTCCTCGATCTTTCATTGTTGGCGAATAACATCCTTTGTTCGTGTCTTCCACGTTCGTTCCATTTGTTCGCATGAGGTTTTGGGCGCGTTAAAGGGATCATCGCCCTTGTCCCTTGGAGAGGGACAGGAGCGATCCATGATTTTCTCCTTGGTCTTGGCAACTTTAAACTTCGATCTCCATTGCGAGGTTTTCCAAACGTTGTCCCTTGCCTTACCTAATCTCGCCTTGCCTCGTTTTAAAGGAACATGAATGCCTTTAATAGTATCGCCTTGGTCCTTGTCCAAAGGACAGGAGCGATATGAGCCTTTTACCTTGATTAGCAATGTTTGGGCGTTCACAACTCTTGCATGTTATCTTCAAATGATGGCTTGAACCTTGTTCAACCTTATGAAATCTTGTCCTTACGTAAATCGTGCACAAAATGACCAATGCATCTAACATCGCCCTGGTCCCTTCCTGAGGGACAGGAGCGATCTAGGCCTTAGGGTGCGAATTTCTTCATTATAACATCCCTTGAGTACTTGTGCTTGCTAAAGACGCCTTGAAATGTCCCTCGCCATCTTGTCTTGACTTGGATCGACCTTGAACTTTGGAGGAACGACCTTGAACTTGCATAGGAAGTATCATCACCATTGTATCGCCCTGGACCCTTGGAGAGGGACAGGAGCGATCCTCCCTTTATGGCCTTTATTTTCACCTTGCCAGGTTCCAAGTTTATATTCAACGGACTCGTCACGCTCTACTCCATTCGTCCATGCCTTAACATCATCTGTAACTTTGCAAGAAAATCATTTATATCAAAAATCGCTCTGGTCCCTTCCTGAGGGACAGGAGCGAACTAGGCATTTAGGACCTTGTGGACGTCTAAAAAATCTTCAATTTATATTCAACGCGTTCATCTCATGTTCTTCCTTGCTTTTGTACGTAAACTTGTCTTGATTGTAGCTCGGATCTTGCCTAATGAAGGAAATCGCTCTGGTCCCTGGGAGAGGGACGAGAGCTACAAGGTACCTCGCCCTGGTCCCTTGGAGAGGGACAGGAGCGATATTAGCATTCTAGGTCATTCTCCTTCATTTTTGTATCTCAAATTATATTCATTTGGCAAAGCATCTTCCTTCGGACCCTTTCAAATTGTTAAGTCATCGAAATCTCGCAAGGACAAGGCGAAATTTGATTTGTAGCTCCGGTCCTTCACTGAGGGACAGGAGCGATTTTTCTCCTGGAGGCATTTCTGTGCTCATGAAAATCTTCAATTTATATTCAATGGAAAGATCTCGCCTGTTTCTATCATTTCCAATTCGTAATTCATCTTGACCCTACAGGAATAGTGAGATATTTGAAAATGAGCTCCCGTCCTTCACTGAGGGACAGGAGCGATTTAGCTCCTACAGGCCAAAATAACATGATTTTTCACATTTTATCACTTCACGAGGCGAAAACAAATCAATTCCAATGCCCAGGATCAAAATCAAAAAAGGTCAAAATTTGGTCAAAATATTCAATCGGACAAAAAAATTCACATTTCACTTTCAACACTTAGACAAATTAAAGCTCTGCATCAACATTCCAATTGAAAATTAGACCATTTTGGCGAATTCATTGCATTCAAAATTTGCATCCTAGAAAGGAAGCTCAAAAAGCTCACAAAAACGACTGGATTTTGGCTTAAAAAGACAAAATTTAAAACCCTAAGGCTTGACCCTAAATCCAGACAACTAACAGACTAGCAAAATCCTAAAAACGAAAGCGAAAACGAGCGAAAAACAAGCAAAAAGAGGGGGTCCCCATTTGCGATGGGGCGATGTGTGAAATGGTCACAACAGGTAGCCACATATGTGCAAAGTCCATTGACACATACCCATTCAACTTTCGTGACCAATCTCTACTCAGAAGCATCCCATATGTGTCAGGTATATCCACGACTGATATGTCTATGAAATTTCGAACCCTCGGGTCTGCAGCTAATTGCATGTGGATATTGTTCAACTCTCCCATGACTGGAACTTCTGTCTTGTCTAATTGAGTGACTTTCCTTCTGGTGGGAGTAGGAGTTATACCTAGCTTCTGATAGACGGCCAGGGGCATCACATTACTAGAAGCTCCTGAATCATATAGATAGTTGTGCAATAATTTCCCAAAAATTCTGACTGACAACAGGAACGGGGCTGGCTCATCTTTTCCTTGGCAAAGGATTGAGGAATCCTCATCATGTTCTTGATTCTTTACTTCATTGACCTTTGGATTGTTACTCCTTTCTGATGTTTCCTCTTTTGAATTATCCGTCTTCTTTAGAGGCTTTCCTTTCTTGATCGCATCTTTCTTAGCCGCAATCCCCTTTTCTGGAAGAATCTGACTTGTGGTGAGACTTTCTTTGACGGTGGGTTGAGTTTTCTTAACCTCGCCTCTTTTGAGTAACACCTTTCCTTCTAACATATCTTCTTTTTTGGCTGGGAAGGCTACGGTCTAGACCATACATTCGTCTTGTTCAGATTGTTACTTGCTATCAGCTTCATCTTGAATTACATTGATGGTGGCTTGAACATTGTTAGGAGCTTCTTTGGACGTATTCTGAACACTTGGCCTTACTGTGTTTGAATCATTCAGGCTATTAATCACAGCATCTTTAATCTCTGATACCTTCAATAGCTCATAAAGCGGCAGGCTAATTTTAACCTTCTTGAGTTCTTCCAACACCAACATAGCCAGCCTTTTCATTTCATCCCTTGCGGGAGGAGGAACATTTCTTTGCCTATATTCTCGCGCATCTTGTGGATACTCCGGATTATTACTAGCCTGTGGATCTGGGGGAGTAGAGAAATTGTTTGGAGGGATCGATGTTGTCAGAGGTTCTTGATTTCTCTGATTTCTTTGGTATACTCTCGGACCTACACCTCCTGAGGACTGGTGGAATACTTCTTTTATCCCCTCAACTAGGACGCTATTATTCAAAGGCGGGAAATAATACTCTGAGTCTTCAACAGGTTCATTTGCTGATGCAGGTGGAAACTGGGAACCAGGAGGTACCATTGGTCCATTAGCCGACTCTGGTGGAAATCTCCCATTTTGAGCTTGGTTATTTTCTCCTTTTGGTAAATGCTTGTAGCTTTCCACAACCATGGCTTGATCATACCTGGTAGTTGGGACCATTTCATATCCTGTTGTAGGAGGATTTTCAGGTGGATCATTGCTACGCATCTCCTGCTGGAATATGTCGGCTGCAATTTTGAATTCAGGACACTGCAACTCAGAATGTTGGTTGGTATTGTGGAGTCTACACTAGCTGGACAAGGCCGCCTCTGCTAGAAACACTTTGCTGGTAGGATGATTTTCTTGATTTTGTGAACTTGATGGGTTGTCTAATGGCGTCACCACGTTTCCATTATTAGGAGCTGTATTCCATGTTCTCCTTTGAAAGCCTTGATTGTTGTTTCCTTGATAGTTGTTTCTAAAACCTTGATTATTATTTCCTTGGAAGTTTTGATTATTAGCTTGTTGGCCTTGGTTGATCCTTTGCATGCTTTGAAGTTGATTATTCTGATTCCTCAAATGAGTTACCTCAGTTGACAGCTTCTTGACTTGTTCAATCAACTCTTTCATTTCGTCCTTTTCTTCCTGTGTTCTTGAAGAGTTTGTTGCATTTTGCAGGTACACAGGTTGTGCTGGTGGGGCTTGTGAAAGTGCAACTCCGGGATGAAGCACCAACTGGTTTGACGGCTGCATATTAGGATATGTTGCTTGCGGAATAGGATTTAAGACTGGGGTCTGATTGGCCAAGGCAAGACTAACTGCTTGGATTTGATTCGGTGCTGCAGTAGGTCCCATATGAAGTAGCGGCCTAGTAATATTTTGCCCCATGTGCTTACTGACTTCAATAGCTTTTGCATACGCTGCGTTTAGATCATTCGGGATAGGATGAGTTCTTACGAACATGGCAGTGAGATGATCTAAGGCTCCATAATAAATCTCTCTTGGGTCAGCAATGAGATATGGATGTCGTAACATCGTGTAAGCCCTGTGGAACCTGTTATTGAAAGAAGTGATCGGCTCATGTTCTCTCCTTCAAATCTCAACAAATTGTCTATACAGCTCAGCTGGTGTGGTTGGGATATTGAACTTTGCAATAAATGTATCCTTCATTGCATCCCAAGTCCTGATTGACCCTGTTGGTAAGTGAATGAACCAGAAGTATGCTTCTTCTCCTAATGAGTAGGGAAAGAGCCTACATGCTACATCTCCATATTCAACTCGCCTGTTACGAAGAAGATCTTCGAACATCTTGATATGATCCTCTGCTGTACGATTGAAATCACTGACATTGAATTTGGGACAGAAATTCTCCGGATTCTTTGGCATGTCATGATAGATTGCAAATTCTAATGGTGATGGATTATTGATCATCCATGTAGCGCCATTGAGCACATGAGCAGGAGGAGGAGGAGGAGGAGCATTGTGAGCCATCGTGCTTCCCGAAGGTTGGAAACTTGATTGAGAGCTTGATGATCTGACCTGGCTTACTGGTTGAGAAATTGCCTGGATACTTGTGTGAATTGCTGCTTGTACTTGTTTTTGAAGAGATGGAGCTTGTAATGACTCAGAAGTGCCTTCTAATCTTGATTTAGATTTCCTTGGAGTATCTTCTCTTTTGGCCCGCTTCGACCTTGAAATGAACTGAAGTTCAATCAGATTTTTGGTGCCTGGTGTAGACCTCAATACTCTTCGATTTTTTTCGGGCGAGAAAGAACCAATACGATCCAGCGTGAAGATCTGTTTTGTGGAGATTACTGCAGGTTCCTTTGATTGCGAAGTTCTCTGGCGGCGGCTCTTTGGCGTTCTTCAGCTCTGTCTGCTTCTTGTTCCAAAATGATTCTAACTCTGTTATACTCAGCTTCACTTCTCCTTAAGTTCCATGCTAGGTCGTTCAATCCTGAAACAATGTCCTCTTGAATGTTGCCTATTTCCAAATTAGGTTGCACTACCTCATTCAATCCTTCATGTGGCAACACCATCGTGATACATGTTCATGTTGAAAAAAAAAATATATATTTTTTTTTGAATTTTCTGGATAGTACTGTTCCTTTTGATAATCAAACTTTCGTATAAGAAAGCCCTCCTTCTAGTGCCAATTCTGTTGATGTATATTTTGTACACGACCAAACACAGAATAAAATACCTAAAGGTACCTTATCCTCTCTTGATTAAAGTCTTCGAATGCTGAAGATGTTGCGAAAAGGATCAATCGGGATGACTTCAAGGTTCTTTGTTGTAGGATCTCTACGTGTGGATAAGCACCAGTGGTCGTTGTATATGCTGTTTCTTCAAGGGGCCTTACGTACTTTCAGAGAAAGCTTGTCCACGTTACTTTCTTTCCAAATGCAGCAACAGGATTTTCTGAACACTAACAGATTTTCAAAAAATGTCAAAAGATAAGGGTTTTAAAGAAGGAATACTTGAACTGATCCTAAGAATGACTCAATGAAGACTAGACTTGATAAGATCGCATCAATTCCAGTAGAGTTGTAATTTCTTGGCGAAACTGAAATTGGTAGAATCTTATCAAGTCTAGTCTTCATTGAGTCATTCTTAGGATCAGTTCAAGTATTCCTTCTTTAAAACCCTTATCTTTTGACATTTTTTTAAAATCTGTTAGTGTTCGGAAAATCTTATTCTTGCATTTGGAAAGAAAGTAACGTGGACAAGCTTTCTTTGAAAGTACGTAAGGCCCCTTGAAGAAACAGCATATACAACAACCACTGGTGCTTATCCACACGTAGAGATCCTACAACAAAGAACCTTGAAGTCATCCCGATTGATCCTTTTCGCGACATCTTCAACATTCGGAGACTTTAATCAAGAGAGGATAAGGTACCTTTAGGTATTTTATTCTGTGTTTGGTCGTGTACAAAATACACATCAACACAACCCACTTTTCTTTCTTTTCATCCTGAACCATAAAATCAAATTGATTCCTGATTATATCCTTAGGGAAGTTGTGCTCAGGGGAAGCGGACGTCCTTTGATTCTGGTCCTAAACAAAATGTAGAAACCTATAGGGTCACTGTGTCTTGCTGAGCTGACCCCCATATGATATGGTGCAAACAATTTGTCAAAATGAATCCACCCTCCTTTAGTGATCACAAAATATGGGATGACTGTGTAATCAGGGAAAATAGTTCCGTTACCTCTCCCTTTCAATTCTTTGTCACGAATGCATCCAATTTGCCAAATTACCTCTGCAAATCCTAATCTAAAAGGTACATGAAAAGGCAGCACATGAGGCTCACTAGGGAAACCATACACTCTAATCACTGTGCTTGCAGGGTAGGGGATAACATCCCCCCAATTATGCTCAATTCTCAAAAGTGGCAACCTTTGTTTAGGTCTTAAAATATCATGCAACAGTGTTGGAATCCTAGGTGGATTCACTATTAATCTTTCCCTCAATCTAGATTCAAAATAGTTGTCAAATGTGAGAAAGCTAGCTTCTGACCTATCCTAAGACATGTCCATACTCCAAAGTTGCACTGGCATTTCTTCACCACCAATTCTCCTTCTTAAATTCATGGTGCCTTCGAAATAATCTGCATTCCTGTGTAAGAACATGTGCATCAACAATGAGTACCAGAAGAAATGGCTGTCCAACACACCACTCTTAACGTCCTACGGCCCCATGAATCTTGTCTTCAAGGTATTGAGCATAGTCAAAAACCACTGTGAAATCAGGATGTTGAATCCAAATTGCCATGTGCATGAATGCCATAGGCATAAATGTAATAGGATGGAATCCTAAGACTTGACACAGTGATTAAAATGTTGCTTTGAAATATGGGGCAAAGGCATCAATTGGAAATGGCTCGACTAAACTGCGGCCAACATAAAATTTTGTTTCACTTGCCTTTTCGAAATGGGTTGGAAGAAGGTTAGGTCTGATAATTTTTTTCATTCTCTTGTATTTTACCTTCAACTCCTCCAAATTTATAGTCACTGTTATCACAAAAGCTTGCACCCTTGCTGAGCTATCAACTCAGCAACCTTGTGAAACATGGAAACAACCCCGAAGTGTGGGACCTTGCGCAAGGGGTTGAATCTCCGGAGAAGGCCAACTTCCTTCTCTATCTAGGTGCAGGTGTTGAACCAACTCAACACTTCAAAGCTAATTCCTGAGCCTACCCTAACAACTTGCAGAGGAAAAGAGAAGAGAGAAATTGCTTGAAACAAGGGAGGTGATGCACCAAGAAGAGATAGTTTCTCTCCCTACCTAAATGACACAAGTAATTAACTGAAACACCCTGAAGATGCACAACTTTCAGTTATATGAGTAACCCCAATGCATAGATGAAGGTTAGAATCCATTGAATGCCAAGAGGGGAGAAGGATTCCCACAAGTCACACTCAGAAAACCAGTTAACACAACATATATGAAGAGAAAGAGCCACAACACGCACCTATGATGAAGGTAAGAAAGCATACACAACACACATAGGTTGAAAGAAGGCAAGAATAGTGTTCTTCAGTTAATCATAAGGCCAAACGCCAATCTTATAGTTGCAGAAATGCAAAGATTACAAGTCTTCAAGAGAAGAGGAGAGCATGAGAAAACTCCAGGCAGCAGGGAGAGAACCCTTTACAATGAGGCTTAACAGCCTTATATAGAAAAATGGGTTACAATGGTGATCATGACCCCTGCATGTCAGTCTGGAAGTGCAGGGAAGTGCATGCACTTGACCTGTACATGCAAGCAACCTAGCCATACCTCCAAAGGCAATTCTGAGGAAGACAGATTCACTGACCTTCCAAAGTCAGACATGACATAAGTCACCTAGCATGGCCCCGTACCTCCCTTGATGGAAATCTTGCCAAAAACATTAAATGCACCCCTGTGGCTCCACAAAAAAAGTGCAGAAGTCACCAAAACTGTCGGAGCATTTAAAGCCTTGAGTGTCGATCACGCCATCCGGAAGTGTTGCAAGCCAGAAGCAAGTTTAGAAGACTTCGGAGACCGGGGTCACCGTAGTTGGGGAACTTCGGGGACTGGGGTCACCGTAGTTGGGGAACTTCGGGGACCGGGGTCACCGTAGTTGGACAAGGAACTTGGGAACCTAGGGGTTCCGGAGTTCCGGGGTAGAAGGACAAGGAACTTGAGAACTTGGGGGTTTTGGGGTTGAAAGACAAGGAACTTGGGAACCTGGGGGTTCCGGAGTTCCGGGGTAGAAGGACAAGGAACTTGGGAACCTAGGGGTTCTGGGGTTGAAGGACAAGGAACTTGGGAACCTAGGGGTTCCGGAGTTCCGGGGTTGAAGGACAAGGAACTTGGGAACCTGGGGGTTTCGGAGTTCCGGGGTTGAAGAACAAGGAACTTGGGAACCTGGGGGTTCCGGAGTTCCCGGGTAGTGTTGACGTGTCTAAAATCGCTGAACTTGCGGTTTCATCCGGCCAACGCAGAATAGAATGTATTCGCTGAGTATCCTATCCTCTGTTGAGATAAGGAAATCCCTAATGCTGTTTTTCGTTTGATCAGAGGGGTCGACCTCAAGGTTTCGATTGTCAGGTCTTGATGGCGGGATTGCTCAGTGGTTTGATGTGTTTTGCTGGAAACACAAAGGGGACTTACGGTGATATGGATAATTGCTGGGTGAGTTCCCTAAAACTTTAACAGTCTCGTTATCGATTGGTTTCAGTTGCATGATACTATTTCAGCAGGACTGTGGATTCTTCTTGGTGAAAAAAAAAGGAAAAAAGAGGGATAGGGAAAGAGAGGTACAACAAGTCTAAATTATTTAACTAAGATAGCATATTAAGAAAACAGACAAACACCTCCAAATAACTAGATTAAACACTATCAGCCATTTAAGCACAATATTTGTATGAATCTAGTGCGATCTTCAAGGAAAATAGAGTTTTCATGCTATTAAACACAACTTCAGAACTTTAACATTCATTCAATGAGTATTTAATAACCGAACTAAGCATCTGAAAGGGTTCAGGTTAACCATGTAGAAGGAATGACAATCAGTCAGTCCCTAATGGTATGAACAATGAGGATTCTATCAGATGTTTATCTAGAAAATGTTATGGAAATGAAAGAAACATAACTGAATAATTCAAATTGGTGAATAAGGAGACCATGCACTTACAATGAAATTGAAACAGTCTTAACTTTGCATTAAATCTTGTAAATTTCGCCAAAGCTTCAGTAACAATCCATGAACTTCTTACAAAATGAGGGAAAACTAGTCCCCTTTAAATAGGCTTCAAAAATAGATGAATGGCCGAGATCTAATCTAAACAAGTGGCCCAGATTCATCCTTACAAAAAAGGTACCCATACCCATAAATGGAGGGTAAATATCAGCAACTACCCCAAAGGGAGCAATAACTACCTAAAAAGGTAATTAAAACTTATCCAAAATAATTCAAAAAAGTGCACATAGACAAAGTTTTAAGTTTACAGTTGACTTGGAAGTCAAATATGACCCTTTGGCCAAAAAGTGCACTTTTCAAAATTTAAAAGAAAAAAGGCACTTTAGGAAAGCACTTTTTCTTTTCCAGTTTCATATCCTTTTACCAGGAATTCATCTTCGCCATGCAAATATTCTTTCGAAAGGTCCCGACCTGCTGCACGTTCTTCGCGAACATACTCCTGGAACCTGATGCACAATTGGAATATTAAATTGAACGAAGGCATAGGGGGATGACGAATTTTATATTACATGCCCTCCAGATAATGATCTATGTGTTTCAAACCATCCTGCTAGCTAGACCGATTAGCCTCAAAGCTCCAAATATCAGAATGTAATTTACTAGCAAAATCTAGGTCCTCTGTAGAGTAGGCGATTTTATCTATTTTTAATCTATCCTCCCAGTCTGATGGATTATGGGATCGGACAGACTATTTTGCCAACCCAAAACCATAGATCGGAGGATTATTCCACCAAGGTCCCTTGTGCTCTTCAGAATTTCCTTGCATGTCTCTTGCTCTTTGTTAATGGTGGCCTTGGTGTCATTCTTCATGCTGATGGTCCAGTACCATTCTTTGAAAGTGTTGATGTCGTGGGGGTCTTGGATGGTGGAGAGTGTAGGGATCTGCGGATGGGTCCAGAAAAGAGCCGTCATGAGGGGGATAGTTGTAGTAACGACTTCATGAATTATAAAGCATTCCCGCTTCATCTCGAACAGTTTGACCAAAACGGTCTCTCGATGGTGAGCCATTTCCTTTACCTCTTTAATAATTTGTTCTCCTCTTTCCTTAAGGCCTTGCATCCATTCCTTGACGGCCTTTGTCGTATCCCGTACTTCTTCAAATTCTGCCGTGGTTCTCTGTGCCAATGCTGTTGGTGGAATGTGGGATTCAGAAGCATTATGCAATGGTCTCAAGAGTTGATCAATGTACCCCTCGACTTGTTCAGCATGAGCTCGATACATGTTCTTTTCAGCTGTTATTTCTTCGAGTTGTCTAAGCACGTTTTGTACGAAATCCTTGAATTCCTCCCTTTCCTGCTCCTTAGTGGCTCGTCCGATGGGGACAGTCGTGATGCTATAATCAACCAGTGTAATCTGATCTGCTGGCTTGTCTACAGGCGGGGTGGCGATATGAAGGGTATGGTTCCTTTGCTCATCTTTGGTTATTTTGGAATATGCCTTGGGCTTTTTCTTCCCCTTGGCCTTAGCTTGGTCTATGCGTGAGAAGATGTCCTCCAAATCAATGGGTGGCTTGGTGGCGGCCTTGCGTTGAGCTCAAGCAATAACCATTCTTGAGGTACAGTTTGGGCTGATGCTATGGTTAAATTGGCCCTCTGTTCTTTAATGTTTTCAGCCGGCTCATCGCATATTTGCAGCTGTTCCGTTACAGGAGGAGTAGAGGAAGTGTCAGGTTCCTTGCTCGTAGCCAAATTCTCTCCCACTTCACTGAACAACTGCCTAGTATTTTCGTATGATGGTTGTTCTTCAGTCTTTTCAGGCTTGCGGGTATCATCTGTCCTTTGTTCTCCTTCAACAGTGGAGTTATCCTTGGTAGTATTATGGAGCAGCAATTCATGGCGGTTCTGTTGGGTGGGTTCATGCAATTCAACCCCCTGAGTGGATGGAATCTCTCCTTCCTCGACTTGGTTATCAGGTTCGGCTGATTCAATGGCTCTTAGCTCGGCATCCAGCATGTCGGGTGTAGGAGGATTATCAGCTTCAAATGCGTCAATATCACTCTGGGAAGGCGGAGCAGGTATATAATCTAGTTCAATTACATCATCAAACGAACTAGGGTCTTTTGATGATGAAGTGACCTCTGGTCTCCTAATAGGGATCTTTTGGATGTTCGAGTTCCTCTGCTGGCCTTAGCCTTCTTTCTTTTCTCAGGCTTTTCGATCTCTTCCTTAGGTGCACTGGAAGTTCCCTCATCTTCGGAGGACTGAGAATCAAGGTTACCCATCAAGTGGTAGCTGAACTGGACTCCCTCATGTATAAGTCGCTCAATTTGCTGGTGCAACCACTGGTCAATATATCTTCCTGGGGCTGCCATAATCGCCTCAAAATCAATGATTGGATCTTGCGACCAATCGATGCCTGGCAAAAGATGTCTTATTGCCTCAAATTCCTAGACTTGCAGGCAATTTCCTGAATCTGTTAGTTGATCTGGGACCCGGCGGTATTCGTAGAGTCACATTTGTTGCACACTCAGCCTCGAATATTAGCGCCTTCGGACCTCATAGTCATCAGAGCAAATCTTCCAGTAATCTTCAACTGATTCTTTTGCTCTGTATCGCCTGCCATAGGCCCTCTTTGCCAGATTGTCGTGATCAAGGCATTTCCTTGGAAAATACTCTTGTAGGCCGTAGGAGGCTAGTTCTGCAAAGGATTCCTCTACCTGGGATGGGTCCTTTAGATGGACATCCTGATTACCTATAATCATAGGGAATGCGAATCCAGACTGCTTCCTGTCTCTGAGTAAGCTGTTCGCTAGACGTGACTGCCTTGCGACTTCGAGGAGAACTATCTTGTCGGCTGGGTACCGCGGAGGTCGGAAAGGAGCACCTTCAAAGCCAACTATCCGGATGTAGTAGAACCTTGGGAACTGGATGAACCAAGCACCATACCTCTGTACTAGAATAGTAGCCTACTCTGAGAGCCTTATGTGTAGTCCTCCTTGCATCAGCCTGACCAGGCGCATTGTGAAGGCATCATTGGTGCGCTCATATTGACTAACTGCATAGGCAGGGTTGTTCTTTTCCCTTTGAGCTATGTCTTGATAGTGTAGCTATGGATAACAATCGTATACCTTCACCTGATCAGGCCCATTCCCAATCTCACCTTTCATGATTAAACCCGACAGTGGCTGGTTTCTGGCGAGCATGTAGACTAAATAGGATGTCATAGTGAAGTACTTCGTCTCAAGTTCGATCAATTGGGTATGAATGTTGTTGCTTATGAATTGGGCCCAGTCAAACTTGGATTTCCTAGCGAAGACCTGCTCTGTGAAGTAGAACATCCATTCCTCAAAGTAATTGGATTGGGGAAGTCCCATAATCCTGCTGAGCAATGTGACCATGTCCCCATGCTCGTTGTGAAAGTCGCTTCTAGGGGTCTTTTTCCCAATCCTGACGCTTTTTGGTCTTCTCTCCTTGTACCAGTCTTCATTTATCAGTGTTCTGCATTTGGCAGGGTTTACATCATACGCCTCTTGCGCTTCATCTATAGTTGTTGCTATGGGGTTGTTCGGAAAGGGAATGTCAAATGCGTCGCCAATGGCTTGAGGAGTGAAGTTAGCGAGGACCATGTTCTTGAGGAGCACCAATCTGGAGTTTGGCTGGTAATGTCGGGCAACCTCTACTACTAGCTCATAATTTTGCACTGCCGGGGGGAATCCTGTTGCCTGGGCAATGCCGCTTTCCATCATCCGCCTAGGCCTGCCATAGGTATCAGAGGAGAAAACTCGGTTTTTGAAATCTTGAATATCAATATGGCCCAGGTCAGTATCACCGACATTCTCCCAGACACTCTGAACTTTTGATTCCCTCAGTCCCCCTCTCTGATACTGATACTTCATCTTTTTGACTCTGCGAGGGATATCTGATTTGGACGCTCGTGATGTCTCGGCTGCAGCAGGTGTCTTTGATAATTCTACCGCCGATTTAGGCATTTATCTTGCACAGCCAGATGCGGATTATGAGGCGATATAAAGGAAACGAAGTAGGTTAGATAAAGGATACGCTAGCATACAAGGATCAATTTGAAAACCGAATTCAAAGGACAACATGATATTTCAGCTAAAAAAGCTTGATTGATTGATTTAAACATGGATACTTAGGAAGCTCTTGATTGCGAATTTGTACTTAGGGATTTTAGGATCAATTTTCAAAATGGACGATGCTTTAAAATTTTCCTAAGTCTGAAAATGCGATTTCTAGCTGATTCTTAGGAACAGACTCTGATTTCAATTGCTCCTAACGTCTTATACACGGGAAAAAAAGGCGTTTTGAGATTTAATCAATTCAATTCATTTTGCACATACATCTATCCGATTTTGCATATATTTCGAACGATCTCAAGAGAGGTGAAGCACACTTACCTGGCGAAAATGGATGGCGTGGATCCGCACAACTTGCAAATTTGAATGGGAGAGTTCTGCAATTTGAATTTTAACGATTAACTGCCTATTTCAAATTTTCGCGCCTAAAATGTGGAGAGAGAAATGCAGCTTAGGAACCTCGATTTTAGCAACTCACCTTGGGTGGATTTTTCGGTGATTAAGGGGGTGGTTTGGCATTGTAAAGATTGAAAACCCGTGGCGCGACTTTACCTTAACTGCGATTTTGAACCTTGCGTGCTTCTGCAAGCCTTTATACTTTATCGCGATTTACCCTAACTTCGGGTTTTTAGATGCTTTCGCAAGGTTATATACTTAAAACTGATCCCTTAGATCGCGATTTTCGGGGTTTAACGATTTCGCAAGGTTTGTAAAAATCGCGATTTCCTCTTATAATGCAAATTGTGATCTTTGGGTTTACCCTTCAAACTTTACGCCATTTCCCCTTCATGCGATTTTGGTGATTTCACAGGTTTTGCAAACTTGGTTTTAACCTTCTCGCGTTTCATCTCCTAAATGCGAACTTCGGCAGAATGGGAGGGGATTTCAAGTTTTACTTTTCGCAATATGGGCTCACTGCGCGATTTTCGGCATTTCTATGCACTTTTCAAACTTTTAATTTCCATGCGCTTTACCCTAACTTCGGGCTTTCGGCATTTTGAGGGGGTTTTCAAGCGTTTTACAAACTTCGGCACTTTGGAGCGTTTTGCCAAACTTCGCACTTTAAATTTATAATGCCATTTTCAGGGTTTTGACCCATTTTGAAAACTTCGGCACTTAAGTGCACTTTCAAACTTCGCAATTTCACAATTGCCCTCCAAATCGTGATTTTCGGTGAACTAGAGAGTTTTGCAAGTTTTACTTTCACACACTTTTCCTTGTATGGCGAATTTCGGACTTTTGAAGGGGTTTTCAAGTTTGAACCTTAATACCTTTCTATCATTTCTCCTCCAAATAGCACTTTTCGGTGTTTTGAAAGCTTTTGCAAAGTTCGGCACTTAAGTGTGTTTTCAAACTTCGGCGATTTGGGCCATTTTGCCAACTTCGGCGATTTGGGCTACTTTGCAAACTTTCTAACTTTTTCGCATTTTTACCTTAAAGTGCGATTTTCGGCGTTTATGAGGTTTTTGCGAACTCTTTTTACCTTTTATGTTTGCCCTCCAAAATGTGAATTTCGGCCTTTTGAGTGGTTTTGCCAATTTCGGCATTTTGGGGCACTTTGCAAATTTTTTAACTTTTCTGCGTTTTCACTAAAAAGTGCGAATTTTGGACTTTTCATGCATTTTGCCAATTTCGGCACTTTGGAGGCACTTGCAAGGTTTTCGCCCTTTTACCCTCTAGCTGGTGAAAATCGCCATTTTCATCCATCTTGCAAACTTTCAAAACATCATGTAATTTCCTCCTTAGTGCGAATTCTGGGATACGGAGGAGGTTTTGAAAATTTATACTTTTGCATCCTCTTATCTCTCCTATATCCCTGACGAAAATCGACACCTTGGGTTGTCATGCGACCTCCAGATGCTTTATCCTTTACTTGGGGGGATTTGACCAGCTTCTATCATCCTACGCCTATCTTAGGCGATTTTACAAGCTTGAACGATCTCTTGGAATTTTCATGCCCGAAGGCTCAACTGACCTCACGGATTCACAAGCTCCTCCGTTCATAGCATCATCGTCTCATGGACTGATTACCGGGCTCGCTCAAAAGGGACACGAGACACTCTGCGCGGAACTCAACAGGGCAAAGGCGAAAGGAACAAAAAGAGGAAAGGGGACCCTGTCGGCGATAGGGAGCGTGTGCAACGCACAACAGGTAAAAGGACAAGGAACTTCCTTCTGACAAGACAACACTTCACACTTCATAATTCCATTGCTTTTCTCCTTGATCAACTGGGCAGCGCTGGTCCATGGAACATATCTCTGATTGGTTCTCACTGATGGACCAAGGGTGTCATAAAATGACGACATTTTTGGCAATTTCTGCAGCATGCTTTCTTGCTAAGCATGAAGTCCAGAAGCCCTAGAAAACCGTAATTTTGTGCTGCAAGAAACCGTTCAAATCTCCTTCGGCTTTGGAATCGCTTTTCGGTCTCCTCTGAATGCTTGGGTGACTCAAAATAACGCAAAAAATACCTTTAATCGCTTTTTGGACCAAAGAGTCATCGTCCTATCTGCCATTACTGCTCGCGCGAGTGAAGAAAACGACTCCATTTGTATTTGAATCTCAACCGTTGATCATTTTCACGCTGGCAAATCGCACGAACCATACTGGTCAGTCTGACATTGACTATCATATGTGGCAAGCGGGCTCATCAAAAGTATGACGTAGCACATCTAGCTCACCGCCATTTCACTGCCATCTCACCGGTCCCACCATCGGCTTACCTCGGCCCGCCTTGGACACGTGGCATCATCTTGTGATGTCGCGGTGATTATCATCCTCGCATCTTTGACCGTAGGGTCGCGAGGACCATCTGATCTGCTAGAACGTTACCTTCCTGCCACGGTGGCCGCCAATCTTAACCGCTTAACCATCGAGCACCTTTTCGATTGCGATTAAAACATCACCGTCCGTTTAACGCATGTGCAAATAGAACCCTTAGTAGCTTGATCTTTAGTAGAAAGACACCGACATAAATAATAAGGCTTAGACTTAGGAAAAATTAAAGCGCTCGCCAATAAAATTAAAGGGGACCCGCCTAGGACTAAAAAGGGGGACCCGACCACAGAGCAGATAAAATAAAGCGCGCTAGATTTAGGAAAGTAATAAGGGACCAACCAAAAGAATTAATGCCCTAGTAAAAGACATGGCCCCTTCAACGATAAGATGACCCTCGGCTTAAGTGAAAAAAGTAACGCAAAATTATAACAGGTTTAAGGGGTTTAACAATAGGACTTAATAAAAATGCATAAACCCTAAACCCTAAGCTTGAGGGCAATAACAGAGCATAAATTAATCCAAAATGACCAAAGTTTTCACAAGAACATCATTTTTTTGCTTAGTCATTTTGCAGGACTATCACATTCTACCCTCAATGAGCTCATCATCATGAAGATCACCTATGGTCTTGGCCCACCATTTAGGCCAGAAAGTAGAAGTATCAACATTTGTTTAGGAGGTGCAACTCGACCTGGGATGGCTAGAATAGATTCATCAGGATGAAGATCAACATTTTCTTGAGGAAAGTCGGGTGGTGCAATAACATGCTTGGGAGACTACACTACTTCAAAGTCAGAGTTTTTTGAATCCCTCCCATCAGGTGTACCTAAGGGAAGACGAACACCCAAATCCTTAGCCTTCGGAGGCTGATCCTCAGGGCACAAAATAGTAGAAGGGAGCTGAAAAGCCCCTTGTTCTATAAAAAACATCCCGACTGAATATGAGACGATCTGTGTCTACATCAATTAATCGATATGCTTTGTGGTTTTTAATGTATCCTGTGAACATGAGTTTTTGGCTCTTGGAATCAAGTTTTGCACGCTTAGCATGTGGAATCCAAACATAAGTTGTAGAGCCAAAGACTTTCAGGTGACTAATTTTGGGCTTTCTACTAGACGAGGCTTCCTCTGGGGTCTTCTTCTTCATGGCTTGTGTGGGAGACCAGTTCAGAAGATAGACAACAGTGTAGATTGCTTCCGCTCAAAATTTCATGGAAACACTTCTATGTTCCTACCTAGATCGAGCCATTTCAATGATTGTGCAGTTTCTCCGCTCAACAACACTGTATTGTTGAGGGGTGTAAGGTGTGGTAAGCTAACGCTTGATGCCATGATGTGCATAGAAGTTGGAGAACACAGAAGTTGGAGAAATCATAAGAACAAAATTCCCCCCCATTTTCTAACCTAAGAGTTATTATTTGTTGACTAGACTCTTTTTCTACTAAGGCCTTAAACTTCTGAAACATGTTAACACGTCTGATTTTTGTTTAGGAAAATACACCCACATTTTGTGACTAAAATTATCAACAAGTAATAGAAAATACTTGGACCCAGTAATTGAAGGAGTGTTCATTGGTCCACAAACATCAGCATGAACCAATCGTAATACCTTGGAAGCTCTCCATGTATCACCATTCGAAAATGGAGTCCGATGCTGGTTTCCAGCCCGACAAGCTCTGCAAAATCCATGATTCTGAGTCTAAATCTCAGGTAAGCCAACAACCAGACTCTCTCGAACTAGTTGAGAGAGATAGTGAATGTTCAGATTCCCATACAGTTGATGCTAGAGATTGCTGATGGAAGAACTTTTGGCTGCCATAGCATGCTCCTAAGAATCACTAGTGTCAACAAGTCTGTAAAGATCATGATCCTCAATACCCACAACAATTATAGTGTGAGTCTCCCGATCAACAATATTGCATTTGTGCGAACTGAATACCACATCCTGCCGAGGAGAGTGTCTCATAATTTGACTGACAGAGAGAAGGTTGAGTTCCATGCCTGGAACATAATATACATCAAGGAAAATTAAATTCCTCCCACCAGATTGAATCGACACTTTGTGCTTGCTGAAAATAGTATAGTCTTCCCCTCCTCCAAAGATCACTGAATTGGTGAAAGGCATGTATTTTGTGAACCAATCCCTCCGATGAGTGAAGTGTTGAGAAGCACATGAATCAATGTACCAGGTAGAGGACTTAACATGATTTGTAATCTTTTAGCCATAAAGGCATAAAAGACAGATTCTTTCTGCTCAGTGTGCTCTGCAACATTAGCCTTCAGCTAAGGTCCCCCTTGCTTCTTCTGTTCAGAAGCTAAGTGTTGCCTACAGTCTTTCTTCATGTAACCATACTTGTGGTAATAGTTGCATTGAATGTTCTTCTTCGCGGAGCTGTCCTAGGATTGACCTGGGTCTTTTTGCTAAGAGGACTATTTTTTCCCTTTGTCTTTAGCAAAGGATTTAGTTGAGAAGGCCTGTTTTGTGGAGGACGAACTAGCATCGCTACCGAACTGCTATCTCCAACGATCCTGCTACAAAAGTTTGTTGCAAAGATCTGGAAACTTCAAGTCAACATTAGATTAGGTAATGCTGAGTGTCTCAATAAAATGCTCATAAGACTTTGGTAGACTTTTCAGAGTGATGACTACCATGTCTTCTTGCCCCAACTTCCGACCAATTACCTCCAACTGATCACAAATGTCCTTGATTTTTGTGAGCTGCTCCTGCAAAGACATCTTTTCATCCATCATGATCAAGAAAAGCATGTTCTTGAGAAAGAACTTGCGGCTCTTGTCAGACGTTTCATGTAGGTCCTTCAAATATCCCAGATTTTAGCAGTTGTCTTGCCTGAGAGTACCTGAGGGAGCTGATCATCAGTGGCTGACAATTTACTAAGCGGTACGGCTTTGCGATTCCGCTCATCAAATTTGTCCTGGTCTTGACCCTTCGTTGTGTAATGTCCCCTCTTTCCTAGTTGATCACTTAAATGTTGAGATTTGCCTATTATCCATCTCCGTAGGCAAATCCAATGGGTAGGTGTTGTGCGTTGCACACGCTCCCTGTCGCCGACAGGGTCCCCCTTTCCAGTTTTGAGTTTTTTGATCGTTATCCCGAGGATCCAAGCAGAGTTTCTCGTGTCTCCTCGAGCGAGTTCGTGATCAGTCCACAAGCTGATTGACGTTGGAGTAATGAACCAGTGAGTCCCCCTAGCTGATCCGGCTTTCGAGCGTGAATGCCGAAAGTTTTGTTCCAAAATTTTGAAAGATTGCCTTGGATAGGCGTAAGATGGTAAGAACCAACAGACCCCGCCAACCCAGAGCTATAAGGCCAATTGCGTAAAGTTTGCTGCCCGACCCTTGCGAAGAACGGGCAAAAGGTGATTTTCGCCTCCTAAAGGGATCAAATTGCTTGGCCAAGTGCCTTGGTATTTTGATGCCTCCCAAGTCCAAATTTGTGGAGTCGAGCGAAGTTGCTGGGAGGTCCGACATTCTGTGTAAGTTTCCAAATTTTCTCTAAGGAACAGATTCCCCCTCCCTCGAGATCACCAATATAGGAGAACGATTTTCGGACCCCAGGTCCGAAATTTTTGATGAAGGCGGAATGTTCTGAAAAGGATGCATAGGGTCCGAAAGCCCGAAAAGACGCTTAGGTCCGAGGCTGCGGTGTCTTGTTAACGCGTTAAGCTTTGAACTTTTAAAACAAAAAAAAAAAAACGAAGATAAAGGATATATCGCGAGGCATCTTTCGGACCCCAGAGCGAAGTTTTAAATAAAAAAAACAAAAAAACATAGCGCGATTATCCCTTTCGGACCCTAAGGTCTGAACTTTTACGAAGGTAAAAGTTTAAAACATGAAGGCAGGTTTAAACCGAGTGCAATCTCACATTTCGGACCCCAGGTCCGAACTTTCACGAAAGTGAAAGTTTAAATATAACGCATATCACTTTCGGACCCCTATGTCCGAACTTTCGAAGTGAAAGTAAAAACTTAACATGGCAATCACTTTCGGACCCCCACGTCCGAACTTTCAAAGTGAAAGTTAAAACTTAACATGGCAAACACATTTCGGACCCCCACGTCCGAAATTTCGAAATTCAAGTTAAAAAAATAACGTTGTGCGATCCTTTTCGGACCCCAGGTCCGAACTTTTGCGAAAGTAAAAGTTTAAAACATGAAGTCAAGTTAAAACATAGCATTGCACGAGGCATTTTCGGCCCTAAGCCCCGAACTCCAACAAAGGCAAAGTTTTAAAAATACAACGCGATCATTTTCGGCCCTAAGCCCCGAACTCCAACAGAGGCAAAGTTTTAAAAATACAACGCGATCATTTTAGGTCCGAACCCCGAACTTCAACAAAGGCAAAGTTTTAAAAATGCAACGCGATCATTTTCGGCCCTAAGCCCCAAACTTCGGCGAAAGTCGAGTAACAAAAACATTATGCATATCATTTTCGGACCCCAGGTCCGAACCAACGCGAAGGTGAAACATTGTATAACGCGATCATTTTCGGACTTTAGGTCCGAACCAAAACGAGGGCAAAGTCGAGTTTAAAACCTAACGCATCTCCTTTTCGGGCTAAAGATCCGAACTTTGGCAAGTTAAAACACAGACTTTGACAAGGGCGAGCAAAAACGCGAAGGCACAGTTTGTAACGCAAGAGCCAAAGCAAAAACTCGAAGGCACAGTTTGTAACGCAAGAGCCAAAGCAAAAACGTGAAGGCACAGTTTGTAACGCAAGAGCCAAAGCAAAAACGCGAAGGCACATTTTTAACGCAAAATCTACTATTCAGCGCAAACCACACCCTTTACCCCAGGTCCGAAGTCCGCGAAGGTTAAATCCGAAGCCTCCAATTTTGTCAAAATTCAAAGTTAGAAATAATGCAATTCAAAGTTTGAAAGAGCTCTCAAATTCGAAAAACAAGGAGGTAAGACGCCGCATTATCCCCCCATCAACCATTTAAAATTCAGATTGCTAGGCATAGAACCATGTGAAATTGATAAATCTTCTGTCATCCCCCAAAACCGCGAAAATTTAAATAGGAAGGATAACCGTTGGGATTCAAATTTTTGCAGGACCGTCCGTTTGCTTCGCGCAATGAGGTTGGGCAATCTCTCGTCATTCGCTCCCATCAGGTAAGTACGCTTTAACGCGTATGGTCATTTAAAATGTGTAAATCAAATAGGCAAATACGCAAAATTTGAAATACTTGGGGTCTGTGTCTCCTTTTTCATAAAATGTTATTCAAACATCCGAAATTTAGGATTCATTCCCGAGGTTTGGCCAGAAACTGCATCTCTTTTCAAATTCAAACTTCTCATGTTTTGCCTTTGTTGAAAATTAATCCAAAAAATTCGAAAGTAAGAATGCATAGTCATAAATCTTCAGGAATATGATGCTGTTAAAGTTAATCAAATTGTTAGCCAAAGTGATATTTAAACTAATCTCGGTCTGTTGAAGCACTTCTGTTATTATCTAACCCGCATTATCACCTTGTAATCCGTGTCTGGCTATGCAGGATAAATGCCTAAATCGGCGGCAGAATCATCAAAAACACCCGCTGCAGCCGAAACCTCATGAGCATCCAAATCAGACATCCCGCGAAAAGTTGAAAGAATGAAGTATCAATATCAGAGGGGAGGATTAAGAGAGTCAAAGGTCCAGAGCGTCTGGGACAACATTGGTGACACCGACCTTGGCCACATTGATATTCAGGACTTCAGGGATCGGGTCTTCTCGCCCAACGCATATGGCAGGCCTAGGCAAATGGTGGAAAGTGGCATCGCCCAAGCAGCAGGTTTTCCTCCAGCAATCCAGAACTATGAATTAGTGGTGGAAGCTGCTCGGCATTACGAACCAAAGTCCAGATTAGTGCTTCTGGAAGATATGACTATTGCCGACTTCTCCCCTGAGGCTATCGGTGATGCATTTGATATCCCCTTTCCAAATAATCCCATAGCTACAACAATGGACGAGGCACAAGGGGCATATGATATGAACCCGGCCCGATGCAGGGCATTGATTAACGAAGAATGGTTCAAGGAGGAAAGGCCTTCAAGCACCAGGATTGTGAAAAAGACCCCCAGGAGTGACTTTCATAATGAACATGGGGACATGGTCACCTTACTTAGCCGAGTCATGGGACTTCCTAAGTCCAACTACTTTGAAGAATGGATGTTCTATTTTACAGAACAGGTCTTTGCCGGAAAGTCTAAGTTTGACTGGGCCCAGATCATAAGTGATAACATCCACGCTCAGCTGATTGAGCTCGAGACAAAGAAGTATTTCACCATGAACTCCTATTTGGTCTATATGTTCGCAAAGAACCAGCCACTGCCAGGGTTAATAATGAAAGGTGAGATCGGGAATGGGCCTGGTCAGGTAAAGGTTTATGATTGCTACCCGCAGCTGCACTACCAGGATATAGCTCAAAGGGAAAAGAGCAGCCCGGCTTACGCGGTTGGTCAGTACGAACGCGTCAACGACGCCTTCACAATGCGCCTAGTCAGGCTAATGCAGGGAGGGTTACACATAAGGCTCTCGGAGCAAGCTACCATTTTAGTGCAGAGGTATGGGGCCTGGTTCATTCAGTTCCCAAGGTTCTCCTACATCCGAATAGCTGGCTTCGAAGGTGCCCCCCTTCGACTTCCGCGGTACCCAATCGATAAAGTAGTCCTCATGGAGGTGGCAAGACAATCACGCCCTGCCGGCATATTACTACGAGAGAGCAAGCAGGCTGGATTCGCATTTCCAATGATCATAGGCAACCATGATGTCCAATTGAGAACCCCCACCCTAGCAGAGGAGTCCCTTGCAGAGCTAGCCTCTTATGGCCTACAGGAACATTTCCCAAGGAAATGTTTTGATCATGACAATTTGGCAAAGAGAGCTTATGGTAGGCGCTACAGAGCAAAGGAGTCAATTGAAGATTATTGGAAAAATTGCTCCGATGACTACGAAGTCAGGCGACGGAAATATTCTAGATTGAGTGTGCAGCAAATGCGACTCTTTGAGTACCGTCAGGTCCTGGATCAGCTCACAGACTCGGGGAACTGCCTCCAAGTCCGAGAATTCGAAGCAGTAAGGCATCTCTTGCCAGGCGTTGATTGGTCTCAAGACCCAATCACGGATTTTGAAGCAGTCATGGCAGCCCCGGCAAGATACACAAATCAATGGTTACATCACCAGATCGAGAGGCTAGTCCATGAGGGGGTCCAGTTTACTTACCATCTGATGGGCAGTTTCGACTCTCAGTCTTCCGAAGACAAAAGGACATCAGCTGAGAAACCAGAGAAAAGAAAGAAAGCTAAGGCTTGCAGAGGAACTCGGACGTCCAAAAGAACAAGAAGGGAGAAGATTCCCATAAGGAGGCCAGAGACCACTTCATCTTCAAAGGACCCCAGTTCGTCCGACGACGCCATAGATTTGGATTGCATACCTGCTCCGCCTTCCCAAAGCGACATAGAGGCATTCCAAGCCAATGATCCTCCTGCTCCAGATATGCCGGACACCGAGCAAAAGGGCCCCAATTCGACTAAGCCGGGTGACCAAATAGAGGAAGGAGAAATCCCATCCACCCAGGGGATCGAAGTGCATGAACCTACCCAGCAGAGCCGCCACGAATTGCTACTCCTCCATGCAGCCAAGGACGACTCGACTGTCGAAGGGGAACAAAGAACAGACGAGATCCATGAGCTCGAGGGAACCAAGGAGCCACCGTCACAGGAAGATGTCAGACAATTATTCAGTGAGATAGGGGAGAACTCAGATGCAAACAAGGAGCTTCCTCCTTCTTTCACCCCTCCGATGGCGGGAGGGCTGCTAATTTGTGATCAGCCGGTTGAAAGCATGGGAGAACAAGGTGCTAACTTAACCCTATCCTCAACCCAGACAGTGCCTCAAGAGTGGCTGATCGCCAGAGCTCAGCGCAGGGCTGCCACCAAGGCACCCATCGATCTAGAGGACATCTTCTCACGAATGGATCAAGCAAAAGCGAAAGGGAAGAAGAAACCAAGAACATACTCTAAGATAACCAGGGATGAGCAAAGGAACCGCACTCTTCATATTGCCACCCCACCCGTGAACAAGCCAGCAGATCAAATAACACTGGCAGATTATAGCATTACGACTGTCCCCATCGGACGAGCTACAAAAGAGCAAGAAAAGGAGGAATTTAAGGACTCAGTGCAGAACATACTCAGACAGCTCGAGGAAATCACTGCCGAAAAGGATATGTATCGGGCCCGTGCTGAACAGGCCGAGGGATACATCGATAAGCTCCTGCGGCCATTACACAACCCCTCTGAATCCCATATTCCCCCAATAGCATTGGCGCAAAGGACCACAACTGAATTTGAAGGAATTTGGGATACCGCAAAGGCCGTCAAGGAATGGGTGCAGGACATCAAGAAAAAGGGAGAACAGATCCTCAAAGAAGTAAAGGAAATGGCTCTCCATCGAGAGCTCACTCTAGTCAGGCTGTTGGAAGTAAAGAGGGAATCCCTTCACATGCATGAAGTAGCGGCCTCTACCCTTCCCCTCCTAAGAGCTCTTTTTTGGACACATACACAGATTCCCACACTGCCTGACATCCTAGATCCCCATGGCATCAGTGTTCTCAAGGAATGGTATTGGACCGTCACCATGAAGAACGACGCCCAGGAAATTATTGACAAAGAAAATGACGCATGTGAGGCAATTCTGGGGAACATGCAAGAACTAGGCAAGACCATCCTCCGATCAATGGTTTCGGGGTGGATAAATGACCTATCCGACAGTGTAATCCGGCCGGATTGGGAGGAAAGGTTGGGAGAAGATAAGGTTTCTTATTCCATTGAAGACTTGAGTTTTGCTGGTCAGTTTCATTCAGACATATTGTGCTTCGAGCGTAATCGCTCCAGCTGGAAGGACGGTTTAAGGCACGTGGACCAGTATCTCGAAGGCATGCAGTACAAAATTCGCCATCCTCCCATGCCACCTTTTAGTCCCCTCTTTCAATTATGTATCAAGTTTTAGGAATATGTCCGCAAGGAACGGGCAACAGGTCGTGATTTATGGCGAGAATACCTGCATGGCGAAGACCAGTTTCTACAGAAAGAATGTGAAACCAGAATAGAGAAAGTAGTTTCTCAAAAATGCCTTTTTCCCTCCAAATCTTAAAAGGTGCACTTTTGTCCCAAAAAGGTGACAGTTGACTTCTGGTCAACATATTGTAAAGTTTTTTGTACACCTCCCCTTGTTTTGGATTATTTCAATAGTTGTAATTATCCTTTGGTAGTTATTGCTCCCTTTTGGGGTAGTTGTAGATATTTACCCCCCATTTATGGGTGTGGGTCCCCTTTTTTGTAAGGATGAATCTGGGCCACTTGTCTAGATTAGATATTGGCCATTCATCCATTTTTGGAAACCTATTTAAGGGGACTGGTTTTCCCTCATTTAAGAGGAAGTTCTTGGATTGTTGCGAAAGCTCTGAAGGAATTTTGCAGGAATTAATACAATGGATTAAAATTACCTTCAAGTTTCCTTGTGAGTGCATGGTCTCCTTCTTCATTTAATTTAGAAAGCTTTTGATTATGTCTACTCATTTTGCACAGCAGTTTTTACCAAGCATCTGATAGAACCCCCACAGTCCATACCATTAGAGGATAGCTGATTGCTTTTTTTCCTTTCTGCATGGTTAATCTGGGCTATTTTATGATTCAGTTCGATTATCAAATATATACATATCATGAATGTAGAAGTTCTAATATTGTATTTGGTAATATGAAAATCTGGTTTCTCCTTTGAAGATTGCACTAAGTTTATGCAAACATTGTGTCTAAATGACTGATGATGCTTAATTTGGTTTCCTGGAGGTGTCTGTCTGCTTGAGTGAACCTGCTGTCCTAGTTAACATTTACAGTTCTCTTTTTCCCTACCCTTCCTTTCTTTCCTCCCAATTTTATCCTCTTTTTTTTTAGAAATCTGCAGTCTTGCTAAATCAGCTTCAAATTAACCAACATCACCTGAAAGAAAACCGTAAAAGGTCCCCGGGAATTTATACATGGAATTGCCAATCAAACGTAAGTCCCCTTGTGTTTCCAGCATAAACACATAAAGCCACTGAGAGATCCCGCAGTCAAGACCTGACAAAAGAAACCTTGAGGTAGTGTCCTTTGATCAAACTTAGAAAACAGCATTAGAGACTTCCTTATCTCAAGAGAGAGTAGGATAATCAGTCGGCTATTCTATTCTGCGTTGGCCGTATGGAGTTTGCAGTAATGCGATTTCAGACACGTCAACAGTAGGGAATGTTACTCCACGTAGGGAAGGACTTACACGCTACAGTTTGGCACTTAGTTATCTTCATCCTTGAGCAAATAATGTTATTTATGGCCAAGTCACCTTTTTGCTAAAAATAGAAAGCTATCCATGGCTAAAATGGGTAATTTTATATTAGGGTGGCTATTCATAGAAATAATTAAAGCCATAATAAAGTAATTTTGTAATCTTATGTTATAAAGTTATAAATAAAATATTAATGAGAGACCCCATGGCACGCCTCCCTAGGTGTTATAAGGTTGTTTTAAAAGGTGGCTTTTTATTAATGATGAATTAGACCCTCAAGCTGATTGAACCACTTAAGGGAGATATATGTTGCAAAATAATTTCATTAAAATAAAGAAGAAAGCCCTAAAAGTTCGATTAGGGTTGGGAAGCAATAAAGTAATGTGAGGGGGTCTCATTTGTGCATTCATTGATTCATTTTTACATCAGGAATTGGAGAATTGAGCTCTGAGGATGAATTTCAGCAGCCTTTTAGACTTCTGGGAACGAAAATTCCCTGGAGATTTGTGAGTTGGATAGAAACCCAATTCACAATTGTGGGAAATCTATATACGATTTCCATTTGTTCTTAACTGGAGTGTTTTACAGGCAAATTTACAAGTTAATTTCCAGTAAATAAGCATCAAGGCTTTGATGCAATCAGATCAGCAAAATTCAATAAAATTAGTTGTCACTAGGAGAACAATTTTATCAAAAATTTCTGAAATTGCTTGAAAGAATAATAATAAAATTGTTTGCAGCAGAAACAAGGTGAAATGTGGCAGATTTGGAGGGATTTGAGATTCCTCAAACCAGCTGTACCATTCACTTGATACCGGATTGCACTTCATGACCTTACCAGCCAAGAAAGGGATTGGATTTCGTGCAAACTTGATTGTTAGTATCTTGTAGCGGTGATTTGGTGATTTCTACAGGCTACACGAGTTGTTTTGATTTAGATTGTTGTTTTTGTTAGTAAATTGAATAATCCTGCTTGGGAGTGAGGCGTGGGACTTGGTAGTTCCCCAGTATTTGTTTTTGGTGATTATTGTAGAAGCAAATATAGCCATTTGGAGTCATCTTCGATTGTTGGGAGCTCATAGATTGTGTTATCTTGAAATTCATCAATAAAATTCCTTCTTGGTTGAGCATTGGACTCCTAGTATGCAAATAGTGGTTGTGGTGAATTATTTCCTTAATTCTGGAATTTATTATCTTGCTGTTCCAAAAATCAGAATTCTGAATTTATTTATCAGTCATTAATTTTTTTGCATTTTGAGTTCAAAAGTATTGTTTCATTATCAAACATTCATGATAAACCCTTATGCAATCATTGGAAACAAAACCCAAGCAAAAACTTCAGAAAACCTATCCTAAAACTTTCAACTAGCAGTGTCAAAATCAGAAAAAATTCAGTATAGTTTGGCTGGGGATCTTTCATGTTGTAGGACGAATAGACTTGACCAGAACAATATGGTCAAGGCACTGATACTCAAAAATCATCATCATTCGCTGCTTCTAGGTGTTGTAGTTGCAACCGTTGAATTTCTAACTGCCTTCCAACATAATGTTGGTCAGGGAAGCCATCCTTCATGCTTTCTAAAACACAAAAAGAGGCAGAAAAGGATGTCTGCAAGGCACAAATCCCAATGAGCAGAAAGGAAATAAGAACCCACGATTTGCACAAAAGAATTTTAAACCCTCAAAACTTTGCAAATAAAAAAACCGGGCATGAAAGTTAATGCAGAAGGTTAGGCACACAAATGTGTTTGCAGAAAAAGAATCCTAGCTCCTTGCACAAAAATTAATTGTGGCACCGCAGGTGTGAAGAGCGCTCAGAAAACCCTCGAAATCAGGAAATGAAGATTGCTCGGCCCTAAAAAAAAGAGACAAACACCAAGCACAAAGGTCGCAGGTGCGGGCGTCGCAAGCAAGAAACCCTAGCAGATTGAGTAAATAATCACAATAATCCGTGATTTGAAAATTGGAAATTGCGGATTTAGAAACCTGAAACAAGTTGCTAGTAAAAAAAAACAGCAAACACTCAACACGAAAAAAGAACAGAGGCATGGGCTTTGCAATGGGCACAAATTGGAAACAAAAAACCCGTTACGTGGAAGGAAGGCGACACGAAAGACAGATGCACAAAAGCAACGAACCGGAAGGGTGCCACAAGAGTAAACTTTGGCAAGATCAAAACACGTCTTCATAGACAAAAATAGTCCCACGAATGACAATAGAACCCTTCGCGATGGAAAACAGGTCACGCTGCAAACAACCAATGTCGTAAAAGCAAGGGACTCAACGTGGGGATGCAAATAACAAAAACCCTTGAATAGATTCCCATTGCATAGACCCACGGAAAAAATTGCACTAAAAAACTTTTAAATATTTTTCACTAAAAATAGTTTTAAATTTTTTTTAGGATTATAAATTTTTTTCATTTTCTTTATCCCACTCTAATACTATGTTACAACGGGAATTGCCTAATTTATTTAACAAATGAGAACGTATACATAGGCGATTACAGTGACGATGTTTCCTAAAGAAACAATTGATAACAAAAGACTAAATTAGAAAGAATCTAATCTCACTAAAAATACATTATTGACCATTAATAATAAGATATGCAAATATTTTCCTAATATTAGCTACAAACCGACTACTTATATTTTAATACGCACTATAGGTTGGGGGCATAACAATAGATCAAAGATTCTTGGATTCCTTTGATTTGTCAAGAAATGGATGAATACATGTTTGTCAGTGACAAAACCAAGATACTGACATATCTTTGTGTGAAGAATGACTTATTCATTTTTCTTGAACCTTATGGTGGTGAAGAAGGTCTAACATTGTATGGATAAATTGTGTATGTTTAGCCTAGGTGGAACTATAGATAATGATATCATACAAATAATCATGAGAAACCACCAAGATAAGGCTAACAGATTCCATTTACAAGGCATATGAAGGTAGTGAGGGCATTGAATAAATCATATCAGTTGTAGGAGTTCAAACTTCATCATGAAATTTGTTTTCCTTATTCACCAAGCTCCGTGCAGGCTTGATGATTTCTAGAAATGAGATCTATCTTTCTGAAATACTTGGCTACTTTGAGCTGATCAATGAGATTATTATTCTTGTGAAGAAGGTAATTGTTATCTGCCATTCTCTTGGCTAATGTTCTATAATCCATTCTGTTCAATCAGTCTTATAAGAGGGCTACTAAGTCCAATCTATGCATGAAGCATAAGAAATGTATCTTTAGAAAGAGCTTTTGTGAAGATGTCAGCAAGCTGTTCCCTAGAGGAAACATGCTGAAAATCCACATAACTATCCTGAAATAATTGCTTGACATAGTGCATATGAATGTCAATATGTTTTTTTCCATTGATGGTGGACCAGATTATGGATCATCTAAATGAAGAGCACACAATTATACTGAGAGGCGGGTGCGGGGGTGTGGGAATCAGTATGTCAACAAACTTTTACTTTTCAAAACTTGATTAGATGTAATAGCAATACTTCAAAAAGCTTAATCAACCATACATGCAAGATCTCGCAAGTAAGAATACAAAAGAACACACGATTTATGTGGAAACCCTTGTGGGAGAAAACCAAGGCAAAATATTGCTTTTGAATTGAAAATTTCTTACAAATTTTGTTGGCACCAATTCCCCTTAGATGATTTCATAGACACCAACCTACTGGAGACACCAATCCCCACAATGAGCAGCAATTGAGCAAGAGACACCAATCTCTTTGAGAATGAGGCGCTAACCTCAAAAAAATAAAATGATAAATGATTTATCTCCTTCAATCAGATCTGAAACCCTTCACTGATCTGCTAAAAAAATTCTTCTTAAATCTGCTTATATTTTTCAAGAATATCTGCTCAAAAGTCTGCACTCATTCACCCTTAATGTCTACAACAAACTGCTCATAAAACTGAAACAAATCTGCTATTTAAACTGAACGAAATCTGCTCTTTAATTCTGAAAGTAATCTTCAGAATTATGCTTTCACAATCTGCTCACAGGGTCTGCAATGATCTGCTCATTAGGTCTGAGATAGCACTTCAAAAATCTGCTTACATACACTCCTCAGATCTGCTCCTCATAGTCTGCCTAAATCTACCTTGAAATGGAAGTAATATGTAATGTAATTCATACTAGTGTTACAAGATTCAGACTTCTTTCGGACTCGGCAAGCTGATTTTTGACTTGGACTCGGACTTGGTGCCTGGACTCGGCAAAAACTCAGCCAAGACTCGGCAAATTGAAAAACCCAAGAAATTCAAAGATTTTAAAGGATTTAAAATTTGTTTCATGCATTCTTTAATAAATAAATCTTCGAGTCACAATAATCTCATCAAATAGAATAAAAAGTACTAGATACCCTTAAAGACACCATAAATTACTAGATCTGTGTATAGACTATACAAGGTTGATTGAAGATAATCATGTGCAGATGACAACTTCACAGGTTCAATCTTTGAAATCAACCAAAGCAACACAATTCTCAAACAGAAAGTGTAAAATGACACCAAATCGCTTATTCATGACTCTTTGTAAATTCTGATTTGCCGTGATGCACCAATGGGGATCATGCATGCCTAATACAGTGCTTAGCAAAATTAATTAGGTGCACATGAATGAGATATTGAAACTTTTTGCATGTATTAGATTTAGGATATCATATCTCAGTTCTGTGTTTATTCTCCTGTTTATGCCTTGCCTAACTATGCTGCTACTAGAAAAGATTGATTGGGCTACAAGTTATGCATCTTCAAATTTGAATTTGAGACATTCTTTTGCAGATGCGTAGCACTGAAATCTAGCAATTTTTGATTGACATTTTACTTCCACAAGATAGCATTCAGTAGATTATATATTGTAATACTAATTTTGTCCCATCCATTTAGAAACTTTCTATGTTGGTAGATACAATATCCTCACTCAGGAGTCAAGATATGCCATCCTCCGTATTCAATAACTATCTGGATTGGACATTGGATACAGCTCATGATCTGATAACATCATCTATAACACATATTAAGAATTGAAAATAAAATTTCCATAGCTAAAAATTAGCTTTGAAATCTTCTGCACGACAGAGTCTTACCCTCGGGACTCAATGAGTCTGCCAAGTTTGACAGACTCGGTGAGTCTGAGCAGACTCGGTTGAGTCCGAGTCCAGGGTCGTCTAGACTGTACAGAGTCGACCCAGCTCGGGATTCGTAGAGTCCGGGCCAAACTCGTAGAGTGTTGTAACTACGATTCATACCTTATATCCTCTAAATTACAGCCATCAAAATGCCCTTTCACTTAATAGTTGCATTGCTTCAAACAGGTCGGCCAGCAAGCATATAATTTTTATCATTTTATTTGCAACCTCCAAACCAGGTCGGCCAAGGCATATAAATGCTATTATTTATTTTATTTGAAACCCCAAGGTAGGGTGCACCACATAAAGGGATCGGCCTGTGAAGGAGGTCGGTCCAAACATGAGAAGTTCATAGCAAATCATTCGGATGGGGAAGGTGTCTTGACACATAACTTTGTGACAGAGCCACAAGATCTCACTTGGGTCATACATGCAGCTACAGTGGATAAGGTTGTGCATGAAGGAAATAACATAACAGCAGCCTTGAGTACACTCTAGAGCTTTCCAATGAAGTTGTTGACACTAGTACAAAAGTTGGTGTAGATGACATCCTTAATTCACCTTCAGATGATGGGCTTGTTGAAGGACGAAAGGATGAAGTTTTCAAAACAGCTAACAATGATGATTCTTTATCTCATTATAGTGATGGAGTTGATTTTATTTTTGAAGACAAATCTGATTTATCTTTGCATGGAGCTGAATTTGAGTAGAGGTTTAGTGTCTTTGATGAATGGGATCCACTGTTTACTGCTGAAAATGTTAATGGAGAGGCACAATTGATTTTTGATTTGTTGGTCATCCCGATGATCCTTTGTGGATGTGAAATTTGGGGCGGCACCATGTTAGATCAGAAATGGAGGCAAGTAGAAAGAATTCAAAAACATCTAATCACAAGCAGTCTCAAAATTAAAATTGCTGTCATGTATGAGATTTTCTTGGCAGAAACTGTCACCTTTCCTTTGGAAGTATCGGTGATGGTCCATTTGTTAAGTTACCTAAAGAAGACTCAAAATATGGAAAAACACCATGGGCCTAAGATGATTTTGGAGGAAAGGCTAGATAGAAGGAAGAACACATGGATGAAACAAAATGACAAATGGATGAAGAAACGGGACGTTAATATTCAGGAACGTCCATATACCAATGAGGAAATAAAAAAGTTTGTGAGGGAAAATTCAGGAGTAGCTTATGGTCAAAACAAAATGGGCGTAAAAATGTCTATCATATCAAAGAATTCAATCCAACGGGAGATCATGAGGAAAAGGCATACATAGGAGAAAATATTAAATGGAAAGCAAAAATGTTGATAGCTCTATTGAGAACTAGCTCTCATCACTTGAGGTGTGAAATGGGTAGATGGATGGCACCTAAAGAATGGGGAAAGAGAATATGTCTATTTTGCAACATGGGAGTGGTAGAGATAGAGCAACACTTTGTCATGGAGTGCTTAGCGTATAGTGACATCCGAACCAATTATGAGGACATTTTAAAAACGAACAATTTAAGCAATTTGTTTGATCAAACAAAGCTGGACAAAACAGCAAACCTATTGATCAAAATTCACTGTCGAAGGGCAGATCTAAAGAGGAGCTTACAAATTGTATAAAGCTTTGGTGCCCTATTTTTGGGAGTGTGGTATTCTTAGGTCCCACTTTGGCCCCGTGGATGTTATTAATTTCTTTCATTCATTCGTTCATTTTTTGTTTTGCTATACAATTTCTGTAATATATCTGAAAGTTGTTTCCAGCTTGTGGGTATTTCAAATATTGAGTATTTGGTGTTTATTTTCTTTATACATTATTGCAAAAAATATCTATTGTTGCATCATTATATTATCTTCAAATAGCCTCACATTCAGCATTCAGAAAACAAAAAAAATAAATATAGGGTGATATTGCAGATCTCTTCATTTGTACCTTATGGTAAAAAGTTCCCTTTGGAAGTTGCATCTTAGTATCAAGAATGTTTTTTGTTACTGTGATTGTTGGGAAGTATTTCAAAACTAACAAGTATTTAGTAATGGTTACCACGCTGGCATTTTAAAAATCATTCAACTTTAATGACATTTTATGCATGTCTTTCTTTATTTTTTTCCAAATTTCTGAACAATTTTTCTCATGAAAAATTCTTCTCACTCTTGAGGAAGTATACTATATATTTATTTATAGGCAAACATTTGGCATGTTGCAGGTGAGCATTCTAAATAGTGTTAATACTTCTGTTGGAAACACATCAATTGGTGAAGAGGAATATGTATTGCATGGTAATAATAGCATAACGGAGACTTTAAGAGGGCTTACTTTTGAAATATCAGCTAACTCTTTCTTTCAAACCAATACTCAACAGGTAAGTACCACTTGTTTTCATTGTTTTTTGTGACTGCAAATTTTGGAATTGGACCAATAATGTCTATTCCCATTGATCATTGTTACGTGTAAATTTATAGATCATTATTAATTATCTCTAGGAAAAAGTTGAAAGCAGTGAGTCACAATTACAAATCTCTTTTGATTAAGAGGAGTCTGTTTATTAAAACAGTCAGTGTCATGTGATTCAATTCTTTTTCAGAAGTCATGAAGAAATCCATGCCATGCGTGTCTAAAATCTTATGTGTTTTGTACCACTATGAAAATCATTTGAATACCATTCCTTTAAGTGCAGAGAAGTTAATTTTTTCATCAGTCAAGTAGGTAATGATTTTGGTGCAAAATTTAAAAAAAAAAAAATCTTGGTTAGCACTACAGAGCATTGAAAGGTCAATTTTGGCATCTGTTTTATACGTATATGAATTTCTAGGCTCATGCACAACTAGTGAAAGTTGTTTATTTACTTCACAAAAATTTAGTGGTTGGGCATTAACACTACTTTGTTCATGGAGAGGTCAGGGGACTATATGATCGATTTTGGTTTATATGTCTGCATAAATGTATTCATCATCATTTCTAAATTATTTGTTGACTTATCTGTAGTCTCACTTTGTAATTCCCTCATATTTGAATTTATAGTTTCAAGTCTCAACCATAAAAGCAAATATCTTTCTCAGGAATTTCTCAGCAATCAAAAGAGAGATTTAAAAATTTCTCAGGATAATATCAGGAACACAGATAAATGCATAAAAAATCCAAAAAAGGGAAAATATTAAATAACTGATGTTTTTTAATATTTAAAGCCATCTTTATTGCATAGAGAGTGAGATAGTGAAAGTAAAAGATAGGGTACAGCATTAATTTTTAAATATGGAGTTTTCTCATTTATTTGGAGATTGCAGATTACAATACACACTGCATGGCCTGTATTATATAGTTTGACTTCAAAGCTGAAATCCTCAAAATCAATCAGAAACTACAAAATACTGCAAAGTAAAAACTACAAGGAAACATAAAGTGGGCAGAGCCATTTGGGTTAGATGTTATGAAGTACAATCCACTAGGCGGATGCTGGCATTCAATGTCAAGTTACAATAGTGACAGCAACTAATATGTTATACATTAACAACCATACAATAGATAGCTAATATTTTATGCATCTTTCATTACAACACCCTACATTTGTCAAATGCTAATATTCACATTAGAAAGACACCACTCAAAAGTAGCACCTTCCAAGGGTGATTATACAGTTGGAAAGATGTTGATTCCTCATTTAGACAGCAGCAAATACTATAGCATGTACTTTAGCAGCCTTAAAGAATTTAAAAATCTTCAATATTTTTGCTCAAAAATAGATTAAACAAATCTCCTTTGATCAGTCCAATCAATGAATCGCAATGGTGAATTCTAGATGAATTCCCTCGATCAGCTGGGTGGGTTTTGGTCCAAGAAACTGATTGCCAAAAGGGTTTTTCATCCTTTGCCCGAAGAATGAACCAATTTCAATCTCTCCAATAAGCTATGGGTTTGATAAAAGGCATAGAATGATTTTTCTCTTCTCAAATCCCCCTTATATACACTTTTTGAAAATGATAAAATATTATTTCTTGCAACTTTTGATTTCCCTCCAAAAGTGACTTAAAATTTCTTTTTAATTGAACTTTTCTTTTGGACCAAAAAATAAGTCACTTTTGTAATACTACCCAATCCTCAAAAAAATAAAAATAAATTAAATGCAAGGTTACTAGGAGATGCCAGAGACTGTATCGGTATGGCTAATTTTCAAAAATAGGACACGAGGATAATTGGAGATGCCAATTTTTTTAATATAATTTATTACTTTCTACAAAATATCATGACATAGAACTTTGAAAACAAGAACAGTGGTAAAGTTTAACATTTAACTTATAAAATCGAACAAAAATTGAAATTAAAAGTGCCTATTCTGTTGGTATCAAAGCCAATCTAAATGGTTCGGTGAAAGGAAGGTAATATAGGTGTTGGGCACATTCAAAAATGTCGGCTAAATAGTAAAGGGAATTTCTCTTTAGACCATTACAATGACAAGAAATTAGTCATAGAACTATTTATGCCCCTCTCAAAATGTCTACATAGTAAGTAGATCTTATCACTATAACTTTGCATGGATTTGTCTTCTTGCAATGTGGTTTCCTTATTTCCCTTAGACTTTGCTTTGTGGCAGTCTTATTTTATTATTTGCTTTTCTTTTTTGCCTTATATTGCATTTTGCCCTAAGTTTTCTGGTAGGAGACTTTGGAGACAGCAGCCAATAGCACCCTGTGCGTTAGGACGTCCGAGGATTTCTCCAGTTTGGTCACATTTCTCTGTCTCCGAGATTGTGTCTTAGGGGGTAGGAGATGCATCTCCTAGTATCCATGATTAAATACAAGTTGCCTCTAAAACATAAATATGTAGACAATTTAATTTAATTTAATTAATCTTTTCCTTGCAACATCCCACATAGTCTACGAGAAATAAAATAGGTTGAGGGTCTTTGCCAAGTTAATTACTCCTGAGAAGGGGAGATTACAATTTTTGCAATCATTTCATTGTCATCCTTGAGCAATCTAAATTGTTCTTTGAAAGCCTTTCATAATCTCCCATGTATTTCGATTGGTTTTGGCTCAATCTTTGTGTACTAGTTAATTCCCACCTTTGAGGGTGGTTGGGAATAATTTTAGCCAATAAGTTTTATCATTTTGTCCATTTGTTGTTTGTTGGAAATATTGCCATTGATGTCAAAGGGATTCATTATTGTCATTGATGTCAAGTAGATAATAGATTAAGAGACAATTGAATGATGTGATCGATAGATCTATGTCAAGGAAATCATAAGACAATATAAAATGATAAGAAGCTTGAAGATGGAACGATGGACAAAAGAAGCAATTGTATGATTAAGATCAGTGAATGCATATTGTTAATACAGTCTCATCCATGTATTATAAATAACGATCCAAAGAAAAACTAAAGCAAATCAGATCTCCGACAAAGTCATATGATAGATAAAGATCATTGAAGACATATTAATATTGCACAAGGTTGATTACCATAAAACAATAGTGACATGTTAATGCACAACAAAGAATGTGAGAGGATGATACTTGATGAACGTTATAGTAAGAATGAGCCAGCGAACTTAGAACACCCGAGAATCAGTGAAAAAGTGATGTATGTTCAAGACACAATTAAGTGGCAGCAATTAATAGATATACAATCTAGAGTTAGTAAACAAATCTTGGCTGACTATATGTCGGTCGACAACTATACTCTTATATAAACAGTGAATAATGAACATGAAGGCAGGCAGCGATTATATAATGTTCTGTTGATGTGTTTTTTATGCATATACAAACATAGACTAAAATACCAAGGTGTCTTATCCTCTCTTGAACAAAGTCTCTCAAATGCTATGCTTCGCGATCAAATGAGACAACTCCAAGGTTATGAAATGTCACTTCTTGACTCATGGATAAGCTCAATTGTTGATGCGATAATGCTGGAATCACAAGGTGACTTACGCTGTATGTGAATGCTTGAATGCTTGGACGTTTGAATAATGCTAGAACTTGAGACTAACTCATCTAACAAAGAAAGATAAAAAGGAAAGGGTTTAGAGAGTCTAATCTAATCCTAGGAATGTAGGATGTAGTGGATGACTTGGTAAGACTCTACTAGGCTTTGCTTTGACATCATTGAACAACTCCACAAAGCTAGTGCAATCTTCTAAGGTAAATGTATGATGTTCAAATTATTACCATCAACATCAATACCATCAAGGCAATGCATGCCAATGGACAAACAATAATTGAAGTTAAGTTCACATAAAATTCCAGTTGACCACGTGTTGGTGTACGTTTTATCATTCACCGAACATTAGAATAAAATGTCCAAGGACACTCTACTCTCTCTTGAACAAAATCACTACATGTGCTAAGATTGCGTGAAGGTCACACGGCGACTCCAAGGTTTATATATGCGAACAGGCGAATTTATGTTGGATAGCTTCCTTGGTAATTGTTGTGACCTTTTTCACACATCGCCCCATTGCAAATGGGGACCCTCTCTTTTCCTTCTTTCTAGGGTTTTGTTAGTATCCTGTAACCTTTTGCTGCAGTTTCCCCAAGCCTTGTCCAGTTCAAAGCATTTCAGGCCCTGACGATTGAAAGTTAGTTCCTGCAAGTTATGTGATTCCGGAATGCGAACACCATCAGAGTGCTTAGAAAGGCCAAAGGACGAAGATTGCAATTGATTTGGACGAATTTGGACAACTTTCTATTTTTAGAAAGTTTGCTTTTCTGCTTTTTTCCTATTTTTTAGGAAGTTTCGTTTTTGGCATTTTTAGCCCAATCCCCGGTATGGCTATTTTTAGAAAGTTTTCCCTATTTTTTTAGGGATGTCTGCTTTTTGCTTTTTCGGGATGCAAACCTAGGGTTTACACTTGCACCACTGACCAGCTTCGACCGGAACTCGAAAATTCCAAGTTTTGACCTAAAAAAGCTAAATCCCTAGATTTTAGGCTTTTTGCTTTTTCGGGATGCAAACCTAGGGTTTACACTTGCACCATTGACCAGCGTTGACCGAAACTCGAAAATTCCAAGTTTTGACCTAAAAAAGCTAAATCCCTAGATTTTAGGCTTTTTGCTTTTTCGGGATGCAAACCTAGGGTTTACACTTTCATCACTGACTAGCTTTGACCGGAACTCGAAGATTCCAAGTTTTGACCTAAAAAAGCTAAATCCCTAGATTTTAGGCTTTTTGCTTTTTCGGGATGCAAACCTAGGGTTTACACTTTCACCACTGACCAACTTTGACCGGAACTTGAAAATTCCAAGTTTTGACCTAAAAAGCTAAATCCCTAGATTTTAGGCTTTTTGCTGCTTCAGATGATCCACCTAGGCATGGATTTCAAATTTCAAGTTAATCCGGTTAAATTTGATTAAGCTGTGAAATTTTGAAATTTTTAAGAAATTTTCTAAGTCTGGCTAATCAAGGTTTCAAAGTATGGTTGCAGGATCAAATGATGCGGGAGGCCATGAAGAGAAGACACATCAAAGTCCGCCATGTGTGTATGGGAGATGCCATCAAAGTCCGCCATGTTTTGGAAGAGGCCATGATGGCCAACACTCTAAAGTCCGCCATGTTTTGGAAGAGGCCATGATGGCCAACACTCTAAAGTCCGCCATGTTTTGGAAGAGGCCATGAAAGCCAACACACTAAAGTCCGCCTTAAGGAGAAGGTCAAGAAGTCCACCCAAGGTCTTGGTGCTTGAAGTCCGCCCATGATGGTGTGCAAGTCACCTAGGCCAACACACAAAGTCCGCCCTATGCCAAGTCCAAAGTCTGCCCAAGGTGGGAGGAACCTCCAAAGTCCGCCATAGGTTGGGAGGTCATGTAGGAGCAACCTCCAAAGTCCGCCATAGGTTGGGAGGTCATGAAGGAGCAACCTCTAAACTCCGCCCTATGCTTTAGCCAAAAATTCGCCTTGATAGAGCCACATCCAAAGTTCGCCAAGGTTAAGAGAGCCCAGAGGAGATGCCATAGAAGTCCGCCCAAGGTAGGGAGAGCCTCCAAAACTCCGCCTAGGCTATATGGTATCCTCAAAAGTCCGCTCAAACATGCCAAGTATGGGAGCTTTGCCTAAAGTCCGCCCTAGGAGGTGTCTCTAAACTCCTCCCTACCTTAGCACCTTGGTGGTCAGCACTCCAAAGTCTGCCCATGAGGAGAAGTCAAGAAGTCCGCCTTGCATGGAGATGTCTTAGAAGTCCGCCTAGGGGATGTGTTCAAAGTCCGCCTAGGAAGCCATGTAGGAGCCTTGCCAAAAGTCCGCCCAAGGTAGGAAGAGCTTCTAAAGTCCACGATAGGTTAGGAAGACTAAGGGGAAGAAAGTCAAAAACTTCGCCATACCTTGGAGAAGCAAGGGAAGTCCGCCAAAATTCGAAGAAGATGAAGACAACCCATTAAAAGTCCGCCTACACATGAAAAGTCAAGCAAAGTCAACAAGCTTGAGCGATATGGGAAAATCCACAGAGATTTCGAAATAAAAAAAATGGAAAGCTTTTTTTGAAAAGAATATTGGAAGATTATTGAGATATTAAATCAAAAATGGAAAGCTTTTTTTTTTTTTGAAAGAGAATATTGGAGGATTATTAGATATTTTCAAACTTAAATCAAAATGGAAAGTTTTTTTTGAGATATTTTCTTAAAACTGGGAAACATGAAGTTAAAATTAGAAGTATGAGTTGGAAGATTTTAAGGGTTTCTACTTGAAGATTTAACCTTGTCTACAAATACTTCATTATCAACTTCATTATTACACCAAGAAGTTCAAAGTTACTAAGGAGAGCTTAGTGAAGTATTTCAAACTAAAGATCATCTAGAGAAAGTTTTTGCTGGAAGTTAGATAACTTTTTTTAACAAAAGTTTTACAGGTTTTTGGAGAAAGGCAACTAGTACAAGGAAGAATTATCTAAACTTTTCTGAGTATTCTGGAGAAAATTCTAGCCTTACTTCTATCCATGTGATACGGTGGGGATATCACAGTCCCTCCGTCTCAACTTTGCTTGTCCTCAAGCATCTTTAGATCCTCCTCTTTTTCCCAAGTGGCATCTTTATTTGGGAGATTCCTCCATTTTATCAGGTGTTCGGTGATGGTTCGGTTCCTGAGCTCTCTTTTTCATGTGTCCAGAATGATCTCTGGGTACAATGTGAGTTTCCCTTCATCATCTAGGGGGGGTAGTTCGCTGCAAGGAACCAAGTGTTGTCCGAGAACCTTCTTAAGTCGGGAAACATGGAACACATTATGTGTTTTGCTGCTTTTGGGAAGTTCAATCTCATAAGCTACTTCCCCAATCCTTCGAATTACCTTGTAGGGTCCATAGAATCGGGGTTTCAATTTTTCAGTCCTGTTCTTCTCGAGGGATGATTGCTTATATGGTTGTAATCTTAGGAACGCTAGATCTCCGGCCTCAAATGACCATTCTATACGCTTCCTGTCGGCATAGATCTTTTGTTGATTTTGAGCTTGTTGTAAATTTTCTTTCAAAGTCTTCAGGATGTCCTTACTCTGTTGCACAAAGTCTTGTGCTTTTGGTACTTTGCTTTCTTGGGTTATCAGTTCCCCAAAGCTTGTGGCCTCATAGTCATATAAGGCTTGGAAAGGACTCATCCCTATTGACATGTGGTGAGTCGTGTTGTAACAATGTTCTCCTAAGTGTAACCACTTAATCCAAGCAGTTTGTTGCCTTGTAACATAATTCCTTAGTGTTGACGTGTATTTTGTACACTATCAAACACAGAATAAAATACCCAAGGGTACCTTATCCTCTCTTGAGTAAAGCCTCTGAATGCTGAAGATATCGCGAAAAGGATCAATTAGGATGACTTCAAGGTTCTTTGCTGTAGGATCTCTACGTGTGGATAAGCTCTCTGTGGTATGATGTGATTTGCTGGAATCACAAGGGGACTTACATTTGATGATTGAACTTCTGATTTGCTTTGAATGCTGCTGGAACACAGGATTTTACTGCCTTAGAAAAAAAAGGAAAAAAGACGGGGGCGAGGAAAGGATCTAATCCTAACACTAAGAATGTAAGAGCAATGAATGATCTTTGATGGAATTCTAAGTCTTGTTTTGACATCACAGGACCATCTCCACAAGGTTAGTGCGATCTTCGAAGGAAAGCTTTATGATGTTCAAATCATCACTGCAGGCATAGACACCATCAGGTTGATGCATATCAATGAAGAAGCGACAATTGAAGTTAAGCTTAAGCTGAATGATTCCAGTTGACTACACAAGGCAAGTCTGCAATCAATAAACTGCTAGTAGTATGGATATACGAATTTCACCATCAATCAAGCACATTTCTTCCATTCATCTAATAACATGAAATCAAATATGAGAAGTATAAAGACCATGCAAATTGTCGAATCGACCCATAAATTTCACCATTTCTTCAATGAAGTTACAAGTCTTTTACAACAACATCTTGGCAACAATCTTTGCCTTCTCTCTCTACTCTACTCTAATTGCTATTCTATCAACTAGCTAATCACCTTCTAACTACTCTCTATCTGTCTTCTATTAACTGCTTCTATATATATTTACAAATGAAATACCAGGGCTTATATAGTGCCCTCAATACAATTCGATGGCTTAGATCAATTCAAGATCAATGGCCAAGATTTTACAATGAAAACCCTAATTAGGGTTTGTGACAACCATTACATAACATTTAATGCTTGACCAATGATAAAATTGCATTTATTGGACACATGTCCTCTCTGGAAAATTCGACCAATGGATAACTGGGGTAGGTACATCGAAGTTTGTGCCACCTTCCATGAGTTAGGTACATTGAATCTGGACATGCTGAGGTGGACCACACCGACTGGAGAAGTGATGACTAGGATGCCACCTCGTTTGACACTTGGTTGATACTCAATTTGGTAACGTTGAGAAGTTAGCTTTAATTAATTCATCTGGAACTATCTGCTTCTTCAACGAACCCTTGCTCTGACTTCTTGTGTCCTTGATGTGCAGGATAATGATGTACCTCGCCTTGGAATGCTGGATTGGAAGAGGTCGCCCTTGTTGATGTTGCTGGATCGAAGAAGGTCGTCCTTGTCGATGCTAGGCTGGAGGAGGTCGCCCTTATCCTTGCTTGATCTTCTTGGAGGAGACTGTCCTTGATCTGGCTTGATTTTCCAACTCCGGGATCTCCATTTGATGCCTACACAAAATATTAAAGTTAGTCTTTTGAGCATCAAACCTTAAAGCATGAAATTTAAGACCTTTCAAAGGTAAAACTTAAGATATTAATTCGAAAAAGTCATGATAAATCAAGAATTACACATTTTCAAACTGATAATGAATGCAAATTGGATTTTCAAGACTTAGATTTTACAAAATTGCAATGGGATCACAATAAGTCTTGAATAAGAACTTCAAAAATGATTCTTCATACCTCTTCCTTTGAGTGCTTAACTACAAAACCTTGAAAAAATGAAGGAAGAAGACCGGATTTTGATGGACAAGCTTAGATTATAGTCCTCCCTTGGATGAATTACGCCTCCTTTAGCCTTCAAAAAAGCTTCACCTTCCACTAGCTTCTCCAAAATCTGGAAATTCACCTTCAATCTAGCAAGAAATTCGCCTCTCCAATAGCCTTCAAGATGAATTTCGCCCTCCACTAGCTTCTCCACACTTAGTAGAAATTTGCTCCACTCCTCTGGATTTCGCTCCTCAAATTGCTCTTCAAGTTCGCATTTAGGAAAGGATGAATGATTTGAAATGTGAAGCAACACTCCTCAATATATAGAGCGCCTTACCTTGATTCTTGTTGAGGCCGACCTAGCAATTAAGCTTTAAAATAAAATAAAAAAAACCATCAAGAAGAAGGCCGACTTGTCAAAATAAGTAAAAATAAGGGCTTGTGCGCTCCACATTTAATTTTAATTTAATAAAAATTAATTTTAAATGCCTTTATAATAAAAATTCGATTTTTTGAGGCTCAAAATTAATTTATTAAATGCCAATGTGATTTAATTTTTTCAAATATTTCGAAGTTAGCAATTTTGGCATCTAATGCGATTTGGAGGATATTAACGCCCAAATATGGTAAAAAATAATTAATGCCATTAACTTCGCTCTGGTCCCTTGGAGAGGGACAGGAGCACTTTTCTCAATCTAGGCCTTGCATTCCTCATTTTCACGTTCAAAACTTCATCTAGGCATTTAAAATGGCATTTTTTATTGGAGTCTTGAGTTTAATTCACTTGATTTTTAGAAGGAACGTGCTTTAGGACATTTTCGCCTTGGACCCTGGGTGAGGGACAGGAGCACTTTTTCACTTTTGTCCTCAATCCTTCATCTTTCATTTGTTGATTCTCGTTGTGGAGTAAGCAATGATCTCTTTCACTTGTTCCATGCATGCTTAACTCGTTTTTGCAAGGCAAAATAGGTGTTCCAAGGATTTTCGTCCTGGTCCTCCAGTGAGGGACAGGAGCGCTTTTTGTATTTTAGCCCAAGATTGTCAAGTTTTGAAGTCAAATCTTTGTTCATCATGATTTAGAAGACCTTTCCAATCTTGCACAACTTTGCCTTAGCATAATCTCGGAGGGAAATTGTTGATTTCATAAAAATCGCCCTGGTCCTTCAGTGAGGGACGGGAGCACTTTTGAGTCCTTGTGCAAATTCTTGATCACATTAATCTTCAAATTACCCTCAAGGCGTAGAACATCATTCCCCACTCCTTCTTGAGTCCTGGAAACAAAAATAGCATTTCAAAATGTAAGGTAAATGGGCATATTTGGAAATTTCGCCCTGGTCCCTTGGAGAGGGACAGGAGCACTTTTGCAATTTCAAGTCTATCCGTCCTTTGCTAGCTTTCCAAATTATCTTCAATGGGCTAATCATGTCTTCTTCCATTCATTTCAATCACAAACTTGCCTTGGCTTTGCAAGAAATTTGCACTTTTTGGAAAATCGCTCTGGACCCTTGGAGAGGGACAGGAGCACTTTTTACATCTTGGCATACTTCTTTGTTCTTTAAACCTCTCAATTGCGTCTAAGGCATAAAACATCATTCGTCCTTCCCATCCAAGTCAAGTTTTGCCATAAAATATCAAACAAAGAGGAGAAACTTGAAAAAGCGCCATGGTCCTTCAGTGAGGGACAGGAGCACTTTTTGTCATTTGGGCTAGGATTCTCAAATTTTGAACCGCTTAAATTATATTCAATGGACAAAACATGCTTCCCTTGACCTCTTCAAATCGTAAAATCACTTTAATCTTACAAAAATAGTGCAAATTTGAAATTCAAGCTCCGGTCCTTCAGTGAGGGACAGGAGCACTTTTTGCCTTCTAAGCCAAATTGTCTCACTTTTCATCTCGAAATTCCTTTGCTAGGGAAGATTTCATCTTACTTCACGTATGAATAAAAGTTAATGTCCAAAAGAGGTCTAAAATTGTGCACATAAAGAAAATCGCTCCGGTCCTTCAGTGAGGGACAGGAGCACTTTTGACCTTCTAGGCAAAAACTTCATCATTTCATTGTTTTCAATCAAGTCTGGATGCTCTATCATGTTCATTTCGTCCTTCACCATGCCTTTGATGTTTCAATTTGACCAAACAAGGCCAGGAATGACTCAAATAAGCCTCTTCGCCCTGGACCCTTGGAGAGGGACAGGAGCGCTTCGCCTTGGTCCCTTGGAGAGGGACAGGAGCGAAATGCGCTCTGGATCCTCAGTGAAGGACAGGAGCGCAATTTGACATTTCCTTCTATCTTTCTTCTTTCTTATACTTTAAGTTATATTCCATATATACTTTCAGGATGTTTGAGAGTGGTTTCAGACCTCCAGGAGTTATATTGCAAAATCTAGTTTTTTGAAGTTTTTTAGTTTCCAGACTTAGTCAAATTTCAGGATCAGGACATTCCAGACTTAGCCAAATTTCAGGATCAGGACTTCACTCCAACAGGACCTGCTATCCTATTGATCTCCCCGACAACACTCAAAAATGCAAAGGCTAATGGACAAAACCCTAAAAACAAACCCTAAAAAGCAAAAAGCAGGGGTCCCCATTTGCAATGGGGCGATGTGTGAAAACGTCACAACACTTAGGTAACCCTCTATCCATTTGTTCACTATTTCAGTTTGCCCATCGGTTTGAGGATGGTAACTGGTACTAGGGGTTAAGTCTGTTCCTGCCATTCTGAAAAGTTCCTACCAAAACTGTCTAATAAACTTGCTATCTTTGTCACTGACAATATTTAGGGGGAGCCCATGGAGTCTGAAAATTTCCTTGAAGAATAGATCTACTATCTGGTAGGCTTTGTATTCGGTGGAGACTGCAAGGAAATGGGCATACTTCGTGAGTCTGTCTACCACCACGAAAATGCTATCCTTCCCTTGCGTCCTTGGCAACCCAGTTATGAAATCCATAGAAATACTCTCCCACTTTTGATTGGGAATAGGTAATGGCTGAAGTAATCCAGCTGGGTGGTTGAGTTCTGTTTTATTGCATTGACATGTTAGGCATTCCTGTACATATTTTTGGATATCCCTTTTTTGGTTCCTCCATGCATATCGTTCCCTAATATGTTTATAAGTTTTGTAGTACCCTGGGTGTCCTGCTAGGGGGTTATCATGAAATTCTTTGAGAACTTTGCTTTTGAATCTGGTCTGAGGGGTCAAGTATATCCTTCCTTTATACAATATGAGGTTTCCTTCAATTCTAAAATCTTCATTGGACAGATTTCTGGCCAAGATTTCCTTTGCCTGTGGATCTTGGTCATATTCGTTAAGGATTTCTTCCTTCCTGTCTTTTGAGATACTGGTAATGGTATTGAGATGAGCTCTCCGGGATAGTGCATCTGCTGCCCCGTTGTTCACCCCTTTCACATATTCTATATCAAAGTCGTAGGCTTGTATTTTGCTCACCCATTTTTGTTGCCTATCATTGAGACCTTTTTGGCTCAAGAAGAAGCGTAGACTGTTATGATCAGTTTTCACACCAAACCTACCATAGACCAGGTATTGGCGAAATTTGGCCAGGGTGTGCATTATGGCTAGCATTTCTTTGTCATAGACAGAATAGTGTCTTTTTGCATTGGTGAGTTTACGGCTCTCAAAAGCTATGGGGTGTTTCCTTTGCATGAGTACGGCCCCGATTCCTTCCCCTGATGCATCACATTGCAGTTCAAAAGGAATAGAGAAATCGGGAATGGCTAATACTGGACAAGAGCTCATGGTTATCTTAAGCTGTTCAAAGGCCCGTTGGGCCTGGTCATTCCATGCGAAAGCCCCTTTCTTAGTTAGGTCGGTGAGGGGTGCTGCAATCTTGGAGAATCCTTTTACAAAACGTCTATAGTAGCTGCATAGCCCTACAAATCCCCTTAATTGTGTTAAGGTTCTAGGGGTGGGCCATTCCTTGATGGCTTTGATATTTTCTTCATCCACACTTACTCCGGCCTCAGTAATTTTGTGTCCTAGGTAGATGATTTCTTTCATCCCTAATTCACACTTGGAGGCTTTAGCATACAATGATTCTGACTCAAGAATATTTAATACCTCTTCGACGTGCAGGAGATGCTCTTCCCATGTCTTGCTGTAAATAAGTATATCATCAAAGAATATTAGAAGAGATTTCCTCAATTGTTGTCTGAATGTATGATTCATGCATGACTGAAAAGTGGTCGGGGCGTTAGTGAGACCAAATGGCAGAACCAAAAACTCGAAATGTCCATAGTGACATCTGAATGATGTTTTGGGAATATCCTTTTCCCTCATTCTAATCTGATGATATCCTGACCTTAGATCGATTTTAGAGAAGTATTTTGCTCCATGGAGTTCATCCATTAGTTCATCAATTCTTGGGATAGGGTATCTGTTTTTTATAGTCTTTTTATTCAAGGCCCGGTAATCTATGCACATTCTCATAGCCTCGTCTTTCTTCTTGACCAATACTACTGATGAAGCAAAAGGGCTGCTGCTTGGTTGGATGTGTCCCATTTCTAATAATTCCTTTATGGTTTTTTCAATCTCCTCTTTGAATTTGTGGGGGTGGCGGTAAGGAGTGGTAATGACAGGTTTTGCTCCTTCCTCTAATTCAATGGAATGCTCAAATCCCCTTTTTGGGGCTAAACCCGGGGGAATGTCCTCGAAGACCTTTTTGTGTTTTCTAAGGATAGGTTGTATATCATTTTGAATGATTTGGCCTTCGGTTGGAGATTTATCCAAGACCATACATTGGGCGACCCACTCTCCTTGATCGTGTCTAAGGATTTTCTCCATTTTATTGCATGATACTATTTTTGGAGAGCCGTCGGGAATTCCCTTCAATGTTATCTCTCTCCCTTCATGTTGGAAGCATATCTCCCGATTTGGACTATCCATGGTGAATCGTCTCGATGAATTTATCCATGGCATCCCCAAAATGATATTATTCTCTAGGTTTACCACAAACAAGTCCCTTGTAATGGTATGTCCTCCCAGGGTGACTTCCAATTGGGGTATAACTTTAGTGCACCTATCTATGACTCCGTTGCCCATGATCACTTCAAATCCTCCAAATTCTTGAGTTTTTAATCTTCTCTTTGCTGCTAAGTGTTTGCTAATGAAGTCATGTGAAGCTCCGGTGTCCACTAATGCGATTACTTTTTGTCCCTTGATAGTCCCTTTGAGTTTGAAACATCTATTCTCACTTCCTTGAGTGATGACTGCCAAGGTACTTGGTACATTGTTTTCAAATCTGGTTCTTTTATAGGGTCTTTCCTCATCCTGTATTTCTTCTGTGTTATTTAACTGTCCTCTTTTACATTCATGGCCTCTCACCCATGGGGCCTTGCATTTGAAACATAACCCTTTCTCCATGAGTTCGTCTCTTTCCTTGCATTGGTGATTGAAGCTCCAAGGTTTTTTGCACAAGTGGCAAGGCTTTTCCCGGCGGTCCCTCTGGGGTCCCTCATTCCTATGTGGAGTTTTGGTTGAGGTATTCTTGGGAGCATTAAATTCGACCATCCTAGTTTTCTTAATGGCTTCTCCTAAGTTTTGTGGTTCCAGGGGTTTAACAAAATTCTTAATGTGGTCTTTCAGGCCTTCTAAGAACATGTAGGTAAGCCTTTTCTGGGATAGGTCGGGGACCATTACTGACAAGTTTTGGAATTGATCTATATAATCTTCAATGGTCCCTACTTGCTTAAGGTGTGTTAGCTCTTGGAAGTACCATTCGGAGTCTTTCTGGTCGAATCGGCTGATGAGCCTTTGGGTAAACTCATTGTAGGTGGAGACATTTTTGTGTCCTAGGGTAATGAGACCGTTATGCCACCAATTATTGGCGGTTCTGGTTAAATGTAGTATGGCAAATTTTATAGCATCTCCTTCGGTCATGGGACTGTATGAAAGGTAGGTGTCTAGTTGTTGTACCCAAGCTTGGGCAACATCCTTCCCTGACCCATCAAAACATGGTAGGGACATTTTGTTGACTTTAGCTTTGAGGTCGTTACCCATAGGTTTCCTCTTCCTACTCTCATTAGTCTTGGACTCACAGAAGTCCCTGAAGGACACCACCCTCTGAACTTCTGGTTCCAATCTAGCATAAATTTGGGCGATTTCTTCCACCCCAAGTGTGGCTGGTTCCTCCTCCTCCCTCACATGTTCTTCTCGAGGAAGAAATTCGGGAATTGTTTGCCTAGAACTCTGAGGCGATCGTTCGTTGTCAGCATGATTAGAGCGTGTCTCTCTTCCAGGGTTTAACATATCTCTATTGTTGCTGTTGGTACTTTGGAGGATTAACTGGCTCATTCTTTCGAATTTCTCATTGGTTTGCTCCATGAAAGTCTGAAGCTGTTTGGCCAATTGATCAGCCATTACTTTTGCTCCTTTCTTTCTCTGATATGTGATCATAAACTAAGAACCCCTCCCACAGGATGGCAGGAATATGCTCTGATACCACTATATTATCACTACTAGTTTGGGATCTTTGGCCTGCAAAACAGTTTGTTAGAATATAATAAACATATATACATAGAAGTAATCTAAATTGCAATCTAACTTAGAAATACTTAATTAACATGATCATAATTTTTATCTAATAAAAAAGGATATGGAAGCCATACGGCGATATGTTCTTAGGCGGCCATGAAGCTCGCCTTCTTGGAACCCATCTTGGTTCCAAGCCCTCCAGGAAGTCGAATGGTGAATTTCGACCCCTGTCTTGAATGTAATTTCTTACATCCAAGCCCTCTAGGAATCGAAGGTTAATTCGATTCCTGTCTTGGGTGTAACCTCTTACACCCAAGCCATCCAAGGAAGACCCTATGTCATTCCTTGCCTTGGGTGATGCATCCCATCATCCAAATCCTCAGAGGGGACCGGCCAGATCCGTCTCTTCTTGGTTGAACTCAATCAACCAAGCCATACATATGCATATCAATGTTCAGTATATACTGCCCTAGGGATTATCATAATCCCTCCCTTAGGTTAAGGGAGTTTCCTCCCTATAGCCTCCCTCATGTGATTACATTTACAATACATTCCTTTGCATTTTTATTTACTATTTCCCTATTCCATAATCCACATGTACATCGTCTTGTATTCATTACATATATTCATAAAATGTTCATTAACCATTATTCATATGTATTTAATCTACATTCCTACTATCGTGATTTATTCATATTAATGTTTATAAGCATTCCTTAACATTTAAGAGTCCTTCATTACATATGCATACAACAAGTTCTCATTTATATTTATTAATATATATATATATTAACCATTCTGATATTCATTAATATATGCATATTAAATACCATTGTTTATTTTATACATTTATATTTATTAATATATATATATTCCTATGCTTATTAATATATACATATTAAATATCATTGTTTATTTTTATATATTTATATTTATTAATATATATATATATTAATCTATTCCTACATACATTAATATACATATATTAATATTCATTGTCTATTTTCCTACCTATACCCCAGACCTCTTACCTGTCTATCCGCAGTCTGGTCTGCAGCGCCTCCCTCCTTTCTCTTTCTTTTCATCTCCTCTGCCTCCCCTAACTCCAGCGGGTTGATCGGGTTTTATACCCGTGGGAGAGAGTGGACGTGTCCCTCCACGGGCACCCTCCCGTGGGAAGGGATGTGACAATCCGCAGCCTAAGCTGCGGCTACCATCACACCACTTCCCTTCCAAAGGAAGGGGTGTGACGGTAGGCGCAGCCTGGGCTGCGACTTCCCGTCCCACCACTTCCTGCGGGAAGGGGGGGCTCCCGCCTAGTTTATTTTTTTTATATATAAATAATACTTTATTAATTTAATACCTTATTAACTTATTAAAATGAACGAATTCTATGTTAATGTAAATATATTTAATAAGCACTTTGACTATTATTAAATATCAATAAACTCTAAACATATTAATTATGTTAAATGAATTGAATATCAATATACTTAATCAATTCTCTTCTAATGATTTATTAGTATTATCTCCTCAATAGCGTGTTAACATTATTACCTTAGTTAATAATTGATTTTGTATTTAAAAAAAAAAACCTTACATCATGTGATACGGTGGGGATATCACACACACACACACACACATATATAATGACATGATTAATAAGAATATAAATATAATAGATATACCATAGAATGTTAGCCTTGGTAACAGGAAGTTGAGATACTTAGAAATCTGTTGTAGTTCAAGTGATTGATTGGTGTTGCCTCTTCCTTGATTGTTGAGCAATTCTGATGGGACTAATTCCTTTGATGTTCGATCCGATATTTTATTTGGTGTTGTTTTGTCTTTTGATTTATTGAAGAGGGTTTTATGATTTGTGATGATTTTGGATGCTCTGGTTTGATTATCGTCTGAAGATCTGATCTGCTTGATGATTTACTAAGGATTCGATTATGGGAGATATTGACTGATTTCTGATCCGTGATTTCTGCCTTTGTTCCTTGGGGCCGTCTTCCTTTTATATCCCCCCCACATCGGATGAAGAGGCATGATTGTTTAGTAACAGTTGCAAGCGATATGTCTTTTGACCTTTGGTCCTGTTGGTGGACGTTTTATCATCTACCAAACACTTAGAATAAAATACCACAAGGATGCTCTATCCTCCCTTGAACAAAATCACTACTTGTGCCAAGATTGCGAGAAAGATCACAAGGCGACTCCAAGGTCTATATGTGCGAACGAGCTACTTTAGTGGGATAGCTTCTTGGGTAGTCTGTGCTGAAAATCTCAAGGGGGACTTACGCTTATCGACTGGTATCGTTCACGAGTTGAACTTAGGCAGATTTGACAATTTATGCTCTATGTTTTTGGATTTTCTGGTTTAGGACTAAAAAGATAAAAAAGGATGAGGGTTTAGGGATTCTATATTGCTTCTAAGCTATTCCTATGAACTCAAGAGACGGTAAAGATTGGGTGAAACTGGTAACGACGCCTTGTTTTGCCACACTAGGACAACTACGCAAAGTGAGTGCAATCTTCTAAGGTTGAGCTTAAGATTTTCATACTTAGAAAGAATACCAACAATTGAACGATATCATTCCAAATAGAAGTTAAACATCCATATCAAAAGCTTAGGGTAACTTTGCACATTGAAATGAAATCATCCATCCAACAAAAGTATGAGCAATATTTCACCAATCAATACTTATTAGATCTATCATTCATCTAATAACTTAAAAAACAAATTACTTAAGCGAATCTAATCTAATTGTTGAAGGGGAATATGCAACCTTGCAACCATTTAGCAATACAAAGATTTCAAAACAATACTGATAATGAATGTTTTATTACTAAATAGCTCTGTGCAACAATTTCATAAATCTCTCCACAACACAATGAAATGAGAGAATGAGGGTTTATATAGAGTTTTGAAAGAAAAATAAATGGCCGAGATCGATTTAAGATCAATGGCTGAGATCTAAACAACCCAATCCTAGATAGAGTTTCCCAAAATAATATCAAGGATCAATTACAAAAGAGACAAGTGGCGCAAGATGCTATTTTTTAGGATTGTAGCCCTTTCTTTTGATATTCGATGAACTTGGACACAATTTGGTCCACTTCCTCCATCGTGACATGTGGCAATAGGTTGACCGTGAATTCCAATCTTTTTAAGTCATTTGTGCAAAGAGCAAAGGTGAATTCCTAGTCTAGTTGCTGCTTCTGAAAGACATCTGTGATGGAAAGGAGGTTTGATGCTTTAGCCAGGTTGCTCTTCAAGACCGGTCCTATGATGGCAAAGAAGATGTCTTGTGTTTTGATCTTTAGATTCTCCAACTGCATATCTCTTTCTCGGATGGTTTCTTTCTCAAGTATTTCTGCAACTATAAGGAAAATCTTGTCTTGAATGGCCCTTATCTGTTCTTCTATTTTATCAGCATCACTCTTCACCTTTTCCAAGACCTCATTCTGTGCAACCAATGTCCAGTGCCATTTGTGGAAATCATAAGCAGCCCCTGCTGCAATTATCTTCTGATTAACCAACTCTTGGGATGAGATTCCTTTGAGTTTTCAAAGGCACAAAATGATTCTTTCCTGGACATCCTGGAAGTCAGCCCACACTTCCACCATGTTCTCAATCCTGGAAAGCAAAGAAGTTTGCTCATATGCTGATGATATTTCTTCCATGAACTTGGCTGCCTCTTCTTTTGTACTTTCCATCCAATCCTTGGTTTCTTTGGCTGTCACTACATCTTCTTCTGAAATTTTGACTGCTTGCTACGAATCTAAAAGTGAATGAACTTCTGGGTTGGCTTGATTAAGTGACTTGGCGGTCAACTGCCGAATATATTCTTTCAAGCGCTCAACTTCTCTCTTATGTTCATTTTTCTTTTTTGTCTCCTCATCCAGTTTTGCCTTCATGGATGCAACTGAATTGTCTAAGTCCTCCTTTACTTGGGACTTTGTGCTTGGGCCTAAGTCAAAAGTGGTGATCTCAAACTCATGAGGAGTAGTGTCTCCTTTTGCTTTGTTCACCTTAGGCATAGCTATATGCATTGTGCGGTTGCTTGTCTCATCTCTCTGGAAGGTAGAAAATCTCTTGGCTGGCTTCTTCACAGCAGTTTGCTCTAACCTGGCCAAGAAGTCTGCCATGTCATCCTCTTCTTGTTCTTCTATCACTAGCTTGTTCATCTTCAATCTTTATTTCATCCATTCAGGAACAGTGGGCTTCTCAATGGCCTCTATCTCTTGGTCCTCCTTTGCTTTTATGTCACGTGCAATACCCTAGAGAATAGAAATCATCCCTTCTTGAAACTGTTCCTCTTCAATATCTGTGTCATGCTCCGATTCCAAGATTTCTGTGCCAGTAGGAGATGGTGGCTGTTCATCTTCCTGATGGACTAATTCTGCATTTTCTTCATGAGCTAAAGAAGGAATTTCTATTTCAACCTATGGTTCATCAATATTTAATATGTATTTCTCATTCCTTGATGTGGCGGAACGAGATGGTTCTATCCTTTGCTTCTTCTAAGCAGGTTCTTCATTCTCAATTGCCTTCCCCTTCCTTCTAGCACCTTTGCTTGGTCTAGTATTTTGTGTTGCTTCTTCATTTGAAGAATATCCTTCCGCTACTCCCATCAGATTATAAGTCAAAGTTATATTCTTCTGCTTTAGCCTGTGACACTGCTGATTAACCAACCACTTGGTATACTTCATGATTGGCCGCATTAAGGTGGTCAAGTTTGCATGATCTGGCTTTGACCACTTGATAGGTGAAAGAGGTGCATGCTCATCAAAACCGGGTTGAGTATGGTCTCCATTATCTTCTAACTGATCTGGTACAAGAAAAGGTTGAGTTTCTCTGATGAAATTTACACATAGCCTGGAATATAACCTTTTCCTGATTTCATACTCATCAACAACATTTGCCTAGAGATCTTCTATATCTACTTTATGTCTGAATCTTTCCTGGTTTACTGATTTGATGTTATTGTGAGGATCATAATTGGTTTTGGATTGGTAGAAGGTAAAAGGGTACCACTGCATCTCGAGCTTGGCACTCTCAGCTGCCTACGCAGTTGAACAAGATTCTTCCATATTCCCAATGAAGAATGGAAAAGATATGGCTGTCTTCTGCCTTACTCTTTTGAAACTCTGATATGTTTCCAATTGTTTGAGAACTTCCAATAGGACCATCCTATTGGTTGGGTAGATTGGCAATCGATAGGGACGGCCAGTGAAACCTTGGATTCTAATATAAGTGAACTTTGGAAATTGGATGAACTAAGATCCATATCGGCTGATCAAACTTATAGATTCAGGAGAAAGTCAGTTATGAGTACCTCCTTGCAGTGATCTTGTTATGTACATTAGAAATGCGTCATGGGCTCAGAAACTTTTCTCCTTGAGCTGCAGCTGAGGATAACAATTATGTGATCGGAATTCATTCTCACCACCTCTTACTATGCCTTTGCAAATCAATCCTAAATATCTGTAAGTTGCAGCCAGCAGATAAATTATATAAGAACTCATGTAGAATGTCTTTGTCCTTTCCAAGTTCATCAACTGTTCATGAAGGTTATCACTGATTATGCGGGACCAGTTGAATAACTTGGTTCCTGAAGTGATTTCATCCATGAAATAATACTTCCATGTCTCAAATAGCTGACCCTTAGGGCTGCCCATTACTCTATTCAACAATAGGATGATATCACCATACTCTTCCTTGAAGAATGGATGCAACAAATACTTCGGCACTTTTCCTTGAGGTCTTTTCTTCTCAAGCCAAGACTTGTTTACATTTGCAGCACAATGTTTAGACTGACTATCATAGACTCTCAGGGCCTACTCCTTAGTCTTATAGGTGGTTTTACTGTGCTTTGGTATACCGAATGTCTCCTGGATAGACAATTCTGAAAGATTAGCCAGGACCCTTCCATTTGTTGCAATGATTTTTCTCGATTGTGCTTTATAGTGTAAAGCACATTCGACAATCAGCTCGACACACTCTTTGGCTGGTGGGAATCCAGCTGCCTGGACAATTCCATTATGCATCATTTTGCGGGCAATAGGTGTAGGAATGTGCCCATCACGTCCATACATCCTTTTCTTGAATTCCTCCATATCGACATGTCCAAGGTCTGTGTCAGTGATATTCTTCCATTTGGATTTGATTTTGGACTTTAGGTGTACTCCTTTGCTTGCGAACTTCATTGCGACATGTAAAAACATATGAAAACTCCATGTTATTTTCAGAATTTTATTCTGATTTTAAATTCTTTTTCTGAAAATTCTACTTTCAGCCTATTAAAGGGCTAAGTCTTTGAAGGGTTTGGTGAAGAAATTGATGAAAATTAAGACAAAAAGATGAGGAAATTCAGTCAAATTGAAATTTTGAATCCTCTATTTGTCTGAAATTTACCTCTGATTCTGAAAATCTGCCTTAAAATCAGAGAAAAAGTGCTTAATTTCTGGACCCTTAACAATTAGAAGAATCTTCTTTTGGACAATTCTTCTTCAAAAATCCAAAACATATAAAATTAGAGAGAAAACTTCTCTTCAATGCTCTCCAAAATTTTCAACCTGAATAATGAATTGTGAAAGTGAATTGGTTGAAAATATATAGAGTTTAGGGTTCTTAAATTTAGAAGTTTTTGATTTGTTTTATTGTTTTTCTTAGTTTTTAAAAAACTTTTATTGTTTTTTTCTTGTTTTTTTTTCATCTTTCCAGAATGAAAAGTTTTATTTCTTCTCTCAAAAATTTGATTTTATCCAAGAATCTTTTAGAACTTTCTAGAAATTTTGAATTTTGACAAAATTTTCGAAGTGTTGAGAATCAAAAATATTTCATGTGACAAATTTATTTCCCATCATGTTGGTCTAATTTTATGTGAATTGTGATCATAATTTCATCTTTCTGGCATGGTAAATTTGTTCTCAATTTTAAGTCTCTGGTTAGGTATCTTCACATATTCCATTTATGCCTGGATAAATCAATGTATCAGTGTATGATTGACTTGCAAGGGTTTGGACAATTTCTTCATGCCTTAGGGTTTGAATTTATTTCAATTTGGACATCCTATGTCTTGGCATGCTTCATGTCAATTGGACAATCATCTTTCAATTTGTTTTGACTTTCTTTTCCCTTAGGTGAACTTGAATCTTGTTTGTCTTGCCATTTCATGTCTTGGGATCAGTTCTTGGAAGAACGTTTGGACAGTTATCTTTGGGTGAATCTTCATCCACCATGCCTTAATGAGTTTGAAAATTTTTTGGACAGTCATACATCCTTTTGTCATGAGTAGATTTAGGAATCAAACCATCTGATCTTATTTGGACAAAATTTGAACCATCCTTCTTGCACTTAGCAAATTTTGGGAGTTGTTTTTGATATTGTGCTTGCTGTCCATGGTGAATTTCAAGATTGATCAGACAGTTTGTCTTTCTTTTTGTCATATCTTTTGGCAAAGTTTATTTTATCTTCATGTGATGCTTTGTTTATCCAACCCTAGGCGGACTTGGATCATGTCATGCCATATTTTGTGAGACAAATTTCCAACTTGAATGTGTGGGCAATTGACACTCATTCGGTGAATTCTAATGCATGAATAATGGATTAGGGTTGTTATTGATGGCAACTCTCCTTGGAAATCCTATCCGGTAGTCATGGTTTTTGGTATCTGGAAGAGGAAGTGATCCGGTAATCTGTCTTCGGTATCCCAGGATAAGCAGAGCACTTTTGGTCTGAAATCTTTGCGGTGGTTGTGGTGGTGAGATTCGTTTATGGGATGATAGGGCCGACATGTAGAAATCATTTAGACATTATTTGGTTGATCCGCATATGTTTTGGTGATCCGGTTTAAGCCAACACCCGGTTACACGTTACATTGCATATTGTGCTTGGCCGACTTAATGAATGTTTATTCAGTGGTTGTAGATATATATAACCGATGTAGAAGACCTTTTTGGGTGATGTAATGAGCGAGTTGCGATCGAGAAACCTTTTTGGCGCAGTTTCACGTGCACATTCTTGATCTAGTAGCTGATTGAGAAGAAGAACAGAGTAGAGTTGCAGAGGTGTTACAGTCAGACTTCTTGCACTTAACCGGAACTCATCCAAGCATTGTTTGATGCTATTTTGGAGTTCATTCATTGTAGTTATCATTGTAACTAGTCTGTAAGTCAGTGAGACTTCCATATTGTAATTGAACCTTTGGTTCCAGGCAGTGTGCCTGAGTGCAGGTGCATTCCCCTTATTTAATATTTATGTACTCCTGATCAGTATATGAATATTGTGGGTTCCAATCCCACCATGGTTTTTCCCTTTCTGGGTTTCCACGTAAAAATTCTGGTGTTATGGTTTTGTGGTTGATTATCTTGTGTTTCTGCATTTTACTTTCATGCATTTGCTTCCGGTGGTTTGAGAGTAAGTTTGAAAGTTTATTTACCGGTAGAACACTAATTCACCCCTCCCTCTTAGTGTTCCTTGATTCCAATAGAATGCCTTCTTTCTTGGCAGAATTTTCATGCTATGGACAAGTTCGTATTATGCTTTGAAGGTCATGTGGATCAAACTTGAGTAATCTTTCCTTTCCAAGGCAGATTTGGATGACTCTTAAAGCTTCAATCTGCTATCTTCAACCTTGCTAATCATGGCAAATTGGAATTGCAACAGTTAGACGATTTTTATTTGGCTTTCAAACCTTGGATATGTGAATTCTGATTACTCTCTCCTTGACAGGGCAGAGTTTACCCTTCCTTAGACAAGTTTATTTTATACTTGGAAGATCATCAAGGAATCTGTCAAAAGTTTTTCTTTATGGCAGACAAGGCGAATTTTGAATATGATAAGTTATGAAAGCTTTATCTTTAGCAAACCCTCAATTTGTTCTGTATGATGATCTTGGATGAATCTTAGGTATGTATCTTCCTCCAAATTTGTCTTACTTTCTCATCAAGGGCAGATTTGATAGTCTTCTGAACAAGGTGAAGTGCAGATTTGGAAGATTTCTAAGGAGACTATGTGCAGATTTGATTGATCTTTCTATCCTTAGGCGGATTCAAGAATGAGCAATGGTGAATTTTTCTGAATATGATAAGATGTGAAGAGCTTTATTGTCTATCATCAAACTTTCAATCTGCTGTTAATGGCGAATTTGGAGGATATGCTGCACTTCTTGAATGCATCTTTCAAACCCTTGGTCTTGCTTTTATCTCTTAAGGCGAATTTTGCTAACTCTGCTGCAAATTTGATAACCTGATTAAACTTTGGAGCTGCTCCCTTGGCGAATTTTCGGAAGAATTCAATCTTGCTTTGAAGAAAGAAGTGTTAATGGGATGAAACCTTCTTTTATAGCTTCTTTGATGGCTTCTAGAAGCTTTATCCTATCTTCTAGAAGTTCGAACTCTCCTTGCTTGGCAAATAATGAAGTCTTTAATGAAACAAAACCTTGTCTTATAGTTTTCTTGGAGACTTCTAGAAGCTTTTAAGTTTTATTGTTTTATTCCTCCATAGAAATTTGAACTTAATCCTTCTTCTAGAAGGTGAACTTAAGAGGAAAGCTTTCTTTATTTTATTGTTTTTACTGCTTTCTTCTAGAAGGGAGTTTGCAAATTTAGAAAGTTTATTGTTTTAATCTCCTTCTAGGAAATTCGAACTTCATCCTTAGAAGCTTCCATCATATTTTAGAAAGTTTTATTTGTCTTATTCTCCTTCTAGAAGTTCGAACTTGAGGAAGGTCTTTGACATGTCATATATTTTATTTCTTGAAATGCTTTTGAATGCCAAATCATCACACTTGCTATATTTCTTTCATTGGAGTGCCATGTCGCCATTTTATTGCCAACTTGGCAATCCATGTCATCTTTTTTTTATGCCATCTTCAATTTCGCCTAAGTGGGCCCTACATCACCATGGTCATTCTTTCTTGGCGGACTTTTCAACCTTAGGACTAGGCGAACTTTAGAGTGCATAATACCAACTTGATGAAAGCGAACTTTGAATTCCTTAGGACTAGTTGTTTAGTGCCTAGGCGAACTTTTTAATTTTTCTTTCCACACTTCCTAAGGCGGACTTGGATGAGTCTAGGACAAGGCGGACTTTGGGGACCTCCTTCCATCTTTGTTTGGCGGATTTGGAGTATACTTAGCCAAGGCAAACTTGACACTTTGCCATCTCTTCTTTGATTCAAGCTTGACCATACATAGGAGTTTGCTAACTTTCACCATGAGTTAATTGACCCTTTGTAGGAGTTTGCCATCTGTCGGACAATTTTAGTTTGGACATGAGGTGCACTTAGAAGATTGTCAGACATTCTTGTGTATGAATAAGCTTAACCCTAGGCAAGAGTTTGAGTAACTCTTGCCATGGATTAGTGAACCCTTGGTAGGAGTTTAACATTTGTTGGACAATTTTACTTGGACAATTCTCCTATGCCTTGGCAGACATTGATTCTGCTAAAACATCTTCCATGCTTGACATCCTTGGGCAATTTTGACTGATCATCTGCCATTCCACTTGCCTAACCTTGAGGCTTGCCAAACTTATCTGCCATTTTTACTTCTTCAAGTTGGGCGAAATTTTCAATGTGCCATTTCCAATCCCTTCCTTTAGACTTGATCAACAGTATACCTACCATGTTCATACCTTGCTGGTTCATCTGGAATAGAAACCCTAATTTGGATTTCATTTTTCTTTTTGCACTTGGAGACCTTATTTTCGAAATCTGAGAACATGGGTATTGATAAATGGTTGATCTTCTGGAGCAAAACCCTAATTAGGGTTTTGTTGACGTGTATTTTGTACACTATCAAACACAGAATAAAATACCCAAGGGTACCTTATCCTCTCTTGAGTAAAGCCTCTGATTGCTGAAGATGTCGCAAAAATGATCAATCAGGATGACTCCAAGGTTCTTGTATGTAGGGTCTCTATGTGTGGATAAGCTCTCTATGGTATGATGTGATTTGCTGGAATCACAAGGGGACTTACATTTGATGATTGAACGTCTGATCTGCTTTGAATATTGCTGGAACACAGGCTCTTACTAGCTTAGACTTGAAAAAAAAAGGAAAAAAGATGAGGGCGAGGAAAGGATCTACTCCTAACACTAAGAATGTAAGAACAATGAATGATCTTTGATGAAATTCTAACTAAGTCTTGTTTTGACATCGCTGGACCATCTCCACAAGGCTAGTGCGATCTTCGAAGGAAAGCTTTATGATGTTCAAATCATCCCTGCAGTCATAGACACCATCAGGTTGATGCATATCAATGAAGAAGCGACAATTGAAGTTAAGCTTAAGCTGAATGATTCCAGTTGACTACACAAAGCAAGTTTGCAATCAACAAATTGCTAGTAGTATGGATATACGAATTCCACCATCAATCAAGCACATTTCTTCCACTCATCTAATCATAAAATCAAACATGAGAAGTATAAAGACCATGCAAATTGTCGGATCGACCCATAAATTTCACCATTTCTTCAATGAAGTTACAAGTCTTTTACAACAACATCTTGGCAACAATCTTTGCCTCCTCTCTCTACTCTACTCTAATTGCTATTCTATCAACTAGCTAATCACCTTCTAACTACTCTCTATCTGTCTTCTAACTGCTTCCAACTATATTCTAACTCCCTTTACAAAATGAAATGCCAGGGCTTATATAGTGCCCTCAATACAATTCGATGGCTTAGATCAATTCGAGATCAACGGCCAAGATTCAACAATGAAAACCCTAATTAGGGTTTGTTACAACCATTACATAACATTTAATGCTTGACCAATGATAAAATTGTATTGCTTGGACACATGTCCTCTCTAGAAAATTCCACCAATGGATAGCTGGGGTAGGTACATCGGAGTTTGTGCCACCTTCCATGAGTTAGGTACATTGAATCTGGAAATGCTGAGGTGGACCACACTGACTGGAGAAGTGATGACTAGGATGCCACCTCGTCTGACACTTGTAACTTGGTAAATATTCAACTTGATGTTGTTGAGAAGCTAGCTTTAATTAATTCATCTGGAACTATCTGCTTCTTCAACGAACCCTTGTTCTAACTTCTTGTGTCCTTGATGTGTAGGATGATTGATGTACCTCGCCTTGGAATACTGGATTGGAGAAGTCGCCCTTGATGACGTTAGTTCAAAGAAGGCCGTCCTTGTCGATGCTAGGCTGGAGGAGGTCGCCCTTGTCCTTGCTTGATCGTCCTTGATGAGAACCTGCCGACTTGTAGATCCTCCGGGCTTTGGAGTCGCCATCTTGATACCTACACAACATTTCAAAATTAGTAATATATCTTGAAATCTAAAAATTAAACTTTAAAAGGAAGACTCAAGATTTTAATTAGGAAACTTTATGATAAATCTTTGAATTATCATTTCCTAATTAACTACGCAATACTTAGATTTTCCAAAACAAATGTCTAAAAAATCAAACCTTGAACAAGGGTGTCAAGATGATTTCGCCATACCTCCACTTGAGTTTTAAACTCTAAGAAATGATGTAAAAATAGATGAATTTTGCTAGGCAAAGTGTAGATCAAAGCTCTCCCTTGGATAAAATGCACCTCCTTTAGCTTGGAAAAGAACTCCACCTTCCTCTTCAAAAATCTGGAAATTCGCCTTCAAATACCTTCAAAACATCTGGATTTTATCCTCCAATCTAGCAAGAAATACGCCTTTCCAATAGCCTTCAAGATGAATTTCGCCCTCCTTAGTCTCCACACTTGGTAGAAATTCGCTCCACACAAGCTAGATTTCGCACCTCCTTCCTTGCTTCTCCAAATCGCACTTGAAACAATGAGTGAATGATTTGAATAATGAAAGCATGCCCCAAATATATAGAGCACTCACCATTTCACCTCCCCATAGGCGGACTTGATGAAAATGGGCCAAAAAATATAAATAAAATTAACAAGGAAAAGGCCGACTTAATAAAATAATAAAAATGATACCTCAAGCGCTCCCTCTTTTAATTTTTTATTTAATAATAATTAATTTTAAATGCCTTAATAATAATTAAAAATCGATTTCCCAAGGCTTAAATTGATTATTAAATACCAACGCACCCTTATTAAATGTCAATTTAATAAAAATATTTCAAGGTTTTAGTGAATTTGGCATTTAATGCGATTTGTTTGAAGTAAGCGCTCAAGCCTGGGAAAATAATGGATATTAATAACATCGCTTTGGTCCCTTGGAGAGGGACAGGAGTGCCCATGCATTTTAGACCTTGCATTTCTTATTTTCACGTTCAAAACTTCACCTTTGGCGTTTAAAATGGCATTTTTATTGGGAATTTTGAGTTTAATTCACTTGATCTTTAGAAGGAGCGTGCCTTAGAACATTTTCGCCCTGGTCCCTTGGTGAGGGACAGGAGCGATTTTCTACTTTTGTCCTCAATCCTTCATTTTTTAATTGCCAATTTACGTTGTGGGGCTAGCAATGATCTCTTTCGTCCCTTTAGTGCATGTTCAACTCGTTTTTTGCAAGGCAAAATTGATGTTCTAGAGATTTTCGCCCTGGTCCTTCAGTGAGGGACAGGAGCGCCTTTTGCATCCATTGCGCAAATTCTTGATCATATCAACCTCAAGGCATTTTAAACATCATTTCAAATTCGCACCTTGGCTTAGATTTGTCCAAACTTGGCGAGAAGGACTGGATATTAGGTTTTTCACCCTGGTCCCTTGGAGAGGGACAGGGGCGATTTTGCAAATCCAAGCTTATCCGCCCTTTGTTAGCCTTCCAAATTATATTCAATGGATAAATCATGTTTTCCTTGGTCTCTTCAAATCATAAAATTGTCTTGATCCTGCAAGAACAGTGCAAATTTGAAATTCAAGCTCCGGTCCTTCAGTGAGGGACAGGAGCGAATTTTGTCTTCTAGGCCAAAATGCTTCACTTTTCACCATGAAATGTCTTGGCTAAGGAAGATATCATCTTGTTACACGCCATGAATAAGAGTTCAAGTCTAAGAAAGGTCTAAAAATGTGTATATAAAGAAAATCGCTCTGGTCCCTTGGTGAGGGACAGGAGCGCTTTTACCTTTGTAGACAAAAACTCTATCATTTCATTGTCTTTGATCAAGTCTGGATGCTCTATCATGCTCATTTCGTCCTTCACCATGCCTTTGATGTTCCAATTTGACCAAACAAGGTCAGGAATGACTCAAATAAGCCTTTTCGCCCTGGACCCTTGGTGAGGGATAGGAGCGCTTTGCCTTTGTCCCTTGGAGAGGGACAGGAGCGAAATTCGCTCTGGATCCTCAGTGAAGGATAGGAGCGAAATTTGACTTTTTGAACTCTCTATCTTTCTTCTTTCTTATACTTTAAGTTATATTCCATATATACTTTCAGGATGTTTGAGAGTGGTTTCAGACCTCCAGGAGTTATATTGCAAAATCTAGTTTTTTGAGGTTTTTCAGTTTCCAGACTTAGCCAAATTTCAGGATCAGGACATTCCAGACTTAGCCAAATTTCAGGATCAGGACATTCCAGACTTAGCCAAATTTTCAGGATCAGGACTTCACTCCAGCAGGACCTGCTATCCTATTGATCTCCCCGACAGCACTCAAAAATGCAAAAGACAACTGACAAAACCCTAAAAGACCTAGAAAACAAACCCTAAAAAGCAAAAAACAGGGGTCCCCATTTGCAATGGGGCGATGTGTGAAAATGTCACAACAGGTTTGCACTTTGCTTTCTACCTAAGTAACCGGTTCGGGTTCAAAGAACCCGGTACGACAAAATTTTGAAAAGGGGTTTGGGTTTGTTAGTACAAAAGCATGTAAATTTTATATATATATATATATATATATTGATATTTGTGAAGCCTATAAGCATGAATTAAAATTTGCATGTCACATAGCATCATATAAACAACAAAACAAACATAAGCTTGTAATCATAGCATCATGATGATACCATAATAGCATCATATACATCAAGTTTAATATCAAAATGACAAAATATTCAAGTATCATTGTTTCAACTTTCAACAATACAAAGTTTAATCATCAAATGGATCATCTAATTCATCCTCCTCCTCCTCCTCCTCCTCCTCCTCCTCATTGACATTGACATTAGATGAGCCAATGCCACATGCACTTGCACTATAAGTTGGCTCGATTTCCGAGTCATCAAGTGTCAATGCAAGAAGCTGAGAAGCAGGAGCATCCAAATCAGTATGCTTTGGCTCTATATCCCACATCTTCGTTTCCCCTTGGGTGTAGTCACGTTGTTTGTGTGAAAGAAGACGTAGGTTGGAATGCACATATACTAAATTCTCTGCTCTTTTTGATAGCAGCCTATTGCGCTTTACTGAGTGGATCAAAGAGTATGTGCTCCAATTTCTTTCTGAAGCAAATGAACTAGCAACCTATGAAGACAAAGTAAACAATTAAAGTTATACATTAATAAAAATAAAATTACTAGCAACCTACGAAGACAAAGTAAACTATAAATAAACTAAAACTTGTAAATTTAAAATTTTAATTAATTAAACTTGTGATAAAACTTTTATAGCGAGGGGTTGTCGGTGTTGGAAGCATGTGCCATCCAGCTATGAGCATCCTTCTTGGATCTATGACGAAGTGCATCAACACTTAGACCATTCCCATTTGCGAATTCTATGAACTCATTTGTAACAACATCTCGCAAATCATCATCAGGATATAGTCTAAGAAATGCTGCCTTGTACCCATCAGATACTTCTAGATCTCTCCATGGTGGAATCCTTCCTGGTTTATCAAGAAACTGATTGCTATAGTACTTAGGTGTCAAGGCATAGGCAAGAAGATGCAAAGGAGTGGTCATCTTATTCCACCTTTCTACAATAATTACTTCCAGTTCTTTGAAGAATTTCTCCTGGGGGTCATTCTCTTTTTCATTTATAGTGGCCTTTATTTTTTCAAGCATTGAGTCAATGCCATCATAAATCTCACCTATACAAGGCCTATCCATGTCTGTATAGCGAATCATGCTCATGATGGGCTCAGTGATACTTAGGAGATATGTAACAAGATCCCACCATTTCTCATTCAATATTCTCTCCCTAATTTTCTTTGCCCTCTCAGTGCTACTCTGCTTCCATACAGTCCAATTGGTGCTGATCACCATATTGTATAGTGCCACTCTAACTTTCACAAGTCGTCTTAAGACGATTGTGTTTGATGCAAAACGGGTCTCAGCAACCTATAACACAAATTAATGCCAAATGATTAAAAAATAAAGCCAAACTTTAAAGAAGAATACACAATATAGCTTACACAATGATATTATGAACATTGAAAATTTAAAAAATCAGAAAATGTAAAATTAAATTACTATTTCACTTACCTTCAATAGCTCCAAATTCGAATAGGTTCTAAAAATCCCTTGAGACATGTGGTGGTTTGTGATGAACATCTGGATGTCCTCAGCCTTTGCATACACATCTTTGATCCATTTTATTTTTTGCCCAATCCTTTGTAGCATAAGATTGAGTGAATGTACTGCACAAGGTGTCCAAAAGATGTGATCATAGCATTGTTCAACCAACAAACCAGCAGCTCTACAATTTTTGCATTGTCCGTTATGACTTGGACAACATTGCGAGGTCTCACTGACTCAATGGCGGAGATGAGAATTTCTGCAATAAATTGGCCATCTTTTATTTGGCCCTCACAATCCACAAATTTCAAAAACATTGCCCCTTTAGGGGACACCACTATGACATTGATCAAGGGACGGTTTTTAGCATCTTTCCACCCATCTGAAACAATTGTTACACCTGTCTCAACCTATGAATCCCTTATGGGTTTCAATGCATCTTCAACCCTCTTCACCTCTTTCTCCAATAATGTTCCACGTACCTTCTCATAACTGGGGCCCTTATACCCTCTTGGAGCCTCATTAACACTTTTTATCATTTGCTTCCAATATGAGGAGCAAACAACATTGAAAGACAACCCATTTGCATAAATGCACCTTACTATATCTTCGTCAGCATTGTCTCTACTCTCATTTTGGAATGCGGTTTCTAAAGGCCCCTTTGTTCTTTTACGTGTCAAGGGTGGTTCACTTTGAGGTTCATTTGTGGCAAAGAAGGGGTGGTCTTGTACTACAATATTGGGATTAGAAGGGGCTTGCATTCCCCTTGTTTTCTTTGATGCGGTTTTTAAAGGCCCCTTTGTTCTTTTACGTGTCAAGGGTGGTTCACTTTGAGGTTCATTTGTGGCAAAGAAGGGGTGGTCTTGTACTACAATATTGGGATTAGAAGGGGCTTGCATTCCCCTTGTTTTCTTTGATGCGGTTTGGTTCAATCTACGGGCTTCTCTCTTCTGCCACGTCATGCTCCTTAATAGATTTCATCACTGTCTCATTTGGTATAGGTTTACCATCTTTTCTAGGACATTTTTTTATGCCTCTTCCTTTTATTCCACACAAATGGCCTACCACCTGATAATATGAACTATTACGTTCAATACCACATCCTTGGCATCTCCAACAGAATCCCCCACCTCCTAGAAATTGTTTTATAATCTCAACATACTTCCATAAGGGAGAATTTGGATCATTTCTTTGTTTTGCAATTATTTGTTCATTGCCAATGGAGGAAGATGTAGATGCCATTCTAGTTCCTATGGCAAGAAATAATATAAACATATTCAAAAACAAAAACTAAATAATGAAAAAAAATTCAAGTTTCATGTTTGACAATTTGTGAAACAAAAACAGTTGGAAAAAATGTAAAAAAACCTACCTCTTGCAGCCAATGGAAGCTTGAAAATGTATGGAAATGATGCTGCAACACTTGTTGAAGCTTCGAAAATCAGTCTTCAACTCCTCTTTGATCTTGGAAGCCAAATTTTGTTCACCCTTTCTTCAACCTGCTCTCATAAAACTTTTGTTTGCAACACAAATGAGGTGAAATGAGTGAATATAATGTTTTAGAAGTCACTTTTAGGGTATAAGTTTCACTTTTTAGAAGGCAGAATTCAAAAAAAATTTAACATTTGCATATATTTTGCTTTTTTAGGCCACCCAGCCGCCCGGGTTCAACTGGGTTCGAACCACCTCTGCGTTTTTCGAACCCTGGTCGAACCGGACCCGAACTAGGCACCCGTTCGAACCAGGACCAGTATCGGGGGGTCCAAGGGCAAACCCGGTAACTTAGCTTTTTACCCTTAAAGACATAATTTTCAAAATCTGAGAACATGGGTAGGAATAATTTGGCATGAGGATTGCAACCCTAATCTTAGAAAAAAGCAAAAAAAATTAAACTCTTTCTTTTTACACTTGGAAGCAAAATTTTTGAAATCTGAAGACATGGGCAGGATCAAAATGACCTAAAGAATGAAACCCTAATCTCAGAAAAAAAACAACAAATTTGAAACCCTGCTTTTTATATCTAGAGGCGAGATTTTCAATTTTTTACAAAATGGGTAGTAGTAGAATGATTCGAGGAACAAAACCCATATGCCACTTTCAAAAAAGCAGAAGAAACAAAAATTTCTAAAAATAGCAAGTTGTTAGAAATGACTCAAAGCAATTGCGATCCTCGTCCTTAGGACCTTCTGAGCACTTTGGCCGCATTCAAATTCAATTTGGAGCTTAAATCCTCAATCTGGCCCAGAATGACCTCAAAACTCTAACTCTTAACTCTCTCAAAATGAAGATTTATGAATATGCAGAACTAAGACAAAAACCTAAAAAAAAATCAAAAAGAGGGGGTCCCTGTTGGTGTTGGAAATAAGCCACACCCGGATCGACGATGGACTAGTCCAAGAGGGGCCAGCAGCTCAGTGGTAGAGCACTCCAGCAGCGTATGGAAGGTCCTAGGTTTGAGTCCTAGCTGGTCCATGTCTCAACATGGTATCAGAGCCAGGTCTAGGCTAGGAGCCCCAAGCACACAAGAGGTGTGGCTTAAGGGGGGGGTTGGTGTTGGAAATAAGCCACCCCCGGATCGACGATGGACTGGTCCAAGAGGGGCTAGTAGCTCAGTGGTAGAGCACTCCAGCAGTGTATGGAAGGTCCTAGGTTTGAGTCCTAGTTGGTCAATGTCTCAACAGTCCCCATCTGCAATGGGGCGATGTGTGAATTAGGTCACAACAGGTCCATCACACCCTTCTCTAGTTATTTTGTTTAAATATTTTATAAGTCTCTTGCGATCCTAATCCCTTCAGTAGTTTGCTAATTGCTTGGGCTTTTAAGACAGTTTCTAGACAAGATCATGACACTTGGGTGGACGACTTCCTTGAACTTAATCGTTGTCTTTCCTCTTAACTAATCATTGTCTTAATGGACCGCTTTGTCAATATTATTCTCACTTGATCAGTTGCACATATTATTCTTGCATTGACAATTTGTGATGTTTTACTTTGTAAGGTGATTTCGGATGGGGGATGTTGGATTGGGGGCATGACACTCACCAAAGCCACAGGATGAGCAACTTCAACTAGTAAGAAGATTTCCAAAATATCAAACCAAGCATATGAAATGAGCTCATAAAATTTCTTGTACATCTCTCCAAAAGCTATACCCCCTTTGCCTTTTTGCTCTCAATTTAATTTTTAAATCTCCGCATGTCTCCGAAGGGGTGTCCCAGTCTAAAAGGCCCCATTTTTAAATATTTTGCACTTTATTAATTTGGACGCCCCTATTGTCCTTTATTAAATATATTAAAATAATGATAAAGTTAAATCTTTTATTTAACTTTATAATTTAATAACTTATCGTTATTTAATTTGGAAGTACTGGATTGTATCAAATGTCAAGATATCATCATTTTTTTATTTGGGAAACTCGGATTTTTAGCCTGCTCTTTAAGCCCAGAGAGACCACTTACGGAGATTCTCTTCCTACGAGGCCATTTCTAGGGGGCTGTCATTCCCCACATTTCACTTCAAACTCGTGAGCACAACGTCCCAACAAAGGCACAAGGCCTACGAGCTTAGTGACCTAGTGGGGGTTTGAACCTTGGTGGCTGCCTCACCAACAAAGTGTTTCTACCACAGCACTAAAGCGTCTGAAGACTCAAACTATCACTATTAGCTATACCCACTAACCATTTTAAAAATAGCAATAGCGACAATTGGCTTAGTATTGACATACTAAAACTAGTATGGGAAAACCATCCAAATTCGTTCTAGAATCGAGCTAGAATAACATTAATTAACTTGCCACTCAATAATTAGCCTTTCAAGCTCGATTCTAGCAACTATCGAGTGCAAGTTTCTGGCCCTACAATTCTATGGGGCACATTCCCTAAAATTATATGGTACTCAGCCCCCTACAATTTTATGGGGGTAGGGCGAGCCCCCTACCATTCGTAAAGGACCCCTTACTCGAGCAAGTTAATTAATTTACTGGGTGGGTGGGAGGCGGAGGCTATGGGGTGCATTAATCTACTAGCCGAATTTTAGGGCTTGATTGTGGAACCTGCTAGTCTCGCCCCCCTAGTAAAATCAGCTTGCTAGAATAACTAAAATAGTTCTAGAATGGAGCTAATGTTCCAAAAAAGGACATTACACACATTTCAACTGCATGAGCTCAAGGAAACCCCTGTCACTGCTGGATCAAATTGCCATCATGAATTCCCTAACCCAATTTATTAGCCTACGGGAACCCATTGAATAGGTTAATAGTCCACCAAACTGAAGTGCTTAGGAAGGGAGCATTACAAATTGGGACCAAATTTGAACTCCCTTCCTAGATTATGAGAAGCCTATTTAAAGTGCTTGATGGTTGCCAAATAGAGCACAATTATTGACAATCTTCTACTAACCAACTCCCAACAAATACCCACAAACTATAAACTGATTAATACATAGCTGGCCACAAACATACTAATAAAACATGATAAGTTCATTTATACCAACTACAAAACAATCAAATCTGACTACTAGGAATAAACAATTGTCCAAAATGAAATAAAAGCAAATCAAATCTATCCCAGACTAAGCAAAGAAAAGCTTTCTCTTTGCTATCAAGATATCTCATAGTAACTCTACAAAGAATAAGTGCAACAAGCCCTACCTCAGTCCAAGCAAGTAGATCCCTAGTTGATAGGTAGAAGACAAGAAGGAATGCATGACTGAAAAGACCAGACAAACTAAAAACCACTCCACAAGTTAACAATGAAGCCCAGCTATAAAATTCCATTCAAAAGACAAGATTGAGCTGAAGAGGGAATGGAAGGCAAAAATGCAAGTGTTAGAGAATTTGGTTCTACTCGAAGAAAAAAACAAGTGGTATGGAATAAGGAGGGGTGTGGGTCAATACATAGAAGAGGAAGGAATGAACTAACTGTTTTGTCACTGTTTGAAGAGCTCAAAGGCTATCCAAATGGTCATTTTTGCAACAATGCACAATAATTCTAAAGACCAAGCCTTGTGCCTATGAATGGTCTGAAATCAGTGGAAAGAGGATCAAGCTTGTCTGAGGTACAACTGGATGTTGCACTTGCACTTCGTGGTTGATTTTGACCTACTAGGGTCAGAGACTAGTATTATAATCATTGGGAGGCTCTTTGGTATTGCATTAACTGCAAATTGTGTCATTTTCTTAAGAACTAAGGGGTTATATTGTATTTTTATTTGTTGTAATTAAGGTGACATTATTCAGATTGCTTATTGCATAGTAATATTCATGGCTTCGACAATTTACTCATAATCAGGTTATGGTGAGGATGATTGTTTTATCTTTTATTTAGTTAATGCATTTGAGCTGTAATTTCTCAGTGATGTTGCTACCAATGTCCTAGTTTTCAAAAACCTAATCACAAAATATCTCTATAATTAACAGGCAGATGTGCTATACTCACTGGTAGAAGCAGCAGCAAGTTTAAGAGGTGACAGCTCAGAAATAGTTCTGGATTTGTTTTGTGGAACTGGTACTATTGGTCTTACACTAGCCAAAAAGTACGATCTATGAACTATGAATTTTCTCGGTTCATATTAACAGTAGTTCATATTTTTGTGGTTTTTTTCCTTTCACTTTTCAGGCTTGTTATTGTTTATTCCTTAAGAAAACCTCGCTTGTGGTTTTCCTAGGGTTAAGTATGTCTATGGCTATGAGGTAGTCCCTGAAGCTGTAGCAGATGCTCGTCGAAATGCAGCAAGGAATGATATTCAAAATGCTAAGTTTATTCAAGGGGATCTAAACAAAGTAGGTGATGATTTTGGGAATGAATTTCCTCATCCAGATATTGTCATTACAGGTCTGATTTGCATTACACATTCTTTTGAGCATAAACAAATTTGCATGTATTTATCTGCAGACAAAACATTGGAATTGATTAATTTTATTGAGTTCCATAGATAGAGACAATACTATTATTTTTTTATAGATGGGTAGATGAATTATTACCTCTCCCTAATGCCTGGAAAGTATTATGAGCAATAATGTATATGCTTCAACATTTGCAAGCTCTTAGTGTGATGAAAGGATATATAAATGCAAAATTAACAATAGTATTTATATATTCCTTCAAAACTTTTTTATCATCAGATCCTAATCGACCAGGCATGCATACAAAGTTGATTCGCTTTCTTCTGAAACTACGGGCTCCACGCATCATATATGTGTCCTGCAACCCTGCTACCTGTGCACGAGATCTTGACTACCTCTGTCATGGTTTGGTAAGTACATGTTGAAATTTTGAACATATATATTCATGTGAATGATCAAATGTGATAATGTTTTACTTCCTGGATAAATGTTTGAAATATCATGAACATCTTTAATTGATCAACTTTTTGATGGTGGTTGTCAGCCGGAATCAAAAATTTTAGGAGCATATAGGCTAAAAAGTATACAACCAGTAGATATGTTCCCCCATACACCTCATATTGAATGTGTATGCCTGCTGGAACTTTCTTGATGGAGAAGGATATAAAATCCCATAAAAATTAAAAGCTGGTGCATGAAGTTAAGTTGCCCAGAATCAGAGAAAGGTATAGACATGAATCTCCTCAGATTGTTGGGATGCTTTTTATATCACCGTTTTTTAAGGTAAGGTGGATGTAAAACTCACAGTACTAATCTTTTTTTTTTTTGCAGCCAGTGATTTCATTATTAAAACAATGGCAAAAATATTTTGCTTATAAATACTTTCGATTCAGCTTATCTCCAACCATCACTTCATGTTGCATGCTGATACAATTTAAAACTAAATGTAACTCGTCTTACTCGGCTGCAATAGATACAACTAGTTACCTGATTTGAGCAAAATACAAGCTCTTGATGAGGTGGTACTTACAGAAAGAACATGTTCAGGTTTTCAATAAAAAGCAACCATAAACATGTGCATAGGATCAAGCAATTGGAGTATGAGATTGTGGAGTCATGCACAGTTCACCTTGAAGGTTCCAATTATTATGCTGAGTTGGGTGCACAAAAGGGAAATGATCTCAATACATTGGCATCATACACAGCAGAAACATATAATATGTATTATATAAATCCTTTAATTTTAGAAACAATTTGAAGTTACTGACCGGTATGCAATTATGAGAAAAAAGCAATTTTGTGTAAACCTATCATTTTTGCTGTAAATTGGGTTGGCATTGATCTCAAGTCCTTTGGTGCATCTTACGCCTCTATTATTGATTTTCACTTATCATTGAAGGAGAATAATATGAGCATGTTTATTGATGTTGCTATCAAATAAATGTTGCAGAATATATTGATTTGTATTTCTAGATAAAAGTGTCTCAAAAAGAATTTGTTGGCAGTGCAAACTTTGGTTGAGTAACATTTATACAACCAGTGCATTTTAAAGAGGACTTAGTATGAAGAGAGCTCATAGCTGTATGATTCATGTTGATTCTTTTGTGCAGGTTAGAGGTTCAGAATTTCTTTTGAATAAAGAAGTTCTCGATTTCCTCTTTCTTTGCCAATAGGCGTTGCAACCTTAACTCCTATATTGCCTTCAGTCCATCCTTTTATTTTCTTTCCTGGTTACTAACAGTTATAATGTGCAATTCACATCATAATGTGATTTTTATTTAGTTTTTGTAGTGTTACTCGTTTACTATTAATTGGTTACTCTATTGTCTTTTGGCTCTACCATTGTCCTTCAGGTGTACCTTTTGATTGCTGCAATTGTCCATTTGTCGACAATCTTCCAAATCACATCCTCCTCAAGTGTTTAATTTTCTCCCAGTTCCAAAGTGGTTTCTCAAAGAGTCCTTTGAATACTGCTATTGACATGTGTTTGGTGAAGCCCTTTCTTTTAGGATGATTGTTGAAGTTTATCATACTAGCATGCCAGCACATAATGCTTTGCCATGGTTTTAAGATCTGTTCTTTGCGATTTTACAAATGGTGTCACAGTGCAGGTTAGTACTCTACCGCTGCCTGCCTGGTCTCTACATAAACTATATTATTCGTCAGGATTGACCAGTCGTGGTGTTCAAATGGTCACCACAAACATATAAGTGTACTAAAAATCATTGTTCAGTCTGAAGATTAAAATATGCAACTGAGAAATTCAATACCAAAGGCGCATGTACAACGCAGTTGAAATAGCAGTCCATAAAAGACTTTTAAGATTGAATTCCAACCATTAGTTTCGAGTTGCAGTTAGTAAAGAAAGTTGACAAGTATATACCTTGCTCTGTTATAATACCATAAACTTGAATCAACATCGATGGTCAAGAGTTGCATTTACAAAATCACCTCGACAACAATATTCACAAGATGTGGTGATGGGCTAGTATCTTACTTGCCCTTAACAGTTTCACACATGAACTTGATGAAGTAAAAAATATTATGAGGTCAAACTGTAGAAGATAAAAATAGGCATTCACCTTAAGGGGCTCAAATACCAGGCAATGTAAGGTACAATTCGTTCCACAGTGCTTAAGTGCATTCACACTGCCCCATATACCAGTTAGTTAAGTCTTGTTAGAGAATTCTATTAGAATAAGAATATGAAGTAGTTGAAATGAAAGAAAATGCACTTGGAGCAATAGATGTGATGCTTGAAAATCCTAATCCATGTCAAGCGATCACTTTTTGTACAATTGAAGTTCGGATGAAACTTATGACGCCATGAATAATGGTGTTTGTGTAGTGTTGTTGAGATGGGCATGACACTCACTTTTTACATGTATTTTGTTTTGGCTTAAGTAACCCCTGTTCTAAAAAGTATGTGATATCTTCAACACTAGCAATATCAAATGATTCTAAGTAATGCTTTGTGTTGAATTTGAAATATCTCACTAGGGGAGAGGACCCAGTAGTTGAGCACCCTAATTTCATGCTTATCAAAATCCTACGTGGAAATTTCAAATCACTCCCAATTATTTACAGCAGCTTACTTGGCAAGTTCCCTACTTACAACTAAGGTTTCAAGGCCACATCATCAAATATGATGTCACATCAGCATGCTTTTTGCCAAGGTATCCAAAATAGCCCAAAAAAAAAGTAAGACCGATACTTGTGCACTAAGTCATGTTTTATTGGTGCGTTGATGTGGCATCGCATGATTCGTTGCTTTTTAGATCTAAGGGATACATTTCATTCAATTATGGGTAGTCATCATCAGCGATAACAACTTTAAAGCCACAACTAGTGGTGCAATATTGTCAAAAATATTGGGCATTAAATCAATGAGTGCTATAACAGCTATTCGAACATGCACAACTAAACTAAAGTGGTGGAATTGCTACATAATGGAAGAGTCTAATGTTGATCCAAACTGTTTTTTATTAATGAGCTTTGTTAATTTTGTTGAGAATATTCAAAAGTAATTTTATATTTTATGAGTTGGGGAGTATGATTTGAATTAAGTTGGTTATATATGAGATAGTATAATACCTGAGAAACTTAATGTATTATAAGAAGTAATTAAGTAAAATTCAAATAAAACAAGATTGTCAATTATCAAGTAGTTGAACAAAGTAGACTTTTATCAAATTGAAAGCCTATATATTATACATATTCTATAAAAGAGCTGCATTTTTTTTTTCTAATTAAGAGTCTCAAATTTGGGATACATTTAATTCAATCATGGGTAGTCATCATCAACAATAACAACTTTAAAGCCACAACTAGTGATGCAATATTGTCAAAAATATTGGGCATTAAATCAACAAGTGCTATAACAACTATTCAAACACGCTCAACTAAACTAAAATGGTGGAATTGCTACATGATGGAAGAGTCTAATGTTGATCTGAACTATTCTTTACTAATGAGCTTTGTTAATTTTGTTGAGAATATAAATTTAATTTTATATTTTGTGAGTTGGGGAGTATGATTTGAATTAAATTGGTTATAAATGAGATAGTATAATACCTGAAAAACTTAATGTATTATGAGAAGTAATTTAGTAAAATTCAAATAAAACAAGATTGTCTATTATCAAGTAGTTGAACAAAGTAGACTTTTATCAAATTGAAAGCCTATATATTATACATATTCTATAAAAGAGTTGCATTTTTTTTCTAATTACAAGTCTCAAATTAAGGATACATTTCATTCAATTGAGGATAGTCGTCATCAGCAATAACAACTTTAAAGGGACAACTAGTGGTGCAATATTGTCAAAAATATTGGGCATTAAATCGATAAGTGCTATAACAACTATTCGAACACGCTCAACTAAATTGAATTGGTGGAATTGCTACATAATGTAAGAGTCTAATGTTGATCCAAACTATTCTTTACTAATGAGCTTTGTTAATTTTGTTGAGAATATGAATAAAGTGATTTTATATTTTGTGAGTTGGGGAGTATGATTTGAATTAAGTTGATTATATATGAGATAGTATAATACCTTAAAAACTTAATGTATTATAAGAAGTAATTAAGTAAAATTCAAATAAAACAAGATTGACAATTATCAAGTAGTTGAACAAAGTAAACTTTTATCAAATTGAAAGCCTATATATTATACATATCCTGTAAAAGAGTAGTAATTTATTTATTTTCTAATTATGAGCCTCAAATTTGGGATACATTTCATTCAATTATGGGTAGTCATCATCAGCAATAACAACTTTAAAGCCACAACTAGTGGTGCAATATTGTAAAAAATATTGGGCATTTAATCAACAAGTGCTATAACAATTATTCGAACATGCTCAACTAAACTAAAGTGGTGGAATTGCTACATAATGGAAGTGTCTATATGTCTAATGTTGATCCAAACAATTCTTTACTAATGAGCTTTGTTAATTTTGTTGAGAATATTCAAAAGTAATTTTATATTTTGTGAGTTGGGGAGTATGATTTGAATTAAGTTGGTTATATATGAGATAATATAATACCTGAAAAACTTAATGTAATATAAGAAGTAATTAAGTAAAATTCAAATAAAACAAGATTGTCAATTATCAAGTAGTTGAACAAAGTAGACTTTTATCAAACTGAAAGTCTATATTATACATATTCTATAAAAGAGCTGATTTTGTTTTTCTAGTTACGAGTCTCAAATTCAATAATTTGTTCTTTTTGGTTGCTCATAGCATTGATCTTTTTCCTTGTGCTCAAGGCTTTTTCATTGCTTCTTTTTCTTTCTCTCAAGATTGTGACTTGGTGTTGGGCAAGTTGTGGGCTTGGGGAGTTCATTCTCTTTGTGGTAAGCCCTAGACAACTTCTTTTAAACCCTCTTACTAAACCACTTAATGTGCGTCTGCTATGGGTTCACCTTCCTAATCTACCCCTTCATTTTTGGGAGTATTCTTATTACGAGGCCATTGGCAACTCTATTGGCCGATTCTTAATGGTTGATGATGCCACATCTTCCATGGGTCATTCTACCTTTGCTCGCTTTTTAATCAATTTGGACATCTCTTCGCCTCTCCCTAGGGAAGTGGTTTTTATGGTTGGGGATAGGCCTTGGACTCAATCATTGGGTCATGAGGGCCTTCCCTTTCGTTGTCGAAGATGATTCTCTATGGGTCACTTAGTTTCAGATTGTACTCTCTCTCGTCATAGGGGTGTTGCTACTTGGTGGAAGGATGCTACCATTGATCACCCGACTGTCAATACTTCAGATTCTGATTCTGTTGACTCCTCTTAAGAGGATGATGTCTCCTCTTAGGATGAGGTTGTGCCTCTTACTATTGTCGAAGCTTCTGTCAACCCTCTCGTTACTACTGTTGTGGCCTCCTCCGTTCCTGAGGCTCCCACACCTGTTGCTCTTGCTCTATAGCTCCAATCTTCTCTTGGCATTTTTGCTCCTGATGCTATTCTACAACAATAGTCTGTTGTTATTCTTTAGCAACAGCCTATTGTTGTTGCATATGGAATCTCTATGGGGTCCTCCCTTGCTTGTTTCTTCTTTTGATTTTCCTAATGATAGTATTGCTTGGATTGTTGTTTGTCATAGGCGAAAGGGGAAATATTCCTCCCTCCCGGCGTGGTCAAGATTTGGGTATTTCTCCCCATTCTTGAGTTGGGTTTTGGGTTGTTGTAGGTTTGACAATTTTTTTGCAATGATGCCTTGTTGTCATTGGCATGTCTGACCTTGTTTTGTTTTGGGTTTACACCCCTGTTTTGTTGTCTCTCTTTTTTGCCACCTAAGGGCTGTTGCAGAATGGGCTTGCACCCTTGGGTTGTTGTATTAAGGGTCAACATCCTTGTTTTTTGCTACTTTCTTAATAAAAAATAATTATGTCATGCATTATAAGAAGTAATTAAGTAAAGTTCAAATTAAACAAGATTGTCAATTATCAAGTAGTTGAACAAAGTAGACTTTTATCAAATTGAAAGCCTATATATTATACATATTCTATAAAAGAGATGTATTTTTTTTTTCTTTCTAATTACGAGTCTCAAATTCAACACCCTTGTTTTGTTGCTTTCTTAATCAAAAACAAGTATTTCACGTCTCTTGTTCCCTAGGGTTGCCTAACATCCTTTTTGTAAAATTGTTTTTAAACATTATCTAGATATATAATAATTAATATTATTATAAAATAAATAAAATATAATTTCAAATCTAAAATTTTAAATTATGGGGTGTTTGAGTTTAAATTTCAATATTGGTGACAAACTTAAAATTTAAATTTTGGGCACCCGTCTAGACTAATCTCTATTTATTTGCCTTTGTAGGTCTATTAAGGTCATGATGAAGTTTGAAGGAAATTGCTTGAGATGTAGTGCCAATCAAGACAAAAGCCTTGGCTAGTGTGAAGAGGAGGTTGGGATGAAAACCCTAACTTGCCTTTAATCATTTCTCATATTGATATTTCTAGAAATTGATCCTTTCTAATTAGGGAGGTTAACAATGAGCAACAACATCAAGTCAAACGCTCATGCCTAAAACAATAGGTAGTAATACCAAGTCAAGTACTAAGATTTGAAGGTAGTTTTAGGCTTAGAATTATCAACATTTCCACAAGAAGTCTATTTGTTCTAGTTTGCAAGCATTCGACTATTCAAAAATATCAAGTAGTGCAAATGAAAACACTAGAAACCAATCCAATATAATTCAAACTAGCTAGCTACCAAGCAGCTTGAATCTAGTGCATCTAGTAGAAAACCTTCCTAGTATTGATTTGACTTATCATTCTAAGGTTAGTAAATCATTGGGTAACCAATTGCATTAGCAACTAACCTACCAAGATAGACCTAGGCATCACATTTCTTGATAGGCCTTCAACCTACCTAGAGCAATCTACATTAGCTAGGTAAGCCAAATTTGAGGGTTTCACACCTCAGATCCTCCTCTAGCCTTCAACAACTCTAGGAGCATATTGAATCCTAGATTTGACTTTCCACCATACCTTTGTACAATAATATCTAGTGGATCCAAAGAGTTGAATGCTACAATAGGACAACATTGGAAAAAGGAGTGAACCCTAACAACAATATTTGCAAGGTTTTATTAGTTGTGTACCTACCTAGTTTATGATTGGGAACAAGACTTAATGGAAATTTCTTTTTGAAATCACTCTTAAAATTTTTGGGTAATTTGAATGCATATTATTTGAGGGTTTTTTTTCGTTGTTACTAGTTAATTAGTTTGAAAATACCCTAGGCACATCTTAGTGGTATTATAGCCATTATTTTTTGTCTGAATGTGAGTGCATAATGCAGATTCATGAGCTTGAGTGACAAAGAAGTAAGGTTTCAATGAAGGGAGAAGAAGAAGAAAGAGGCAACCATGAGTGACAGAGATGAAGATAACTCCTAAGAATTTCTCAAGGAAAGCATAGAGTTTTAGACTACTATGAGAAATTTTATGGTTGAGATGGTTCAACTATTAAGAAGCTTAAATCAAAATGTGTTGATAGGTCTAATCACAATGGTACCAAAGGAAGTAATTTCAATAGTGATAGGGCTTCAGTTAATTCGAAGGTAAGGACAAGTCAATTTTTTTGAAAAGGAAGAGGTAGTACCCGTGGAAGAAGAGCAACCTACTCAAGGAGATGAAATGATAAGATATCATGGTGAATGTAATGTTCAAAGTGTTTCTATTCATTGCAACATGTATTTAGGATACTACTATGAGATAAATGAGTGGCATAAGAGGAGTATGCTCTGAAGGATATACAAAACTATCTAGGAAAGATTATAGTACCTATCTTTGATGGAGCGAGAATTTTCTCAATAAGAGCATGGCTGCTGAAATTGGACACATACTTCTCTTTGAATCCAATGTTTAGAAGATGCAATCAAGTTTTCCACCTTGCATCTAGAGGGAGTAGCCCATGAGCGGTGGTATCAAGGCATGGTGACTAAAGGGCATGATTCAATCACTACCTTAGAGGAGTTCAACAAAAGGTTAGTGGAAAGTTTTAACACAAAAGATACAAAATTTTAGTTTAGGGAGCCATCATAGTTGAGGCAAGGGGTAACAATAGAGCACTATGTGGCAACATTTTAGATGCTATCAGTGATGTTCCTAGAGGTGACATAGAAGAGGCTTATATTTCTTATTGTGGAGGGCCTATCTAAACCACTTAAGGGGTTGGTAAGGGAATTTGATTTGAATTCTTTGTAGGAAGCTATCAGGATAGCCCTAAACTTTGAGGATTCAATAAGAAGAGATAGATTATATTCCAAAAAGGCACCTTTGATTCAACATAATAAGTCTTCACATAAGAGTATTCATTCACCTAAAACATTACCTCCAAAGCCAAACCAAATTGGGGTATTCAAGAATGAACTTTGAAGGAAAAAAAATATGCTTCACATGTAAAGTCATGGCAGCCAAGTCACAAAGTGTTTGGGGAATGATCGAATTCATAAAATAGAAGTAGTTTCCAATGAGGATTCAGTGGTAGACGAGCTTGAGCCCCAAGGTCATGGTGGATAAGGTTAAGTAGGAAGACCAAGGAGGAGAGCATCTAGGGAAGGTTCTCGCAACATTATTAGGGGCATCTAGATATCATGCTTTCCATGTTGAAGGAGTTTTGTAGGTACAAAAGGTGACAATTTTGATTGATGGTGGGGCATCCTCAATTTTATTAACAAAGGGTTAGTGGCTACGATGGGTTGAGGATAGGAAACCTTGAAGGGCTTAATGTTACAATGGTAAATGGGTGTACTATTTCATGCAATCGAAGGATTCAACAATTGAACTTGACTAGAGGAGGAGACAATATGCGAGATGATTCCTATGTGATCAACATTGGCAAGATGGAGTTGGTGTTAGGAGTGCAATGGTTGTACTCACTTGGTGAAAATACATACAATTATTAAAGTATGAAGTTTAAGTTCAAATCTAATGGAAAGGAGGTATTTCTTTGTAGCCTTTCTAGTGGGGTTCCTATGGTGGTTTTAGCCAAAAGTATGGAAAGAGTTTTTCGGAGTGACTTGTGCAATGAAGTGTTTGATTATAAATACAGGTTGATCCAAGGATGAGAGGTATTGCCATGTTAATATTTAGTCCATCTTAGATGAACATGGCAAGGTATTCAACAAAATTCATCCTAGACTATCACCTAATAGGGGCTTTCAACATGTGATTGAGCTTGAGGAAGGAGAAAAACTCGTCGTAACTACTAATTATTGAAACCTTCAGAGATACAAGAGATTGAGAAGGCAATCAAGGATTTGTTGGATATGGGGTACATACGACCTAGTTCTAGCCCATTTGCTTCTACTGTAGTATTACTGAAGAAAAAAGTTGGGACTATGAGGATGTGCATCAACTATAAAGCCCTAAAAAAAAAGAATAAAAAATAGCTACTCCATACCCATGATCGATGAGTTTATAGATGATCTTCAATGTGTGGTGTACTTCTCCAATATTGACTTATGATTGAGGTATCATTAGATAAAGGTTTGACACGAGGATGTGCACAAGACAACATTCAAACATAATTGTGGGAACTATGAGTTCTTAGCCATGCCTTTTGGTTTGACCAATGCATCTACCACCTTTTAGGCATGTATGAATTAAGTATTTATTTTACAATGTAGGAAGCTTGTGTTGGTCTTCTTTGAGGACATATTGATTTTTAGTAAAAAACATGAGAGAATCATTTGAAGCACATAGATGAGGTACTTGACATAATTGAGTAGCATTCACCATGGGGGCTTCAGTTAGTGAGCCTGGGTTATAGCACGTGCATTCATGGAATACTAAAGAATTTGGTGACAAAAACTCTTTTTTGTCACCCCCTCCCAATACATAGCCTAAATTAAAATCCCCCCTATTTTCACCAAATTTTGTATTTTTCACTGTCGGAATTAAAAACCCCCTTATTTTCACCAATAGGCAATATATTGCACCCTCATTTTTGGGATATTAAACCCCCCAATATGAATGGGCATGATATAATATTGCCTATCCAGTGAAGTCCCCGTGAACATTCATTCTATGCCAAGGCATCCAAATGTGAGTTTGGGTTGAATGAAATATTATATTTTAGGCACAAGATTAGTGCCCAAGGGGTTGGCATGGATGAGAAGAAGATCAAAGCAATTCAGAATTGGCCTAGACCAAGGAATTTGTCACATTTGATAGGGTTTGTGGACCTTTGTAGATACTAAAGTAGGTTTGGGAAGGGGTTTTCATAGCTTGCATCTTGGTTGATAGATTTGACAAAAAAATGGGGCTTTCTCTTAGAGCGATGCAACATAATGAGCTTTTCACAAACTCAAGTAGGTAATGAGTTCATGTCTTGTTTTGGCTATTACTTATTTCTTATTCCTTTTCATCTAGAATGTGGCACTTTAGGAGAGGGGATTGGAGCATTTTTTTATGCAAAATAGGTAACCCATAGAATTTGAGAGTAGGAATCTTAAGGAGACATAGAAGATATTCTCTATTTATGATAAGGAGATGTTGGCCATCATGCATGTAGTAGCCAGATTCAAACAATACCTAGTTTGTGAGAATTTTGTGGTGAAAATAGATCATAACAAGTTGAAAGTCTTTCTAACTAGAAGGATTTGATTGATAGACAACAAAAATGTGTAAGAAAACTACAAGCATTGATTTTGACATTGAATTTATGTTAAAGGGAAGAATAATGTGGTGGTTGATGCACTCTCTATAAAACTTTTTATTAATCTATGACTAATATATCTCCTTATTGGAAGGCTTCCATAATAGTTGAATATGCTAAGAACACAGTTCCTATTGACATTTTTGGAGGTAAAGTTGCAAGATGACAAGTTCAAGGTGGGTTATGAGCTCATCCTCTACAAAGATTGGGTATATCTTATATCCGAATCTAAGGTGAATGAAAGAATTTTTCGGGCATATCATGCACACCACTTGCTGGTCAACCATGTTCCCACACGATATACAAGCAAGGTAACATTTATCATGAAAAGGTCTCAAGGATGATGTTGAAGCATGTTAGAGAGTGTTTGGTTCACCAACAAAACAAAATAGAGAATTCATTTTCAGTTGGTTTGTTACAACCCTACACATTCCAAATTAGAAATGGGAGAACATTTCCATGGATTTCATCACGGGGCTTCCAAATGCCCACAGTAAGGATTTCATCTATTTAGATATTGGTATGCTCACAAAATATGCTCATTTTCATGTCATAACTTTATAGTAAACAACTTCACAAGTTTTGATTTTTTCTTTAAAGAGTTTTTTAGACGTCATGAACTACCAAGGAACATTGTAAGTAACAAGGATAACAACTTTTTTTTGAAATGGATTCTCCCATTATGCTCCTGCATGTCTCCGATGATCGACTCTCCTCTGCTTCATGCAACTTGCCTTTTCTCTCGCTTGTGCCTCCTGCCTCGCTAGCAGATGTTGCATACCCTTATGTTGATTCTCCCACGACTCTAACGGCTCCTTCCCCTGCTCTTTTGGCCTTTGCACTTGGATGGTCTCTGCTAGGAGGGGCTCTGGTTGGGTCTTCGGACTTGTCGTGCCTTCCTCCTACCGATGCTTTCAACCTTCACAGTTCTATTCTCCCTCATCATGTACAACATTTGGTTGTTGGGGGATGTTGTTCCGTTCCGTCTTCACCCACGCCCTCTACGTTGGGTTTTCGTGTTGGGTCCCCCACGACTGGTGTCTTTGATCCAGATTTGGATGCCCTTGCTTTTGGTGGTGGTGATGCTCGGGGTGACGATGCTCTGCTTAGACCTGATAGGGAGATTGAGTGAGAAGTTGCTCAATAGGTCTAAATTGGTTTAATCTATCAAGTGGACCCAAAGGATATACTTTTCCTTTTGTTTTCAATTAGTGTTGGCAACAACAACCTTCAACACCCACACCTCTTCTCAAACAACCACCCCATTGTGTGTTATACTCCCTTGCTCAAGCTTGTATTCCTCAATGTTGCTCAAATCCTCCACCATAGGTCCACACCCCAAAATTATGTCTTAACTGTCAAAATTGATTGAAATAGGTCCATTGTGTGTCTTTCAACTATTTTTTACAAGTTCGGAAGGTTCATACACCCTTGGGGCAATCGGGTTCAACTTTTAGTGAAAACAAGGCTAAAAGGCTACTAGCCCATGGAGGCCTAATTGGGTGAATTTTGCTTGCATAGGGAAACGATGGCCAACACAACCTTGGAACCTGACTTGGGAGGTGTCAACAAGGTCTAAACTTAAGGATTTTTATGGTTTTGACTCCTAAGAAGATAATATAATGATTGTCCACATTTTTAGCCTAGAAAGTAGGGTTTTGAGAGGGTTTCACTCATGAAACAAAGGAAGTCTCTCTTACACCACATACCAAGCTTAAAAACTCTTCTATAACCTCTACCACATCATTTTGAACAATCCACCAACTCTGCCCTGCATGACATTACATCAAACACTTGCCATACAACAATAAAATGACTGTTAAATGCACACTCATTGTCAAATTCACTGTTTTTCTGCACTTTGAAGGTTAGAACTTCATGGAAGAATTCACCAAAACATGTAACAACCTCTAAGAAAATTGTTAGCACATGTTACAAGATTCCCAAGCATGGATATGTTCATCAATCAACCTTGGATTCAAAAAGACATTAAATTCCCCAAAACTGGGTACTTGCTGTCAGCCACAACTTAACACTTTTACAAGGTGAAATAAACACTGTTTGGAGCTCCAAATACATCTAAAACTCCAAGGATACTAGTGCAGGCCCCTGCCTTAGGTTTTCTTACTCAAATTGATCCTTGAGCACAAACAAGTTTGGTCTTTGTTCACAGTGCTAGCCAAATTCATCTCCAACTTGCCTAGCATATGCTCAAAAGCACTTCTTTTTCACAACCCTGGCCAAAATATGAAATATTTACATTGTACATGTGTAATAAAACTTGTCTAAGTCCATCCATGGGAGCCCAAACCTGGATTTAGACAAGTTGATGCATTTTGGAGACCAAAACCCTTGACAGGGCAGTCAAGGAGCAAAACTGAAACTATTTAGTACAACCAACTTCCAAATGCAAAACCAATGAAACTATTACATCAAATGGTTTAAATGTACATTGAAATAAATATCTAGCAAGTACAGTATGGAAGGAAACTATCCAGTACGGACTATCACAAGAAAATGAGTTCAACAACCATTAAAAGCCAAAAAATTTCATATTTCTAATTGAGGATCTCCTTCAAATACAATTGCCAACCCTATAAAAAGAAGAGGGAGGAATATTTATAGCATCATGATTTATTTATGAGGTCTTGTACAGACAACCAGCTGTAGGAGGTTTTCTTTTACAAACTTGTCTTAAAAATGACAACTTTTCCAAACAATGAAAACAACTTTTGTTGCTCCAAATGACATTTTTGAGCAACCTAACTTATTTATCCCTCCTAGACACTTAGGAATGTTTAAAAACACTCACAAAATATTTTTCAATGCTTTCTAAAGCATGGCTAAGCCTATAAGGCAATTTTCCACTTTTTAGCCCTTTTTGGCCTAGAAGCACAAAATTGACAATTCAAGCCCTAAGAAGCAAAAATTGATCTCTCAAGCACAAAATGAGATCAAACACTTATGAAATGACTAAAAAAAACCTATGACAACATTAAAAACCTATTACAAGACTTACAAGCACTTAAGCATGAAAATACTAAAAATGGAGAGTATAAGCAAAACTAGGTGCTCCTGCACCAAGACCCTTTGCTGGGAAGCGTAACTTTGCTCATGTGGCTAAATATTCTGCCCAACCTTCTAAGGGGGTTCGTCCTCTTCCTTGTGCCAAGACCTCTCATATTGTGGTCTGTGGCCGGGAAGTTGTGGAGAATGTTGATTTCTATCAACACAACGCTTTAGTCTACAGATTTGTTGGGTTTTGGCCTTCTCTTTTGAACCTTCATCGTTGGGTGAGTGATTCTTGGGAGCCTCTTGTTTCTTATGGCATTGAGATTTTCCCTTGCACTAAAGGCTTTTTTGTTGCTTCCTTTACCTCTACTCATGATCGTGATTTGATTTTGGGAAAGCTATGGACTTGGGAGGATTACTCTCTCTATATTAAGCCCCAAACTCCTTCCTTCAACCCCCTCATTGAATCTCTCTTTGTTCGTCTGGTTTGGGTCTGCCTCCCCAATCTCCCTCTCCATTTCTGGGACCCTTCTTGTTTTGAGGCCATTGGTAACTCCATTGGCAGCTTCTTGAAGGTTGATGATTCCACATTCTCCATGGGTCATTCTACCTTTTCTCGCCTATTAATTGATGTTGACATATCTCTAGCCCTCCCCAGGGATGTGGTTCTTATAGTTGGGGATAGGTCATGGATTCAACCGTTGGATTATGAGGGCCTTCGCTTTTGTTGTCGAAAGTGTTTCTCAATGGGTCACCTTGCTTCAGAGTGTTCTCTCTCTCATTGTAGAGGTGTTGCTACTTGGTGGAAGGATGCTATGAAATACAACTTGACAATTAATGCTTCAGACTTTGTTTTGGTTGAATCCTCTTAAGATTAGGTGTCCCTTACTACTGATGAATCCTTTGTTGATGTTACTACGGCCGTGGAATCTTCCACCCCCTTGGTTCCTACATTTGTTGCTCTTGCTCCGCACCTTCACTCTTCTCTTGGCGATTCTGCTCTTGTTGTTGTTCTAATGCAACAGCCTATTGTTGCTCTGTTGCAGTAGTCTGGCAGTGACTCTGTGGGGTCTTCCCCACCTGTTTCTTCTTTGAAAGTTCCTAATGATAGTGTTGCCTAGACGATTGTTTATCGTAGGCGGAAGGGAAAATCTACCCCCCTTTCCCAACCCCCCCATTGTCAAGTTTTGGGGTTTTCTCCCCTCTTGAGTTGGGTTGGGTTGTTGATGGTTTGATAGGTTGGTTTGGCCTGTTCGACTTTGCTCTTTTGGGGTTTGCACCCCTGCTTGGTCTGTTTAAATTTGATAGCCTTTGACTATGTAAAGGGTCAACGCCCTAGTTAACGCTTCTTTTTTAATAAAAAACAAAGATAACAAATTTATGTAAATTTGTCAATGATGCCAGATAATGTTTTCAAGATTGCCATTAAACCTATTATATCTTAAGAACAATGCTAGATGAATACCCAGTATGATCAAGTATGTTTTTTTATAGCAACTTCATCATTATAGTATGTAGTGATATGCATATTAGTCAGTAATATACAACAAGTGCCAAAGGTGATTCATATGTCTTGATATATCGAAGTGGAATTCATCACTATGTTGGTCGACTCCTTAATAGAAAGATTAATGATGTGAAATACAGATAGTGTTATGTCTATTGGAGACAATGCAAATCGATTTCATCAGAAATAATAATTATTAAACAAGTTTTTATGACTGTGATAAAGAAAAGAAGAATGCAACGATCCATGCTTATATTAAATAGCAAACAGATCGTAATCAGGAAGTCTTAATCAATAACTCGTTTAAAATAATGTTTAAGGCAATGAGAAATTAAAGACAACAAAGATTAAGGAAAAAGTGCAAGACTAAAGAATAATCAGCGATTAGAGAAGAATTATCAGATTCCTCAAAAGTTGGCAACTTAAACAATAGACAGAAATTATCATGGTTAAGATAGAAAACAAAATAATAGTTTTTTTGAGGAAACGATTATCTAGTCTTTAGGTTAATACTGAGAGGGGGGGTGAATCAGTATTAACAAAAACTGAAACTTTCAACACCAAAACAGACTTATCTTAGATCTGAAAACATTCAACACTTAAACCAATTCTTCATAACAAATTTCCTTGTCATATCTAGATAATCAATTCCACTTATGCAAAATTATTAATCAGATTACGCATCAACTCAATATCACAATAACAAACACTATTATCAACTTATTAATCAATCATAATGCTTCATCAAACATTTAACCATCAATACCGATAACCACTTTAAGATCTTTGATAAAAAAACATAAACTATCTTAATCGGTAATCAGAAATAAAACATGAACATCACAAGAAAAGAATTCCACACATGAACACCACTATTTTCATGTGGAAACCCAAATAGGGAAAAACCACGATGGGAATTGGTACCCACAAATATTTTGCACTCTTTCGGAATGCACCCTGTTAGGAGCCAAGCCCAGTTAGAAGCTTACAATGATGCCCTGTTAGGAGCAGACCTTGTTAGGAGTCACCCGGTTAAGGGATTTACCTCAGCCTTGTTAGGAGCTTTGATTTGTTAGGATCAACCTCGCAAGAGGATTTAGATCTCAGATATTGAGTCACCCTGTTAGGGGATTTTACAATGTGAGGCATGTTAGGACCTACCCAATTAAGGGATTTTAGCTGTTGTAATTGTTAGAGAACAACAGTGAATGATCTGTGTATAGCACTCAACTGCTTGCTTGATCAAATCCAATTAAGTTATAAGTCTGCATCACTCTGGAAGATCTTCTCACACACCCTGGTTCGGCTTCACACACTTCTCAAAATCACCGACACTTCAAAACATCAACCTTATCGACATAAATAACCTTTACAACTAGGTCGACATCAAAACCCTAAGACTTACTACATAGATCATCACAGATCTTTACAAATCATTATAGATCATCATATGGACCATTACAATCAATTACAAATCAATATCAGATGTTGAATGATCATAAATCGTCACAGCAAGTCGATCTGGTACAAAGTCAAACTCTTAGCTCATTCTGCTAAGTACTTTGCACATTCCCAAGAAATTCGCTCTCCAAACGTGCCAAAACATCTTTCAAACACATCACGCGGTTTGTGTTGCATTATCATCAACATGTGAACTTGATGTAGATCACCACCAAACCAAAAATCATTACCGGTCAAGAGAATTCTTTACCGGTCCTTAAACCTTGGCAAAAACTCAACAAAAATTATAAACATAACTTCCGATTGTCACAACATGATGCGGTTCCGGTCAGACACATGTTACAATGATAGAAAATTACATTCAAAACCACAAAGCCTCAATCATCACCAATCGCCATATATAATTATAATATTTCCTTGTTTACCGGTTAAGGTCCTAATTCTCAGTTTCTTGATTCTTTACCGATAAGCCTTCTCCGGTAGACCAAAAGATTTAGATGAGAAAATACAACATAAGTAAACATCAATAGACATGAATAAACATCAGTTGCCATCAATGAAAACATAAATAACTGATCAATGGCATCCATCATGCAATCTCAATCTCTTTATCACAATGTCATCTCAAATAGTCTTGTACTGGTTGAGTCATCATTCTCCATCTGTATCAGTTATGCCAAACATGCCAACAAAGATATCAATATTTTTTGTATATTGTAAATTCATTGTAATGGATGTTTGATGCATTAAAGGCATATATGATGTTGAGGATTATTGTTAATTAAGAAGTAAGTCTTATGAAAGGAAAGAATGCGATTTTCAAAACTTTAATAATTCTAAGTTGTGAGATTTATAAGCCTTGACTAAAATTTATCAAAATCTATTATTTAGTATTTCTTAGTAAGGTGTGGTTTAAGAAAAAAAAAAATATAAGTTGAGTAAAGGGGTGTAATAAGAAGTGATGTCTTCTCCATGAAACATCTATTCAAAGGGTACGACTCTTTGATATAAAAGTATATATATGGAGATTGCAAATGTAGGTTGAAGTGTGTGTAGTGTGTTGTGTTGAGTGTGGTGTATGTGCTTTGAAGTTAATCAAATATATATACACTTGATTTGAGAGGGTAGTCAATGAGAAGATCATATTAAATTTGGGGAGGACTATATATGAAAATTATTTCAGAAATGATGAGAAGATTATGAGGAGTTTGTAGTAGAATTTAAAGAGGAGATTGTGGATATATTGTGGTAGACTTATAATCAACATTATAATAGATTGGAAAAGAGAATTATATTAGAATTTAAAGGTATTGAGGTTGGTCCTTTATTTTGGTGAAGTTGGTGCCTCATCTTTGGGACTTGGTGCCTCTAGTAGGTTGGTGCCTACAAACATACATATATAAACATTTATTTTTGTGGTTTTTTGATTAGGGTTTCCATGTAAACTTTATGTTTTTTGTGTTCTCATTAGTTAAATCTTGCATGTGTTGAATAAAATTTATAAAGTATTGCTAATATATTCAATTAGGTTTTAAGGAGAAAAAACTCAATAATATATTGATTCACCCCCCCTCCCAATATATGTGTGTGCTCTTCATTTTATCATCTTGTTTTGGAAATAACTATTTTGTTTGAGTAGCACATATATGACTCCAAGAACTAGCTATCATCCTCATATCAATGGGATTTTTTTTTTGTAAACAAATGGATAGAGGGTTACTTGAGAAATATGTTACATGGCAACAAATAACATGATTAAATTGGTTGCACCTTGTAGAATAATGCTACAATTCTACACACCACTATTCTATAGGTACGACCCATTTTAAGGCATTTTATGGTTATGATGGTATTTCATTTATGGATTTAATTCTTTCAGATAGTATAGTATTGAGGGCTAGAGATTTGCTTCGACAAAGTTTAGATGTTGTGAAAGCACTCAAGAAAACCTACGACTATCCCAAAATAAACAAATGTTTTATGCTAATAGACACTGAATTGAATTTTTTTTTGAGGTAGGAGTGGTATATCTAATATTTCAATCCTATAGAAAATGGAGCTAAAAAGATGATTTATGAACTTTACAAGGCCATGCAAAGGGTTGATGAGGTTGCATGTGAGTTGGAACTCCTTGATAACAAAAAAATCATAATATCTTTCATGTATCATATTTGAAGAAGGCCCTTGGACATCAAGTCATTCCTTCATTAAAATTGCCAACTCTTGATAATGGAGCGAATTTGATTTTGGAGCCATCATTGATATGAGGAGGAAAAGATTGAGGAACAAGGTTATTCTTGAATATTTTATGAAATGGAAGAATCTTCTACTTGAGGATGTCACATGGGAAGGAGTGGATATATTTGAACATCATAGCTTGAAATTGCTTTAAGGAAAGAAATCTTAGGGAAGGAGGATTTGCATGCCCCTTGTTTTGTAGGGTTGACCAACATCCTTTTGGTAAAAGTGTTTTTAAACACTGCCAAATATATAATAAAAAATATTTATAAAATAAATATATTAAAATTTTAAATTTTAAATTATGGAGCATTGTAGTTTAAATTTCAATCTAGGTGCCAAATGTAAACATTAATTTATAGCTGCCCATTTAGATAAGTCCATATTTTTTTTCCTTTATAGGACTATTGAGTTCATGATGAAGTTTGAAGGAAATTTCCTGAGTTGCAACACTAATCAGAATGAAAACCATGGCTAGTGTGAAGAGGAAGTTGGGATGAGAACCCTAAAATGATTTCAATTATTTCTCATATTGTTATTTTCAAAAAAGTATCCTTTCAAACTGCATAGGTTTAACAATGAGCAACAACATCAAGTTAAACAACTGGGCCTAAAACAATAGGTAGCAATACCAAGTCAACTGCTTAGCTCTAAAGGTAATTTTACACTCATAATTATTAACATTTCGATTAGGATGTCCTCTTGTTATAATGTGTATGCACTCATTAGTTCAAGGGACATGAGACAATGCAAACCCAGACACTAGTAATCAATCCAACATAATTCAAAGAACTAATTAACTACCACTAAATCCAATGCATCTAGTAGTAGACCCTCCCAATATTGATTTATCTCATCATTCCAAGAACCAATTGAAGCAACAAATAACCTACCAAGATAGATCCAAACATCACATTTATTGATACACTTGCAACCTACCTAAATCAATCTACATTAGCTGGGTAACATGAATCTAAGGGTTTTACGCCTTAGATCATCCTTTAGTCTTCAACAAATCTAAGAGCATATTGAATCCCAAATCTGAGTCTCTACCATACCTTTGCAAAGGAATATCTAGTAGATCCAAGGGGTTGAACAATACTATAGGATGACACTGGAAAAAAGGAGTGAAGAAAACCCTTACACCAATATTTGTAAGGTTTTATCCACTATGTATCTACCTAATTTGTGATTGTGAACTTGAGACTATAATAAAAATTTCTTTTTGAAATCATATTCATCCTACTGTTTTTTATATTTAAAGCAACATAACAAGGGTGATGAGCCTATATCAAAATAGTTTGGAGGCTATTAACTAGTTCAACATGCCATTAACAATACATTATGTTGGAATTGATGAACACTAAGAGGGGAGGAGGGAGGGGGTGAATCAGTGTTTTGTAATTTGCAAACTTATTAAGTTGATCCTTAAACCACTGGATGCATAAGTATGAAAGTAAAATTTAGAAACATAAAGCAATCAACCACACAACCATAACACCAATATTTTTACGTGGAAACCTGGAAAGGGAAAAACCATGTTGGGATTTTAACCCACAATATTATTATACTATGGCCATAAGTACATAAGTATGATAGTATTACATAAGGGGAATGCACTTGCATTCAGGCACACTGCCTAGGGCTCACTGCTCAAATACAAAAGGGGATACAACCCAAAGGAAGGCTCACTGCCTTACAAGTGATTACAATTGATTACAATAATGAATTAACTGAATTATGACATCTACATATGCCAAAAAGCAGTTTCGGTTAGGCTCAGATTATCTTTTGCAACTAATTTGTCTCTCTACTCTGTTTTCCTGCACTGCCATACACCAGACCACCAAAACCTTCAATCACATTCACCAAACTTCGCACATTCGCTGTTACAGACTTCTTTCACTCATCACATATACCAAAATATTCAACCAAATCGATTTTATATATCCACACCAACAAAATGAATCATTTACCATGTCGACTTCCAAAAACCGCATAACACGCAACATGAAACGTGTCACCTTAAGTCGGCTCAATCTATCCACAAATCTATATGTAGACCCAAATAGAATGATAACGAGCTTCATACAAGTCAACCCAATCACCTCGAACACGAAACCAATCACCGAAATCAACCCAACAATTCTGCATCACATGTTACACCAAAATAGCTTTGCTCTAACTGAATTATCGAATACCGAACCTTTAATCTTCCTCATGAATCAACACCGGATATCGGGATTACGGAATAATCTGCCTCAAACCTTGAATCATCTACCTTTATCACTGCAACCAAAATTACACAATCAAAATCAAGATATACACACTGCACTCATATTCCATTGGTTACAGTGTTCCACCTTCCAGACTTATGCCTTATGAACAATATAACTTCCAGTAAACCAAATCTATGTACATCAGATGTAATTTCAGGACTGAGTTGCCATCAATGACAACTCCTAATCATCTCTCATGCATCAATCTTCACCGGAACAATGTCACTTGCCAATACATTAATAGTGCAAAAGTGTCTTAAAATAGTCTTCAAATACAACCTTAAGAGTATATAACCAATAGAATAACATAGACCTTAAACGAGCATATCAAAAAACACCAAAAAACATACAACAAGAAGTTAGCCAAAGAGTTGGCCCTAGTCTTCACTTAGGAACTTGAATAGTTCCTTATGCTTCTCTACCTTGTCACCATCTTTTCCAAGATCCATATTCTTTCTTTTATTTTGGGGTAATTTGAATGCATATTATTTATGAAGTTTTTTGGTGTTATTGGTTAATCAGTTTGACAAACCCTAGACACATCTCACATTATGTAACTTTTCCATATAAGAAACTTGAAGCTTCAAGTTTATTGGCAAGAAGCATTCAGAGTCACTATACTTGGTAGCAACTTATAAAATCTTTAGAAGTTAAAATGAAAAGTCAAATATGAACAAATTTGTTAGAAAATTGAAAAAAAATGTTCGAAATTATTTAATTTTGACACCAATACTTGTCAAGGTCATGACTCATAACTCATTATTTGAAAACTAAAATTTGCTTGTGTTGGAATCTAAAGTCACGAGCCAATCAATCTAATATTGAACCAAAATGTAAGGACTAATTGATATATTAACAAATTCCATTATGAAGCCCTTAAAAAGTATAAAATACAAATGCGACATGTGTAAATAATAATTCCATTAGAAAAACATAAATTTAATAACATTAAAATTTAAACACATGATTAAATCATATGACACTGATGTTTGAAAAAAATACAATAAAACATGGCAAGAGCCCAAAAAAATAGTCTTCTTCATTATCAATTTCAAAAGAAAAAGTGACTAATTAAATATAAAGATGATGGGTGTGGATGACTCACTCCATATCTAATATAATATAATATATAGATGATGATGTGCTGAAATTTATCATCAAAATTCAATGCTTATAATTATTGTGGGTAATAATGAAAAATGGTACAAAGCTATGCTATGGATTGTTCTTCTTACATAATTATGGGGACTAAAGTCATTCCCTCATTTTTATCATTAATAATAATTCATAGGAGAACAAGTACGGAAGAGTTCAAGTTTGACTTGGGAACTTTTAATGGTGGTAGTTGAAGAACACTCATTTTGTTGAATAGGGGAGAAAACATAATCCTTACATTTTCAATATATATGTCACGCCTAAGATTATATGAAAAAGAAACTTATCAACAATATAAGTTTCAAATTAAATGTTAATGTGTATTGCTATTGAGGATGAAATTTGTTCTACTTTTATTTATAATACTTTTTTTTTTCTAATTTTAATTTTAGATGATTTATGAATTCTTATTTATTGTGTAGAGATTCTTATGATTCTTTTAAATCATGATAGGCGAAGAGCACTAGTTACTGCTCATGTTTTAATAACTGTACGCTCCTTGTGCACTTAGCCTTCTAATTACTAACTATAAAGCAATAAAAAAAAATGATAATTAAAATTCTATTAATAAATTTCAAATATACTAATAGCCGTTCACTTTTTAGCTTGTTTACTCCATAATTGACCCATTTGTGCATGATTACTGGGACATTTGTGCACAACTACTAGATCATTTGTGCATAAGTGGTGGCAATTTAAGTGCACGGTTTGAAATGTGTATTTTTTGACCTTTGTGTGCCTAACAGAACCTACAACGTGCATCATTACTACCCATAAGCCAAAACAATAGCTATAAGTAGTTAAATCACATGCAAAAATGTGCTTAATGAAATATTCATTATGAAGTTGTCAAGTGGTGGTTCATTATTTCATTAAGATATTCAATCCGACTTTTGGGATTTAGTTTTAATATAATCCAGATTAAAGTTTTTTTGTGTAGTTATTAACAAAAAATTATCTCTTATAAGTATGAACGGTTCACTTGACCTCTCGAGAAGTTTTCCTACTTCAACCTTGTGCGCCATCTACATAGAAAGAATTTCAAACAGTCGATTATACATGGGTCAATGTAGATTGACTTTAAACTATATAAATGAATTTCAAAAATTATGTCACATAAATTGACACATTGAAAAAAAACTAAATATATAGAACACCAAGATTAACTCGCTCTAATAGATGATTCATCTGATACAATACCAATTGAAAATTTCTATTTAAAATAGCAAACTCTAACAAGATTTATTGTAAAAAAACTTCTAGAATAAAAAATACTTGAATTAAAATAATGCACTCATAAATAATCTTGTAAAAAGTCGAAATTCTTCATCTTTTTAAACATCATCTAAAACACATAATGAAATAAATAATTCATAATCATGAAAATAAGCATTTCTCATGAAATTGAATTAATCATGACATCAAGTAAATCATATATTCGTTATGATGTGAGAAAAACAATAAGTGAGGTAATGATGGTAAATGGCTTGCAGTAGAAGAAAAGAAGAGTGGATAATTATTACAAGAAAAAGAAAAAGGAGTGTGTGTGTATGGTAATAATAATGATGGAACAACACAAAAAGGAGAGAAAAGCTTTTCAGTACCAAGTATTAATATAGAAAAGGTAAAGAAGTTGCAGGGGACAATATTATAACTAATAATAATAGTTCAAAATCATGTGTAAGTAGGAGAAATGAAATGAAATATTTATATTTTTAAAAGTTCAGTGAGATGGGACTTCATTTTTTACTACAAAAATGGAGCTCTAATAAATCTCCTCCCATAAAATGATTTTATTGATGGTAAGGAAACTTAATGAGTTATTGGGCATGTGTTTTAATCATTTCTATAAATATTTTTAAAATATATTTGTTGGGTTAAAATAATTTTAGATTAATCAATTAATTATGGAATTAAAGTTTTAATTAAGTAGATAAGTATATTGAGTATAGATAGATTATTGAAATAAGTGAAGAGGGAAAGTTGTTTCTTAATTTGTATGTTATAATATGTATTTTATTATAACATATGTATTATGATTTATCTAAAGAATTTAGTATTAGATATATATTAGTCAAGTTTTGTTATAGTTTATGCAGACGTAATACATCTAGGAGTTTGATTAATGACAACATGACCTTCATAATTCAATATATTCTTCCAAAAGTGTTTCTAAATACCACCTATTTCTTACCAAATTTATAGCATATATAGAAATAATAAAATAAAATCTAAGGTTTTTAATGTCCATGAGGTCTTAGAGATAGCCTATGGGTTAGTAAACCCTACTATTTTTGCTTTGTGAAGTGTTGATCTTGTGCTATTTGATTTGATAGTGAGGTCTCCATTTCTCTCAATATTCTCCTTGCTAATTAAATTTTTAAAATAATTTGCTACTAAATTACTTTTGTACTTGACCCATAAATATCTAGTAGTAGAGTTCTTTCAATTTAGACCAACAAATTGTAAGTTTGATTCCATGCATAATTTTAGATCCAAACTCGTGAATATTATTTTTACACTTACAAAAATGAACTAAAAGGATGTGTAATCAAATCTTTAAATTAATTACAATTCTTTCACAAATATGTAAACGCTAACATCACAATTAACAAACAAATATCTTCAATATATCAAGGGGAAGAGCACTAGTAGCCGTTATAGTTGCAATAACCAAACACTCTTTGCGTGCCCAACCCCCCAATTACTAACTTCAAAGAAACAAAAATAAATAAATAAATCCATTAATAATTTTCACATGTACCCTACCCATTTTTTTTAGCATTTTGGACCATAATTGGCACATTTGTTCATCTTTATTGGTACACATGGTGTATGACTATTAGACCATTTGTGCATAACTATTGGCAATTTTTAGTGCACGGTTATCACCTTTAAGCAAGGATTAGGTGACACTTTGCAATGTGTACTTTTTGACCCTTGCATACATAACGGATCCCACAACGTGCTTTGTACTACCCATAAGCCAAAACAATAGCTATAAGCAGTAAAGTCACATACAAGGACAACCAAAAAAATTGTCAAAATTCGATGTACTATCTAGAATGTATGAATACATGAAAATAACTTTTCCCTAAAACAAAATATATTCAAATTTAACTTATTCATTTTTCATTTTAATGACATCATTACTTTTGTTATTTTAAACCAAGCTTAATCATATATCCTAAACTTCCATTTACTATTCAGGTAACTATATATGTAGTTTCCAATCCAATCTTACATATAATTAATGATTAGTAATCTAAAAAAATAGCATCATTCCAAATTAGAAAAAATAGATAAGGACAGGCGGTTGAATAGAGAAAAGGGGCACGGGGGGGATTCTAAAGTCCAAGAGACAATAATGAGAGCGACAATAGATATGATAATATATTATATAGGAGTTAGAGCCTAAGGAAGGGAAAAAGTAAGGGTATTTAAAGTCAAACAATGCTCTTGTCCCCTCCCCACTTATGAATACGATGATAACACTAACTATTACAAGGTGGGGCCCTTTCCCTTTCACAGTTTGGCATTGATTGAGGTTGTAATGTCAGATCAGGTAATGATGAACATACTCTCACACACATGATTACCTACATACACTCCAATTTGAATATTCCTTTGACTACATTCTCTTGTCTCTTCTCCCCCCTCCCCAAAACACAACTGCCTAAGTAAATACCCCACTATAACTAAAACATCCTCTTGCTTTACATCTTACTTGGAAATTGGTCTAACTACGGTCTTGGGATTTGATGTAATAGAGATTTTAAATAACTTAATAAGTTGATTGGAACACTTTTTTAAGTAGAAATTTGTTTTGGGTGTTTGTTTTTGTTTTAATTTTCAATTAAATAGGGGAAGAGCATCAGTTAGTTATCGTTCATATTTTGGTCATCGTCAATGTTCTAATAATTGTTCACTCTTTGCACACCCAGTCTCTCAATTACTAATTTTAAAGAAATAAAAACAAGTAAATTAAAAGTTCATTTATAAATTTCACATGTACTAATTGTCGTCCATTTTTTAGCATTTTTTGGATCACAATTGGCACATTCGTACGCCATTATTGGTATCCGTAGTGCACGACTACTAGGGCATTTGTGCATAAGTATTGACAATTTTAAGTGCATGGTTATTGAGGCATCTTTAAGTAGGTGTCGGGTGACACTTTAAAATGTGTACTTTTTAATCCTTGTGCGCATAATGGATCCCACGGTCTGCATCATTACTACCCAAAAGCCAAAACAATAGCTATAAGTAGTTAAGTCGCATGCGGAGATAACAAAATTTTTTTTGTCAAAATCTGATGTATTATTTAGAATTTGTGGACATAAGAAGTTAGCTATAGCAACTACTAGTATGCTTCCCCTAAGTCGTTTGTAACTTTGTTAGTAAAATTAATTGTGTTATAATAAATCTATTTGAGATTAGATTTATGGAACATACTATAAGAAACGCAATATATACTATACATTTAGTAAAAAATGAAATAAATTAAATATTTGTGTCTGGTGTTTATAGATTGCTAAAAACTTGTTGCAAGGAAGATATATAAACCAGAGAATGATATATGAAGTGATATACCAAAATCACACATCCTAAGTAAATCAAAACAATCAAAGATAATTATGTAGGGTTAAAAAAATGACAATTAAAATTTATAAGCTAATCAAATTTGAAATGAAAATGAACAATAAAAAATACTAAATATAAAAATCCTAATAAAGAAGGATCAAGTCCAAAGACAAACTTTAAGAAGTTTAAGATAAGTCTAATTCACCAATTCAATTAATAAAAAATAAGTGATTTTTATATAAATTATCTTAAATAAATTAATAATAATAAACAACCAGTCTAGATTTATAAGTTGAGATAGATTATATTACATAAAAATGTTTATAAATTTAATTAAAAATTAATAAAATAAAATAAATTTATTTAACTCTAGGTTTAATGTCAAATATGATGTGACAAATATCCATTTGCTATTTGTCTTTTTTGTGTGTGTGTTTTTGAAAATTTGTTATATGATGAACTCTTTATTAATAAATTAATTGTATCATTCAAGATGAATTGGCTCAAGAACACACATATTCTCCCATATATTATGGAATCAACTTAGTTGTATCTAAAGGCTTTACACATGTGCTTTTGACATGAATGAAAGGCAATATGAAGAAAAATAAGAAATGCATTTTATAATGTGACAGATTTTTTTTTTTTTTTCTACACTAATAAGTGCTACTTAGAGTATGTTTAATTATTGTTTTTAATTAAGGACAAATGACATCTAATTCAATTTATCTAAAATCACTATAAGATAAGATTTTAAAAAATAAACTAGATCAATTAAAAGAAATGATTATTAAAGAAATAAAAGAGGAAGAAGAAGTGTCACTGTTTATAATAGTTGATTGTTCAAATGTCAAACCATAGTCATATAGTCAAGAACTACAAAAAATAGTTCCTACAAATGTGTTGGATACCATCTAATTGTGATTATTAACAATGATCATAGAGACTTGAATTTTTTTGACATTGAAATTTAGTAAACTATAGATGTTGATAATGAAGGTAGGAACCATAAAACATGCCTTGACACATAAAAAAATAGATTTGAGCTTATATTTGGGTGTGATTTGTGTGAAGAAAAATGTTTGTGATTATAACCTAAAAAGTATTTATGTGTTCTTATCTTAAGATGCTCTATGCTACAAAGGTAGAAACTAAAAATTGTAAGAAATACCGAAGGAAACTAAAAAGTCTCTATTTGTGAATGGTGTTCTATGTAGGAAAGGGGAATATGAGAAATTAGAGTATTAAGTTGCTAAAAAATAAAGAGGATAATAGTAAATTCTGATTAAATATTTAAAAGAGGAGTTAAGATGAAGTTATTTGAAAGTTACTTGAAGTGAAATGGAAAAGAAACTTACAAAAGAAAATAATCTTTCAAGAATAAATATTTAAGTAACATATACGAAGTTTATGCCTTTAATATAAGCAAATGAAATATATAATTATTAAAAATAAAGGAAAATTAAAGAAGATTATTAGAAACGCATGAAAGCTAATTGTTGATTTCCTTGCATCAATAAATTCCTAATTATTATCGAAATCAAGGAACTCCTAAGTGATTGTCCTTATTATTACCTTGGTCCCATGCTTTGTCAATCATTAATATTTGATCAAAATAATCATTCAGTAGGTCCTTTGGTGTATTTGTGTGTGGTGTCATGCTTTTCTTCCCCTCATATCTTTGTCATGTGCTCAAAATATAATAGCTTTAATTGTTAAGAGGGTATTTAAATCAATTTCTAGGCTTGGGTAAGCTTTCTAGAAAATTTCTTACCTCGACACCTTTTTCATTGATTCCTTGATTTACATTTCCCATTATCTAAATATTATGGGATTTCCTTTTTCTCAATGATTTTCTATTTATTTTCCCAACCCATCAAATCCTCAATTTTGAGCCATTGATATTTTTTCTCTCTACTATCTCTTTTCCTTTGTTACCTCAACTCCTCAATCCCATACATTTTGGGCCTTCAAAATTCCACTTGCTAGCATAACTTTTCTTCAATTCCCACTCCATTTATATAGTTCTCATGTTTCCTAGGCTTTCATATTTCTCCTTTCTTTGTTGCTTTCTAATAAAGGACTTGAATCCTTTGAGTTCTAAACTCCTTTATATGGTAACTGCGCAAACATTTCCTATTGTCATGCCTTAAGGAAAGTGGCATCATGGATCCATAAGCCTTCCTAAGATCTCAAGTTTTCCTCTCCCTCAACATTGTGGTAGAGTGTTAGTGTAGATTTTTATTTCTTGGTATATTTTTTTCTAAACCTTTTTTAATATTGTTTAGGTTAATCAAGTGAATATTGAAATAAAGAAAAAAGTGATTGATTTGATGTTGCTAATGGTGAACATAGAGAAGAAAACAACTATTGTACAAATGTAGATCATGCGAAAAAAATGACAAATACAATTATTGATGGGGGATGAAAAGTAAATGTACTACTAGAGGATGCATATAAATATCTTAGGAATCCAATCCTCTGGTCATCAACCTTTGAATTGGTAGGTACAAATTAGTATGAAATCAAACCATTAGGGAAACTAATGGGATATAAGGTAACAATTGAAACCTAACAATATTTGTTGAACTTTGTTTTTGGTTATTTTGTTACAAAAGAAAACACATAATGCATAGATAGGGAGAGGATGACTAATTTGACTATGTATCCCTAGAATAGGCACTGATCAATTACTATTCTTGGTCCAAAACCTAGATTCGAAGTCCTAAAGTATAAAACCATTTCAATACCTTTTAGTTGTTTAAAGTTTATTCATATTCTCAAGATACTATAATGAAATCTTACAAATGATCTAGCTAATATTGTAATAATCATACAAATCTTAGTGAAACTTGAGAGAACATTCTTGCTTTAATCAATATCTCTACGGATTCTATGGTTATCATTTTTAGATATCACAATATGGGTTACCCTTTAGGTTTAGTAGAACCTAAAGTGTAGAGGAGAAGAATACTTTGTCTCTTGTTCATTGGCCAATATTGATTTGAGAATCTTGAAAATTATAGATAATTACTTTTTAGAGACAATTAGACAATTAGTTGGAAACAACACATATACTATTTCTAAGTGCAACAAGGGCTACACATCTTGCAACAAATCCATACAATTAGAAAGTAATCTGAACACAATCTAAGAAGGGTAAATAACTCTTGGAGTGCTTTGCAAGATTCCCTTACTGACTACTAAAGTGATGGCTTCTTCTACTTGATTGCAATCCAAATGGAATATTTTGCCAAAATTTCAACATTGAGATCACCGCATTTCAAAAATTCTCATTTGTGAATGGGGATGATAGTACATGTGTTGTAGGGAATAGTCATCATGAAAACTTTTAGGGAACATGACATGAGTAAGCTACTAAAAAAGTATGAAAGGTGAGAATTGAGATGTGTCATGTTGCTTATATAAACATCTACCACATGGTGACAATTGACATGCGCGATCACCTTTTCCAAGAGAAGTAATTATTAGGGTGGTATATATCCAACTCAAATTCACCATGATTTAAATTCTTTTTTAAATCCACAAATATTTTTAATGTTTTCCAATACAAAAATGAAAAATCTAAAGGAAAAGACAAGAACTTATTCTAGTTTTTTGTTTTTGCTTTTGTGTGTAACTATTTTTTTCATCTTTATAAATAAAAGAAAGATCTCTACACCCACATAAAAGAATCTTGTATACAAATTTAAACTCTATTCATGGAAATGACTTGTGTACTTTTGAATGGTAGGAATCTATTCACCTTGACATTTGGAAAGTTTATGTTCAAAGACTAACAATATTGATGGACACATTTGGGAGTTTATTAAGTTAGGGACTTCTCCTTATGTCAAATCCATAGATTTTATTGAATATTTTGAGATAATCTAATGTGCAACGAAACTCTTTCTTGATTCTTAGGTGATGTAAAAATGAATTAAGCTTTGTTCTTTTATATCTTTAACACACAAATTTGAATAGTTTTGCACTCAAGTTGGCAAGTAATGACTAGTTGGGAAGAGGTTGACTTAAGCCCAAGAATGAATTAGAGTTAAAAAGTCCAAGGAGTCATTTTTACACTCATAAATTTTTTGATCCAAGTAAGATAAAAATTAAACTTTAAATTGAATCAAGAGTCTTTGGATACATGAGGATAGAATCATATGATTCAAGTTTGTTGTCAGCTTTTACACAAAAATATCTTTTGTACACTAATCATTATATTAGAAACAACTTAATCAATATAAATTCAAAATGAAAGAGAAAAATACAAATATACATATTTTACTATTAATGCTAAAAAATCTCAATCAAATTTAATCCTTTAAAAATGTGTGTGTGTATAATTTTTTCAATACAAAAATGAAAAATTTAGAAGAAAAGAAAAAAATTAGAGTTTGTTTTTTTGTGTAAGTGATTTAATAATGGGTCAAGTTTTATCATTTTACACCTTTTAACACACAAATATTTGGCAAGTAATGGCTAGTTGATAAGAGGTTGGCATGGGCCCAAAGTTGCATTATAGTATAAAAATCCAACGAGTCATTTTTGCACCCATAAATTTGATCCAAGTAAGAAAAAATGTCCAATTCAGTAAGTGCTTTAAATTCTTTTCTAAATCCAAACATAGTTTTAATTTTTTTTAATACAAAAATGAAAAAATCTAAAAGAAACAATCTCATATACAAATTCAAACTCTATTCATGGAAACAATTTACCTTGTTGTTTGGAAAGATTATGTTTGAAGACTAGCAATGTTGGTGGACAGACACCTTTGAGAGTTATTAAGCTAGGAACTTCTTCTTTTGCTTATAACTCAATGTAGCTATAGTAGATGTTACTCTAGAGGCATATTGACGTGGCATTATATTTGATGGCGTGGCTTTGAAACCTTAGTTATAAGTGGGGGACTTGTCAAGTGAGTTTATGTTGAAAAAATAGGAGAGATTTAAAATTTCCACTTAAGATTTTGAGAAGCACGAAATTAGGATGCTCAACTAGTAAAAAGTTTCATCACAATGAAAGATTTTCTCTATCAAAGATAAACTAATGTTCCATACCATTGCTTCGGGATAAAATTTCCTAACATATGGCCATGAAATTTAGACACCATTGTTTGGGGTAAAATTTCCTAAGATACGACCATACAACCATCAAATTAAGATACCATTGATTTGAATTAAATTTTCTAACATTCCGCCATATAACCATCAAATTTAGATACCATTGCTTGGGGTAAAATTTCCCAACATATGGCCATCAAATTTAGATACCATTGCTTGGGATAAACTTTCCTAACATATGGCTATATGGCCATCAAATTCAGACACCATTGCTTGTGGTAAAATTTTCTCACATTACATATGACCATATAAAATTTCCTACCATACGACCATCTCATTGCTTGGAGATCATATGACCATCAAATTTAGATACCATTGATTGAGATAAAATTTCCTAACATACGATCATATGACCATCAACTTTAAACGCCATTACTTGGAATAAAATTTAGACCATCAAATTCAGATAGAATTACTTGAAATAAAATTTCCCAACATACAGCCATAAGGCCATCAAATTTAGTCTTAACAACCAATGACAAAGCATGAGACAAAAGGGGCTCCATATAGGAATACTGGTATGAAAACCAGTTGCAGCCCAAAGAGTAATCCGGCATGCTTTATTTTAGATTTTACAGACAACGACAAAGTCCACTGACGACAGCGACGTGTGAAGGGCCCGGCACGCGAATGTGGGACCCACCCGTTGTGTCGCCGCTGGACACGTCAACACTCCACGCCCAATCATTCCTCCCTCCAACCCAATCATTACAACCCATGCTGTCACTGCCACGTGGCACTGACACCGTTCTGTCCGCTGCTTTTGTTGAGCTGAGCCTACTCACACCTTACTCTACTCTACATATAAAGCTATAATGATAGGCCTCCTTGGTTGGATCTTTGCGTACGTTAAATCCTAGCATAGGATGCATGCTTAGGGGCTTAGACATTGTCCCTAAGAGATACCTACCTTATGAGGGGTAAGGAGTAGGAGTAATTATATGTTGTAAGTAGCCATGTAAACTAATTCAGTGTTCAAAGCTAGGCTTCTAGTGGGCAGGTGTATGAAAACAACTTGAAAGGTGGTTTGTCCAAACCAATATTTGGAGGGGGCAAGATTTTGCAATGATGGTAATTTCATGATCAAGATTCATAATAGAGGAACTTATATGGAGAAGAGCTTGAAAATAGTTAAGGATGTTAGGTGAAGGGGCCTAATAACCGTTCATTGGATTTTGCAAATTAAAAGCTCACTAAAAATTCATCTAGGAGGCCAATAGTGTGACCATTGGTTTACCAAGTAGTTGAAAAACAAATCAGTAATTAGAAGAATTGTGCAACTTTATTGGTACCAATAGTGCACGATTATGGAGGCATGCATGCATAAGCATTGGATCGATTGTGTAAAACTTATGGTGGTCAAAGTGAACTATTAATGAAACAATAATAGAGAATATGTATTAGACGTGACCTCAAAATGACCACTTTTTGAATCTTGTGCACATAACGAATCCCACCACATTTGTTGCAATTGCTAGCTAAAACAATAGCTGTAAGCATTTACGCTGCATACGAAGAAAACAAAAAAAAAAGTCAAAATCTAATGTACCATTTAGAAGCTTTTTAAATATGAAGTTAGTTATAATGGCTACTAGTACCCTTCCCCTATTTCTAGTCCTTAAGACAACGATGTCTATCTAGTCAACATAATGAACCCAAGTAAACCATTTTCTACTATTAATTAATAAAAATCACAAATTGGTTGTAATGTGGTTTTTAGTGATTTTTAATTTAATTAATAAATAACACAAAATAGTCAATTTTGTCGATTTGATATCCATTTTCACCTAAAACTATTGCTCTTGTGAACACCATTGAAATTAAGAATCAATGCTAGTGGATTAGATTGTGTGACATTTTTAAATTAAAAAATGTCACACAATCTAATCCAGAAGCATTGATTCTTAACATATGGATTGTGGAAATTTAATGTATGTTATCATTGAAATTGACAAGTAAGAGATATTTCCACAGCAAGTCAAATCCTCATATTACTATCGTCATTTAGCTATATAGTTTTCGAGTCAAACTCGTTGACCTATGTTTCATAAGGAGTGATTCATGAGAACCCATCTCTCATAAGAATGATTGGTACATTTAACACTTATTGCATCTAGGTGATGCTAGAAAGGTGAATGTTCCTTCTCATAAGAATGATGGTTATATTAAACACTTATTATATCTAGGTAATCCTCACATAGGTAAATGCTCATAGAGGTGAAACATTGGTCTTCTATGGAGATCACCCATCCCAATACTCCAACTCAAACTCGTCACGAGAACCCATCTCTCATAAAAATGTTTGGTACATTTAGCACTTATTGCATCTAGGTAATCCTCACAGAGGTGGATGCTCATAGAGGTGAAGCATTGGTCCTCTATGGAGATCACCCATCCCAATACTCCAACTCCAACTCAAACTCGTCACGAGAACCCATCTCTCATAAGAATGATTGATACATTTAGCACTTATTACATCTAGGTAATCCTCACAAAAATGAATGCTCATAAAAATGAGGCATTGGTCCTCTATAGAAATCACCTATCCCAATACTCCACCTCAAACTCGCTTATCGATAGAATTTACTCCCAACATCAAGTCCAAGATTCCTTCCTTCATTCATTCCAGCATATTTTTCATAGTTTTATGAGCTAGGAACCTTGAGCCCTGAGCCCTAAGGCCGCCATAATTGCTTGATAAGTGCAATGGGGCAAGATTAACAAAGGCTCGTAGTTGCAGGTGCAGGTATTTAGAGGAGACAAGCAGACACAGTCCACAGAAGCAAGTGGGTGCTCAACTCTGAACTCTATCTACCCTTACAAAATTTTCCATCATTGTGAGCACCGTGCAAGCATAATCATTTTCTCTCTCCTACACGTGCGACTCGTGCCCACTGCACTTTCATACATGCAAATAGATTAGATTAGATCGTAGAGCTACTTACATACATCACGCGCACTCTCTGTAGATTGTACTGCATCTGCATCTGCATCTGCAACCGCAATTCACTGGTTTGTTGGGTGAGGCAACCACAATTGGCCAGTGAGTCATGTCAGAACAGAGCCTTACCTTTCTTATCCACTCATTTCCTTCCTCATCTTAAATGCAAGGTTGAATTTTGAAGTGGGAAAATCATATCAAATCGTCCTTTCTCTTCAATGGGACTGTCAAACAAAATCATGTTTGTGTACAACAAATCTCCATCGTTTTCGCCGGGAATACTTGCATACCGATCTTGTCTTCAATTTCGTCAAAGCTTTTAAATGCAGGTAGCTTCCTTAATGGCTGCCGGCCTTTTACCCGGCCTCAGTACTGTATGTGTAGATATCCCAGCATAAGCAGGCATACCAAACTTTAATGGCCTTTCTTTGCCCGTATGAATTTGGAATAATTGTGCTGTTCTTTTCTACACCAACAACTGAATTGAGATTTTTTTGGGAACATCACACTTGTGGGGGAGTCTTTTTGTTGTGAGATTTTAGAAAAGATACCATCCAAAATTAGAATGTTTTGGTTTCTAGGATTAGATGGTTGGATGGTCATTGCCATTCACATGCTATGTTTTTTCTTAAATTCACGAGGTGGAAGAGTCTATGGGACTCACAGATAGTCGGCAAATAGATAAGCATGCAAAGTCTATGGGACCAACGGATAGTCAGCAAATAGATAAATGTGCAAAGTCTATGGGACCCACAGATAGTCAGCAAATAGATAAGCATGCAAAGCCTTTTAAAACACGGTACCTACTAAATCTTCTTCACATTAGAAGATCCAAGATGCAGATGGAAAAAAAGATTCAGGCGTGGTGTTTTGGGCTATGCATGCTTTTCTTTGCTGGTTACCTGTGGATCCCATAGACTGCTTGGCCTTGTGAACGTGATGAAAACCATTCATTTATTTCCTTCTGCATCATGGATCTTCTACTGTGTATCTTGATACGAAATGGACAACCAAGTCAATTTATTTAACTTTGTTAGCATATATTATAAAAGAATAATATTACTTTTATGAAATTTGAATTTAAATTATTAACTTGATGGTTTCTCGATTTGACCGTGCGATCAATTTTTCCATCACAAAGTTAAACTCGGAAACCATCAAGTTATTTTGTCATGGATTGTGGAAATTTCATGCATTTAATTCGAATTATCATTATTTTTTAATTGGAAAAGTCAGTTTTATGTTATATGGAATTCAAATTATTATAATTTCCTAATTGGAAATGAGTTGGATTACATAGACGTTAGTATTTTTATTTTTTTATATAGTGGATAAAACAATTTGAGTAAGCATATGTTCAAACTAGAAAGTCACTTTCAACTTGAAAGCCATGTGGAGGGGGAACTTGTTCATCAAAGACACACAAGTGTTGAATCTAGCTTATACATGCCTTCAAGAGTTTGAACCTTAGTTGATGACCTTTATATGACATATAATAATCCTCATTTTACATTTTATATATTTAGCAAAACAATAATATTTCAACGATTTCTTGTAATTTCTCTTTTGGAAATAATTGAACTGCATGGATGCATGTATCTTTACATTAATATAAAGGATTATAAAAAATTGAGTAAACATACATCTAAACTAGAAAGTCACATTTGGCTAGGCAATCATAAGTAAGGGGATCTTTTGTCCGTCAAGGTCACTTAGGTCTCAAACTTGGTCCAAATGCACCTCCAAGGATTTGAACCTTAGTGGATGGTCTTTTTATCACACACCATCATCCTCATTATACATTTTAAATATTTAGCAAAACAACAATATTTCAACAATTTCTTCTAATTTGTCTTTTGGAAATAAATCGAATTTCATGGATGTCTGTATATTTACCTTTTGATGCAGGAGCACCAGAGGAGTTCAACCGGTTCAAGCAGTTAGCAGTGGAGTTGCTTGGAAATCGTTGCATTTCTTCATGTTTGAGAATTCAGCGTTGTGGATTTGGGTTTATCACCTTGAGATCGTTGTCTTAATCATATTCGAGATTCATGGCTTTTGGATTTGATTCCGGTGAGAAATTGATTCCGATATTGTTCTAGTATTGGTATGTTCTTATCGGTTGGTCTTGCAGTGAGTAAAGAAAAGCCGAATTGGGTTGTGGATGGTTTCTGTAACTTGCAGATCGTTGAGCGATGTTGTTTTGGGCCTTGATCGATGTTCCTAGAGGTCCGCGTGAAGTCTTATGCATTTTGAAGATATTCTTGGTAATTTGGGCCGACATGTTATTGTTTGTACGTTTCATCTTGAACCGGTTGGTCTTTGGCTGACTTGATTGAGTTGTTATTGTTGTCGAATGGTATAAAGGGAAGTTTGGAGATTTATTTTGTAGGATAGGGGGTCAGAAGAAGGAGAGACCGAGAGAAGATGTAGTTTCCGAAGAGATTCTGGTATGAGAGGACTGAAGTCTAGAAGGACTGAGGTCCGGATCAGTTCAGAACAGTACTGGAGGCCGAATTGTTGAGCAAATGATCTGCGGATCATAGTTTTGAGTTGTAAGGACTGTTTTGTAATCCTGGGTTGCGGTCCAGCATTTGTAATGCCTGAGGACCTATGTAATTCATTAACTGCTATAAGGATTGCTCTTTACTGTTTACCAATAGAATTGCTCTTTCTATTTTTACCAGTTATATCTTGTGTTGTCTCTACCAGTTGTCGGTATCTTGCATGGTGTTTTGTGTTATAGGCTGCAAGGCAGGGATGTCCCTCATTGGATCTCCCTACCTTGTCCGTGTCACCTTTATATAGGACTATAAAAATTTGAGTAAACATACATCTAAACTAGAAAGTCACCTTTGGCTAAAAAATTGCATGCAAGGGGATCTTGTCCGTCAAAGTTGCTTAGATGCCAAACTTGATCTGAATGCACATTCAAGGGTTTGAACCTTGGTGGCTGACCTTTTTATCACATACCACCATCCTCATTACACAATTTATATATTACCAGAGCAACAATATTTCAACAATTCCTTTCTAAATCTAATATATAATATAAACAACATCTTGACATGATAAACTAGTGAATAAATTATATTTCATAAACATTAATTAACTATATAATTGTCTAATCAAAATCTAATCATATTAATCAACATGTCTAACAATAATGTCACTAGGAATTTAAAATATGTGGACCTTACATGTTATGTTTTTTTATTTATTTCAATCATACATCCAATAAAATTTGTAAGCAATATTATTTTTTTGTAAATTTGATTGCTACATAATTTAATAATTTTAATAAAATGAGAGTTGATGATAAGGTTTGGTCAGAGTGGTAGAAAAGTATAACAATTGATTCCACTAATTTGGTTTAAAATAATTAAATTAAAAAAATGAAATAATTATCTCAAATTAATAGTATAGACTAATTATTTAGAAGTAATATATTGAAATAAATATGGAATTATGTAGAATTTAATATAAATATATTATGATAGATGTCTCAAGGTGATTTATTCAACTGCAAAAGAATTATTATTAATAAAATAGATCCTTTGGAATCATTTAAATTTTAAATAAATATACAAGTCTCTACTCTACTCCACTTTGATGCCATCTTTATGCTCTTTCATTCCTAGCCCGCATGCGCTAGATTCCATGATTTTGATGGAGGTTGGTGTAATCTCAATGATGCTTTGTAAGGGCATGCAAATTAGGTTGCACTTGCCTTGTTATATGGATTTCTTCCTTTCTGTAGTGGATGGCTTGTTGGGCAACCCTTCTATTTGTAGGGTTTTGAAGAAATGACCACCCAAATCTAGTACAAACTTCCCTCCTTTCATGCTCTCACCTACAACCATGAATAGATTCTTGGGTGGCCCTCTTGCTTTTTATCAATCCACCCTTGTTGCTCAAATTTTTTTGAACGAGAATGATGTGTTGAACACACCTTGGGACTGAGAGGGGGGGTGAATAAGTCCAAATTGAATACTTGAACTTTATTACTTAACCCCTAATCTCTTTAACATTACTCTTATCGACAATGAAAGATATAACAATGAAACACCATACACAAGAGAACACCAAATTTATGTGAAAAACCCAAACAGGAAAAAACCACGGCGAGAATCAACTTGCAATATATGAATTGGTTTCATTATAATTTAGGTTCACTACCAAGGAAGCACACTCCTCCCTAAAGAATTTGCAGGATAGAGCGCACTACCTTAAGGTAAGATACACTGCTTGCAATATGAAGATCACTTCTCCAGATATAGGTACAATGAATATATGAATATGCAATAAGTAGGCCTTCAACAATACTGCCTTCGAAAAACTCTAAACATGAAGTTGTCCTTAAATCTCCGTCTCAAGTGACCAACTCCACAACAATCACCACACACTGAGTTTTGCAAATGATATAATCATGTAGGCACAACATACACATTGATCCACACACTCATCTACACCCACACACTTATCAACATCAATTTGATCTTGTATATATACCATCTTCTTCATTGCAAACATTAATTAGGCTGGCCAAAATAGAGGACAAACATAGGTCATATCAAGTTGGCCACCAAAACATAATTGTGGTGACAACAGTACATTCCAGGCGATAGAGAGGACCTAAAATATCATAACACTTCTTTCTAAGTAGGTAGGAACAATTCACACACTATCATTCATTCTCCAAAGGTTGACAACAAGGTAACATGTAGATACACTAAGCATCACACCACAAGTCCGCCTAACACACATATCTTTTTAGATGAATCGACCTAATGAGATCCCCACACGATAAGCTAAGACCCAATACCAATGCAACACAATCTTCTAAGAAAGTGGAGACATCCAAAGATTCACCACAAGCTAAGGAACAATAGAAGGGGCCAAACCAATAGTAGTTACCCTAAAACTTGAATCTAATCACCATGAAACATCAAACATACCATCTAACATCATGTAGAGAACACTAAGATGTTCCATGAACATCCAACGACATTCTTAAATCCTTCCTTCACCTCTCCATATCAAGATCATACTGGCACAACATAATTGATGCTTAAAAACTTCATTTTGGAGAGCCATCAAACACATAACATAATACTATTACTTGCAGAACACATCATCATTTGATAATTGAACTGAGACAAAACACATATGTTGTAAACATGTCCTCTGGAGGTTGAAACAAAAAAAAAATCAATGCGGAGAAATGCATATCATTTCTTGGACCACTTTTGACAGAGAGCCAAGCTATCAGCCAACAACAATTACAAACCATATTGGTTGTGACACCAAGGACCTTAAAAGATAAGAGTGCAATGTCTACAAAGCATAAAAATTATATGAAAGTTTGCAAGACCACATTTGAAAATGTGTAGGAATGTGAAGCATTCTTCCAAACACACATCAATACATACTTCTAAATCAACTTGCATTAACAAACTCCCAAAAGTCAAATAGTCCCAAAAACAACACCTTCTCACTCAATACACCATATTCATTATATTATCATGCATCTAATCCTCATCTTAGTATCTCAACCCATTTGAATATCAACATACCATATCTTCCATTAGCATTATCAATAGTCTCAATACAACCAACTTAGTGTAGACTTTAGACACCCAGGAGGTGGACATCCACAAAACATCTTCATCCAATATTCATATGTTCTTCACATCAATCTCTTCATACCAATCAAGTAAGTCATGCCAAAAATAGAAAAAAAATAGCCAAAGTAGTCTCATCATCACATCCTCAATAAGATAGTCAACCATACATACTATATTGTCCTAAATTGTACTCACCTACAATTTCTCCCTCACTTGGACCTCACTTTGGCGCTTCGGCTTGACTAAAAAGCTTATTCTACTCACATAACCTATCAAACATGCTTTTTTCACTATCTTGGCAGTCTCCCCCCAAACCTAGAACCTTGATTTCTAGGACCATGGGGCTAGGCACCTTGGTCCTAAATTAGGACCCTGGCACCCAATGCCATGGTGCTCTAAAAAAGGACCCAATTTGGCGCCTCATAATGGCCACACAATTTGGGTGGGGACCTAGATCCCGTGTTGGCCTGTGTTAGAAATTAAAATTTATTTTCGACAAGCAAGTATAAAAGGAGGTCTACCCCTCTCATTTTAAACCTAACTTCATTCAAGATCTCAATTACACTATCAAATTCAAGTAAGAAAGCAATTAGTCTTTTATCAAGCATTAGAGAAGAAGTGAAGTCAAGTTTCAAACATTGAAGATGACATCCATGATCTATGTTTTATGAAGAAAACATACATGAAACCCTAATTCCTTTGTGAAGGTCAAAACAAAACTTCATTGAGGCATATCATGTGTTTCAATCATTTTTAGCCTTGTTGCAAGTTGTGCGCCCTTGGTCTCCTTGTGTTGTGTAGCACAATGTTGGGGTTTGTGACATGGCTTAACTACCTCCTGTGGATTCTATAAGTCTAGTGGTTGTATCGAGCATTAACAAGTTTATCTTTTGGTGCCATGATAACCATACTTATAACAAGTGGTATCAAAGCCCGGGTCATAGGTTTAAACCCCCTCGCTTGTATTGGGGGGATTGTTGCAAGGTGTGCGCTCTTGGTCTCTTTGTGTTGTGCAGTGCAACGCTCGGGTTTGTGACATGGCTTAACCACCTCATGTGGATTCTATAAGTCTAGTGGTTGTATCGAGAATTAACAGGTCAATCTTTTGGTGAACAACCATACTTCTAACAAGCCTTTCCCTCAAAAGAAAAGTATTTTACTGCACTCTTTCATTACATTTATCAATTCAATTTCATGGTTAATTCCAAAATTGGGGTTTGACCTAAGGCAAAATCCTATTCCCAACAAATTTCCCTTTTTCTTTATGTGTAGGAAAAGGTATAGAGCTATACTTGGGAGGATCGATAGAGTTCACAATGATGAATAGGTTTAGCTTTCGACAACAGAAAATTCAGAGAACCATAACAAATTGATACTACTTGGTTTTGAAAAATTATGTTGAACTTCTAAGAGTGGATTCTAGACAACTTACTTTGCCCATATCCAAGTTAGTGGCTCCGTGTGGCATCTGTAGCTTACTATTTCTGTCAGAATACTTCAATTATCACCTATTTTTCCCTAATCATCAACAATCAAATCAATTCAATCTTAGAAGGAGAAAGGCCTTATCCAAAGAGCTTGGAATCTAATTAGAAACTTATTCTTTTGAGACTAGATCTATTAGATTCCTTCTCCTTCCAAATGTAGTGGTTAATTAGGTCATTTAGTGGTTTTTTTTTTAATATTAATTTAACCCTAACCCTAATTTTCTACCAATACATTTTGGTGAACTGGACTTCTTGCACCTCAATTTCTGATTTGTGATCTCATATCTAATTTGCATGCATTTTAAGATTCAAACTTGAACTCATAAGTTTTGCTTTAAATTGAATTACATAAATTTAGAGGTTAAATTCATAAAAACCCTAATTTATAATTCTAAAATTAAACTTATGGGTTGCATAATTTTGATTCATTATCTTAGATTTGATTGTTTATGCATGTTAAAATTTAAATTTGCACTCATAGATCTCATTTTTAAGTGAATTACATAAATTTAGAGGTTAAATTCACAAAAACCCTAATTTATAATCCTAAAATTAACTTGTGGGTTGCATAATTTTTCAAGTGTATTTTCAGATCTGATCTTTATGACATGTTATGCTATGATTCAAAGACATTTATCATTCAAAATAATAATTCAAATTACTTATTTACTTGGTTAATCAATCATTGTTACAACAAATTGCATTGCTTAATCATAATTTTTAATTTTCACATTCAAATTTCCCTCGTTTGTGCATGAGTTTTGTTACCATGAGTCCTACATACAATATTCCCATGAGAACAAGTTGTAGAATTAAGACTTCACAAGGTTTAACTACTACGGATATGAAGCCTAATTTGGATAATGTATTTCATGAGAATGTCGGTGCTTCCTCCAACCCGACAAATGACATCATTTATCCTCATTCTCCTCATAATTCTCATGATGTAGATGAAACACTAACTAGGGTTACCATTGACCAATTAGAGAATATTGACAATGAATTTAAAAATCTTCAATAATGGATGAGTCAATATTACCCAAAAAGTGAGGTAATCCCATTGATTGAAGGATTAAAAAGAATGGTGCAAAGTGATAAAATTGGTGTTGATTTGTTGTGTGGCTTTTCTCATATTGTTGATACTAATATCATGACAATCAAAAGTTGTGCCAAATTATTTGGCTACTCTCAACCCACTAGTCAAGATAATCATTCTATTCCTATGCCTACATCCTTGCCTAGTGTGCCTACATTTACATCTTCTATGATGACTACTTCCACACAAAATGTTAATCCTGCACATGTTAGCCATGGGGGCAATCCTATTGATCAATATTCTTATATCCATCCTTCTGCAAGTCTTCCATTTGTATCCCAATCATCTCCCATACCCATATATCACAATGTTCCACCTCCTTATTCTCAACCTTCGCCCACATAGAACAACATTACTCCTCCATCACAATCCAATATGTCCAATTTCAATCCTTCTACCGAAGTAGCCATCAATAACTTAGCCCAAATTTTTACATCCTTACAATATAAATTAGTTTCCATTACTCAATCCAAGTTCAATGTCCCTACATTTGATGTAGCAAGCCCATTATCCATGACACTGTTTGTGTTGTCCCTCTTAAGCATATGGAAGTCCCTCAATTGGAGTTGTACAATGGAAAAGGGGACCCCCTGACTCATGTGAAAATATTTCAAACTTTGTGTAGTGATTTTGTTCATGACCAAAGACTTATGGCTTGATTGTTTACTAGAACCCTTAGAGATAAAGATAAACAATGGTATTGCTCTTTGTATCCTTATTCTATTACTTCTTTTCAACAATTGGCTAATATTTTCATTCAACAATTTCAACAAATATTGGTCCTAAAATTACTTTGACTTATTTGATTCATTGTAAGCAAGGAGTTAAAAAAAATGTGATTGATTTTATTGGTCGATATAAACATTTGTATTCTCTGTTGCCAACAACAATGAGATAAAACTTAAGGGGGGGAGGGGGGAGGGGGGTGAATCAGTTTTCTACCGGATCTACAAACTCAACCACAAATACGAATCTGATAAACTACAACATTTCATTCCTTGATCTTGATCTGACATAAGGACGCAAAATTTAAACATGGTTTCAAAAACCTCTTGACATATCCCTCATGCCATGTCACTGCTTTACATTGTCATATCCAGTCTCTTGTCCCATCACGCAATAGCCCTTGAAAATTGCATCCGTATTGTCTCCATGATAAAAGGCCTTTTTCTTCCCTCTATCCACCAACATTTCAGAAAGCCTATTTATTCACCTATCATATCCCTTGCCTTGCTAGACATTGGGGGCAAAATCATAAAAATTGAAAAATGTCCTGAAATAATCCAAGAAAAAACTGAAAAATGTCCTGAAATAATCATAAAAATCAAATAATGTCCTGAAAAAAATCTCTAAAAATCAAATAATGTTCTGAAAAAATCCCTAGAAATCAAATAATGTCCTGAAAAAATCCCTAAAAGGTCAAATAAAGTCCTGAAAAACGAACAATTTTTTTTTTCAAAACATCAAAATCCAAAAATAATTTTTTTGGCATTTTGCATTTTGTCAATAAATGGTACCCTCTGTGCATAGACAGATCGCCGAGCATACATCCAATGACAATCAATCAAACACTGTGCTGTAATGAAATCACGCATTCACAAATGAACTTTTCAATCAAACCAGACATTCAAACTGATCAAAATTGTCATATCAATCAATCAACAACAATATCATTTGTCCTTGTCATTATTATCATGGGTCTTATACAAGGTGTGGTATACTCGAAACTAGACTGTGTCCTATCTTAGACGGGGTACCGCATTCCCTGAAACGAGACAGCATGATCATTCCTATTTTCCACTTTTGACAATGACGATTAGACTGTTTGTTTGACTTGGTCGAATTTGTGAGTCTTATCTTTTTATTGATTTATCTTTGGCTTCGATCATGTTCATATGTTGCTCGATGATGTTACTGAGTGATTTAGAGTGACCGGGATGGTTCATGGTCCCTTTCTTTTTTGTTGTGATTGTTGTTTGTGGAATGTTTGTCACAAATTGGGGCAACTATATCATGCAGTGTCTGTGATAAGTACGTTCGCTTTGTGAACGCCACACATACCTCGACCCTTGATGTATGCACCCTAGGATGCTTCACTCATTCCTTGTGTGCGATGTGTCTGTCTTTTGCAAAAAGGGTTGCGTTTCAGCTCTAGCCTTCAATGCCATGATGCTATGTGTCCGTTTTGCTACATTAAATAAAGGTTCTCACCTACTTATGTGCATTTGTGAAAGCAAGTTTTCCTTCATCTCTAACTGTCCTCTGTCTAATTTCTTCTCACTAACATTTCTTCCGTCAGTCCGTTTAATCCGTTCGAACCTATTGTCTTCTGTCATTCTTATCGATCACTTGGCCTCTTTTCTGGATTTTTCTGGCCAATTCCTTGAGGGGACATGCATATGTCATTGTTATTGTCTGGGGCATTTTCATTATTGTTCTTTGAAACAATGCTTAAAATCGCATTGTCTCAAAGAGGGGCAAAATGTAGACACCTAAAAATGGTCAACGCTTGCGGAGTCATACTTTAACATTTGCGCATTGCCTTGTTTTAGGGGTTTTGCGTCGCATTAACATTTCTCCTATGTTACGCACTTGGTCTTTATCATTTGTGAGCATCGAGTCCTTCTTTGGCATTCTTCATTTGTCTCGCTTTCGAATTTGGTCTTGTCGATAACAATCTTCAGTCATGATTTTGGTTGATCTTATCCTGTCGCATCAATGTGCGTGTTCATTTGTCATCATTTTGGACATCGTCAATCCTAATTAGGGTTTTGTCCTCTTATCAATCTTGTCGTTTTGCGATCGATTTGTCATCGATCATTGTCCTCTTATCAATCTTGTCGTTTTGTGATCGATTTGTCATTGATCGTTGTCATTTTCAATCTTGTCGACTTGCAATCGATTTGTCATCGATCATTGTTATTTTCAATCTTGTCGACTTGCGATCGATATGTCATCGATCGTTGTTATTTTCAATCTTGTTGTCTCGCGATCAATTTGTCATCGATCGTCGTCCTTCTCAATCATGTCAATTTGGATCAATTAGTCATTGTTCCTCGTCAATTGGCGCATTTATCAATCAAATCACTTATCAGTATGAATCATTTATCAATTCAAAATCATGATCGAATCGACATCAAATCAATCTTACATCAAGACCTAATTGTCGTCCTTGCATTTCTAATTTATCTTCTAGGGTTTCATGATTTATTCATTTAACCTTGTTTGTCATTTTCTCTCCATTTTCTCTTTAGGATAAATGATTTATTTATTTATCCTAAGTCTTCTTGTCACAATTAAATGTTTATTTAATTGGCTAATTAATTCCTCCTATTTTTGTAAATTAATTAATGAATGAGAAATTATTAATTAATTTACTTAATTTTCATCAATTTCCTAAATTCCAAGTCATCATTTCTAACCTAATTTTCTAATTGCTTCTAATGTCTATTTCTATTTCAAAAACTTGTCATAAATTCTTGCATAGCAATTTGTCATAAATTGTCATAAATTGTCATAAATCCTTGCATAGCAATTTGTCATACACTTGTCATAATTTTGCTATTCCTGATTTGAATTTCCATTCGAATCACTTTCATGCTAATCTGATCTTTTCTCCAATTTGTCTATAAATTGGATGAATTTCTTCAATCAAAGTCCCTGGTCGAATCAATCACGCTTCTAGTACCCTTAAGCTGCTGTCTCGTCTTGTCAATCTTGCTTTCACATTAGGTTTATGCACTTGAAGGTGAGATCCACAAAACAAAGCTATTTGAAGGAGAAAGAAGGACAATGGAGCCACATGAAGGAGACATCTGCATTTGGTTTGCTTAGATTTCATTTAGAATGTCTTGTCGTCATGTTTTCATTGAATGTTTTTAGGATTGTTATCACTGCATTTCAGTTTTCATGATTGAACTAGTCCAATTTGCTATTGCTTGTGATGATTTCCACCTTTCCTATCTACAACTATATATATATATATATAAAATTCACTTCCACAGAATTTTATTTAATACAAATTTTTTTTAAATAATTAAATAAACTATTTTTTTTTCAAAATTAAACAACCCAATAAATTTAATTAATGATTAAATTTATTTCTATAATAACTAATTATATCACAAAGATACACAAATATTAAAATGGACTATCATAGCCAAATATCGAAACAAAAATCAAACAAGAGGGAATGGTTTCTCTAGTAAATCCCATTCCTCCCAAATCTTGCAATTTCCATGTACAATAAAAATCTTGGCGAAATTTGCCAATAATAACTTTTTCCAATTTTCTTAAAATTTAATCTACAAACACCCAGGAAATCACTTCTTTCAATAAACTAGAAATTAACTTTGGGAATGGACTTTAGCCAAGAACAAGAAATAATCAGACAGGATTTTAAATTTGACAAACATCTTAACACACACATCATTCAGAAAGATAAAAGAAATAAAATATTTTCTTTAAAACAAACAATCAAACGAAGCCACCCAACCTGGTATAGCTTTCCTGGAAGAAATTTGTAGAAGAGAACCAATCCTTCAACAAGCTTCCAAATAAATTTCTCTTCACCTAAATCCCTGACCTATTTCCTGTCCCCCTAAAATAAAGACCTATTCCCCTATTTAAACCAAAATTCTAGGTTCAATAGCTTTTTCTCAAAAACCTAAATTTAGAATCAAAGTAATTTTATTTTATTTTCTAATTTTATACAAAAGATAAGCTAACATGCAATAATTAAAAATCATTATTCTCTCTTTTATTTTCTCATGTAAATTAATTAATTTTCTAAATAAAGAATTAAACCAATACTTTAATTCTAATTAATTTTTTCCAGAGAATGAGAATATCTAGTGATCTAGTTAAGAAATATGAAGATGACATTTGTTTTACAATAAAAATAGATCACTGCATAATGGAAGTAGTCGAACCCAGAGAAGATGTAGTTGAGCCTATGGGGTATGAAGTGGTAAATGATATACTCACATAGTATGCCTCTACCCTACTTGCTTCACCACTAGATCCCAAAAATAAGAGGACCGATACATACTTAGAAAGGATCAAACCTATTGAGGTACTGAAGCTGAAAAAGAATAAAGCAGTACCATCGGCATCGACACCGGTTACATCTGTTGCCAGTCCTAAAGTGACCAAAAGGTCACCAGCTAAAAAAAACCGTAGGCTATTCCAACAAAGGTATTCGAAAGGAAGAGGAAAACTAGGAATAACTCATCGGATTCAGAAGGCACTGAACTGGAGGTAGAAATGAAGAAGACAAGGCAATCAAGCAAGAAGACAAAGTCAACCGGTAATGTACCAACAACCTCTGCATTGGTAAATTTAGATATTTCCTCTTACAAACCTATGACACATTGTCAAAGGACCATAAAGAATATTAGAAGAAAAGTTCTTGATGATTTAAAAGAATATTTTGATGATTTCAATGATAGTGAAAAGGAGGATGTTGAACAAGAACATATTAAATATTTATGTACTAATGATCGGTCACCTTCCAAAATTAAATCAGTTACTTCTAAATCTTTGTATGATTTTTTGGACAACAAATGGCGCATTCCCATTGAAAAAGAGCAAGACATCTGGGAGAAAGTTTTTGCTCAAAATTTTCCAGATGCCTCTAACTCAGAATTATTTGAAATTATTGATAAGTACAAAGGCATTTTCTTCATGCGAAGAAGAAGACTTTAGCTACTCGGAGGCAAAACTTCTCTAAAGTGGAAAAAGACGCCCATTTGTAGGCTAAAGCTTCTGTCAAAATGCAACAAGTATCTGAAGCTAATCGACGGGCTGAGCAAGAGCTTGACCTATCCACAGCCAAACCGGATGAAGTCTTTGACAGTCTGGGTAAAAGAATAGCATAAAAAAATGACCCCATTGATGTTAATGCACTGGATATTGAGGATATCACTCTAGACAAGGAAAAAGATGAAAAAGAGAGAATGGAGAAAGAAAAGGATGAGAAAGAGAAACAAGAAAAAGAGAGAGCGAAGAAAGAAAAGCAAGAGAAAGAGCAAGCGAAGAAAGCGAGACAAGAAGAGAAGAGGAAGGAAGAAGAGAAGAGGATGTTTAGTTGTGATTGTCATTGATGGACACACACTTATTTGATGTATGAGTTATTCTCAACCGGTAGTTGTCCCAACCGGTATTGTATGTCATTAAATTTATTGTCTTTGTTTGTTAAAGACTATCGGTGTTTTCAAAAGATGCTTACCGGTCACAGCATGACTGAAGACTCCAAGCGGTATGAAGATCTCAAGCGGAATGAAGACCCCGAGCGGTAGTTAATCTTTTGATCGGAACACTACGCTCTAATTTTGCAGTCTTCATTTGTCAACTGGTAATCGGTATATTGTATTAAACCGGTATAATTGTAATGCGTGATGAGTTATCATCCACCGACACTTTGGCAGTATTTCTGTGCTGTGTTGCCAAATGTGTCTAGATGCACTATACCTAGGAAATTGTAGTCTAATCTTATTGGACCGACATGAAATCAAGTTCCTATATGAGGACATCATGTCTAGGGTTTTAAATAAGTTGTTGTTTGCGAATGTTGGAAAGAAGATTAGGTCTGTGTGAGAAAAGGTCTCTCACAACAGAGATAGAGAGTGCAAAATATAGAAGACTGAAGTAATGCTGGAATGAATGCATTAACAGGGAGCTGTCAAGGATCTAATCAAGCTTTCTGTGCTACTGTCTAGATCATTCACTTGTTGACTACTAATATCTTCGACAAGTCTGAAACCCTTAACCGGGTAGGCCCAGCCAAGCCTATTGTAAATCCTTTAACAAGGTGGTGCATAGTTGTGGATCTAAAATCCTCTAACAGGGTAGTCTTTAACAAGACTTATCTCCTAACAGAGATCTGGATTCCTAACAAGGTCTGTTCTGGTGAAGAACGTTGTAAGGCCTTAACCGGTCTGACCTTAACCGGTCTGGTTACTATTTTGTAGATAGTTGACTTGTGAGTTTTACTCACCGTGGTTTTTCCCATTTGGGTTTCCACATCAAAACATCTTGTGTTATGGTGATTGTGCTTCTGTGGGTGAATGCTTTATTTGCTATTTGGCTTGTTTATGTTTTAACCGGTTTATTGTTTAATCTGCTACACCGGTCTGTAGTTAAACTACTTAAGAGATTGTTTAAGTTTTTGGGTATACTAATTCACCCCCCTCTTATTATTCATCAATATGCATCAAACTTATACCAAATTTTAGAGAGCATCTAGGACCACTTTTCTTTGTTATTTTGGATAAAATTAACATAGATTAATTACGCTATCTTATATTTAGCTTGTTGTATTTTCATAATTATCGTTATCTTGAATCTCCATAAGACATCCATAATAGTGCAAAAAAAATGAGAGTTGTACTCATGTGGAGCTTGGAGAGGAGAGGAACAAGGGAGGAGCAGCTATGAGCATGTTGGGGAGCATTTGGGAGGGTTTAGTGTCTTTCTTCCATTTTTGTGTGCTTTCTATAGTCTGTTTGATATCTCTCTTGATATGCGTGCTTAGGATTGTAGTTTCATTTCTATTTCATTTCTGATTGATACTAACTAACACTAACATTTGAATCTTGTGTTTCTAACATCCTTTTTGCAGTGCATCAGTTTCAAATCATTTTTTATTATTTTCAACTCATTGACCTATTTATAAGACATGCCATCAGAATAATAAGCACGCATGGACTCCCTCCACATGCGATAACTATCCAACTCATCATCCAATGTTTGTACAGAATGGACAATGCCTTGCATACTATCTGCAAGGCGTAGTAGCTAGGGAGGAGGTTGAGGGTCATGTCTAATAGTGTGAATATCCCTCATGAGGGAAGCAATATTCCTCCTCATGCTCTCCCTCAACTGCTCGAGTAGGTGGAGGGGGAGGTGAAGGTGGAGGGGGTGGAGGTGGAATCTGACCTAACATATCATCTATGTCAAACTCATCCATGATGTGAATATAATCTACATATATGTACAAACATGAAAATTTACAATTACTATTTAGTTTAAATTTCAACTTCCAAAAAAAATTATAATTAAATACAACATTTAAAAATATAAATTTAAACATTCAAACTTTTAAGCACGATTAAAATAAAGAGAGAGAGAGGGAGAGTAGGTAATTTGAGAGAGAGAGAGAGAGAGAGAGAGAGAGAGAGAGAGAGAGAGAGAGTAGGCAATGAGAGAGAGAATGGGATATATATATATATATATATAGAGAGAGAGAGAGAGAGAGAGAGAGAGAGAATGAGGGAGAGAGAGAAAACATGAGAGAGTTCATAGAGAGAGTAGGTAATGAGAGAGAGTGAGAGAGATAGAGAATGTGTGTGTGAGAGAGAGAGAGTAGCTAATGAGAGAGAGTGAGATATATATATATATATATATATAAAGAGAGAGAGAGAGTAGGTAATGAGAGAGTGAGCGAGATAGAGAGAGAGAGAGAGAGAGAGAGAGTGTGTGTGTGTGTGTGTGTGTGTGAGAGAGAGAGAGAGAGAGAGAGAGAGAGAGAGAGAGAGAGAGAGAGAGAGATTCAAAGATTTAAGTTACACATGTATTACATTTAAATATATGTCGCATTGGGGTGACTACAAAGGGGTCCTAGGTATCTTAAGGGGTATTAGGTTATACTAAGGGGGTCCTAGGACATCATTTTAACTTCTAACTATACATGTTTAACATGTATACATAACATTGGAAACATATAGAACATAACATTTCAACATATCAAAAATAAATTTAAACATTTAAACATATAACTATACACATGTATAACATTTAAATATATCTAGCATCGGGGTGAAAATGGGTCTAAGGATGTAGTAGGATGTATTAAAGGGTTCTCGGTTTCTTACAGTGTCAAAACATGTCCTAGGATGTATTAAGGCATCCTATAATGTCTTAAGAGGTCCTAGGATGTACTAAGGGGTTCTATATATATATATATATATATATATATATATATAGAGAGAGAGAGAGAGAGAGAGAGAGAGAGAGAGAGAGAGAGAGAGAGAGAGAGAGAGAGAGAGAGAGAGGTTATTATTCATTTTCTATCTATAGTTTATTGTTTGTTTCCTGTCTAGGATTTATTGTCCATTTTTTTTCTAGGATTTATTGTTCGTTTGTTTTCTATCTAGGGTTTATTGTTCTAAACATAAAATTAAATAAATTATTTACACTATTAAACAAAAATGTTTTTCAAACTTTAAAATTTTAACGTATTCGCTACAATTAAAAATAACAATAAATTAACATGTTTTTAGAAAAATAATAATAAAATTTAAAAAAAAAATATTAAAAAAAAAAGGTATGTACCTGGAATGAGGAAAAAAATGGTCTAGGGGGTCGATTGGCAAGCTGAAAATGGGCACCCGTGCTTCTTGAAATCGCTTACCCATTTCTGAACAATTAAAATGAGGAAAACATGCCTAAAAAAAAATACATTTACAAAACGAGTGCCCATTTTTTACAAATTGAGCACCCGATTTGTAAAAATCGTGTTCCCATTTTGCTTTGGGGGCCCAAACCAAAACAGGCGCACGTTTCTGAAAATGTGTGCCCATTTTATTCACAGCTCGGGCCCCTGAAGCAAAATGGGCTCCCGTTTATAGTGGGTAATTTTCCCAACCCGCGGACTTCCGCGGGATTGGGACCCAACTTTCAACTCTTACCCCTTTCTTAATGGATAATTGGAAGAAGAAGTCTAAATTAAGCAACCAGATGGATTTCAGTTGACAGATGAAAAATACATGTTTTGTCGGTTTAGGAAACAATTGTATGGATTGAAGAAAAACCCTAGAGCCTGGTATGCCAGATTGGATAAATATTTGATGAAACTTGGATTTAACAAAGATACTACTGGCAATAATCTTTATTTTAAGATTGATCATAATAATATTTTGATTGTTGAAGTTCTTGTTGATGACATTATCTTTGGAAAAAATGATTGTCTATGTAAGACATTTGCTGAAGAGATGCAAAATGAATTTGAAATGTCTATGATTGGTGAGAAAAAAATATTTTTAGGATTGCATATTACTTAGTTGGATAAAGGTATTTTCATATCTTAGTCTAAGTATGTGAAGGAACTGTTGAAGAAATTTGGTTTTGAGGATTCTATACCTATTGGTACACTTATGGTGATTGGATGTAAGCTGACAAAAGATGATGACTCTCTAAAAGCTAATCAGGCCAAATATATATCCGTGATTGGTGGTTTGTTATATTTGACTCAAACTAGACCTGACATAATGAATGATGTATGTCATGTTGCTAGATTTCAAGTTGATCTTAAGGAATCTCATGTTACTGCTATAAAAAAGATATTCAGGTATTTGAAAGGAACAATTGACTTTGGTTTGTGGTATTCTAAAAATGATGACTTTACTTTGAGTGTTTTTACAGATGTTGATTGGGCGGGTGATGTTGATGACCAGAAGAGCACTACAGGTGGTGCATTCTTTTTGGGAAAGAAGTTGGTTTCTTGGGCAAGTACAAAACAAAATGTTATTTCTTTATCTACTGCAAAAGCTGAATACATTGTTACTGCTAGCAATTGTAGTCAGGTAATTTGGATGAAACAAATGTTGAAGGATATAGGAGTTATTTATGATGAGCCTATTGCTATATATTGTGATAATTCAAGAGCTATCAATATTTCAAAGAATTAGGTGTTGCATTCCAAGACAAAACATATATCAATCAAGTTTCATTTCTTGAGAGTGAAGGTGAATGAGAAAGAAGTCAGATTGGAGTATATATCTACAAAGGAACATATTGCAAATATCTTTATGAACCCTTTGCCTAAAGATACTTTTGAGTATCTCACAGAGAAGTTAGGGGTAATTTCTCTTCCTGGTGAGAACTAAGGTGCATGGATTTGCATCAGTATGGTGAACTTCATGGGGATATCTTTATGCTTCAGATTGATGAGTGTGGCTTCTACTCAAGGGGAGTAATCAGTGTTAGTGTTTGTGGTTTAGATGTTCAAATTTTTGGGAAGAGAAGCCTAATTGTCGAGCCTTTGTCATTGATGTCAAAGGGGGAGAGAAGCATGTGAAAAACCCGGAAGCATTTTGAGACTTGAGTTGTTTGTCAAAGGGGGAGTTGATCATTGTGATTTTGAGGGAAATTGCTATGAGTTGATTTCTTTCTTTGCATTGATTGTGTATATGCATAAAATCATCATTATTCAATTAGAATCAAAGGGAAATCATGAATCCCTATCTAATCAAAGAATCTTAAATAAACCAATGAAATAATGCAAAGCAAAGTAATAGGAATAATAAATATTCAATTAAGACTCCATATTCCATGACTGCATATGGCTTCCATTGTTCTTCTATTCTTTGTGGTACGATGGCTCTTTGATTTTGCATTGGTAACTTGCAAGTGACACAAAGATTCAAAGTTCATGATTGTTGAAAATGAGAAATTGATCCTGTATTTATAGATTTTTCGGTGAAATTAATTGAGAGATGGAACTCAGGTGAGCTCACATGCTGATTGATAGTTGAACTGTTGATTTGGAGGTGGAACTAAATAGATTAAATTGTTAATTGAGTTAAACTGATTGAATGTTTTTTGGAAAAAAACAAATTAGATGATAGAAAAAGAATGATTGGAGGATAATTGATTGATGACAAAGAAATCTTTATTTAGAAAAATCTAATTGGAAGATAGAAAAAGATTGATTGGAGAGAATTAAAGAAATGATGTAATTAATCAATTAATTGAAATAATCAATTAAAATAGATCGAATAGTTAACTAATTTAAAGCTTTTTGGAAAAAAGCAAAGTGGGAGATAGAAATAGAGATTGGAAAGATAATGATTTAATTAATATATTTAGAACTTGACTTTGGTATTCAATTTGATTTTTGAAATCATGTACATGTATTTAAATTAGATGAATTTAGAAGAATATGAATTTGAATTAAAATTTGGTGAATTAATGAAATTAAACAAAATTAGAATTTGGAGATTTGGAATTTGAATTTGAATTAGAAGAATAAATTAGTTAATTAAATAAATTAAAGAAACTATTTAATTATTTAGAAATTGAATTTATTTAAATAATAAAAATTATTTAAATTAAATGATTAAAATCACAATTAATTAAATAATACATATTTAATTAATATTTAGAAAAGGGTTAATGATTAATTGATGGGAAGATAGAAATTGAAATAATTAGTAATATGATGAAGAAATATGAATTTAGATGAATAAGATTAATTAGATTAATTAAAGAATTAAAGAATTATTTAATCAATTAGAGGAATAATTAGTATATGATCAATGAGAACCTTTTAGGTTTCTACATTTGCCCCCCTTTGAGACAATGTCAGAATGACATTGTTTCAAAGAAAACGTAAATTTTTTTGTCCCGGTGTGTACTTAGCTTGTAATGCCCCCTCGAGATTGTTTATGCATTAAAGGTTAGAATGATCTCTCAAAATTAGAAGAGTATCTTAGTTAAGAAAAATATGAGATAGAAGAATAGTTAGTTGATTCGAGATAGAGATAGGTGATGTAAAGATGATATTGAGATAGAATATGAGAGAATGAACCTTAGAATGAATTAGAATGAAAGATGAGAATTAGAAGTAATTAAGCATGATTGATATGAGATGATAGATTGATAATAATAGATTGAAAATGAAGATGATGGTTTTCACAAACTTTTGTGCCTTTATTCATAGCGCAATATATTCAGTATTGATCCTTATTATGTAACAATGGAGCTTTGCACATTAGGGTATAAGGAACCAAGATGTAAAGATATCTCATTGAAGAAACAAACACATAGCATTTCAGGAGTGAACCCTCCATTCTGGGAATAATGTGAAGGGTCGAGGTATGCGTGATAGTCACAAGCATAACTATCCATGAACATACCATGAGATAAATCACCCACATGGTTAGAGACTTTCCCTCTAACTTAACCCCCATCTAACTCATGTGTCTCTTCAAGAATTCATTGCTTTGACCATGGTCATCTCCACTAACTCTTGTACAAGAGTTTGCCCATTTGCTAAAGGCATTATTCATTGGATAAAGGCTTTATTCATTCCACTCAAGCCTAACCTTACCTCCCAAGGTAACCTTCAAGTCATTTCAAACATTTAATGCTTCTTCCCTCTCCTCTCAAGCCATCTCATGTTGACATTTGTCATCCTGGGATTGGGTTGAAAGCCCTCACATGGATCACAAACCCATCAATCCTGACCCTTGTTGAGATTACTCAATCTCAACCATCCATTGCCCTGTTTTTCCTATAAATAGAGCCCATTCCTTCTTAATCCAGATCCATAAATCTAGTATGCATCAAACTTATACCAAATTTGAGAGAGCATCTAGGAGCACTTTTCTTTGTTATTTTGGATAAAATTAACATAGATTAATTAGATACTTTCTCATATTTAGCTTGCATTTGCATAATTAATCATTTTTTATAATCTTGAATCTCCATAAGACATCCATAATAGTGCAAAAAGCTGAGGGCTATACGCATGTGGAACTCGGAGAGGAGAGGAACAAGGGAGGAGCAACTATGAGCATTTTGGAGAGCATTTGGGAGGGTTTAGTGTCTTTCCTCCATTTTTGTGTGCTTTCTATAATTTATTTGATATCTCTCTTGATATGCATGCTTAGGATTGTAGTTTCATATCTATTTCATTTTTTATTGATACTAACAAACACTAACGTTTGAATCTTGTGTGTTCCTAACATCCTTTTTGTAGTGCATCATTTGGTGAACCCAACGTGAATCGAACACGCAACCTTCTGATCTAAAAAAAACTAGCTTTTTTGTGAAAATTGCCAAATTGCCACACACAGGTTGCGCTTTAGCGCTATTGAACACGTTTTAGCGCCTTTGATAGCTGAGGATTTAGCACTTTTGTCAGAGTTATGGCGCTTCTGTCAGAGAAGTAGCATCTTTATCTGAGTTATAGCACTATTGTTGGTTAAATACCACTACTGTAACTCTTTTAGCGCGGTTGTGCTCTCTGTCTGACAGAGATTTCATTTTGTTTGACAGTTTTATTTAGAGCTTTTGTCCATCTTGTAGCATTGTTGTTGTTATTTTAGCACCTTTGTTAGTTTTTCAGCACGTCTATATTAAAGTAGCGCTTCTGTGTTTACACAAAGTAGCGCTTTTGTAACAGAGAGTTGAAAAAAAAAATTGTGTAACAGAAAAAATCAAAATTTTAGGCTTGTAGAAGCCCACCAAAAACCTTCTTTTTCACTAACTTTTTTTGTTTTTTGTGCAGATTTTCCTAACTTCTTGTTTTGCAGGATTCAAGGAGTTAGGGATTTAGAAAGTTTTTTTTCTTTCTTTCTAAGCTTTGCTTTTAAAGTTGGATTAAAAAGAAGTCACTTTATTTTTACGTTTAAAATCAACTTCATTTTTCCTTTTGGACTAAAATAAACAAAATTTTCAATTTGGGCTTAAAAGGAATTTCACTTTGCAAAGTTAAAAAGAACCACAAAATCAAACAAACAAAATTTGCTTTCTTTTGCAAGTTAGGAACAAATTTTTCATTTTGGTGCTTAAAAACAAACAAAAGAAATTTCATTTCTTGCAAGGATAAAATTCACAATCAACTTTTTTGCAAGTTAAAAAGAACAAACAACTTGTCCATTTTGTTTACAAAATCGCTTTTACTTTGAGCAACGTGCTTGCAATTTTGTTGACCAGGATTTTCAAATTCCTAGTTTGAAAACAAATTGCCTTGTGAAGTTAAAAAGAACACCATGGTTGTTGGAGCAAAATATCCAAATAGCATATAGATCACATTGCGATAAAACAGTTAAAAAGAACAAGTGTTTTCAGTGTTTGGCACACTTGTGCAAAAAATCTGTAGAGTGGTCCCATTTCTAACACACACTATCCTCTCCCTTGGCTCTCGTGGTCCTAGGTGCAAGAGAAAAGTGTTAGTAATGCTCAAAATTTTATATTTTTAAGAGAGGCCTTCCAAGAGACACATCACTCTTGGGAACGACCTTGCGCGGTAAACCCTTCGAGCCACTATAAAAATCCGGTGAGAGTGAAAACTGTAGCCTTGGGTGTAGTTGTTCGTACAGTGTAACTTGCCAAAAGGACATATGGGCCCCACCACAAGTTACAAGGCTCTTAAGTGAGTCACTGCAGAATGAGTCACTGCAGAATGAACTTACGTCCAAAGACATCGAACATTATTAAACACCTTTTATTATAGAAGCCCACCCGTTCTATTGATTGAGGATATTTGTGAAAAGTTCAGTGCAAGAGCATAGATGTTTTTGCTCCCAAGATACTCAACATACATATTTCCTTGAGTAGAAACAGGGCTTTTTGAAAGGCTACTTGTAGCTTGATAAAAGTGGTGACTCCCCCATCATAGGGATCATCTATCTGTTATGCTCACACAAAACTTAGTATATCACATCCTTACTTGCCACGACGGGATTCATAAGGTATGTAGTACCAAAGTCGAAGAAATATCAAGATGTGAGCTGAAAATATCACAACTGGCCATTGACCTTAGGGATAAAAAAGTGTGTTTGAGTTGTCTTCATCTTGTGTTAGACCAGTAACAATTTGAGCCAACTTCAGGCTTTGGGAAACATAAAATACATTTGTAAAAAGGGTCAACAAAGTTCATGATTGGGTTGATTTAGACCCACACCTATTTTTGCCTTTTGTTGAAAAAGGGCCAGGTTATTGTGCTTGTTGTGTTTTCTTGTCAAAGAAATTCAAAACAATTTTAAACCAAGTATTCATCCAACAAATTTACCTCAAACATTGATAAACAAAACAAACATCAACAAGTGAAACAAGTATCAAGTATGTATGACCATCACTCACATCTTGAGAAAAAGGAGTCTTCATCAAAAGACTACATTAGAAAAGAGACAATTGAGTTCAAAAGCTCTTATCAAAAGAAGGAAGTTTTTTCTATATCAATAGACAAATTTTTCTCTCACAGAGAGCCTTCTTGCGTCATATGCACTTGTATTTTCAAGACAAATCCAACAAAATTGACAAAGAGCCTTTGAAAAATAGGGCTTTTACTCAGTATAGAGCCTTGAATTATCACAAAAATAAAGGGGGCAATATCAACCTTGCTTTCTTTCCAAAAATCTATATCACGTACAACAAAGCTTGAGGGGAACCACCAACCCCTAAGAGAGAGGAAGAAGAAGAAACCCCCTTTGTGACAGAAAGTTTTTTTTGAGGTCCATATTCTACCCACTTTCACCTTCAAACATCACAAATCCATTCAGCTCTCAAAACACAAAAATGTCTTGTCTCTACATCTAGGATCAATCATCCTAAGAGGCATTTCGACATAAATTAAAACTATTTTATGAGTGCATCCTCTCATTTCTAGGTAGCTTGGTTTGTAACACATTTCAAACCTTGCTATACCTTATCACATCAAAATTGTTGAAAATGCACGAGCAATTCACAAAGAACTTTGTTAACATCCAACCTTCAGTGTTAGAGATCCATCTTCTAAACATTTCACAAACATGTATCTTCCATCAAACATTTCATCACCACCTCATAATCACTTTCACCAACCTCAAAACTTTCAACAAACATGGCTCAAACAAGATCAATGAGAAACAGACAACCAGAGATTGAAGATGAGGAAGAAAACCTCAATGATTTCCATGAGGCTGTTGGAGGAGGCACAAATGATGAAGATCCTAGCACCCCAACTCCCGAAGATATAGAAAGAGCACAACAAAATCCCAAGTTCAATAGACTCTTTGATGAAATCCTTAGAAACAACATAGATGCTCATTTTCTAAGACTTGCTCAAGAGGGTGCCAAACTACCCTCTGACTTTGATACCGCACAAATATGGAAAACATCTGAGCAACATAGCCATAATGATGGTGGAAGAGGTAGAGATTAATTCCACTATGACCTTAATCATCAAGGGAATATTCCACCTCCTCCTCCATCAAAAATATACATGTTGAGACAACAAGTGGAAAATCTCGCTCAACAAATCAATAGTGGTGTGAAGACTACTCGGTTTTAACTTAACGATATGTGTCCCTATCCTTTTGATAGGAACATGCTTATGCCACCTTTTCTGCGAGGGTTTGAAACACCCAAGTTTAAAAAATATAGGGGCAAAGGAGAACCTAGAGATCATGTATGAGAATTTCACTCAACTTGTTTAGAGGTGGCCTATGAGGACACCTATTTAATGCACCTCTTTCCTCAGAGTTTGGGAGGCACAACCACACAACGGTTTTCCCAATTACCAGGTGGCATTAGAACATTTGAGGAACTAGTTCAAAAATTCATCACTCATTATGCACATAACATAGAATGAGATGTTACCATGGCAGATTTATGCAACACCAAACAAAAACCAGGGGAGTTTTTCTCAAATTTCCTACAACGGTGGAGGCAACTGTCTAGCAAACGTTCTCTTCATTTACCTGAGGCAGAACTAGTGGAAATATTCATTTCCAACTTGAATGATGAGATGGAATTCCATTTAGACATCAAGGGCACAAAGTCCTTTAAGGAGATGATCACTCAAGGACTAAATGTGAAAGAGCTCTTATAAAAAAGGGACTTATCAAAATCTACAATGAACCCAAAGATGGCCCTCGTCCATGATATAATAGTGATAAACCAAACTTTTGGAACCAAAAAAAGAACATTGTCAATGATGGGATAATGGATGCACGAACAGTAAAAATCACACAACCTATGGTCAGGTTTGCAGGACAAAATCCCCCTCCTAAAAACAACACCATCACTCATCCACAAAATCAAGGTCGCAATGCGCCACAAGAAGAACCAAAACAAAGGCAACAAAACTACAAACCAAAATGCACGTACACACCCTTAAGAGAGCCCATCGAAACAATATTGCGTTAATTGGTTTCTTCCAATCTTGTGACCTTACTAAAAACATCTAACTATGAAACTCACATCAAACCTCCATGGTGGCGTGATAATGAACATTGTGAATTTCACCAGGGAAAAGGGCATAAAACGAGCAATTGCCATTGACTGAAAGATCTTGTTTAAGATCTTATTGACATAGGAGAAATTGAAATAGAAGGAGATGACCCTAAAACATCCAATGATGATCATCTAATGTTCAAGAATCCACTTCAATCACATGATCAAAGGGGTCCTTCCACCTCCGGGTGAAACACAGATGCTACAACTAATTATACACAAGTTGTATATAATTAAACTGTGAATCACCTCTATGACGTTGATGAACAAGTTGCAACTCTCACCATCAAAGATCCAAATCTTGCATGCAACGTTGTTACATGTCGTAGCAAAATTACCATTCGAGTAGCACCACAAGGAATGACACCCCTACCCAAATAGTATAATCTTGTGGAACAATTGGATAAAACACCCGCCCTTCTATCCATATTAGAGCTTTTGCGCGTATCCCCTTCACACAAAACAATCTTGGATCAAGCTCTCCAAGAAGTGTCAGTCCCCGCCAACCTCAACATAGATCAATTTCAAGCCATGGTTGTCAGTCTCAAGTCATCACCATGCCTCACTTTTTTTGAAAGTGACAACGCTTCATTCCAACAACCACATAATGCATCCCTTCACATTGAAGGATTTGTAAACCAACACATAACCAAGCGAGTCTTGATTGACAATGGAGCCATTTTGAATATATGCACCTTGAAGTTGGTCATAACATTGGGGTATGTGGTAGAATCAGTGGATCCTAGGAAAAAGATAACCATTAAGGCCTATGACGATGCAAAGCGTTCTTCCAAAGGAGCTGTTGTATTACCTATCAGAGTGGGGCCAGTGGTGAAGCATATTGTCTGCCAAGTTCTAGACCTTCCTTTTCCATATAATATCTTGTTAGGAAGACCTTGGATACATGCCATGCAAGCAATTCCATCCACCTATCATCAATATATCAAGTTTCCCCATAACGGTGTAGAAATCACAATCCTTGGCGATGCAAATCCATTTGCATATTGCAACAACATTAACCATCAGCCAGAGATCACCGTACCTAACAACAGAGAAGCTATCCCTTCCACATCATATGTTAATCCAGCCTCTCTTTCCAACTCAATCACCCCTATACCAAAGCAGGAGATGTTGAAAATGAAAATGGTTGAGGAAGGTCTCGGGGAATATAATCTTAGCCAACTCTTTTGTGTTGGGCAATTACCCACCTCCCCTAGAACTCATGGAAAACCTCAAAAGTTTCTTCAACCACAACACCAATAACCCCATCAACAACACAAGCAATCACACCTTCTAAAGTTCAGAAACTCGTGACCAATACACTCTTCAATGCAAATGACATCCTAGCATGGTATGGTAATCATATGTTAGAGAGTGATTCAGAGACAGACTCGCATGAGTGGAAATGAGATTCAGTGAATCTAAATACTTCAGATGGGGAAGACACATCACCTCCACCACCTTGTGAATATATCCCAGTTTATGGAGAGGCATGGATGAAAACCTTTTGGGTTCCTGAGAAAGAAGAAACTTCCACAGGCCCTACGTCAAATCCTACACCAGAATCTGACAAGGAGAGTACCATTGACGAACTTCACTCCTCTATATTAACCCTCACTGACGCCTCCTCTGAACTCAACTTAATCGATGAGGTCATGCCTATCATCCACCCTGAACTCATCGACTAGAACTAGCCAAATCCCCTATGCCTTGATCACTTCCAAAACGATGAGGCGCTCATAGACTTTTTAGAAATACGGTATCACATACCAAGCGGGGATCATAAAGTTGGGTTTGCAATCGAACTTAACAACGCAACATACTTTGGGGAAAATGCCAAACCTTTCAGCTGCAAAAATATCACAATAAAATATGGATCTTCTAGTGAAAACCACATAGTAGCACTTGATGATCCCAAAAAATTAAAAATAAAGAGCATATCCAAAGGTGAAAACCTCTCCGAGGCGCCTGCGGATGAAAGGTTTGACATCCTCCCCTCTAGTACAAATCAAGAGAGATCGACGATCCCAATCGAAGAAACAAAAGAATTCAATGTGGGGACCACTGAGACTCCTCACCAAATACATTTGACATCTCTATTAACTCCAGAGGAACAACCAAAATTTGTGGAATTCTTCTAGAGGCGTCAAATCAACTTTGCATGGTCTTATGCAGACATGCCTAGCTTAGATCCTGATTTAGTCATGCATCACCTAACTGTGGTAGAAGGAGCTAAATTGGTCAAACAAAAGCTCAAAAAGATGCATCATTAGATTGTCGTCCTTGTCAAGGTGGAACTCAAAAAGCTCTTGGATTTTGGTTTCATCAGACCAATCAATTATGCAGATTGGATCTGCAATATTGTACCTATCGGCAAACCTAACAGGGGCATCTATATCTATATAGACTTCAGAGATTTGAACAAGGCATGCCCTAAAGATGACTTCCCCTTACCAAACATCGACATAATTGTTGATCTAACAACAGGTCATGCAATGCTTTCTCTTATGGATGGATTTTCAAGGCACAACCAGATCAAGATTGCTCCAGAGGATCAACATAAAACTGCTTTCACATGCCCATGGGGAACCTATTGTTGGAATGTGATTCCATTTGGTCTAAAGAATGCATGGGCAACCTACTAGAGAGCTATGACTACCATCTTTGATGATATGATGCACACCATAATGGAATATTATGTCGATGATTTACTAGCTAAATCATTAACAAGAGAGGATCATCTGGCAACACTAGGTAAAATCTTCGACAGATTGGAGCAATATCATGTCTATCTAAATCCAAAGAAATGCGTCTTTGGAGTAACCTTCGGGAATCTCTTAGTATACATTGCCTCAAGCAAAGGAATTGAAGTAGATCCGACGAAAGTCAAAGCAATCATGGACATGCCACCTCCAAAGAACATCAGTCAGTTAAGGACACTACAAGGGAGGCTAAAATCAATTCGGAGATTCATTGCACAATTGGCTGATAAGTGTCATCCCTTCACACATCTGTTACACAAGAATATCCACTTTCAATGGGATACAAAGTGCCAATAAGCATTCCAAATGCTTAAAGACTACCTGATGAATACATCGTTGTTGATCCCACTAGATCCAAGTAGACCTTTATTGCTATATATTTCAGCTACAAATACGACATTACGAGTACTGCTGGCACAACACAATGCAGAAGGAAAATAATGTGTTGTATACTATATCTCTCTCACATTGGTAGGCTATGAACTCAATTACACACCTATTGAGCGAGCTTGCCTAGCAATTATCTTGGCAGCCACCAAATTGAGGCACTACATGTTAATGCACAAGGTACAACTCATTGCCAAAATAGATCCACTCAAGTACCTACTCAGCAAGGCAACATTGACAGGTCGTTTGGCCAAATGGGTTATGATCTTGAGTGAGTTTGATATAGAGTATGTAGACCACAAGGCTATCAAAGGGCAAGTTATTACAGATCAGTTGGCTCATGCACCCCTCGTAGGTGACCATCCTCTTGTTTCCGATTTTCCAGATGAAGAGATCTTCATGATCACAGCTACACAACCTTCAAAGCTATACTCTGATGGCTCATATACTAGACATGGCTCGGGGGTAGGTATTCTTTTTATCACACCTCAAGGTGATAGCATCCTGAAATCATACAGGCTCACTTACCCATGCACCAATAATATAGCAGAATATGAGGCCTTGATCACATGACTCAGATTGGCTATACAATGGCATCTAAAAGAGATACAGGTATATGGATATTCTCAGCTAGTCATCCGACAAGTCACTGATGAGTACCAAACTAAGGATGATAAGCTCATGCCATATAAAAGGATGGTGGATAGTTACAAAGAATCATTTACAACTATCACATTTGTGCAAGTACCCATAGATCAGAATCAAGCTGCCGACACAATGGCTACAATTGCATCTCTCTTGGTTCTTTTGCAAAATTCAACACGCTACGATTTCTTGGTAGAACATCTTTGGATCCCCACGTATGATATCTGCGAAACTGAAAGCATATGTCACCTTGTCAGTTCTGACTCCCCATGGTATGGTGGGTTCTTCACTTACCTCCATGATCACAAACTTCCTCCCAACCAATCCAATAACCAACGAAAAACCTTCATCCGCCAAACAGCTCGATACACCATCATTTTCGAAACCCTATACAGGCGAAGTCTTGATGGTACTCTCCTCCGATGTTTAGAACAAGATGAGATAAAAATGGCCTTGGAAGAGGAACATGATGGAATTTTTGGGACTCACTCAAGTGGTCCTTCGCTAGCAAATAAAATCATGCGCGCTGGATACTATTGGCCCACCATGGAAAAGGACTCCTACTATTTTGTCAGAAAATGCAAGAACTGCCAAGGTCACGGAGACCTGATACATGCACCAGCACATGAATTGCAACCAATCACAACACCATGGCCATTTTGTCAATGGGGACTTGACCTTGTGGGTAAAATCCATCCATCTTCATCCAACGACCATAAATTTATCATTACCACCACCGAATGCTTCACAAAATGGATCAAACCCATTCCACTTACCCAAGTCACCGGCAAGCAGATCACCTCATTCATCCTTAATTATATCATCTGCCAGTATGGTGTACCCATGTCCATCTTCACAGATAACGACCTTCCTTTCAAAAATCAGGATGTCTGTGAGCTCTGTGAGAAGTTTCACATCCAACACTATTTTTCCACCCCCTATTACCCACAAGGCAATGGTCAAGCCGAAGCATCAAAAAAGAATCTATTGAGGATCCTTAAAAAGACAGTCAATGATGTTGGTCGTGATTGGCACATTTGATTAAATTCAGCACTATGGGCGTATCAAGCTAGTATTCGAACCCCTACAAGTGCAACTCCCTACTCACTGGTTTATGGAGCAGAAGCCATCCTACCTATTGAGGTTGAAATACAATCTCTACGGGTCTCTTTGCATAATATAATAGATGATGAAGCATATCGGGTCTCTCATCTTCAGGACTTGGAACTGCTTGATGAAAGACGACAAGCTGCATATAACCACCTAAAATCCAATTAGCAGCGCATGAGCAGAAGCTACAATGATCGGGTTAAACCTTGTACATTTGAGGTAGGTGATCTTGTTCTCATGGAGAATCCTCGTAACCAACCAAGCAGAGAACATCAAGGCAAGTTTGAATCCAACTGGCTGGGTCCATATGTTATTACTGTTGTATTTAGGTCTGGGGCATATCAGTTGGCAACCTCAGAAGGATAACCACTAGCAGATTCAATCAATAAAATGCACCTCAAACGGTTTCATACATAAGCTGTACAGAGCATTAGGCTCCTCCATATATCAGAAAATACCAAAAACATTTAGAAAAAATGTCCTGAAGAAAATACAACAAAATCAAGAAAATAGTAAAGAAAAATCATACATCCAAATGGTGAAAACCACTACGGTGGCACCTTGGGTAAGTACGATGGTGAAAACCTGGCAAACAGGCACCATTTATAAGGCTATGGCTCCATTGTCTTTCCGACTCATTGTGATTACATCCATTGCATCCATTCATCTATTATTCAAACCATGGCTTGTTATTGATCTACAATCGAGGTTATTACTTCATGCATCCTGCATCCCGCTTTCAGAGCAATATTTAAACTAGGGGCAATACTCTTCAACCTACTGATGGAAGTGGATTCTACATTACTTGTGATTCATTGAGTTCTTCATTCAAAATTGGCTGTAAATAATACCAAAAACATTCGTAAAAAACTCAGAAAATACCAAAAACATTAAAAAACACTCACAAAATCCAAAAACATGTCAAAAACATCAAAAATCAATCAAAAACATTGCAACTCATATAATATTCTTTATACATACACATCGCAACAGACATCAAACAAACATTTTTGAGCTACTTAAATGATGATCACTTATCAAATTAACCAACCAATCAAAACATCTACACACAACTGTCTTCACAAGGATGCATCCTTCCTCATAGACAAGACATGGTAACATTTTCTTTGACAAGAAAATTTTGTTTAAGATGATAAGTAATTGGTCGGTTTGTTATTTATTTATTTATTTATTCATATCAGGTTCCTATGCTACTCCAGGATATCCACAAGTGATTAGAGTAAACCGGGATGGCTCCTGATATTTTTTTCTTTGTTTGTTGTTTGCATATTGTTCTAATGAAGTTCTGGGGAATTTACTAATGGTGTCTATGTGGGAAGTTCACTAAGCTACATTATCATATGCAAAAATACAGTCATGGATCACTATGGCTTACTGACTACAATGTATACCTTGACCATTTGCACATGAACCAGAATGGAGGATAACTTTTCCTTGTCTATGATGCTTGCTTATAGGCAAAATGCTCAAACTTGGTTTCTGCTACATCGGCCAAGAACGATACTACCATGCTTGATGAGGAAAATAAAGCACTATGAATAATCTATGGATTGTCATTTCATCTCATCTATTTATATTGCATTTTGTTGCATCTCACCCATTCATTTGCTCATTCATTGTTCATATCTATTGTTTGCATGCAAGTAATTGAGGCTTCTATGATAAAGCACTTAATATAGTTTGTCTTGGGTACAAAATCATGACGGAGTTCTCTGATACATCATCTCACATTTTCATTCCACATCTACACATTATCACCAACTTGCATTCATATATCATGAATGGCATGGCATTATCATTTAGTTGCATAAAATGCATTCAACTCATTATCATTTAGTTGCATTTAGATTCATTTAGATATTCATTTAAGTCCATTGATTTATACATCACAATTAGTGCATTTAAAAAATTAAGTGCATTTGTTCTCATTTACTTGCATTTCGTCATTTCATTTAGTTGCATTAAGTGCATTTAACTTCATTTAAATCCCTTTCAAATCATTTCATTCATCTATCTTCATTTTAGTTACATATTAGTCGTTAATGTACATGCACTTCTTCATCTAGTTGCATCTCAATCATTAAGTTGCATTCATCTAAATAATACACAATCATTCATCATCATTTAGTTGCTTAATTCATTTATCCTCATCTACTTACATTTTATCAAGAACATGCATTCTAATTTAGTACATTCCTTTAATCATTCAATATGCATTCATGTCATTATCATTGACATTTATTTATTAAGTGCATTCATCTGAGACACATACATAACATTTGTAAAAACATTTGTTCATCCATTTAAGTTAATTTATCTAGTTGCATACATAAACATTTGCATACACGTTTGATTCACTCCAATTCGTCTTAAAAACATGCATCATTTACTCATATCATCATCAAATAATATCATCAACATAAGCAAGTATTATCTATCATAAATCTCATTATTCATTATCTCATCTCATCATTTCACATATATCATCATCATTTGCATCACATTAATAGCATTGTAAAAGCATCATCCATTCTCTACCTGCATCCACATGATTAGCAAAATCATCCATAGCATGCATATAGAAATCATATCATGAACATGTACATATAGAAAGCAAATCATCCATAGCATGAATCTAAACATAACTCATAATCATCTTCCTACATAAAAACATACATATCATCATATACATACATCTCATATCATATCAAAACATGGGATCTCCTCATATATTGCATCATAAAAGCATACATGTATCAGAGTACAATGATGTCAAAATATATCGGCTACCAAGAGCCATCCAAGTCACAGTCTAAAAATAAAAATGTAATAAGTGCATAGAAACTCTCAAATAGCACTCTGGCCAGATGTTGCAGCACCACCCCCTGCTCCCCCACCACCATCACCATCTCGCTGAGGAGGACCCATAACACCACCACTGCTTTGAGCCCTCTGAGACTGCTATGATCTCACCCGCCGCATCTGGGAATAGCTCAATGCTCGTTGACTAACTGGCACAACCTGCTAATATAATCCCCACCAATAGTCAATCTCTCTACCTACCCACCGCATCTCCCTCAACACCACCTCAGTCAAACCCTGTGCTTGTGCTCCCTCCAACACTCGAACTATATCCTGCACCTCCCTCAATCTTTCCACAAGATCATCTCTCTCTCGCATCACTTCCCTCAACTCAACCTCCCATGCAAAAAGCTGGACATCCCTGGCTGTAATCTCTGCATCCTTATCCTCTAATTGTGCCTCAACTACTGCCAGTCGAGTCTGGAAGTATAAAATCATGTGCTCCCGCAGGTCTCCCCCTCCCATCTCCATAGGATCCTCTCCTCCACCTATGGCTCCCACTCCCATCTCCATAAGATCCTCTCCCCCACCAACATCCCTACCTCTGCTCTAGCTGCACCCTGTATCAATGGAACCTGTGACAATCGTAAAGGCTTCCCATCTCTACCTCTCCTCTGCAATCATCCTCCTCCACCACCATCACCTTCAAATTCACCCCCACCCCCAAATCCACCACCTTCTCCTCCACCACCCCCTCCTCATGCACCTCCAAAAGATCCACCCTCACCATCACCATCTCCTCCTCCTCTACCACCTCCCCCATCTCCTCCTCCTCCATCTCCTCCAATATCACCATCACCATTTCCTCCTCCTCCACCCCTACCTCCTCTCCTCCTCCGTTGTCGTCTCTTGTCATCCCCAAAAGGTGGTATAGGCTTGCCGGATCTGAAATGCATGGAATCAGATGTGCAGTATGATACTGTGTGTACTCCTTTGTCACCCCTATATCTACAGTCTCCGGCCTCATCTACCATGGTCTTGCCTGTAAGGTCCAGAACTCTGCCAAGGCCTGATCATAAGGTAACAGTGTTCCCCACTAAAACCTCTCCCACACTACTCATGCATACTCCCCGGAACCCCTCGACAACCCCTGCCTCCGTCCAAACTGCCTCATCACTCTCCCTGGCATGTGTCTCTCCACCGAGTAGGATGTATGCCCAATCAAAAAATGTGTTGTAAATACATATCGTAGTGCCTCTCCACCATCCTCCTAGGGCTCACACTCAAGGTATGACCTCCGTATGACTGTATCTAAATCATCTAAAGCCCGCTGCCAAAACTCCAACTTCCCCAGATGGGGTTGGCTCATCATACCTCCATACATATACGCATAGGGCTGATCTATCATCCTAAACCTCAAGTTGACTGGTCGTGTGACTGGCAGGTGCTCCAAAGCCTAGACATGTAACAATGTGATCCCTACCCCTAGTGATCTAGCCTCTCGGTACAATACATAATGTAAGTCCCTGTATAGGTGTGCTAACACACATGGCCCCCATGTATAGCGGGTCCCCTCAGTCATCATCTTCTCTATCACTTGGCCCCAACCAACGGCCAATCTATGTGAATGTCGATCGGGGCACAACAAACCCTCGACGATCCCTGCTAACATTGATGGTAGAGGCTCATATAGTGTTGCTATATCCTCCCATGCTATCTATCCATCCTCAATGTACACATCATCGACGAATATCCTCTACACAACTGTTGTCCCTAGGTACCGGTCATACATAACAAGCTCCCCCCTAATCGGGATGTGTAGAATCCTCCATACATACTCCAATGTCATCATCATCTCTCCCATCGCTAAGTGAAACATGCATGTCTCACTGTGCCATCGCTCTACCAAGGTCGTCAGTAGACCGCGATTTGTCTGAATCACGAGTAGGTACATCATGTCATACAAGCCCATTGCACAAATGCAATCTATCTCTGCCTCCGTCAACTGCGCCCATACTCGCTGTGTGGTAGGTTGCCTCTCTTGCATCTGTAAAATGGGAAGCTTCTCCTACACATATCGACACACATATCAGTTGTTTTGTTACAAACATTCTTAAGTTTCAACCTAGACTATCAATAGATACTTTGATCAAGTATCTTCGGGTCTCAATAGGTAATCGATCATGGCACACCTAGACTACAAGAGGCATTTATCACAAATGACCTAGTCTCAAAGAGGCTGCTATGATTCATCAAAACAACTCATCAATCAATCAAACACAGGCATCAGGAGATATTTTCTCTAAACACTGGGGCATGTTTTACTATAATTGTGCTATTCTGCTGACAATAGCGCTACAACATCTACTCGACGATGCTAAAATTACAAAAGTGCTATTACTATGACTCAATTACGCTAAACTGACAATTGCGCTGAAACTACGGCACAATAGCGCCATTTTAGGCAACAAAAGTGCTAAACATAGTTTTAGCGCTATTGTCTTGCTTGGACTTTGATGCTTGAAAAAACATGCCAAAATGCATAAAAAGCAAAATTCAAGATTTGCCTACCATTGGTCCGTAGTCATTTGGCCCCTGGTATCGGCGGATCCGCTCTAGCCAATGATCTGCTATAGGCACAAGCATGATGCCTACTGCTCACTCCTTCGCCAAAGGTCACTATTAGAGCTCCAAAATTCCAGGGAGATAGGTGCAAATGAGCTTGTTTTTACCCCTTCCCCTCCATATATACCCCCCAACCCTAAACCTAATTCATCCCGCTCACAATCATTGTCCCCGTGAACTTTGGATACCTCTAATTTCTTCGTCTTCACTCCGTTTTCTCTCGTTATTTCACCCTTATTTCTAATTTCTTCTCTTCTACCTATCCCCAATTTCTTTCTCTTTTTCGAGAGATCGCCCAATTTTTAAAAAAAAATTGGCCCATCTCTCGAGGGGGCATACCACCCACTAAATTAACATTTATGGGGCATATTTCTTCACACCTATTTTTCTTTATTTGAAACGACACGATAAACCACACCATCTCAAAGAGGGGCAAATGTAGTCACATAAATTTGTCCACTTAATTAAATGAATATTTACTATTTATTTGATTATTTAACCATCCATAATCGTTTAATTAAATTAATATTTAATTACTTTCATCCTCAACCTTTTCTTCTATTAACTAAGTGAATTATTCAATTTATTTAAATTAATTCTTTAAGCCACACTCTAAGTCAATTAAATGAATAAAACACATTTATTTAATTTAACCTCCTTTCCTCACTTAAATAAATAATAAAACATTTATTTAAATCCACCCACCAAACCCACTAGACTCTTCTAACCCATTCTAGATTCTTTTAAACCATTCCTAATTAGCCTAAACCCATCCCCTAATTATTGTCACATTCCTAAGCAACTTGAAGTCACTTCTCAAAGTCTCCAAAGTCTTTAAAAATCATTAAATTCTTTAAGTCTTCAACAAGTTAACCCCTAAAGTCTTCCAAACCATTAATGGTTCTTACATAACCATTTATGGCTCTTACATAACCATTAATGGTTAAATTCAACTCACCCACATGGTTAGAGACTTTCCCTCTAACTTAACCCCCATCTAACTCATGTGTCTCTTGGAGCATTCATTGCTTTGACCATGTTTATCCCCGCTAACTCTTGCACAAGATTTTGTCCATTGGATAAAGGTAGTATTCATTGGATAAAGGCTTTATTCATTCCACTCAAGCCTAACCTTACCTCCCAAGGCAACCTTCAAGTCATTTCAAACATTTAATGCGTCTTCCCTCTCCTCTCAAGCCATCTCATATTTACATTTTTCATCCTGGGATTGGGTTGAAAGCCCTCACATGGATCATAAACCCATCAATCCTGACCCTTGTTGAGATTACTCAATCTCAACCATCCATTGCCCTGTTTTTCCTATAAATAGAGCCCATTCCTTCTTAATCTAGATCTAGAAATCTTTTATGCATCAAACTTATACCAAATTTGAGAGAGCGTCTAGGATCACTTTTCTTTGTTATTTTGGATAAAATTAACATAGATTAATTAGATACTTTCTCATATTTATCTTGCATTTGCATAATTAATCATTTTTCATAATCTTGAATCTCCATAAGTCATCCATAGTAGTGCAAAAAGTTGAGGGCTACACTCATGTGGAACTTGGAGAGGAGAGGAACAAGGGAGGAGCGGCTATGAGCATTTTGGAGAGCATTTGGGAGGGTTTAGTGTCTTTCCTCCATTTTTGTGTGCTTTCTAGAATATTTTTGATATCTCTCTTGATATGCATGCTTAGTATTATAGTTTTATTTCTATTTCATTTTTTATTGATACTAACAAACACTAACGTTTGAATCTTGTGTGTTCCTAACATCCTTTTTGTAGTGCATCACAATGTTTTTTGGATTTTGTGTTTTCTCAATGTTTTTGGATTTTTTCAGAAATGCCCCCAATATGTAGACTTGTTATGATATGATGATCTAGGCGATGAATATGGAGACAATGAATTTTTGACATGACCTATGTTAATGCAACATGCATGATGAAGATGCATTTCCTATTTCGACAAGGATGATTGTGTTTGTTTAGCATTTTGTAATACACCAATTGAATTGGAGGTGAAAAAACATTTCATCGATAAGTGGTCAATCGATCCTCAAAGTCCTTTGGAACATCCAAATTAACACACTTAGTGACTAGGATTTACAAATAGAGATGCAGAAAAATCCCCCATTGAAACTTGAAACTTATTACTTCTTTTTCCCATGTGTGTGCAAATGAGTTAATTTATGCTCTTATGTTCAGTAAAGATCCTCGGCATCCTATATGACTAGCTATGTGGATTATTCTAACTTCAAAAGCATCTCGGATGGAGCCTCGTTTTCAACAAGCCTTTAGAGCTTTGACGAGGTTATACATTGTAATATTTCAAATATTGCTCCATTGCCAGTAGGCGTCCATAGCTCTGATGGAGTTATTCGGATTTTCTCATAGTCAATCTTTTTGTCGCAATAATATGCTTGATATTTCTGTTATATATCATTTCTCTTTGTCTTGAGATAGACATTTGGCATATCAGTTTTCTTTTTATTTTCTTGCCCTGACTTGGAAGTAATGAAACCTACTTAGGTGTGACAATTACAGTGACACTAAAGTAGAATATTGGATTTTTCACTAGTCATATGATCAACTAGGTGTCTAGAATGAATTAGAGATTTTGTTAATGTGTTTGAGATATAGAAATTGATAGATTTTGGGTTAATAAGTCTCAAATAGTGAAATCACTACCCAACCATAAGTAAATCATCGTCATAGGGTAATGTTGAAAATGAATGACCTTAGGATCTCAAAGACTACATGTTCGAATATCTAAGAAAGGAGATGACCCTTTTTTCTCTTGAATGCATACAAATGATAAACTTGGACAGTTGCCTTGTTTTATTGATGCTGATATATGTTAATGTAGAAACTATATGCTATGAAAATTATGAATATGATGCCCTTGAAAAGAAACTACATGCAATGTAGTGCTTTTAAGGAAATTAAATGCAAATGCAATCTAATCTAACCATAATCAATGGGCCTTATGAATCCCACATCCCACAACTTCTGTATTTCCACTTTTTTAAAGTGATATGTGGATTCATTTTCTTGAGTTTCTTCTTGTGTGGCTTGATTCTTGGTAAGTGATGTAACACCAATTCTGGATTCATACCTAGCATATAAACATATGATTCAACCAAGTGTATGTTATGTATAATTGCCCCTTCTACTACATTGACTTCTTTTGTCTTTTCCACAAGTAATGTGGAACTTTCTTGTGCAATAGGAAGATCTTTTATTTGTTTTTAACAATATCAGGATCTTGTGAAATAGAGGAGCTCGCTTCTCCAAAGTATGTTGTGCTATCAAGGTTTATTTCATATCCTGACTTATAATCATCATGTGGAATTATGACACCCATGAATTCTGCTATAGCTTCATCGTTTTCAAACCAATCTGGATGTGATGGTTCTTCTTGCTCAATAGGAAAATCCTCTAATCTGTTTTTACTATTTATGTCGATCTCATCATGATCTTGTGAAGTAGGGGAGTTTGTGCTTTGCTCTTGATTTTGAATTGGATCATTGATGGAAGGGATATTATAATCTTTCTCGGGAGGTGGATTTTGAATAGGACTAGGAAAGACACTTTTTCTCTAGAGATGGAAGGTGATCTTCTTGGATGGAATACAAAAATATTAGGGGGTCATCATAAGACTCTTCATAGGTGGGATCTTGATCAAAAATTGGTTTACACGAAAGGATTTTTTCTTGATCTTGATTTATATTAGGATTTGTTTCTTCTAACTTTGGATTATCCTCTTGACATGGGCAAGGAGTTTGGATATGAATGGGAGATTCTTGGAATGTTTCAACACATTGGCCTGATGAGAAAGGATTTTGAATGAGACTCTTTGAAGTGGGTTTTCTTGGAAATGGAATATATGATATCATTGGATATTGAATTTCTGAAGCATGGAAATGAATAGCATCATAACTTGGATTATATTGGATTTGTATTATGGATAGCCCTTGGGAAATTGCATAATTGGATAAATATGGCGTGGACTACTCTTGTGTGACTTCAGGGTATGAGGAAATGGTGGAAGATATGGAGGCTACTTGAGGTGCAAAGTCTTGATGGGAAGAGCCATTGCTAGACATGGGCAGATGACCTTGTTGCATGATAGGTGACACATTGACCATGTTCAATTGATCTCCAAAGGGTGACATGTTTGTAAATACACTTGCATTCATTTGGGATACCCTTGGTGGTGTATTTGAATGCATAGGAGGATATTCACAGACATGTGATATAACTGAAGACAAAATTGATTGTGTGATTGTCTGTGACCTTGGTACCGGTTGACTTGTTTGCACAATTTGTGGTGCTGAGAGTTGTGTTGTTTGTTGTATTGGTTGTTGGAATTGCATTGTTGGATGTGTTTGTTGTTGATATTGGTTTCTCATGTTTATTTGTGTGAGAATAGCTGGTATGTATGTTTGCATAATAAGAGCTCGCACATCAACCAGTTCTAAGTTCATATTGAGATATCCCAATTTTTGAAATACTTTGAACATTTGGGATCTACTCTCTTCACTTTTTTTAACTTTTTGTTCCAAGATCTCTATTTCTTGAGCTAGTTTATCTTCAAGTGGTGGAGAAATAGGTATGATACTTGTTTTTTCCTGATAAGTTTGATGCACATTTTGAGACATGTATATGTTGGATTGAGATGATTGATTGTTTGGTTGCAATGACATGGTCCCATGAAAGTTGGAATTTTTATAAGGGTAAGGTTGTCTCCTATAAGTTTGAGAGTTTATTTCAACCATTGCACTATATGCCATTTTTTTTGTATTTTTGAAGTTTAAGGATGAAATGCAATGCAAATAAAGGATGAAAATGCAACCCTATTTTTTTTTGGATTTTGAGAATTTTGAAAATGGACAAATGCAACTGAGGATGACAAATGCAACCTATGTTTTTGAAGTTTTTTGACAAATTGGATTAAGGAATGACAAGATGAAACCCTGAAGAACGAAAATGCAACTTTGGACTGTTAGGATTCCCAAAGATACTGAGAGGGAGGGGTGAATCAGTATTTGATCGGTATAATAATTTTCTTAACTTATAACATGAAAAGCATATCAAAACTGTGTATCGGTAAACTAAAAATAATGCAATAAATAAGAATAGCAACCACAACATAAGAGACGCACCATAACACAATATTTTAATGAGGAAACTCGGTGTGGGAAAAACGTCGGTGGGATTTGTGACCCACAATATTCACTTACTGGCCAATAAGAGAATATTACTGCTTACAATAGGGGCCTGCACATGCAGGAAGGCCAAGTGCCTAGAGCTCACTGCTCAATTACAAAAGGAAGTCACATTGACTTACAAAAATGGATTATACTAATCCAATGTCTTGTACTGCTTCAGATCAGCATCTGCTATGCTAGATTTAGTACCGGTTTAAGCTCTGCAATATACATAAACCCTTATCCCAATAGTTCACACATTAGGTATGCTACCTTCTTTTCATACTTCACATTCTATCTTATCTCTTATTCATAAATGATCTACAATGATCTCATACATATATGAGTCATATTATAATTCGCCAAGTTGGCTTACAAAAGATTTTACAATTAAATACAAAATACATTTAAACAAAATTCTTGTTGGCCATGGTGTCGGTGATCTGTATGCCGGTGTAGAGTCTGTCAGTGTCGGTGCCTGTGTTTACCTGCCGGTATCACATGATTGTAAGGTTTCCATCAATGACAACAGCTTCAATCACCTACAATTTCTCATTGGAGTGTGCATTTTCCAACAATCTCCCCCTTTGGCATTGATGGCAACACTCATGAGAAAAATCAAAAAGTGTCCAAAAAATGATGTCCAAAAAGAATCTGCCAAAACATCTTACCAAAACTATGTTGTCAAAAATCCATGCTCCCCCTGAGCTGATGATGTCCTGTTCTGATCATTTTTCCATCTCACTACTCCCCCTTTGACATCAATGACAAAGGTTGTCATTTGCTGTCAGTGGAGTGTGTTTCCTGCCTGCATCCTTGTATCATGTGGTTACAATCTAAAAGAGTTCTGCTAATACCAAATTTAGACTCTCAGTGAACTTTTCACTGTCTTTCAGTGCAGCCTCTGTCCTCCGAATAGTACTGGTTAGGTGATGCTTTTGAACAAGTGCCTCAGAGATCTCTTTACTCAAAGAGATGAGGTACTCCAATTTGGGGTTGAGTTTGCATTTAAGGTCTATTACCTTCCCTTTTATTTTGTCTTTCTCATTTTCAAATTTCTCAAGTTTTTCTTCAAGACTGTGTATCTCCAGCTTTGTAACTGATAAAGGTTCAGAAGAACCGATGAGGTTATCAGCTATATTGTCAATCTCCTTTTGTACCTTACTTATTTCCTTGTCTATATCTATTGTCAAAACATTTGTCTTGCATGTATCTCTATAGAGTTCCTTAAACTCCATTATTGTTTTGTTTAGTGCCGGTAAAAGTGTGCCAATGTGTCCCATGCACTTCTTTATTGTTTCATCAAAGAATTTCTCTTTCTCTTTATTCATTTTCTCCTTAACTGTGTCCTCATTTATTTGATCAATGATGTATTTAGACAAAGTGTCTAGTTGACCTAAAGAATCTTTATTATCCACAATGTACTTGGGTGCTATCAATTTAACAATAGGGATTGTATCATCAATAGCTTTGTAAGCTTGTGAACTACACTCTGTGATTTTCTTTATTGAATCCAATAAGACCTCTGTTACATTTGTAGGCTAGAATTCTGCTATAGAAGTACTAGATGTCTATCCAACTATTTTTACAATTTCCATGTTACCGGTTGTAGTGATAACCTTTCTTTCCTCTTTCTCAGGAGGATCTGTTTGGGTATGCATTTCTACCAGCAAAGGTTTATGCTTTTCAGTTTTTTTCGGTGGCATTGTCTCAGTTTGAGCTTGTACATCAACCTGTTTCTTTTCCAGTGCCTCAAATGGTTTCTCTGAGCTCTCAACTGCCAGTTTCTCAGATGTAGCCTTTGAATTTACTTCCGGTTTGTGTGTATTTTCCTCTACATTATTCATTTCCGGTTTCTCTGATTGTTTCTTAGTAGAGTCCTCTATCTATTTCTCTATCTCTGTGCTAACATTGATTTCCACATCTACAGTCGGTGACTCAATAGTCACATCTTTCTTTTATCTTCAATGGTTTCTTTATCTACCACAATATTCACCTCTTGTGTATCAATATTCATGGTATACAAAACTTTAGACTTAGGATTTGTATCCTCTAGAGGAGCCCCCATACTCTCAGTAGCCGATTGTGTGTCAATTGTTTCTACCAGTGGAGTATCAAAAAAAGGTGGGGGTAAGTTGTCAGTTATCTTAAGGTCTGGAGGTCCACCTTCCTTGCCTTTCCCCTTATCCCTTTCCTTTTGATATACTCTGATAGTCTTGGGTCTTTTGAGTTCTTCCTATTTCTCCTTTTCAACAAATAATATGTCCCATTGGTCTGCAGTCTCTTCTAAAATTTCATTCATTCTCCCTGCCATCAGTGCTACATGCCAGTGACCGGTTGAGAATACAGTCTGGTTGGCCTCACTGATTAATTGATCAATTTCTTTCGGTGAGTTCACTGGGTGAACTGGAAGTAATTTTTCAATTTTTTATTTTCTTGTCCAACTCAACAATAGCTACCCTTCTAGCTTCAAGTCTTCTGTAAAGATCAGTGGGTATTTCATCAACAATTTCCATAAAAAATTTCTTGTAAATATCCAAGTGTAAAATTACACTGTTTTCTATGCTCTCTCTGTCATCACCTGAAAGTGTATTGTATAGTTTGCTAATATTCTTCAGCTTTCCATCCTCTGTTATTTCACTAAGGAGCTTATCTAGTGGAGCAATGTCTTGTTTTTCCTTTTTCTTCTTCGAAGTCAACTTCCTTGCTGGAGGCCTCACTTCTTGTTGCTTTTGTCTGGTTCTCCTAGGTGTGGGTGAGGGTACTGGTGAGGGTTTTCTTTTCCTTTCCACCCTTTTGAATACTGTCGGTATATCACTCTCAGAAGAAGTTCCAACCAGTGAAAGATGAGCTTTCAGTTGAAGTCCTTCCAGCTCACTTTCCTTGATACCAGTTTGTTTCAAAACATCTTCCTTAATTGCTTTTGCCCGTCAAGTTCCTTTTTTCACAGTCTGTTCAACTTTCTTAACCCTTTTCCTTGACTGAATTCCACTTTTAATGTTTCTGCATTTCCAAAGACTTTCTCAGTAGGTTTCTTTGGTGCTTCAAGGAGGACTTTAGCATAAGTTTCTATGATGTTATCATTTGTTTCATAGCCCATTTTTGTTGCCCAGATAGTCCTAGGGAAAACTGCCTCCATCCAGATTTCATCTTTCTTAAATACAAAACATATTTCCTTTTGATATTTAACCACAATTGCCTGTGACAGTCTTGTTCTAGTCTTCATTCGAGCTTTTAGTGCCTGAAAATGTTCATTTAAGTTTTTCTCCTTGTTATCTCCCATGCTGTTTACTGAATCCAAAAGTTGCTTTCTTACCAGTTTGTCAAAACCAAAATCTCTCCTACCAATACCGGGTACTTGCTTAGTAATATACAACATTAAACATACAAGAGAATTTTCAAATCTAAAGGTTCCTTTCTTATCTCCCTTTATCTTCTTCAGATTGTCTATTAATTCATCTTTGAGCCATTCACACACATCTATTCTAGCATTGTTGTTAACCATGTCATATGCACTTTTAATACATCGGCTAGATATTGAGTTTAACCTATTTGCATGTGTATCCTTGTAGCCTAAAATCATACTGACAAATCTGACATTGATATCCTTTACATCATTTACCCTTAGAGACCTTTTGTCAAATGTTGTGTCGGTTAGGTCCATTACTGTGTCATTGGAGACCTTTTTAGTTCTGTCAGGCCTGCTACTGGTGGAAGGTAACCCTGTTATTGCCTTTACTACTTCTTTGGTGGTCTTATGAATTGAATCCAACCAAAATAATTCACCATGCACTCTACTTAGCACAATCCTTATAATATCCTTGGGAAAATTTGGGACACTGAGGATTTCAGTAAAACCTAGGGTTTCCACTATCTTATGTTCCGGTTTGATATTTCCAGATTCGTCACAAATCACAGTCTGATACGTGTTCTTGATTACATCATCTCCTAATTCCTCTATATGATAATGTATGTATATCCTAGGGTCTTCAACATATACTACTCCCTTAGGAATTTGAGAAAATGCACTTAGGGTATCATCTTTCTTTGCTACTTTGGGAACAAGCTTGAAAACGGGTCTAGGGTGCTTGATAACTTCAATCACAGTAGGGTTTGCCATAAATTCATGAGTGGATGAGGAAGCCATGGTTATAAATACCTCAATCTACCTTTAGGATGAGTGCTTGGATGAACTGCTTCACTTCTTCGCTAAGGATGCCTTCACTCAGGAATTTTCGTGCTCTCAAAGATTTGAATGCTTGGTGAATGAAAGAGGAGCCAAAACACTTGATTTATAATGTTATTTTCTCCAACTACCACATTTAATGCTTGCCGGTTAAGTCACAACTTAACTCATCTGTCGGTAAAGAAGTAATTTCAACTTCTCACCATCAACCGAGGGTATGTTAGCATGTTTTTTCAGTTTGTTGCTAAACCCCCAAAGGATTTTCTTTTAGTTAGATGAAGAGTCTCCTATTGGTGGAGTGTTACTCTATTCTACCAGTGGAGGAGTATTCCCATCAACATTCTGATCTAACTTTCTGACCCATTGTTTTGATAATTCTTGCTTTACCTCTTCAACTTTTTCTTTACCTTTCAAACTAGGACCTTTGTTATTTGTCAGTGGTGTCTTGCTTCTACAAAATTTTGCAATATGTCCAATTTTGTTACAAGCATAACAAGTCACATTGTTTTTCTAAATAGCTTTCCCATATCCTATGCTGGTATGTGTTTTACATTGATTAGATAGATGTCCAAATCTTCCACAAACATAACATCTTACATTCATTCTGCATTTTTCTGAATTATGACCAATTTTGTTGCATTTAGAACATTGACCGGTGGGTGTAGTAGTGTTCTGATAATTTCTAGATCTACACTGATTTGCTCTATGACCATACTTGTTACAATTAAAGCATTTCCCATTGAATTTGTAAGCATTAGGTTGTCTTACCGGTTTACTATGATCATGATTGTTTGCAGTACCAGAGCTTTCACCAACTTCAAAGCCAAGGCCATTTGTATCACCATTAGGTTTCTGATTCTTCAGCATGTCAACAAGTTCTTCTGAACTTTTCTTTAATTTCTCCTTGTGTTGATTTGCAGCAGTCAGTTCATTCTCCAAGATTCCTTTTTGTCTCATGAGTTTAGTTCTGTCATTTTGTGTATGCATCAAATCTGACTTTAACATATCATTTTCATGACCGAGTCTTGTGTTTTCATTTCCAACATCATTTAGTCTTCTAACCAAATCATCTTCATTCTTCTTTTTATCTTCAATTTCTTTACAAAATCTCATAGTCATATCTTGCATCTCATTCTTCATTGTACTGTTCTCTTGTCTCAATTTGTTTACCAGATCTTTAAGAGTTTATTTTTCATCTTCACCATTCTGCATCTTTTCACAAAGTTCTCTTCTTTTATTCCTTTCTATAGTGAAATTTTCTTGAAGTCCTCGAATAATATCCTGTGCAGCCTTCAAATCATCCTCAAGTTTGATATTCTTTACTTTTTATGCATCATAGTCTAAAAGAGTTGTTTCCAATTGCTTTCTCAAATTTTCCATCTCTACTAGTGTCAAGATATTCCTCAAGTTGTTAGGCTTTTGAAAATAGAGGAGCAGGCTCTAATACCAATTGTTAGGATTCCCAAAGATACTAAGAGGGGGGTGTGAATCAGTATCTGACCAGTATAATAATTTTCTTAACTTATAACTTGAAAAGCATATCAAAACAGTGTACTAGTAAACCAAAAATAATGCAGTAAATAAGAATAGCAACCACAACATAAGAGACACGCCATAACACAATATTTTAACGAGGAAACCCAGTGTGGGAAAAACCTCGGTGGGATTTGTGACCCACAATATTCACTTACTGGTCAATAAAAGAATATTGCTGCTTACAATAGGGGCCTGCACATGTAGGAAGGCCAAGTGCCTAGAGCTCACTACTCAATTACAAAAGAAAGTCACACTGACTTACAAAAATGGATTATACTAATCCAATGTCTTGTACTACTTCAGATCAGCATCTGCTATGCTAGATTCAGTACCGGTTTAAGCTTTGCAATATACATAAACCCTTATCCCAATAATTTGCACATTAGGTCTGCTACCTTCTTTTCATACTTCACATTCTATCTTATCTCTTATTCATAAATAATCTATAATGAGCTCATACATATATGAGTCATATTACAATTCGCCAAGTCGGCTTACAAAAGATTTTAGAATTATATAAAAAATACATTTAAACAAAATTCATGTCGCCCATGGTGTCGGTGATCAATCTTTTTGGTTTCGGTGATCTATATGCCGGTGTAGAGTCTATCGGTGCCGGTGCCTGTGTCTGCTTCCCAGTATCACATGATTATAAGGTTGCCATCAATGACAATACCTTCAATCACCTACAATTTCTCATTGGAGTGTGCATTTGCCAACATGGACTTGGACTAGGGAACATGCTAATTTTGAAGATAATGCAAAATGGAGATAATGATTTGACCCAATAATTTATGAGGATGAAGACTATGCAAGGAATAAAAGAGGGATTATGATGATTGTGCAAGGACTTATGCAAAGATTATGACAACTATGCAAGGACTTATGCGAGGATTAGGACAATTGTGCAAGGACTTATGCAAAGATTATGATGACTATGCAAGGACTTATGCAAGGATTATGACGATTGTGCAAGGACTATATGCAAGGCAAGGACATAACTGAGGACTGTAATGAGGACGATAATCAAGGGCTTATAACAATTCTAAGGGCGTAAATGAGGACTATAATGAGGACGATAATGAGGACTATGCAAGGACTAAGGACTCTAAGAACCAATGTTGTTTTGAAATTGTTGGATGAAAGCATTTGTTAGTTATTGAAAGGAAGTGATAGAATAAGAAGGCAAAGAGAAATACCATTATAAAGCCTTATCTCTTAGTGTCCGTGTAAACAGTTTTGAAAGCAATCATTGATCATAAGCAAAATCAGTACACAAGGTTTGAAATATTTTGACATGCATAAGAGGATAACCTTTTTCATTATAGAGTTCCAATTGAGGGATCTCAACATGTTTAGGTGGCACGACTTTAATAATATCAAGAGCAAGTGGGCTTGCAACATCAAAGGTGGGTACAATAAACTTGGATTGACTCATAGAAACAATTTGTTGTTGTAAGACACAGTTTGGGCAAGATTGGTGATTGTCATTTCGATAGAAGAATTCATGTTAAACATAGGTGATTGAGAAGGTGGTGTGATGTTGTTGAAAGAAGGCATTGACTGAGAATAAGGTGGTGGGCCACTATGATAAGTAGGCATTGGTGATGATTGGGTAGGAAAAGGGACACTTAAAGGAGGAATAAAGTTGTTGAAGGAATTGCCCCCTTGTGTCATACTGATTTGTTGAGGAATAGTAGGAATACTCATGGAAGATATAGGTAACGATGGAGGATTAAATGAAGAAGAGGGATTTCCCCCATGACCTATGGTTGTAGGAATGACATTTTGAGTTGAAGTAGGCATGATGTTGGATGTGAAAGTAGGAATACTAGTCATAGGATTGGTCAAAGGAATAGAGGAATTGACGTGTGTTGATGGTTGTGAGTAACCTAGGGTTTTAGTACAACTCTTGATAGGCATGACATTAAAATCAACAATATGTGCAATGTCACACAATATATTAATTCCATTCTTATCACTTTGAAGCATGTGCTTAAGACCTTCAATTAATGGAAGAGCTTTACTATTTGGTTATTCTTGGGACATCCATTTTTGAAAGCTATCAAATTGATTGTCCAATGTAGAAAGATGATCTAAAGAAACCCTAGTTAAAGCTTCTTCTTCATCATGGGATCCATCAATGGGCACATGATTAGGATGGGAAGAATTAGCATGATCCTCATTAAAGAAGTCACCCAAATTAGGCTTCATCTCCTTAGTAATTAAACCTTGGGAAGCTTTAATTTGAATGCTTCATCTAACAGGGATAGGATAGGTAAGACTAATAGTGGTAAAACTCATGCACTAGAGGAAAAATTTGAATTTTGCAAGAAAGCTTGCAAAAATTGAGTTAATGCAAAATTTAAGAAAAGAATGATTACACAATTTGAACTTTGTTGGAGGAAGGGAATGACACAATTTCCAAAAGTAAAAGGAAATTAGAATTTTAAAAATAAGGCCAAGGAAAGACCACTTAATTTTAAAATCAGAATTTTTAAAATTATGCCAGACAATAATTAACCTCTTAATTTAAAAAAATTTCTTGAAAGTTGAAATGTTGAATTTTGAAGGTATTTCCGATTCTAGAGGGTTCAAAAATTAATAAAACAAACCAATCTTCTGGATTTAGGCTATTAAATACAATCATAATAGTCTCCCGAAATTTCAGAAAAAAAGTCGAGGACCGTGGCGGGAACGCACATGGTCCAACCAACTTTTTTCAAAATTTTCAAGGATGGATATTACGATGATTTTAAAGCTAACCCCCCAAAATTGGTGAATTTCATGATCTCTAGATGGGCGAAATGAAGACACCAATGTGAAAATAAAACCCTATTAGGGTTTTGAAGAAAAAGAGGATTTGAAGTTCAATTTTGAAAAGGGTCAAACCTAATGGATAGGGACACCTTGGAAAATGTTTAAGAATCTGAATGTAAATGAAATTGATTTCAAATTCACACAAAATCCAATTAATTTTAAAAATTGGGGTTTTATAAACTAACCACTTAATTTTGAATTTTGAATTTTGGGAAAAAATGGGGGAAATTGAAAATTTGAATTATTGAACTAAAAATAAATCTAAGAACAATCAGAAATCTGAAAATTAAAGGGAAATCCGTTTTTTTACACAAGCTCAATATGATTTTAAAAAATTAGGGTTTGAACAAGTAACCTCTTAATTTTATAGATTTTTTTGTAAATTGAACAAGACAATGAGGAAATTGAATTTGATAATCCAAACAATTTTTAGATCTAAGACAACCACTAGCAATTTTTACAAATCACAAGTTCAATTTTAAAACCTAGGGTTTTTAATGATTTAACCACTAAGTTTGCAGAAAATTTAAACTTGCAAATGAAAAATATGCAATTTTGTTCAAAGGAAAGCATGCAAGATGTTGGGTTCACCAAAATGTAATGGTTGGAAAATGATGAGTGATAGATCAAGAGGAAAACTAACCCTTTCCCTCAAAGAGAGATGAGAGTTTCACTATTGATTATCCTTCAAGTACTTTTCACCATTACATTAGGAAGATAAGGGATAATTCACTAGATTCAATCTCCACACAAAGATGATAGATTGAATTCTAAATGAATTAAGAATGTTAGGATGATCCCTTCTTCCTTTGTTTGATTTGGAAAGGAATTGATTGAATTTATGTAGTACAAAAGTGACAAAGAATCGATTATAACTTGAGATCTGAATATGGGATGAAGTTGTGCACCTGGATTCGGTAGTAAAATATCGAGACAAAGTCGCCCTACAAATTTGATGAAAAGTTGTCCAGACCGTGGCGTAAATGTACACGGTCCTCCGAAAAAATCATGAAACGAAACGGGTTTTTCCGCCTTTGCAAATAAAGCCTGAATATGAAAGTACAATTGCACACCTGCAACCTACACACAGAAAAGAGAGTAAATGTGTTGGGATTGGGGGTTTGCCTTTAGGTCAAACCCCAATTTTAGAATTAACCAAGTAATGAAAGAAAGTACTTGCAAGCAGATGTAAATGAAAGACCGAATTGTAAATCACCTCAAGGGAGGTTGTAGTAGCAATGTTGATAGAAATGCTTGTATGGAATTGTATGTTGAAATCAATCTCCTCTTCAATGGTTGAATCATTGACTTGAATGCAACAACTAGCCTTGAAGGGAGACTTGAGAATGCTCAATGCTAGAAAAGAATGCTTGAATGCTTGAATACTCTTGATCGTTTATGACCTTATCAAAATTCCACCTATTGAACTTATCCAATGAGAGAGTGAATTCCCCCTTAAATACATGTTTGAAGGATTTGAATTTCATCACGGGATGATATTGGGGAGATTTCCCACTCACTGCACAACCCACAATGCATGCTCTAGGAAGGTCCTGCCCTAAAATAGGGCAAGGACAGGGGCGCCACACCCTTTTCCAAGGGGGGATAGGGGAACCGCACCCATGTCCTACCCCTTTCTCCTGGGCAGAGTGCGGACAGAGTGATGCGAAGGCCAAGGAAGAAGTTGTTTTTGCAAGCTGAGCACTCTCTGGTCTTCGATCAGACTAGAGGATTCGAGTTCGCATGCCTGAGGACCCTAATGCAGTCGTAAATTGCTAGGGTTGCAATTTTATGACACTACACTACTAAAAAAACAAGTGGGTGTCTTTATCTCCTTTCCCTCTGTCCCAAGACCCTGAAGGCGGGTCAAAAGGTACTTAATGCAACAATGGGTCCACCCAAGACACAAAAAGTTTGTTTTTCCTTAAATATCGCAATTCGTGATTTATTATATTCATAAGCCTAATTCACGTTCATTTTAAAGCCCAAATTGAGGTTTGAGATACGCATGTGCGTGTCTATTTTAAACACCAAAGATGAAGTGTGAAAGCATGCATGTCAATTTTAAACCCAAAATCCAAAAGTTATTGAACCCTAAAGGATCCTACAATCAAATTGTTAGTGGTTTCCAAAATAATCTGGGACGATCAAGCCTTCTCTGTAATTTCACCACACGCTACAAACACGGAATCAATAACTATAAAACACACAAAAAAATAGAAAACCAAACTACCTATTAAATAAATGTGTGATCCTAATAGAGAGAATGTGTGATAATGTCCAAGCAATTGCATTATGATGATTGAGCGAATGTGTAAAACTAACAGAGCAAATGCGTGAAATTGACAGGGCAAATGCGTGACAGATAAACAGACAAATTAGAAAATCTACAAAAAAAAAGCTTAAACTTCATTTGAAACCTACAAAATAGACTACGAAGCCCTACTCAAATCTCTCATCAACCATTCTATATTAAGCAATTTATATTTTATTATGTATGATAGAACTAGGCTGGTGTATCTGTCAATAGTTGTTTGGTCCTCTAGGTCTCGTATCCCTTTTTCGCCTTTAAAATTTGTTGATAACGTTTGGCTTGCCTCCTTTGTTCTGTTGTTCTTTGAGCACCTGAAATCTTAAATTTTACCGTATGTGTCATAAGATGTTATAGTGAAAGCATCATGTAAGGATAAAAAATCTTCAGATTTGCAGAATTTAATATAGAATTTAGACATATCGGAGGATTAAAAAACAGGAAAAGGAAACAAACCAAATGCCTAAATGATGAATGCATAAATATATCTAAGAAAATGCATGAAGGTATCCGCACAAATGCGTGACTTTGACAGGTCGAATGCATAATTATGTCTATGTGATTGTGTGATGATGTCTGCATGATTGCGTGATGTTTGATTTCGCTTTTGAAATCTGTACAAAACTTGCAAAAAATCTGAAAATCTGTACGATCTCCAAAAATCACACAGAAAACATAGAGGGTTAATTAGCTATTATTCAGTCGGGTTCACCAAAATGTATATGCTTAAAATCATCAAAATTCAATTAGAATCAAAGGGAAATCATGAATCCCTATCTTATCAAAGAATCCTAAATAAACCAATGAAATAATGCAAAGCAAAGTAATAGGAATATAAAATATTCAATTAAGACTCCCTATTCCATCACTGCATATGGCTTCCATTGTTCTTCTCTTCTCTGTGGTATGATGGCTCTTAGATATTGCACTGGTAACCTGCAAGTGACATAAAGATTCAAAGTTCGTGAGTGTTGAAAATGAGGAATTCATCCTGAATTTATACATTTTTGGGCAAAATTGATTGAGAGGTGGAACTGAATGATTAAGAGGTGGAACTGAATGACTTTATTGATTTTTTATCCATCTAGAATCGGAAATACCTTCAAAATTCAACATTTCAACTTTCAAGAAGAATTTTAAAATTAAAAGGTTAATAATTGTCTACCTTGATTTTTAAAATTCTAATTTTAAAATTAAGTGGTATTCCCTTGGCCCTAATTTTAAAATTCCAATTTCCTTTCATTTTTGGAAATTGTGTCCTTTTTTCCAACAAAGTTCAAATTGTGTAATCATTATTTTCTTGAATTTTGCATTACTCAATTTTGTAAGCTTTGTTCTACAATTCAAAATTCAAAATTTTCCCTCTAGTGCATGAGTTTTACCACTATTAGTCCTACCTATCCTATCCCCATTAGATGAAGTATTAGAATTAAGGCTTCCCAAGGTTTAATTAGCGAGGAGATGGAGCCTAGTTTGGGTGACTTCTTAATGAGGATCATGTCAATTCTTCCCATCCTAATCATGTGCCTATTGATGGATCGCATGATGAAGAAGAAGCTTTAACTAGGGTTTCTTTAGATCAACTTTCTACATTGGACAATCAATTTGATAGCTTTCAACAGTGGATGTCCCAAGAGTACCCTAATAGTGAATCTCTTCTATTAATTGAAGGTCTTAAGCACATGCTTCAAAGTGATAAGAATGAAACTAATATATTGTACATGGTATTTCACATATTGTTGATTCTAATATCATGCCTATCAATAGTTGTGATGAAACCCTAGGTTACTCACAACCTCCAACACAAGTCAATTCCTCTATTCCTTTGACTAATCATATGACTAGTGATGCACTGCGAAATGGGGGAAGGTTAGACTAGAACCTGTGGTGGAATAACATACAAAACCAAGAAACTGTTAGTGTTAATCAACCAAAAACTAATCTAAGCAGGCATATCAAAAGAGACACCAAAAACATGAAGAAATATTTAACTAGGAAAGTAAATATAATGAGACATCTCCAAATGCCTCCTAACATGCTCTTAGCTCCTTCTCCTTTGTTCCTCTCCTCTCCAAGTTCCAAACTAGTGTAGCTCTCAGCAGCTTTTTGCACTATGGATGCTTATGGAGGTTCAAGATTGAAATGTTTACTCTACAATGCCATGCGAATGTGAATGAAAGCTAATATTAGATGCTATGATGCTAAAATGATTTATTTTAGGCCAAAATAACAAGATATTAGTGATTTATGCTAAAATGCTCTCTAGAATTTACTATAACTTAGATGCACACAAGTTTTCAGGATCTGAATTATGAAGAAATGGGCTCTATTTATAGGAAAAATGGAGCAAATGGATGGTTGAGATTGAGTAATCTCAACAAGGGTCAAGATTGAATGATATTCAATCCATGTGAGGGCTTTCAACCCAATCCCAAGATGACAAGTGTCAATGTGAGATAGGTTGAGAGGAGAGGGAATAACCATTAAATGCTTGACATGACTTGAGAGTTAACTTAGGAGTTAAGGTCAAGGTTAGGTTGAATGAATAAATTCTTTATTCAAAGAATAAAGCTTTTATCCAATGGATACTCTTGTGCAAAGGCAAAAGGGATAACCATGGTCAAAGCAATAAATGCTTGAGGAGACACATGAGTGCAAGTTGATTTAACCATAAATGGCTATGTAAGAGCCATTAATGGTCATGTAAGAGCCATTAGTGGTTTTGGAAGACTTTAGAGGTTAGATTGTTGAACACACAAAGCATCAAATTCTTTTCAAAGACTTTGAAGTCTTTGAGAAGTGACTCCAAGTTGCTTAGGAATGTGACAATAATTAGGGGATGGATTAGGTTAATTGATTAGGATTAGATAGGTTCTAGAAGAATTTAGAAGGGGGTTTAGGAGTGCAAGTGGATTTTGTGGGTAAGGGAAAATAGGATTTTAATTAAAATCAAATTAATTTATTTCAATTAATAGGTGCAAGTTGCATTTGTAGGAAAATGCAAGTGGGGGTATAAATGATTTAAATAAATGTTTTATTTAATTTATTTAAAAGAGGAAAAGGGGGGTTTAATTAAATAAATAGAATTTATTCATTTAATTGATTGTGAATTTGGTAGAATGAATTAATTAAAATAAATTCAATAATTTATTTAATTAATAGGAGAATGTTTGAAGATGAATTAATTAAATATTAATTTAATTAACTAATGGCTAGTAGATTTTTAATCAAATAAATAGCAAATATTCATTTAATTAAATTGGACAGATTTATGTGACTACAACTAGTATTCCTACTTTCACATCTAACATCATGACCACTTCAACTCAAAATGGCATTCCTACAACCATTGGTCATGGGGGCAATCCCTCTTCTTCATTTAATCCTCCATCTTCACCTATGTCTTCCATGAGTGTCCCTATTATTCCTCAACCAATCGGTGTGACATAAGGGGGCAACTCCTTCAACAACTTTATTCCTTCTTTTAAGTGTCCCTTTTCCTACCCAATCATCACCAATGCCTACTGTAGACACCTAAAATTGTCCTGTCTAATTAAATAAATATTTTTATTTATTTAATTATTTTAGCCTAAGTCTTCTATTAATTAAATAAATCTTTATTTATTTAATTAATTCATTTATCCTCTTCTAACCTTATTTCTCATTTAAATAAATACATTTATTTATTTAAATTATCCTTTTCCTAAATTAAATAAATATTTTATTTATTTAATTGATCCCACTTCTTCTATTAATTAAATAAATCTTTATTTATTTAATTAATTTATTAACCTTTTCCACCCATGACACATGCCATTCATCTCTTAATTCCTATACTACCTACCCTCTCATTATTTTCTTATTTCCTCTACCTACCCTCTAATCCTAGCTGACCATTTATCTTTTACACCTCTTAATCTTATCCCTCCATTCTTTATAGTGTCTTCTATATAAGGAGATGCTTCCTTCATTAGCAACCCTAATCAGCTAATCAATCCTTCAAGCATTCTAGCATTCGAACTTTGATATGCGATCAAGCCTACTTGCAACCACATTTTTGTTCTTTGTTGAGCTCTTGTGCACACTTAAAATCTGAGAGCAAATATATCAAGCAAGATCAATGGAGATAGGAAGAATGGAGATCCAAACCCTATTGGACATGTGATGGTATAATCTTTGTGATTTCATTTGATTTGCATTGTCTTAGGTAATCTTCATATGTTATGGTGGATCTTTGTTATTGTTAGGCTAGGATTTTGTGGTTGAATCTATTTAGTCTTTCATTATTGTTGTTATCCACTTTCACCATAAACATTTTGCCACGCCCGGTGGGACTCTTGTCCCTTTTGAATTTAACATCTTTTGTTGTAGATTTTGTGTTTTTGAAGTTGCAGATTTGACATTTCTGACAAACTTTCAGTATTTCCACGTCTGTGCATCCTGGAACCGTGTTTTTGCTTTTCTACCGCATCTGTGCCCTTTGTAATCGCGTCTATGTTCGCTATTATTTTATCCTATTTTGCAGATTGCAGGGTTGCATCTCTATTGGCAAATCGTGTTTGTGCAGCTTTCGGACGCGTCTATGTTCGGGAGTTGCGTTTGTGTTCAGAAGTCACATCTACGACGGATTTAGGTGTGTTTGCAATTTTCTGTTGCGTCTCCGTTAGGTTTAACAGCGTTTGTGTCTCAGATTTTGCATTTCACTTTTTGATCCAGTTTTGAGGCTTTATTTTGTCATTTGGATTTCAGATCTAGTCTATTTCAAGCTAACATATTGTGATCTAGCTAATGAAATTGGTGCATCTTGTCTTGAAAGCAAATCATTTTATCGAAGGCCCCTTTTTCACAATCTTTTTGGAACTAAAATTTACCTAACTTGTGTGCTTGCAGGAAGGGGTGATCATTTGAAACAATCCAAACTACTAACAAATCTTTGTTGCAGGACCTTGACAAGGGTTTTCTTTTGATCTTTATTGTGTGCCTTGTTTTCATAGATTATCAAACACTTCAATTGGTGCACTAAAATTGAACTAGTGTCTTTTGTGTTTTGAGCAATAGGCTCTTTTTGTTTAATCTCTAGAGGGCCTGTCTCCCCGTGTGGTCATTAGGACTACAAGTGAGGAGAGAACGACCCAAGTGGTAGTGAGGAAAACCCACCTCTTCTGAACCACTATAAACAATTGTATCCATGGTGAAAACCATGGGTAACATGTGCTGATTAGTTCATATCGACACTATGTCTCTCCATAAACCTGTTTGATCAAATTTATTTGATCATTTGTAGAGCGTAACCCCTACCGCCTGGGAGCCTTCTATATTTACAGAGCTGAAGGTGCCGCATGTATGGCCACACAAGCGGATGCCCTTACTAGCACCTTTTTGTTTTAGAAAGCCAAAATCCTTCTAGTTGTTGGGGCACGAGGTCAGACCTCTAGAGTGGCCCACACACATACAGTTCTTAGTAGAGATACAAAGTTTGCCACGGGGAGTTTTTGTGGGGGCTGATGCTTGGTTGCCTAGGAGAAGTGAGTGTCGAGGGTGGAGCCAGTGGGGTCAACCATCTAATTATTCGCTCTGAATAGTGTAGCCTCAGGGGAAACCCCATGTGGGATCAATAACTATTGTCCTGGCCAGCCATAATAATTGTGCTTGTCTTCTTTTGAACATTCAAACATTCAAGACCAAACATCAAAACATTGTGTCTTTTGTGTCTTCAAGTGTATACAAAACATTTTTTACATCAAACAACACACTTTCTTTGAGTCATTTTGAGTCCAAACACTTGCAAACAAAGAGTCGTCATCAATATTGTGTCCTCTTGTCACGAAAAACAGTCAAAATTTTTTGATTTGGTCACAACAAACAACTTTACAAATTGGAAAAATTGCACTCAGATCTCAGAAATGTGTCTGTGCAGTGTTCAAACACGTTTGTGTCATTTAACCACGTCTGTGAAGTATATAGGCACGTTTGTGTTCAAAATTGAAAAAAATTACAGTCCAGCAAACAAGAGCAATCAGTTTCAGAATTCTTGAGCTTCCTAGGTTATTTCTCTAGGTTTTCATCTAGCATTCAACCTATCTTTGGGTCTCACAAATTCCATCATTGCTTTACATCTTGCATTACATTCACATTTGTCTAAACTTGAGTCAAAAGGTCACTTGCTTGTCCTCATCATACTTTGTCAACACACTACATACAACAACATTTTGCTAAGTGGTCCCTCATCAAGGTCTATCACCTTTGAGTCTCATTTGGTCTTACTTAGAGTCAAGGTCAACTTACATCATCAAGAGAAACTATCATCTCTTTGGAAGCCACACCTACTCTACTACATACATACTTGGTCTTACACTTTGGACATTGCAAGTACACCTCATATTCATTTACATTCCATCCAACTCTTGGTCTTTCATACTCTTTCCATCTTCATCTAGTCTCACACATCTTGGTCAATACCTAGTTCATGGTTGAAACCTGTTCCCAAAAATCTAGGAGAGAAGCTAAAGAGGCTTAAGAGTCCGCAAACATGAGTGCCTATGAGTATGGAAATGATGTCTTTTTCAATTATGATCATACTACATGACCTGACATGGATGCCTATAGAAACATTCCAAATGTTGAGAACATGGACACTACAAACAACAACGATACACACAAATGACAATATCGACAACTTTTTTGTACATTCAGTAGAAGTGGAAGACTCCATTATGGATCCCCATTTCAATCGATTGGTTGAGGAAATAATGAGTTGAGATAGACAATACTTCTTACAAGTGATGGCACAAAGTGGAGCCAAGATCCCACATGATTTTGACATGTCTCAAATAGTGGAAAATCAACCTTTGCAACAACCTCACCTCAACATGGATCAAAGGAGGCCTAATAGTGGAGGAAATAGAGGACCACATATGGTGCCTGAATCACCATCATCTTTGTTTCAAAAACCTAAGGTCCCACATACACATGGTCAAGCATATGATACTCACCTTCGTAGACCATTATGGAAGTCTTATGTAGAAAAATATACTCAATCACATACCAATGATAAGAATCAACCACAAAAGAAATTGGATATCCAAAGGCATGTTCAAAATTTGGATAAAAGGAAACCCCGTGTCAAATTTGGGGGCAACACATTAGAACAAACTCATGACATGCATGTAGAGTATGATATACATGGATAAAATAGATATTCTATTCCTCATCACAACTCTATACCAAGTGGTCCCTATACGCAACATCATTATATACCTCCTCCATATGAACATGTGTATGATCAATATCATCCATATATGCAACATGCTCCTCCACCTGGTGGCTCAAGTATGGGATATGGTCCAAGAAGTCAGTCTCCACCTAAGAACAATTTGGAACAACAAATCAAGGACTTACAAAAGAAAATGGAGGACATAAATGTTAGGCCCAATATGGAAAGCTAATGTACTGAGAGGGGAGGGGTGAATCAGTACTTCAAATCCTTTGATTAACAATATCCTTATTGTTATGCATAAACCAAAAACTGTTGTAACATAACATAAAGTTAAAACAAATAAATAACAATCATACATGATTCACTCCATAACACATATATTTTGGTTACGCAGAAACTCTTGGTTAGAGAGAAAAACTACGGTGGAGATGGCACCCACAACTTCACTACTACAATAATAAAGAGTGCTTGGTTAGAGCTACATGTTTAGCTATTTTTGATAGCTTACCCTATTAGGAGTATCAAGATCTGTTAGTGTAGCGTCGTAAATTGTACGCACTTGCTAGGGTGGTACAATTTCACACCTAGTTTAGCACCCGCCTTGGCGCATTTTGCATTTTGCATTGCATTTCCCCTTTATCACTTAATTAGTCAAATTAATTAGGTCTAAGGTTCTATTTCATCATCTCCCACATCATAAAGTTGGGCCCTTTCATTAAAGTGTGCCCCTTTCATTTTATTCTTCCAATACATCATTTAATCAAAAACCCTAATTAGGTCCTATTTTGAACTTGGGGGCTTGATTTCGGGGGTCAAAACATCTCGAAATCAGCTGTAACTTCGGGATTCTCTCTAAAATCATCATATCCGACGACCCTGAAAATTTGGTGAAAAGTTGTCGGGACCATGGCGCCCGGAAAGGACCATGGCGCCCGGAGTGCACATGGTCCCGGACATTTTTCCCAAAATTTTAGGAGCGCGATCCAATCATAAAATAAATCTTAACCCCAAGAAATTGGCGGGATATTCAATCTCTAGGTCGGCCAAAAGTCAAAATTAAGACCTAGGGTTTCATATATAAGAGCTCTCTTTCTTCATTTGAAAAGATCCAATTTTCGTTTTCAGGAACCTCATATGCAGCAAAAGAGAAGATCTTTGAGGACTTCAACAACATTCAACATCCTTCTATCAAGCATTTATCAATTTCATTCATCCATTTAGGGCTTGGAAGACATTGAAGAACAATAGGAGATTACCGACTGAAGATTGGCTTGTACTCCTCCCTTGAGGGTTGGGTATGATTTCATGTTGTTTTCATGTCTTTGCATAAGCTTCAACATATCCTTTATTCATGCTTTAGATCACTTTGCATCTTGATTTAGAGCATTTACATTATCATTTATGAGCAATTAGGGTTTACTTTCTAGGTTGCTCTAGTTTGCTTACTTGCATCTTAGGACCTTGCACACACACTAGGTCTGCACACACAATACATTTTACAATACAACTTGGCTATTCGTGGAGGTGGAAATCACCGAAGTGGGGGTTTGACTAAGGCAAAACCCTATATAGCCGCCCAAACATCTTTTCAGATATAAGTGCAGGTTTCGGGACTCGGATGACGTTGTAGGTTGCAGATCCGGGAATAGCAGGTCGAGACAGCACTCCGCACCAAATTTCAGAGCAAAAGACCAGGATAGGGGTGTGGGGCGCCCTGGTCCTGCCAGGACAGGGGCGCTGGGCGCCCTGGTCCCTGGGACAGGGGTGCTGGGCGCCCTGGTCCTCCTGACAGATAGCATTTTCAGCATTTTTGATAGCTTTTTCCAGAGTGCAAAACAATAGTTTCTGGAGCAGTTTCAGGGGCAAAATCAGGACAGTGGCGCCCGTGCCCCCATCCCAAACATTTTCAGTCAGATTTTAACTCCGGGTATGCATTTGCATTCTTGTCTTATCCTTGTATTTACAGCTTTCCATTGTTTAAGTTCAATTCTGCAATCTTGTCATTAGTTCATACTTGCATTTTGGGGTTAGGAATTGAACTTGCATCACTTCATCTTTCAATTGCAACAAAGGAATAGAAATCCTAATAGGTAGCTCGTGGCTCTCTCTTCCACAAGAAGAAGTAGCCAATTGTGTGATACCTCTAGGCTCTTTCATATTCCACAAGTGTGTGGTTGAAAGTGAGATTAGGGCATGCTTGCTTAGTGTCACTTTTTCTCCCACACATTTTGGTGAACCCGACGTGAATCTATCATTGCTTCCTCTTGCATTGCATTTGTTAGATCTAGATCTAGATTTAGTGTGTTTTCATTTCATTTTCATTAAAAAGAAAAAAAAAAGTGTGTTTCTTTGCATTGTGTGTTTAAATTTTATGCAATTTCAAAATGTCAGATTTTTATTTGCAAGATGTTCATATTTGTGATGATGATGAATTAGATGAAGCTTTAGATGAGTTTTTGAACCCTAAAAATACTAAACTTTCATTTTACCAAAAACTCATAAACATTGTTACTATGCCATTTCGTTGTGATGAGAAAGATAAGTCGAATGATTCCTCTCAAGGGTACATTCCTATCAGCTCTTCCACTAAATCTAGTAACATGGTTGTTTTCAATGATCCCCTCTATGAAGAGATATCTCCTTTTGAATCAAAAGATAAACCTTTCAATAGATATGATCATGCTTTGTTGAATGATGCCCTTGATGCCTTTGTGTCTCCTAAAAAACACTCCCTTCATGAGGATCCTTTTGTGCAAGAAGATGACATTATCCCTACATTTCCTAGTGATGGCCTTTCCTTTTCCAACAAAATTCCCACTAGAGATGATGAATTAATGGTAAATGCTTACCCTTCTCCTAAAGTTGGTCTTACCCATAAGCATCCCTTAGAGAAAGAAGATGAAATAATAAGCAATTTCCTTAATTCTCTCTCCCCTATTGAACATATTTTGAGGAAAGAGGATGAGTTTAACACATCTATTGATGCTCTCCCTCCTAAGGATGCAGAATTAATAAACAATGCTATCTCCTCTCCCAAAATTGACAATACTTCAAACATTCCTTTCAACAACTTCACTATTTGGGATGAACCATTAGAAGAAGGTGTGGATTATTCTCTATCCCATGAGAGAACCCTAGCCAAAGGGGATGAAATCAAGATTGAAAACTCCCTTGATAGTTTCTCACCTTCCTTGAATCTCAATTATTCTCCCTCTCCTCAACTTGGTTCTACTCATAAGGATACCCTAGTTCAAAGCAATATGGTTAACATCTCTTTCAAAGATCTCCCTCTCAAAAGTGAGACTTTAGAGAGTAATGTTGATCCTTCTCCTAGAGATTTTATTCCCCATGTAGATCCTTTGATGATAGAGGATGATATGACCTTTCCTAGTATTACTCTTCCTACTAGAACATCAATGCCTATCCCTTGTCTCTCTCCTAAAATTGATCTAATCTGTGATAAGATTTTAGTGCAAGAGAAGACTATCAATAATTCTTCCAACACTTTTGTTCATTCCTCTAAACCATCCTCAATCAATTTGATACATGTGAATGAAACACCTAACAAACCTCTCTTCACTGTCCAAGGTGCTTGTCCTTCTCAAAATTCTCAACCTTTAAATAAGCCTATCTTAGTGGTTCAAGGTGGTTATGCTAATGATTCTTTTTGCACTCCTAAAAAACCTGTTATTACTATGCAAGGAGGTTATTCCTCTAAGAGCCCTTATGAGTATGCTAAGCAATTGACTAGAGAGAGTTATCATGCGGTTGCCCATACTTATAATACTAGAAACAATAGGCAACCTAATCCTCCTCCAGTTATCCCAACTTCACTTCCTCCTTCCCAACCTATTCTTCCCCAAGCTCCACGTATTTCACAAGTTCTTGGTAAGGAATATGATCTCATAGAACAACTTAAAGCTACCCCTGCTAAGATATCCCTTTGGGATCTGATCCAAACTTCTTCTGCTCATCATGGAATGTTACAAGATGCCTTGAAAGATTTGAATGTTCCTCCACCTAATACATCTAGTAATATAGTGTCTTTGGTTAACTCTATGATGAATCCTAAAGCTCAAATTGTGTTTACTCAAGATGAGTTGCCTACTAGTGAAATTCAACATCAATATGATCCCTTGATGATTGTGGTTATCATAAATGACACTGCTATAAGACGAACACTGGTAGATAATGGCTCTGGCCTTAATGTGTGTAGCATTAATCTATTGCATAAGATGAATGTGGATACATCCCTTATTGAGCCTGACTCTCGTCCCATTCGAGGCTTTGATAATGTGGCTAAGTCTTCATTAGGTATTATCACCTTACCCATCACAGTGGGACCTGTTACTTTGCCTACTCCTATCCATGTTATGTCGGGAAATCTAACATACAACTTGTTATTAGGGAGACCTTGGATTCACGGTATGCAAGTTGTCCCCTCTACATTGCATAGACAAGTTAAATTCATTTATAACAATAAGACATAAACCTTGATAGGTGATACTAATTTTCAAGCTTGTTTGCAAACATCTAAGCCTTCCTCTTCTAGTAATGACTCTTTGAACAAGATACCTATGGATGAATCCTTACCCTCTGATAATCAAAATTCTTTGGATGAGTCTGAAGCTCCTAAAGAAGATCCTTCTCGACTTGAATATACGCATAAAAAGGCTTTTGATCCTGAGAAGGTTCTCGCAGAAGACGATTGGGGATCCCTTGATTTCAATCCCACCTTTGTAGCTGAGTATAGGGTTCCTCCTAGAGAGTTTAAAGTTAAAAAGAAGGAAGACACTAAAAATCAATCAATCTTACCTGAACCTATGAGCAATAATTTTGTGGCCGCTTCTCAAACGTCTTCTCCTCACACCTCTAACTATGAAGAGTTTGATTCTTTGTCTTATGAAAAACCACCTTCTCTTCCTGAAATGGATGATCGTTATGGTCGTGGTTTTTGCATTTTTGCTAAGCATGGGTATCATGGAAATGGTTGTGGCGCTCATGAACAAGGGATAAAAGTTCCTCTAGAGACTAATTTTCACAATTATGCCTTTGGACTCGGCTATAATCCCTGCAAACATACCAAAGCATCTAAAAGACCATCTCTCAATGTGAATGCTATATTTAGTAGTGATGATGATCTCACTTCAACTAAATCATCTTCTACTTTTATCAACTCTCATTCCCCTCATAAGGAAATCTTGGCAATAAACAAATCTCTTTATGAATTCCCTCAAATTTCTAAATCCACTTATGAATCTTTATCTCCTATTCATCATAAAGTCCTTTCCTCTAGGGATAAGGCTCTAATAAATTACACTCATCCCTCTTCTAAGATTTCATGTGACTTTTCTTCTTCAATTTTCATCATTTTATACATGTTTTTGATCTCACTTATAGTTGAGCATTTAACATGTCATATTCAAATACCTCATTTAGTCTATCATGTCTTTAAATAACATTAATGGCTATTATGTTGCTCATCATTATGTGACATTGGTAGCTCATTTACTGGGGGCTCATTGTCATTCATGATGGTACAATTTCAAGTGCAATCATATTTTTTGAAGCAACATAATAGCCTAATTTTCTTGTTCCTATGGGGACAAGAGTGATTTCATACATCTCTTCTTTTGCTTATGTCCAAATCTCTCCCTAGAAGATTGTGTAAGTCCTTCTCATTGTCCTTATCCTTGGGAGGCAATGATCTTTCCTTATTTTTATCTAAGGATCCACTTTTTCCTATTTTGTGGATGGTGTGGACTTTATTACTTGATGTTATGCCTTGTACGCATTTGTTGTTGTTTGTTCAAGGATTCTCTCTTACAAGAGGTGTAAGTCCTTGACTACAACCTCTTTTGCACTTGGTAAAATACATCCATAACGAATTCACTCTCCTAATTGGGTTAAAAAGAGCGTCATCCTTCATTAAGAATCACTTTCACCTCGCAAAAGAAGGAAGTATTGCATTATTATTCTCTTCTTTGTCTTATTCTATAACATGTTATCTTTGTCTAGGACAATTCCTCTCGGGGATAGGTATCTTTTGTACAAAGATCTCTTCTCCTCTAAGGATCTCTTTTACACATACTACAAGAAATCCCTTTTCAACTATCTTATCCTTGCTTAAAGAGTGCAAAACTCTCTTGCTTGGATCTATGACATTGTTGCATTTTGGGGGTATCTTCTTTTGTGATGAAGGTAGGTATCCTTGTTCTACTTTTCTTATGACATAAACATTACACTTTTTGAGCAATGGGTCATTCTCGAAACCAGAGCACAGACTCTTAGAGCGAGATGTCTCCATTTTTCTTTTATGCAAGGTGATTATTCTCGGAACCAGAGCACAGACTCTTAGAGCGAGATGTCACACTTTTGTACTATACATATACAGGTTGTAGCATACTCGGGCATAGACTCCTATGAGGTGCTTCTAACCTCACTTACACACACATGCACGAGGTTGAGTGGAACTAGCAGCATAAGGCTAGACTTTCTCACTCTCCTCCCTTACATGGATCACCTAGACAGACTCTAGGGGCTAGTTTTCCATGTCCCTTTTTCCCATGGATCACCTAGACAAGATCTAGGGGCGAGAAGTCCATGTTTTCTCTCTCACTATTCTTCTCATGGATCACCAATGTGTGTATTCATGCTTTTTTCCTTTCTTTTCTTCTCTTTGCATTTTGTTTCCATTTACATCCTTCATCTTGTGTTAGAGAACTCTCAAATCCTCACACCCTTTATTGTGTTGGAATTGAGATTTAGTCCTCTTTCTTACCAAATGATTCTCCATTAGTTTTCGATCTCATATCAAATCTTCTTGTGAGCATTTGTCATCAATATTCTTTAACAATTCAAAGTGGTAAACATGATACCCTGTTTCAACTCACTAAAATTAGCAAGCCGAAACAAGGGGGGGCATATAGCTACCCTCGAATTTTCATCACCTTCCTTAGTAAGCATTAGGTGATTTTGTGATCTAACATGTGGTTTTGTAGGTTGTGGTTCCTAACTGTGTACTGCAGATACCCCTGGGGGCTTCGTTCGAAAGACTTATGGATATATCCTTTTTCAAATAATGTTTACTTTTCTGTACTTTAGCTTGCATATGCACGTAGTGTTCATATGACCGCTAAAGTGGGGGCTAAATGTAGCATCGTAAATTGTACGCACTTGCTAGGGTGGTACAATTTCACACCTAGTTTAGCACCCGCCTTGGCGCATTTTGCATTTTGCATTGCATTTCCCCTTTAGCACTTAATTAGTCAAATTAATTAGGTCTAAGGTTCTATTTCATCATCTCCCACATCATAAAGTTGGGCCCTTTCATTAAAGTGTGCCCCTTTCATTTTATTCTTCCAATACATCATTTAATCAAAAACCCTAATTAGGTCCTATTTTGAACTTGGGGGCTTGATTTCGGGGGTCAAAACATCTCGAAATCAGCTGTAACTTCGGGATTCTCTCTAAAATCATCATATCCGACGGCCCTGAAAATTTGGTGAAAAGTTGTCAGGACCATGGCGCCTAGAAAGGACCATGGCGCCCGGAGTGCACATGGTCTCGGACATTTTTCCCGAAATTTTAGGAGCGCGATCCAATCATAAAATAAAGCTTAACCCCAAGAAATTGGCGGGATATTCAATCTCTAGGTCGGCCAAAAGTCGAAATTAAGACCTAGGGTTTCATATATAAGAGCTCTCTTTCTTCATTTGAAAAGATCCGATTTTCGTTTTCAGGAACCTCATATGCAGCAAAAGAGAAGATCTTTGAGGACTTCAACAACATTCAACATCCTTCTATCAAGCATTTATCAATTTCATTCATCCATTTAGGGCTTGGAAGACATTGAAGAACAATAGGAGATTACCGACTGAAGATTGGCTTGTACTCCTCCCTTGAGGGTTGGGTATGATTTCATGTTGTTTTCATGTCTTTGCATAAGCTTCAACATATCCTTTATTCATGCTTTAGATCACTTTGCATCTTGATTTAGAGCATTTACATTATCATTTATGAGCAATTAGGGTTTACTTTCTAGGTTGCTCTAGTTTGCTTACTTGCATCTTAGGACCTTGCACACACACTAGGTCTGCACACACAATACATTTTACAATACAACTTGGCTATTCGTGGAGGTGGAAATCACCAAAGCGGGGGTTTGACTAAGGCAAAACCCTATATAGCCGCCCAAACATCTTTTCAGATATAAGTGCAGGTTTCGGGACTCGGACGACGCCGCAGGTTGCAGATCCGGGAATAGCAGGTCGAGACAGCACTCCGCACCAAATTTCAGAGCAAAAGACCAGGACAGGGGTGTGGGGCGCGCTGGTCCTGCCAGGACAGGGGCGCTGGGCACCCTGGTCTCTGGGACAGGGGTGCTGGGCGCCCTGGTCCTCCTGACAAACAGCATTTTTCAGCATTTTTGACAGCTTTTTCCAGAGTGCAAAACAACAGTTTCTGGAGCAGTTTCAGGGGCAGAATCAGGACAGTGGTGCCCGCGCCCCCGTCCCAAACATTTTCAGTCAGATTTTAACTCCGGGTACGCATTTGCATTCTTGTCTTATCCTTGTATTTACAGCTTTCCATTGTTTAAGTTCATTTCTGCAATCTTGTCATTAGTTCATACTTGCATTTTGGGGTTAGGAATTGAACTTACATCACTTCATCTTTCAATTGCAACAAAGGAATAGAAATCCTAATAGGTAGCCCGTGGCTCTCTCTTCCACAAGAAGAAGTAGCCAATTGTGTGATACCTCTAGGCTCTTTCGTATTCCACAAGTGTGTGGTTGAAAGTGAGATTAGGGCATGCTTGCTTAGTGTCACTTTTTCTCCCACACAGTTAGATCTACCTTGCTAAAGGATTTTACAACACTTAATCTAAATGTTGCACCTAGTTATAGGCTTTACAATTTATAGACTTGATTAGATTCTTTTACCCTGTTAAAGGTTTCTCTTACAACTTCAAAATTTTCAATAAAATCTTTACAAATATATGCAACTTTACATCTGGAATGTTATAGCAGATTCTATGTGCTCAAAATAAGATTACCTTGCCTATAGCATACCTCGGTAACCCATATAGTAACTCGCTAAACCCTTCTGTTTACTCTGTTCTTTGACTATTCTCTGAAATCCTTTTCGGTGACCTCTGTGTCTCTGTAACAGTCATAACACTTAGTGCCTTCTCATGCATCACACATGTCTTGCTTCATACACTTGTGTATATCCATGTCACTGTCTTTTATCTTTAATCCATGCTGTGTAAATAGATCTCTTATGTCGGTGATCTAATTCATTGCTTCGATCTTACAAACATGATTTCTCGAATGAAAAACCATGAAAAATATTTCATTGGTTAGATGACCTCAAAATCATACACAATCTTTAAGTGCAATTTCCAATGTGATAACGGTTCTATGTTCCTTGATCTTGTAACACGTTTTCATATGTATGTCCAGGTTCAATGAATCTGGTAACACATTTCACTCGGTGTATATCAACTTGATGTATCATCTTTGCTTCTCGGTAGACATGGAATGATACTCGGTAGACAGCTCGGTGCATACTAGGCTCTATGATTACTTTCTTCTATAACCGACTAGACTGTGCATACCGACTAAATATTTCGGTAGTAGTAACCGACTAGAGTATATAGAATGACTTTGGATATAAAACTAATGGCAACTTGATAAGTAGTAACAATCTCCCCTTTTGACATTAGTTGAGATGTTTGACAAAACTACTTTCAAAGTCATAACTCAATAATCTATATACTTTGCAAAATTTGACTACACTAACAGTATATACATTATTCAATGAAATAGTATATCCAGATATACTCCCCTTATCAATATATTGTACAAAACTCTGATTTTGTATGCTCGGTGATCAATGATCAGTGTGCCGCTCTTGTTCTTTGCTTATTATTCCATTCATTGCTCTTGATACTCTACTTACTCTGCTTGGTATACTCCCCTTGTATACTACACTCCTTATGTTTGATACTATACTTTGATGCTTTGAATACTATATCACTCCCCCTTTTTGACAAACGTCAAAATTTAGTTACCATTCGGTGGTGGCAACTGGTCAAAAATGGATTTGTACTTTGTCCGTGCTTCGGTGAGAGCGACAGAGAGGGCATCCTTTACACTGTCCATTAAAGAATTATGTGCTTGAATGTCAGCCAATAATGATATTAAGCCATCTAAAGTGCTTCCCTCTTGTGTAGTAGATAAGTATGTGGCTCGGTTGATATGTTCTTGGACGGATGAAAGATGAGGAAGGAATAATGTCTGAAGTGTCATAATGTCCATCCTGATCTTGTGTTCTTCATTTCTTAGGTCCAATTGTTGAGCCATGGCCTGTTGTAACTTTGTATATAAATTCTGAACTGAATTAGGCTCTGTGGTCAACTTATTTCAGAGATCGGTGATCTCTTTCTCAATTGCTTCTGTTTTATTTTTTATGTCTTTAATGAATAAAGAAAATGTACAGAGTTTCTGAAATAAATAAAGAATGTGCTTGAGTTGAGGGCACAACTCAGCAATAAATTTGACAAGTTTGACTTTGCCAATAGCTATAGCTTTCTGTACCTCTTCTATAATTTTTGCAGTGATCTCTTTGTCTTTTAGCTTGCTCGAATATTCGGATGCATCTACTCCAGATGTCTCTATCTTGGTTAGGACTTCATCCAGTTGAATGTGGATGGCTACATCTTTGGTTATAGTAGCTTCAGGTAGCATATCTATTAAGAGTGCTTTCACCTTCTGAAGTACTTTATTTTTCTTTTGAATAGCCATTTTCTTCTCTTGTTCGGCCTTTGCTTTGCATAGTTCACCGAAATCAATGAGTGCTTGCCCCTTTAATTGGGATATATCAACATTGGGAAACACTATTGGTTTTGACAAATCTACTTTGAAACTATGTTTTTTCATCTTCTTTTCTTTTCCTTTCACCGATTGAACTAAGACAATGGCTTGTGAGGCTTGATGACCCTCAGTAGGTTGCTCAGTAGAGGCAACACTTTGGTCGGTTTCTTTAGCCTCTGTAGTGTCCTTTGGTGTCTCGGTACTTGGTGTCTCAGTTGCAACATTTTCAGTGCTAGAAGGATCCTGAGAAGTCTGTTCTTGAGTAGTACCTTCTCCTGCTATAGACTTGTGACCTTCGGTGCCTTGATCCATATCCTGAGGGGCTTCGGTTGAGACAGGTTGATTGACCGGTGGATAAGGCTGAACTTGTTCCAAGACTGATTCACTGGATACAAGTTTTGCATATGCATTGCCTTCTATCATTTCCTGTTCAGGTGCCTCTGTATCCATGATATCTTCATCTATTTGAATGGTGTCAGCAGGGTCTTGCTCGATAACATCAGGATCTTGCTCGGTGACATCAATTATTTCAACTTCAGCTTGCTCATCGACATCCTTGTTTCTAAAGATTTCCTGCCACTTTTCTTTTGTCTCATTTTCCACTTCAATATACAAACCATTCATCAGTTTCAAGGCTTTTTGTTTGACAAGGAACTTTGTGTGGTAGGTTGTTAGATGTTCTTTTATTTCAACTACCAACATGTCAGGAAAGAGATGTACCAGACTTCTTTCTCTGATCTATTTCTCCGAGTCTAGGACGTATTGCCACCTATTATCAATATGTGCAAATAATTATTTTGGAAGAGAATTAGGGACTTCTAATGGGACCAATCAGAATTTTAGAAGTGTGCAGATGAAAGCTTCTTCTATTTGTCTTTTCATCATCATTTCTGGATTCATACTTAACATATCTTAATCCTCCAAATCCACCATATTCCTCCAGATTAGTACAAATTTTTTCAACACTATGTACATTTACCTTCTTGCTCTTGACAATCTGAAATTTGCTTGCATCCTCAAATTAGGTGTTACTAGACTCTTTTGCCAAAATGAGTCTCCGAGTAGATTTCTTGTAAGTCTTTGTTACCTTGGGAACAGTAACACTCTTTGTTTTCTTACTCAGTGAAGCTGCAGATGCTCTTGTGTTATGTCACTTTGTTGGAGGAGTCGGTGAGGCCTTTGATGTATCCCGTTTCTTTCTTTTCAACACTTTTCCCTTAGGAAATTCGGTGCTTAGTGTTATAGCTACCTCTTGGGCTTCAGATTCCTCTTCGGTAATGGCTACAGTGCCTTTGACAGGTGTTGAGGAAGAATCTTCTCCGAATTTCTCCGTTAATGCCTTTATCATCTTTGTTACCTTTCTTGTAGCTTTGGGTACTACAATGCTCATTTTTACTTTTTCTTTCACTTCTTCATAGGTTCTGATGCTCTGCAAAAAGGATTAGAAAATCTGTTTGATGGCAACACACACAAGAGCACAAGAAACAAACGTTAGTGTTAGCAACAAAAGATTATCCTAAACAGGCATATCAAGAGAGATATTAAGCATGAAATAGAAAGCATATAAACATAAAATGAAATAGCTAATCAAGATGCTCATAGTTGCTCCTCTCTTGTTCCTCTCCTCTCCAAGTCCCAAATGAGTGTAGCTCTCAGCAGCTTTTTGCACTATGGATGCTTATGGAGGATTGAGATTTAATACTAAGCTTCAAATATGAAATGAAAAGCTAAATACTATGCTAGAGTAGATAGTGATGCTATGAAAAAGCTCTATGCTAATGCCAGTATAACAACAATACTCTAAAATGCTTCCCCTTTTGCTTGAGGAGAAGGGTTCTATTTATAGAAGAAATAGGGAAATGAAGGGTTAAGATTGAGCAATCTTAACAAGGGTTAGGATTGAAAGTTGGGGATCCATGTGCACAATTGGCACCAATAAAATGGTGACAAGTTTCAACATAGGATTGGGTTGAGAGAAGAGGTTGGAGGCATTAAAGGCCTGAGAAGACCTCATGGTTATCTAGAAGGTAAGGGTCAAATCTAAATTAAGATTACCCACTAGATTAAGAGTTAATCCAAGGATAAACCTTTGTGCAAATGTTTAAGAGATAATCATGGTCAAAGCATTAAAGGCTTGATGAGACCTTTGGGTTGGGTAGAGGTTGAGTCAAAACAAATGTTTTAACCATGTGGGAGGGTTTGAGGTAACCATTAATGGTTATTGGAGACTTTGGGGATTAAGTGGTTGAAGGTTGAAAGCCTTCAATGGTTATCAAAGACTTTGAGCCATTTAGTGGTTGAAGGTTGAAAGCCTTCAATGGTTATCAAAGACTTTGAGGGTTAATTTGTTGAACACACAAAGCATTAATTGCTTTTCAAAGACTTTGGAGTCTTTGAGAAGTGACTCCAATTTGCTTAGGAATGTGACAATATTTAAGGGATGAATTTAGGCTAATTAGGAAGGGTTTAGAAGAATCTAGAGGGGTTTAGGCATACAAGTGGATTTTGTAGGAAAATGCAAGTGGGAGAAATTTTGGTATTTTCAATTAAAATAAAATCATTTATTTCAATTAAATGGTGTAATTTGCATTTGGATAAATATTCAAATAAATATTAATTTATTTAAATGAGAAAATGAAGATAAAGCATTTAAATGCTTGAAGACTTTGAGGGAAACCATTAAAGGCTTGAAGACTTTAAGGAAAACCATTAAAGTCTTAAGAAGACTATAGAAAGAAGCCATCAAGTTTGAAGACTTTAAAGCCATCAAGTTTGACTACTTTAAGGGAAACCATTAAAGGTTTCAAGTGGGTGAGGATAAATAGGATTTTAAATAAATAATTTATTTAAAATAGTTGTGCAACTTGCTTTTGTAGGAAAATACAAGTGGGTGGAGGATAAAGGTGATTTAAATAAATTATTTATTTAAAATAATTGTGCAACTTGCATTTGTAGGAAAATACAAGTGGGTGGAGGATAAAGGTGATTTAAATAAATGATTTATTTATTTAAATGTGAGAGGTGGGATTTTGGGGGATTTAAATAAATATTAATTTATTTAAATGTGAGAGGTGGGATTTTGGGGGATTTAAATAAATATTAATTTATTTAAATGTGAGAGAAGATTTAATTAAACAAATATGATTTATTTATTTAATTAATGGTATGAATTTGGTTAAGTGAATTAAATCAAATAAATTGAATAATTTATTTAATTAATAGGAGAAGAGGGTTAAGATGAATTAATTAAATATATTAATTTAATTAATTATTAATTGATAGTTAAATAATCAAATAAATATTAAATATTCATTTAATTAAGTGGACAGATTTATGTGACTACATTTGCCCCTCTTTGAGACGGTGCAGTTTATCGCGTCGTTTCAAAGAAAGAAAAATAGGTGTGAAGAAATGCCCCATAAAATGTAAATTTAATGGGTGGTATGCCCCCTCGAGAGATGGGCCAAATTTTGTTTTGAAAAATCGGGCGATCTCTCGAAAAAGAATGCAAAGTGGAGGGGAGGTAGAATAGAAGAAATTAGAACTAATGATGAAAGAATGGGAGAAAATGGAGTGAATATGAAGAAACAACAAGCCAGCGAGTACCCTGAGGTCATGCAAGAGATACATAGCAGATGTAGTGTGGGGTTTGGATTGATGCTATACAATTGATCAAAATTGGTTGGACAATCTGGTGCAATCGGTTGAATTGCCCCGGTCAAGTCAAAGCGTGACAGTTGATGTCAGTTGGTCGCTTGGACATGATAAAGTCTGAGTAAGTGAATCAAAGTGACCTGATGGTGACTTAGACAATTGATGTAATTGCCCGATGAAGTCAAGGTATATGAAGCAAAATACTCGTTGAGACGTAGACAATTGATGTAATTGTCCGTTGGATTGTGTTTGATTGGTTGATGAATTGATAGTATGTGCGTGTGATGGATGGTTGTGGGGAATCATGGCAGCCCCGTTGAGACTAGGTCATTATGATAAATGCCTGATGTAGTCTAGGATTACCATGATCGATTACCTGTTGAGACCCGAAGATACTTGATCAGAGTATCTGTTGATAGTCTAGGTGTGTGGGAGTCGATGTATCTGTGTAGACAGAGTAACTGGCTTAATTTTGTGGATGAGTGAGGATGGGAAGTGATGAAGGGATTAGGATGATGTTGATGATCAAGATAGGGATGGTGAGGGGGGATTTGATGTTAGATAGAAGATATGGAGGACCTATGACTCATTCCTATGGAAGAAGATGAGTAAAATAGAGTATGCATTATTATGACTATGTATGCATGATATGCAGCTATTATGAATGTATGGATGGATGGAATGCAACGAAATGCAATATATATAGATGAGATGGAATGACGATCCATGGTGCTTTATTTTTCATCATTGAGCTTTAAAATGTTGGAAGAAAATACAAGCAACTTGACATAAAGATTCAAGATGACCAGAGTATTTCTTACATGGATTTTGATATAGCAAGTTAATACAAGCAACTTGATATAATGGATCAACTTGACCTGAGTATTGCTTGCGGAACAGACAAGGATTATCTCCGTTCATGCATGACTTGGATCGTCCTCCTTGATCTTAGACTGATCATATCCTGAGACAAGTGCATACCGTAATAAGAGATAAAACCTTTATCCAGTTTGGATGAGGTAGGAGGAACCAAAGAAAAAGCATCGTACCTGCAAACAAACAGTATATACATAAAGAATAAAGAATATGGATCCTTGGTAATGGTTCATGCTCATATGGTCGAGGTATACGCTGTAGTCAGCAAGCCGTAGTGATCTATGACTGCATTTTTGCCTATGATCACATAGCTTAGTGAACTTCCCACGTAGACACCATTAGTACATGCCCCAGTACTTCATCGGAAGTAATGTGCAAACGATACAAAACAATGCTGAAAGATCCCGATACAGATAAACAAATGAATTACTCACGAATCAACCAAGTATTTGATAGCTTAACATAATTTTCTTGTCAAAGAAAATGTCATCTTGTCTTTGTTTTGATAAGGAAGGATGCATCCTTGTTGAAGACAGTTTTGAGTGTTGATGTTGATTGTGTTGGTCGAGTGATAAGTGGTCATTTGTGTGAGTATTTGTCAATGCTTGTTTTGGTATCTGCATGGATGAATATGTACAATGTGTTGCCATGTTTTTGTGTGATTTTTGATGGGTTTTCTGACGGTTTTTTTTTTTTTTTTTTTTTTTTTTTTTTGGATTTTGTGAAACAATTTTGAATGTTTTTGGTATTTTGAGAGTCATTTTTGAATGTTTTTGATATTTTCTGAAGATTGCCTAAATGAAGAGCATAATGATATATAAGATAATGTAGAATCCACTTCCATCACTAGGGTAAGGGTATTGCCCCCAATTTGTAGACCTGACTATAAAAAGGTGGGATGCTAGACGCATGGAGTACTTTCTTAATTGTAGATCAAATAACAAGCCATGGTTGGGATGGATGGATGTATGTGTGCATGAATGTGATTACAACGAGCCTGAAAGATACTAGAGCCATTGCCTTTACGAGTGGCACCTGTTTGCCAGGTTTTCACCATCGCACTTACCCAAGGTGCCACCGGAGTGGTTGTTCACCGTTTGGATGCATGATTTTTCTTTACTTTTTTGAATGTTTTTGTATTTTCTTCAGGAATTTTCTGAATGTTTTTGGTATTTTTCTGATATGTAGGGGAGCCTGATGCTCTGTACACCTTAGGTATAAAACCGTTTGAGGTGCATGCTATTGATTGGATCTGCAAGCGGTTCGCCTTCTGATGTAGCCAACTGATATGCCCCGGACCCGAATACAGCAGTGACAACATATGGGCCCAACCAGTTTGATTCAAACTTGCCTTGATGTTCTCTGTTTGGTTGGTTGCGAGGATTTTCTCGAAGAACAAGATCACCTACCTCAAATGTACGAGATCTAACTCGGTGATTGTAGCTTCTACTCATGCGCTGCTAATAGGCTTTGAGGTGATTGTATGCAGCTTGTCGCTTCTCATCAAGTAACTCTAAGTCCTGAAGACGTGAGACTCTGTATGCTTCATCATCGATGAGATTATGAAAGGAAACTCGTAATGATGGTATCTCAACCTCAATAGGTAAGATAGCTTCTGCACCATAGACCAATGAATAAGGAGTTGCACCTGTAGGGGTCCGAATGCTAGTTCGATATGCCCATAGCGCTGGATTCAATTGAACATGCCAATCACGGCCGGCATCATTGACTGTCTTCTTTAGGATCCTCAATATGTTTTTATTGGATGCTTCGGCCTGACCATTGCCTTGTGGGTAATAGGGAGTGGAAAAGCGGTGTTGGATATGAAATTTCTCACAAAGCTCACGAACATCCTGATTTTTGAAAGGAAGACCGTTATCTGTGACAATGGACATGGGCACACCATACCGGTAGATGATGTAATTGAGGATGAATGAGGCGATCTGCTTGTCGGTGACTTGGGTAAGTGGAACAGCTTCGATCCACTTGGTGAAATATTCGGTGGCGGTAATAATGAATTTATGGCCATTGGATGAAGATGGATGGATTTTACCCACAAGGTCAAGGCCCCATTGACAAAAAGGCCATGGTGTTGTGATTGGTTGCAGTTCTTGTGCTGGTGCATGTATCAGGTCACCGTGAACTTGACATTTCTTGCACTTCCTGACAAAGTAGTAGGAATCCTTTTCCATAGAGGGCCAATAGTATCCAGCTCGCATGATCTTCTTGGCTAGTGATGGACCACTTGAGTGAGTCCCGCAAATTCCTTCATGTACCTCTTCCAAAGCCTTTGTTATCTCATCTTGTTCCAGAAATCGAAGGAGAGTACCATCAAGACTGCGTCGGTATAGGGTTTCGGCAATAATGGTATATCGAGCAGTTTGGCGAATGAAGGTTTTTCGTTGGTTATTTGATTGGTCGGGAGGAAGGGTGTGATCGCGGAGATAGGTGTAGAACTCACCATACCATGGGGATTCAGAACCGACAAGGTGACATATCATTTCAGATTCCGGGATATCATAAGCGGGGATCCAAAGCTGTTCTACCAAGAACTCGTAGCGTGTTGAATTCTGTGGAAGATCTAGTAGAGATGCGATGGTAGCCATAGCGTCAGCAGCTCGATTCTGATCTCTTGGTATCTGCTCAAAAGTGATAGTAGTAAATGATGTCTTTAGAGTGTCCACCATTTGCTTATATGGCATGAGTTTATCATCCTTGGTCTGATATTCATCTGTTGCTTGTCGAATGACTAGTTGGGAATCGCCATATACTTGCAATTCTTTTAATTTCCATTGTATGGCTAATCTGAGTCCTGTGATCAAGGCCTCATACTCTGCTATGTTGTTTGTGCATGGAAATGTGAGCCTGTAAGACTTCGGGATGCTATCACCTTGAGGTGTGATAAACAGAATGCCTGCCCCCGAGCCGTGCCTAGTGTATGACCCATCAAAATATAGTTTCCATGGTTGTGCTGTTGTGATCATGAATATCTCTTCATCTGGAAAATTGGAAATGAGGGGATGATCGCCTATGAGTGGTGCATCCGCCAACTGATCTGCAATAACCTGACCTTTGATAGCTTTACGGTCTACATACTCAATGTCAAATTCACTTAGAATCATCACCCATTTGGCCAAGCGGCCTGTCAATGCTGCTTTGCTGAGTAAATACTTGAGTGGATCAATCTTTGCAATGAGTTGCACCTTGTGTGTTAACAGATAGTGCCTCAGTTTAGTGGCTGCCAAGATTACTGCTAGGCAAGCTCGCTCAATAGGTGTGTAATTGAGTTCATAGCCAACCAGTGTGCGAGAGATGTAGTAAATAGCACACTCTTTTCCTTCTGCATTATGTTGTGCCAGTAGTACACCCAATGCTGTACTTGTTGCTGAGATATAGAGCAATAATGGTCTACTTGGATCTGGTGGCATCAGCAATGGTGGATTCATGAGATAGTCTTTAAGCTCCTGAAATGCTTGCTGGCATCTGTCATCCCACTGAAAGCGGATGTTCTTGTGTAGCAGGTGTGTGAATGGGTGACACTTATCAGCCAATTGTGCAATGAATCTGCGGATAGATTGAAGCCGTCCTTGTAGTGTTCTTAGCTGACTGATATTCTTTGGAGGTGGCATGTCCATTATTGCCTTAACCTTTGCTGGATCGACCTCAATACCTTTGCTTGAGACAATGTATCCTAGAAGCTTCCCGGAGGTCACTCCGAAGACACATTTCTTTGGGTTGAGTCGAACATGGTACTGTTCCAGTCTATCAAAGATTTTATCTAAGATGTGAAGATGTCCTTCTCTAGTAAGTGATTTTGCTAGTAAATCATCCACATAATCTTCCATCATAGTATGCATCATGTCATGGAAGATGGTGGTCATTGCTCTTTGATAGGTCGCTCCTGCATTCTTTAGACCAAAAGGCATTACATTCCAGCAGTATGTGCCCCATGGACATGTGAAGGTTGTCTTATGTTGGTCCTCTGGTGCGATCTTTATTTGATTGTATCCTGAAAAGCCATCCATGAGTGAAAGCATGGCATGTCCTGCTGTCAAATCTACTATGATGTCGATATTTGGTAGAGGGAAGTCATCCTTAGGACATGCTTTATTTAGATCTCTGAAGTCTGTACAAATGCGGATGCCCCCTTTTGGTTTGCCAACTGGCACAATATTGGAGATCCATTCTGCATAATCAATTGGTCTAATGAAACCAACATCCAGGAGTTTCTTGAGTTCTGTTTTGACTAGCACGGCAATCTGAGGATGCATCTTACGAAGCTTTTGCTTGACAGGTTTGGCTCCTTTTGCTACTGTGAGATGATGCATGACTAAATCAGGATCAAGCCCAGGCATGTCTGCATATGACCATGCAAAGTTGATCTGACGCTGTTGGAAGAACTCTATAAATTGAGGTTGTTCCTCTGGAGTGAGAAGAGATGCCAGATGTATGATATGAGGGTTTTCAGGAGTCCCCACATTGTATTCTTTGGTTTCCTCGATAAGAATCGTTGATCGTTCCTGTTGTGTACTAGCAGGGAGGATGTCAAACCCTTCATCCTCAGGCGCCTCAGAGAGGTTTTCACCATTGGATACGCTCTTTCTTTTTACTTTTGTCAGATCAAATAGTGCCACAGTGTGGTTTTCACTAGAAGATCCATGTTTTATTGTTATATTTTTGCAGCTGAAGGATTTGGCATCCGCCCCGAAGTATGCTGCGCTATTAAGTTCAATGGCGAATCCAGCTTTGTGATCCCCGCTTGGTAGATTATCCCTTAATTCCAAAAAGTCAATGATAGCCTCATCGTTTTGGAAGAGGTCAAGACATGGGGGATTTGGTTGGTTCCATTCGATGAGTTCAGGGTGGATAATGGGCATTACTTCATCGATTAAGTTAAGTGCGGGAGATGTATCAGTGAGGGTTAAGACAGTGTGGTGAAGGTCGTTGATGGTACTCTCCCTGTCAGAATCCGGCGTAGGATGAGACGTAGGGTCTGTGGAAGATGTTTCCAGCTCAGGTACCCAAGTGGTCTTTATCTGTGCTTCTCCGTAAACAGGGATGTCTTTGCGTGGCGGAGGTGGTGATGTGTCTTCCTCATCTGAAGTGTTAAGCTGTACAGAATCAAATTCCCACTCATGTGAGTCGGTCTCTGAATCACTTTCCAGCATCCGATTGCTATACCATACTGGGATGTCGCTGGAGTTGAATACTGCAGGTGTGATTGGTTTATGTACCTTTGAGGTGATCGGTGCTGCAGGAACTGTGATGGGGTTTAAAGGTTTTGTCACTGGAAGTATCGACAGTGTTGATTTAGTGGCTTCTATTGGAACGGCTGGTGCCATAGATGCTGCTACGGGTTCCAATATAGTTGCTGCTATGAATGGTTTTATTGATGTGATGACTGGTGTGGATGGGATTACTAGTTCGATTGGTGGGATTTTTGGCACTGATGACGGTTGCGGTGGGTTTGTGAGCCTCGATGGGGCAGTGACAATATTGCTTGATGGTGCTTTGATTATGAAAGGTGTCCTCTTTGCAGTAGGTGGGCAAAATGGTTTGCTGGGTTTTCCTTTGAATCTGAGTTTAGGAAGGATCTCTTTTTCAAAGCCAAGGCCTGTATTACCTTTGGGCTTGAATTCTGGTAGTAGAGGTTCGTGTCGTCCTTGTTTGCAGTATCCCAAAGCACTCTGACCATCATACCCCATTCTTTGCATAATGAGGAGGCCTTTACCATACTGTTCCGTAGGAAGTGTAACTTGCGGTTTATCAGTGGTGATGGGATCCTTATAGATCCAGTCCGCTAGGTCCTCATCTTGTGTTTCTTCCTCTTGACTCTTTCCAAGGATGAAAGGCGTTAAGGCACATGCTGGCGTGATTAGTGGTTGCTGGAGCAACTGCTGTGGTTTACCATGTGTTCTAGGAGAAGTGGGCATTTGTCCCACACAAAAGAGCTGACTCAAGTTGTATTCTCCAGGACCTTCCTCTGCGACTTTCATTTTAAGCTTTTCTTGCTTGGGCATAGGGGTGTTCGAACTGGCAAGAGAGGCAGGATTTACATATGATGTGGAGGAAATGGCTTCCCTATTATTAGGAACAGTAATCTCTGGTTGATGGCTGATATTATGGCAAAATGCAAAGGGATTTGCATCGCCCAGGATTGTGATCTCTACACCGTTATGTGGGAACTTGATACATTGATGGTAGGTAGATGGAACGGCTTGCATGGCATGTATCCAAGGTCTCCCTAATAATAGATTATATGGCAGAGGAAGGTCCAGAACCTGACAAATGATATGCTTTACCACAGGGCCCACTCGGATTGGTAGTACCACAGCTCCTTTGGATGAACGCTCTGCATCATCATAGGCTTTGATGGTGATCTTCTTACGAGGATCCACTGATTCTATTGCATATCCCAATGCTGTGACCAACTGTAGTGTGCAAATGTTTAGGCCTGCTCCATTATCGATCAAGACTCGCTTGATCCTGTGTTGGTTGACGAAGCCTTCAATGTGGAGTGAGGCGTTATGAGGTTGCTGGAAGGAAGAGTTGTCTCTTTCAAAAAAAGTGAGACAAGGTGATGACTTTAGACTTCCAACCATGGCTTGAAATTGGTCCGTATTTAGATTTGCAGGGACTGACGCCTCTTGGAGTGCTTGATCCAAGATTGTTTTATGAGAGGGTGACAGACGCAAAAGCTCCAAAATGGATATAAGTGCAGGGGTTTTGTCTAATTGTTCCACAAGATTGTACTGCTTTGGGACGGAGGTGGTGCCTTGTGGAGCTGCCTTGATGGTGACCTTGCCACGACGTGTAACAACATTGCAATTTGAGGTGGGATTTTTGAAGGTTATGGTTGCAATTTGTTCACTGGCATCATACAGGTGATTTACAGTGTAGTTATACGCAGCCTGCGTATAGTCAGTGGTATCGGTGCCTCGCCTGGAAGTGGAAGGACCCCTTTGATCTTGTGATGGAAGTGGATTCTTGAACATCAGGTGATCATTATTTGTCGTTTTTGGATCATGTCCTTCAATCTCAATTTCTCCTCGATCAATAAGATCTTGAATGAGATCTTTCAATCGGTGACAATTACTTGTCTTGTGTCCTCTTCCTTGATGGAACTCACAGTGTTCAGTATCTTTCCACCATGCTGGTTTGACTTGAGGCTCATAGTTTGATAGCTTAGGTAGAGTGACCAAATTTTGAGAGAGGAGTTGTCGCAACACTGTTTCAATGGGTTCCCCTAAGGGAGTGTATGTGCGTTTTTGTTTTTGTGGACGAGGTCTTGGTTCATCATGAGATGTGATGCGACCTTGATTAAGAGGAACATTTGTGTTATTTTGAGGTGGAGGATTTTGTCCTGCAAACCGAACCACAGGTTGTGCATTTTGGACAGTCCGAGCATCCACAACTCCATCGTTGACGATGTTCTTATTCTTGTTCCAGAAGTTCGGTTTATCGCTATTGAAGCGCGGGCGAGGAGCATCTTTTGGTTCATTAAAGATTTTGATGAGTCCTTTTTTGATGAGTGCCCTTTCACATTTTATACCCTTGGTGATCATATCGTTAAAAGAGTCTGTGTCTTTGACATCCAGGTGAAATTCCATTTCTTCGTTTAAGTTGGAAATGAAAATTTCCACTAGTTCTCGTTCAGGTAACTGAAGAGAACGTCTGCTAGACATTTGGCGCCATCGTTGCAGGAATACTGAGAATAATTCACCTGGTTTTTGTTTGGTGTTGCATAGATCAGCCATGGTGATGTCGCGTTCAATATTATAAGAGTAATGAGATAGGAACTTCTGGATGAGTTCCTCAAATGTTCTTATGCCACCTGGTAGTCGGGAAAACCATGATGTGGTTGTTCCTCCCAAGCTTTGGGGAAAAAGGCGCATTAGGTATGTGTCCTCATAAGCTACTTCAAGACAAGCAGAATGAAATTCTCGGACATGATCACGGGGATCCCCCTTTCCTCTATATTTTTCAAATTTGGGTGTTTCAAACCCGCGTGGAAAGGGTGGCATATAAAGATTCCTATCAAACGGATAGGGACAGATGTCGTTAAGTGAAAATTGATTGGTCTTAACACCACTATGAAGTTGTTGGGCGAGATTCGCGACTTGTTGCCGCAACATCTCCATTTCATTTGGAGGAGGAGGTGGTGGGTTACCTCGAGGGATGTTATATCTGATGGGATCTCTACGCCTTTCCTCCTCATGGCGACTTTGTCTTTCTGATGCTTGTCTTAATTGGGCAAGATCAAAGTCTGAGGGGAGTTTGGCTCCTTCTTGAGCAAGTCTTAAGAAGTGAGCATCCGCATTGCTCCTGAGAATTTCATCAAATAATCTATTAAAGTGAGGGTTATGCTGAACCCTTTCGATTGTTGAAGGAGTGGGACTACTTGGGTTTTCATCATTCCCATTTCCTCCAAGTGCTTCTTGAAATTCATTGAGGTTGTCCTCTTCTTCCTCAATTTCCATTTCTCGTTGCCTTGATCGTGATCGGGTTTGAGCCATTTTGTTTGCAAGTTTGTTTTGAAGTTGATTGAAGATGATGATGAGTTGTTCGATGAAAGATGGATGATTAGTGGATTGTAGATCTCTAGCACTCTAAAGGTAAATGTAACCAGAATTCTTTCTTTGAATTGCTTGTTTGTTTTGATGAGTTTGGATGTGATAAGGTGTAGAGAAATCTGAGATGTGTTACAGATTTTGACTACCTAGAAATGAGAGGATTCACTCATGAAATAGTTTTAACCTGCGTAGATGTGTCTCTTAGGATGAGCTTATCCTAGATGTAGAAACAATCTAAAAGTGATGTGTTTTGATTTCAAGCAATATCTAAAAAGGGATCTTGGGACAAGAACCTCTGAATGTTTTGAGAGTTTTGGGATGAATTGATGATGAAGTGATGATGTATGAATGAGATGATGGATGTTTTATTTTCAACTTCAATAAAAACTTTGTGTTACAAATGGAACAAACTCTACTTCTTCCCTTTCAGGCGTTGGTGGCATTTCTCGAGCTGTGTTGTAGGTGATACAGATGTTTGGGAAGAAGTTGGGATTTAATCTTTCCTCCTTGATTTTTGTGATAACTTAGAGCTCTATATTGCATAAAAGCTCTGCGGTTCAATGATTCGGAATCAAACTCGTTTGTTTTACCTTGAAGATAGAGACGCATGCGATGTAGAAAGACTCTATGTGAGACAAAGATTTGTCTATTGAGATAGAAGAATTTCCTCCTTTTGATTAAAGCCTTTGAGCTTAGTGGTCTCCTTTTCAAGGTAATATTCTGATGACACTTCTTCTTTCGCAAGATGTGAAGAATGGTCATAAATTTTTGACTCTTTGTTTGTTTGCACTTTGTTTTTGGTATTTTTGGTTGTGTTGACAGATGTTGGATGAATACTTTGTTTTTGGGATTGATTTTCTGATTTTTCTTTGACAAGAAAACAAAGCAAGCACACAAACACAAGATTGTAGCCTCAAAGGCACAAATGAGTATGGGTCTAGATCAACCCAATCCTTGGACTTGTTTTTGACCCTTCCTTTAGATTTATTTTAAGGTGTATTTCCAAAGCCTGAAGTCGGCTCAATTCGCACTAGGTCTGTAAAACGAACACACTTCAAACACTTTTTTATCCCTAAGGTCAAATGGCCAGTTGTGATAAATTTAGCCCACATCTTGATATTTCTTCGACTTTGGTACTACATACCTTATGAATCCCGCCATGGCAGGTAAGGATGTGATATACTAAGTCTTGCACGAGCATAACAAATAGATGATCCCTATGATGGGGGAGTCACCACTTTTATCAAGCCACAAGTGACTTTTCAAAAAGCTATGTTTCTACTCAAGGAAATATGTATGGTAAGTATCTTGGGAGCAAAACCATCTATGCTCTTGCACTAAATTATACCTCAAATATCCTCAATCAATAGAACAGGTGGGCTACTACTTAAAGGTGTTTAGTCATGTTCGATGGCTTTGGACATAAGTTCATTCTGCAGTGACTCACTTAAGAGCCTTGTAACTGGTGGTGGGGCCCATTTGTCCTTTCGGCCAGTTACACTGTAGGAACAGCTATACCCAAGGCTACAGCTTTCGCTCACACCTGATTTCTATAGCGGCTCGAAGGATTTACCGCTCGAGGTCGTTCCCAAGAGTATCGATCCCTTGGCAGGCCTCTCTTAAAATTATAAAATTTGAGCGTTACTAACACTTTTCTCTTGCACCTAGGACCACGAGAGCCAAGGGAGAGGATAGTGTGTGTTAGAGGTAGGACCACTCGACCGACTCTTTTGCACAAGTGTGCCAAACACAAAATTCACTTGTTCCTTTTAATTTGTCATCGCAATGATTTTCTATCTATTTGGAGATGTTGCTCCAACAATCATGGTGTTCTTTTTAATTTTCAAAGGCAATTGTTGGAGTAAACTAGAATTTGAAAATCCTGGTCAACTTAATGAAAAACACGTTTGCATGAAGTAAAATTGCTTTAAAAATGAGACAAGTTGATTGTGAATTTTATTTGCACCTAAAATGGAAGTGTGGATTGTAAGTTTTATCTTGATGCAAGAAATAAAATTTGCCTTGTTGATTTTAAGCACCAAAAGAATTTGTTCCTAACTTTGCAACAAAAAAAATTTGCGTGTTTGTTTTTGTGATTCTTTTTAACTTTGAACAAGTGTGATTCTTTTTTAGAGCTCCAAACGAAAGATATGGTTCTTTTTAAAACTCCAAATGAAAGTGTAGTTGATTTTAACCCAAAAGGAAAATGAATTTATTTTATCCTAACTTGAAAGACAAAGTTAGCAATATGAACAAATTTATTTCCTAAGCTAAAATTGCTAAAAATAATGCTATTGTAGGGGTTAGTTAAAACCTGCACAAAAGATAATTAGTTAGAAAAATCTGCATGTTTGGTGGGCTTCTACAAGCCTAAATTTTTTTTTTTTTTTTTTTGGTTACAAGGTGATTTGTACAACGTTTTGTTACAATAGCGCTAGTCTGCATTTGAACAGAGGCACTATTTAACACAAACGTATTAAAAGAAAGGGAAAGACAGAGAAGGGAAAAGCACTGAAACAGGGGGAATAGCGCCAAAATAATGCCAAACGCACCAAAACAGTGTCAAAATCGCAACCTGTGTGACATTTTCAACATTCAAACATGTTATTGGTTAAAAAAAAAAAAAAAAAAAAATGATCTTTTTGGTGTTTGGATTCACGTCGGGTTCACCAAATGATGCTCTGCAAAAAGGATTAGAAAATCTGTTTGATGGCAACACACACAAGAGCACAAGAAACAAACGTTAGTGTTAGCAACAAAAGATTATCCTAAACAGGCATATCAAGAGAGATATTAAGCATGAAATAGAAAGCATATAAACATAAAATGAAATAGCTAATCAAGATGCTCATAGTTGCTCCTCTCTTGTTCCTCTCCTCTCCAAGTCCCAAATGAGTGTAGCTCTCAGCAGCTTTTTGCACTATGGATGCTTATGGAGGATTGAGATTTAATACTAAGCTTCAAATATGAAATGAAAAGCTAAATACTATGCTAGAGTAGATAGTGATGCTATGAAAAAGCTCTATGCTAATGCCAGTATAACAACAATACTCTAAAATGCTTCCCCTTTTGCTTGAGGAGAAGGGTTCTATTTATAGAAGAAATAGGGAAATGAAGGGTTAAGATTGAGCAATCTTAACAAGGGTTAGGATTGAAAGTTGGGGATCCATGTGCACAATTGGCACCAATAAAATGGTGACAAGTTTCAACATAGGATTGGGTTGAGAGAAGAGGTTGGAGGCATTAAAGGCCTGAGAAGACCTCATGGTTATCTAGAAGGTAAGGGTCAAATCTAAATTAAGATTACCCACTGGATTAAGAGTTAATCCAAGGATAAACCTTTGTGCAAATGTTTAAGAGATAATCATGGTCAAAGCATTAAAGGCTTGATGAGACCTTTGGGTTGGGTAGAGGTTGAGTCAAAACAAATGTTTTAACCATGTGGGAGGGTTTGAGGTAACCATTAATGGTTATTGGAGACTTTGGGGATTAAGTGGTTGAAGGTTGAAAGCCTTCAATGGTTATCAAAGACTTTGAGCCATTTAGTGGTTGAAGGTTGAAAGCCTTCAATGGTTATCAAAGACTTTGAGGGTTAATTTGTTGAACACACAAAGCATTAATTGCTTTTCAAAGACTTTGGAGTCTTTGAGAAGTGACTCCAATTTGCTTAGGAATGTGACAATATTTAAGGGATGAATTTAGGCTAATTAGGAAGGGTTTAGAAGAATCTAGAGGGGTTTAGGCATACAAGTGGATTTTGTAGGAAAATGCAAGTGGGAGAAATTTTGGTATTTTCAATTAAAATAAAATCATTTATTTCAATTAAATGGTGTAATTTGCATTTGGATAAATATTCAAATAAATATTAATTTATTTAAATGAGAAAATGAAGATAAAGCATTTAAATGCTTGAAGACTTTGAGGGAAACCATTAAAGGCTTGAAGACTTTAAGGAAAACCATTAAAGTCTTAAGAAGACTATAGAAAGAAGCCATCAAGTTTGAAGACTTTAAAGCCATCAAGTTTGACTACTTTAAGGGAAACCATTAAAGGTTTCAAGTGGGTGAGGATAAATAGGATTTTAAATAAATAATTTATTTAAAATAGTTGTGCAACTTGCTTTTGTAGGAAAATACAAGTGGGTGGAGGATAAAGGTGATTTAAATAAATTATTTATTTAAAATAATTGTGCAACTTGCATTTGTAGGAAAATACAAGTGGGTGGAGGATAAAGGTGATTTAAATAAATGATTTATTTATTTAAATGTGAGAGGTGGGATTTTGGGGGATTTAAATAAATATTAATTTATTTAAATGTGAGAGGTGGGATTTTGGGGGATTTAAATAAATATTAATTTATTTAAATGTGAGAGAAGATTTAATTAAACAAATATGATTTATTTATTTAATTAATGGTATGAATTTGGTTAAGTGAATTAAATCAAATAAATTGAATAATTTATTTAATTAATAGGAGAAGAGGGTTAAGATGAATTAATTAAATATATTAATTTAATTAATTATTAATTGATAGTTAAATAATCAAATAAATATTAAATATTCATTTAATTAAGTGGACAGATTTATGTGACTACAGGTTCCATTCCTCAGCTCGGTAGCATGCCTTGGTAATGTAAGAAATGCATCAATTTGTTGTTGTGTGATGTCAAAATCAATCTCGTAACCCATAGGTGGCAAAGATTGAGTTCTTGGTTCCACAACATTCACATAATAGTAATCAGTGTCTACTTCAAAACATATGTCATCTTTGTATTTCTCCACTAGCTTGGGTGGAATCCGGTACCTGTTATGCATTTTCTCTTGAAACTTACTAAAGTAATCATCCATAATATCATTAAAATTATCACCTAGCTTTTTTATGAAGTCATTGATCTGATGGGTGATTGGTCGGTGTAGTTCCCAAACAACTTTACCGACTGATGGAAAGAATTTTTCAAAATACAAAAACATGCATACAAGTAGTGATCCAAACTTTAGTGTATTAGCCGATTTGTTCTTCTTCGGCTTCCTGATGGTGTTCAGATTCTCAAACAGGTTTTTCAGCAACACCTCACATAGATCAATTTTCATGCCTTTCTTCACAATTTTATATGCTAAGTCTACTGTTGCACAGGGTACATTGTTTTCCCTTACCGATTGGAAGAAACGGTAACCTATTACTCTAATGGAAAATTTTAGTTCTGCATCAGTGACATTGTTCAATTTCAGTCCTCTGCAATCTGATTCTACTCCGGTTAGACTAATCAATTCCTTTTGTGATATCATTTTTTGAGCTCGGGCATGATCATAAATAGGGTAACCGATGATCAAATGAATGATTTCCTTGGTAATCTTAAACAGTTGCTCTTCTAGCCACATAAATTCATCATGAACTCTGCTCAGAACAAACTTGACCCACTGGGGTTTGAACACACGGGGATAGGTTAGGGCTTCAGTTAATCCCTTGATCTTAATGTGCTCATACTTGATATCCATTTTACCATCGGTGCACAATTCATCATATGTGTCTTTGATTTCAATGTGACCGAGTTCTTCAATACGACATGTGGTGAAGAATCTCACATCCTCGACTAATAACACTCTATCTGGGATGAGTGAAAATGCGGTTTTGTCATTCAGTTCAGAGGCAACTTTGGGAGTTAAAGAGTATTTTAGTGAGGGCTTTTCAACATTCTTAACAACAATGGGATCTTGGATCTTAGGTGCCATTTGTAGATTTCAGATAAAAACTAACAAAAGATCCTTAGGGTTTGAGGATTTTCAAATGGCAGACGCTTCACACTTAGCAAATAATAACAACTTGATAAGATCAGTAAACCAGCTTAACAATGCGTTGAGATTAATGTAAATACCTTGAATTTTGCTTTGTAGGAGGTTTGATCACCTTTGATTTGCTTTTCTCTGCTCTCTCAAAAACTTGGTGAGTGGAAAATGTTCGCGTAAATGCTTTAAGTACACAATATACCTTATCGGGCTTCCTGCAGGTTAGGTCAAAAACATTAAATGCACTCGGTTCCACTAAACTTTCTTTCCCTTTTTTTTACGCTTTAACTGAGTAACCAAACTTCCTTCATTTACCGACTTGACAAGTTTCCTGTATTCACCGACTTGACAGGTTTCCTGTATAGTGCTCCAAAAGACTTTGATAGAATTTCAAACTTACTACTACATCTTAACTATGCAGATTTTGAATTAAGTACATAATAAAATAGGAACTGTTAAGATTTAACCTTGAGAGAATGCAGTCCCTTCATACTTTTACCAATTAATTTGGAATAGGAGCACCTAACTCGGTAGGTAAGGTGCTTTCTTCATTTGACACAATTTCCTTCTTTTTCCAAATCATCTTTAATTTTTCTTTTATTTCCTCAGTGTCTTTTCTAGGTTGATCTCTGCAATCTCCAGCCAAGTGTCCAACTTTGTGACAATGAAAACATGTCATACCAGGATTTCTCCATGATCTTCGGTTGTTCATTCCAAACCTTATAAAGCAGTTGGCACTTATATGTCCATATCTTCCACAACATTCACACCATATCATTGTATTGTAATCCCATGGTACTGCAGCATATTGTCATTTAAGATCTCTGTGGGTTCGGTAGCTTCCAGTATTTGCTCGGTGTACAGACCACATATAGTTCTTTTTCTTAAACCAACACTTCTCGGTACTATGTCCATATCTATTGCAGTTTTTATAAAACCCTTTGAATTTTGCCTTCTGATAATTGTTAACAGACTTTGTCCTACATTGATTAGATGTGTGACCATATTTATTGCAATTGTAACAATAACCATTGGACTTAGTGACATTCAGTTGCTTACCTTTTCTGATTTGGCACATGTTGGCAGTGTGACCTTGATTTCCACAGTAGTTGCAAATAGGCTTCTTTCTTTTGATGTTCTTCTTGATTCCAGCTTGCTTTGATGATTCTCCTCTCTCGGTAGTATGGATTCCCTTCTCGGTAGAGTCTCTTCCTTTGTAACCGAGTCTTGCATCTTTGTTGGGTCGTCTTATATTCAATTGCTCATCCAACATCTTTGATGCTTCATAACTCTTCTTCAGTGTTTCTTTGGATTTCTTCTCTATTTCAAGTTCATTGGTCAACCTTGATACTTCAAGTTTCAATGCTTGATTCTCATCATCTTTCAGATTTGCTTCATGATGTGCATAACCTAGTTGATCTGACAGGTTTTGTTGAATTCCAATCAACCTTGTGATTTCATCATTCTTATCAGATACTAAGGCTTCAAGTTGTTGTTTCTCTCTTTCTAGATCTCTTACTTTATCCTCGGTTGTCCTCAATGCATCAAGACTTTCAGTCATCTATGTGTTGAAATGTTCATGTTCTCTTTTCATTGCTTTTAGTTGATCAGCCAGTGCTTTGTTCTTTTCTTTCAATACTCCAATCATTTCTTCAGTCTCTTCAGATATACTGTTCTCAGATGATGTCTCAATTTGTTCCACTAACTCTTGAGAGTCCTGCAAATCATCAGATAATCTTCTTCTCACTTTCAGAGATTTTTGCATTTGCCTTTGCATGTCTGCAATCACTTGATTAGCATGATCCATCTCTTCTTGCAGATACACAATCCTCTGAGATGGTTTATAGCCTTCCATTGATAAGATCTTTCTCTTTAGGCAGTTAAACCCTTTCCCAAGATTGAATCTCTGATACCAATTGTTAGGCCCAATATGGAAAGCTAATGTACTGAGAGGGGAGGGGTGAATCAGTACTTCAAATCCTTTGATTAACAATATCTTTACTGTCATGCATAAACCAAAAACTGTTGTAACATAACATAAACTTAAAACAAATAAATAACAATCATACATGATTCACTCCATAACACATATATTTTGGTTATGCATAAACTCCTGGTTAGAGAGAAAAACTGCGGTGGGGATGGCACCCACAACTTCACTACTGCAATAATAAAGAGTGCTCGGTTAGAGCTACATGTTTAGCTATTTCTGATAGCTTACCCTGTTAGGAGTATCAATATCTGTTAGATCTACCTTGCTAAAGGATTTTACAACACTTAATCTAAATGTTGCACCTGGTTAGAGGCTTTACAATTTATAGACTTGATTAGAGTCTTTTACCCTATTAAAGGTTTCTTGTACAACTTCAAAATTTTCAATAAAATCTTTACAAATATATGCAACTTTACATCTGGAATGTTATAGCAGATTCTATGTGCTCAAAATAAGATTACCTTGCCTATAGCATACCTCGGTAACCCATATAGTAACTCGGTAAACCCTTCTGTTTACTCTGTTCTTTGACTGTTCTCTGAAATCCTTTTCGGTGACCTCTGTGTCTCTGTAACAGTCATAACACTTAGTGCTTTCTCATGCATCACACATGTCTTGCTTCATACACTTGTGTATATCCATGTCACCGTCTTTTATCTTTAATCCATGATGTGTAAATAGATCTCTTATGTCGGTGATCTAATTCATTGCTTCGATCTTACAAACATGATTTCTCGAATGAATAACCATGCAAAATATTTCATTGGTTAGATGACCTCAAAATCATACACAATCTTTAAGTGCAATTTCCAATGTGATAACGGTTCTATGTTCCTTGATCTCGTAACACGTTTTCATATGTATGTCCAGGTTCAATGAATCTGGTAACACATTTCACTCGGTGTATATCAACTTGATGTATCATCTTTGCTTCTCGGTAGACATGGAATGATACTTGGTAGACAGCTCGGTGCATACTAGGCTCTATGATTACTTTCTTCTATAACCGACTAGACTGTGCATACCGACTAAATATTTCGGTAGTAGTAACCGACTAGAGTATATAGAATGACTTTGGATATAAAACTAATGGCAACTTGATAAGTAGTAACAATAAATACACCGAAGCCAACTTACACAATGAGAGACATATGTCCCTATCCATTTGACAAAAGCATTCCAATGCCTCTGTTTCCTACACACTTTGTGACACTTAAGTTTGATAAGTACAGAGGAAAAGGGGATCCTAAGGCACATATAAGACAGTTTTTCATAGCTTGTATTGAGGTAGCAGCAGAAGAGACATATTTGATGAGATTATTCCCAAAGAGATTAGGTGATCAAGCTATTGAATTGTTTTCCCAACTCCCACCTGGAATTAAGTCATGGGGTGACTTAGCAGAAGCATTTATCCAACATTTCTCATACAACATAGAGACAGACATATCAGTCACCACTCTGTGCAACACCAAACAAATGGATGGAGAATCTTTTTCATCATTTTTACAAAGATGGAGAAATCTAGCCAACAGATGCTCTTGTGAAATTCCACAAAAACAAATGGTAGAGATGTTCACCCAGAATGTCCATAGAGAAATTGGTTATGATCTAAGAAAAGCTTGTTTGTCCACCTTCAACGACGTTATTGAAAAAGGCTAAGCAAAAAAGAAGGTCCTAATTGAGCAAGGAGTAATTGAGATATTTAAAGAAAACAAAGAGGACTTTAAAGGAAAAGACAAGCCAAGATTTTGGAACAAGAACAAGAACACAGTCAATGATGGTGTTGTTGATGCCAATACAGTATGACCCAAAATCATTTTTTTTGGATCAATCTCTACAAACAATCAAGTGAATACTCAAACAACTTCAAAACCACGAAGGAAATACACCCCATTGGGAGAACCACTTGAGTTAGCTTTCAAGAAGCTAGTGGCAAACAAAATAATAACAATTCCAGATATACCTCCATATGAGCCAAAGGTTAAACCAAATTGGTGGAATGATGATGAATACTGTGAATATCACAAGAGCAAAGGACAGAAAACAAGAAATTGTCATTGGATGAAGAACATCATACAAGACCTTATTGATAGAGGTGACATTGAGATTGAAGGACATTCATCCAATCAAGAACATGAGATGTTTAAGGAACCATTCCCAAAACATGACAAGGGAAAAGCTAAAGCCACAGATGACCAAACCAACTATACCAGAGCATCCAATAATTATGATTCAACTGTCAATCACATTTTCATGGATAATTTTGTCTCTACCATTATCATCAAGGACAAAACGCCTCAAAATTCTACCCAATGACCCAAGATTGTCCTAAAAGGCATTGGATCTTCTTCCGAACCTACCTCTAAATGTAATGTTACAACTCATCGAGGTAAATTCACTTTGCAAGGTGCTCCAGCTAAAAACACCACTTCCTCGTCAACCAAACCTGAGTACAATTTGGTAGAACAGTTAGGGAAGACACCCATGCTTATCTCCATCCTTGAACTTTTATGCATATCCCCCACACATAAGGACATTCTTGACAAAAATTTGAGAGACACTTCTATCCCCACTGATCTGAACGTGGACCAGTTTCAAGCCATGGTGGGATACCTTTCCGTTCCACACTCCCTTACATTTACAGAAGCTGACTACGCCTTTGTGAGCCAACCGCATAATGCACATTTACACATTGAATCCTTCCTACACAAAATGAAATAAAATGAGTCCTGATAGATGGAGGAGCTGGTCTTAACATATGTACTTTGAACACAATAATACAATTGGGATATTCAGATAAAGTTGTGAATGCTACAAACAAAATTACCATCAAGGCATATGATGATGAAGAGTGTTCATCCAAGGGCACAATCACCTTGCCCCTCAGAGTTGGGCCAGTTACAAAGGATGTGGTTTGTCAAGTCCTAGACCTGGATCTCACATACAATATATTGCTAGGACGTCCTTGGATTCTTGAGATGAGGGCAGTCCCATCTACATACCACCAATGCATTAAGTTTCCTCACAATGGAGTTGAAATAATAGTTAATGGTGATCCTAATCCATTTATATACTGCAATAACTTGAGAACAAAAATTGAGACAATCATTCCAAGTAATAGAGAAGTTGTCCCTTCTTCTGCATACATCGACCCTGAATCATTAAAACCTTCGACATCAAAACAAGGTGAGCTTAAAGGGAAATATCAAGACCAAGGCATGGGTAAATACACTTTGAATCAAACCATGTGCTTACAACACGTTATGAGTTCACCAAAATAATATGGATGACCACATCCTTCTAAACGGGTATCTATCATTACACTCAAATGGGAACCTACTATCTTCCAAAAGTGGGGTGGAATGGAAGAAGAAGACCTATACAAAATGCTTTACAAAGACCCTGAAAATGGTACACAAGATCACATCAGCATACCATGTGAAAAATATGGCAAAGGATTCAAGATCCTACAAAATTTTGGGTATGATGGTAAAAGTCCTCTTGGCTTAAGAAAGGAAGGTAGCATTCAACTGTTGCAACCAGAATTGACATTTAAAAAAGAGCGCTCGAAAGGGCTTGGCTTCATGTCTTCCAGGGTAAATACTCAAAAGATAGAAGAAGCATTACAAATCAAGGCTGTCAAAGATCAACAAGAAAATTACTATTCCATCGACTTTAACGAATGGGAATGGGGTTCAGACAAATCCTCCAATGACTATGAACTCACCGAGACATTCAGAGAAACAGGTGAACCCATAGAAGAAGAGGAATTTTACAGAAAATTCAAAGTTGGTCAAGAAACAACCTCGGAGGATCCCATACAGTCTTTGCCTCAAACTTCTACATCGAAATCACGAAGAATGAGGACAACCGTCCCCGAATACATTTTTAGTGATGACAATTTGGACTCATTCACGATCGAGACAGATGAGGAGAGTACCAATGATGACCTTGACAACTACCTCGACATACCTGAATATAACTACATCTTCACCCTTAGTCCCGCTGACTTTGAAAACATTGAAGGCCTTCCCCTTGTTCACCACCAACTTATTGATTGGGACCATGAAGGACCTATACAATTTGACACATTTCAAAATGATGAAGCCTTTATTAACTATCTAGGCATACGATATGATCTTCCTCTTGGGGACCATAAGGCAGGATACACTATAGAGCTCAACAACGTGGCATATTTTGGTGAGGGTGTTGGGCCTTCCAGTCGCAAAAATATCAAAATAAAAACAAATCATGGGTCTTATGGTGAAAACCACGTTGCGGCGATGTCTGACCCCAAAAAAGTAAAAAGAAAGGACTTATCTGAGGGCGTAAACCTCTCTGAGGCACCCAAAGATGGAAGGCTCGACATTCTCCCGGTATCGTATGAAAAATCATCTATGTTAGTAGAGGAGACCATCAAAACAAACATTGGTACAAAATAAATTCCACATAACATATTCCTGGCACAATCTCTGACAGAAATAGAAAGACAAAAGTTTGTAAGTTTCTTCACAAAGAGACAAATAAATTTTGCATGGTCATATGCTAATATGCCTGGACTGAATTTGGATTTAGTAATGCATCATTTGATAGTTAAACCGGGGGCAAAACTACTAAAACAAAAATTAAGAACAACCCCTGTTATTATACATATCCGCTACTTCAACAGCACTGGGGGCAATCTTAGCACAATAGGATGCTGAGGGCAAAGAAAAGGCAGTCTACTACATCAGTCGTACTTTGGTGGGATATGAGCTAAACTACACACCAATTGAGCGTGCATGTCTCGATGTGGTTTTTACTTTGCAAGAATTACAACACTACATGCTAACTCATAAAACTAAGTTGGTCGCAAGGATCGATCTATTGAAATACCTTCTCAATAAAGCAACACTTACTGGTCGACTAGCCAAATGGGTGATGATCCTGAGTGAATTCGACATTGAATATGTAGACAGAAAAGCAATAAAAGGACAAGCTATCACAAATCAATTAGTAGATGCTCCTATGATAGATGATGCTCCTCTAACTTCATAATTTATAGATGAATCCATCTTGATAGTATCACACACAAAGCCTTGGCAACTATACTTTGACGGCTCATACACACAGCATGGTGTAGGAGCTAGCATCCTCTTCATCACACCTCAAGGGGATTCCATTCCAAAATCATACCAATTATCATTTCCTTGCACTAATAACATAGTAGAATACAAGGCATTAACAATTGGATTATAGATTGTAGTTCAGTGGAAGATCCAGGAACTTCAATTTTTTGGGGACTCTCAACTTGTAATTCGTCAAGCAACTGTTGACTACCAAACAAAGGATGAAAAATTAATGCCTTACAAAAAAATGGTAGATGACCTGAAACAAAATTTCGTGAAGTTAAACTTTGAGCAGATACCAAGATAGCAGAATCGAGCCGCAGATGCCATGGCTACTATTGCTTCACTGATCGATCTACCACATAATGAAACCCGCTATAAGTTCTTGGTAGATAACCTTTTGGTTCCCTCGCCTGAGACCACTCCTATTGAGATGATATGTGTCGTTGGTCCTAATTCCCAGTTATATGGTTCCATTTTCACATACCTTCGTAATAATACCCTTCCTCCTAACTTATCCAACAACCAACGTTGCACTTTCATTCGCCAATCTTCTCGATACGTCATTTTAGCCAATATCCTATACCGTCGACGTCTAGATGGCACTCTTCTTAGATGTTTAGAAAGGGATGAAGCTCAAATTGTGTTACGCAAAGCTCATGAAGGGATATGTGGTCCACATTCTAGTGGTCCTACCTTAGCCAAGAAACTCATCGGGACTAGATATTACTGGCCCAATATAGAAAAAGACTCATATCAGTTTGTCAATAAATGTAAGCAATGTCAAATTCATGGAGACCTCATTCATGCACCAGCATAAGAACTTCAACCAATTGCAACTCCTTGGCCCTTTTGCCAGTGGGGACTCGATCTCATAGGCAAGATTCACCCTCCTTCCTCCAATGGCCATAAATTCATTATCACTACCACAGAGTATTTCACAAAATGGATTGAAGTCATGCCTCTTACACAAGTCACTGGAAAACAGATTGCTACATTCATTCTCAACTACATCATTTGTCGATACGGTATTCCTATTTCCATCATCACGAATAATGGTCGTCCCTTCAAAAATCAAGATGTTCATGAACTTTGTGATCGTTTCCATATTACCCATCATTTCTCCACACCCTATTACCCCCAAGGTAACCATCAAGCTGAGGCATCTAATAAAAACATTCTTAAAATCCTAAAAAAGACAGTCGGTGACATTAGCCGCAATTGGCATATCCAACTTAATCCCGCACTTTGGGCTTACCGCACAAGCGTCCGCACACCTACATGAGCCACACCTTATTCACTTGTCTACGATGCGGAAGCTATCTTTCCTATTGAGGTCGATTTACCCTCTTTACGAGTCTCTTTGCAAAACATTATCAATGATGAAGACTACATGGTCTCTCGCTTACAGGAACTAGAACTATTGGATGAATGAAGACAAACTGCTTTTAATCATCTCAAGGCTTATAAAAAACGAACGAGTCGTAGTTAAAATCATAAAGTCAAGCCTTGCACATTTGAGCTAGGTGACTTAGTTCTCAGAGAAAATCCTAAAAATCAGCAAGACAGAGAGAAGAAGGGCAAATTTGAACCAAATTGGCTTGGTCCTTACATCATTAGAACAGCCTATTGATCTGGTGCATATCAGCTCTCAACTCCAGATGGTGAACCTTTGGAGGATCCTATCAACAACATGAACCTTCACAAGTTTTACACATACCTCTTCAGAATATCCTAATTCACAAAATATAAAAAAAAAATCAAAAAAATACAAAAAATTGTTACTTGGTGAAAACCTGGCAAACAGGCACCTTGTGACACAAAAAAATTGAAAAATCAGAAAAAGTAAAAAGAAATAATCCGTCCAATGGTGAAAACCACTTTGGTGGCGCCCTGGGCAAGTACCATGGTGAAAACTGGGTCACCAGCGCCATGCGTAGAGACATTGCTCCTCCCTCCTTCAGGATTCAATTGCATCCTTTCACTTTGCACACACTCACAACCTATCCATCCATAATAAACTTTACACATTCCCATCATGGCTTGTTATTGATCTACCTAAGATTGGTTAGTTATTCCTAATAAACCTCCCTTTTCACCCCTTTCCATCCATAATAAATCAGCTCCTATATGTGGCTAAGGCAAACCCTATGTCTAGTGATGGGTGTGGAACTAAGAGCATCACACGTTCCGAGGAGTACAGTTTCTTCCAATTTTCTTTAGTCTATCCATGCACAATCCACAATAAAGCAACACTTGCATCGCCAATCTGCAATAAAGTTATGTTTTCTCCGTAATAAAGTATCAGTTTCATGGACTCAGTTAGTTTCAGATGAGATACAAGCATCAATAATGGGCTCTCAACAAATCAAATCTTTCAACAGACTCAGACAACATTATGGTTCAGTGCTATCTATCCTTTTGTGAAAGTAAACATTGTGACCACAATCAAATAAACTTATACAAGTGACACTAAACTTGAGGACTACAATGAATCTTGGTGTCGAGTCTTGATTTTCTTTTGATTTTATCTTTTGGTGACATGTCTTTTAGCTTTTCCAGGATGTCTCTGACTAGATATTCTATCTCCGGGATGTCTTTGACTAGAAAGGCGAGGATGGGGTATCGTCACCTATTTTTCTTTGTTTATGGATTGTCTCTTAGTAATTCTATGACTTGTCCAAGGATATGAGGACACTATGAGTCTAGTGTGAACTGGGGCATTCCTTGTTTGCAACTGTTTGATCTCCATGCAAACGAGTACAATGACTTCCTGGGTCAAACATATGCCTCGATTGTCATAACGTATTTTGCCATAATAAAGCTCTTTCACTTTCATATCTTTTATCTTCCATCGCCCTTTCTTGTTTGACTTACATCATCCTTCCCGAGTCCGTGTAGCCTGCTATCACATGACTAAGTATAATGACACACCAAAAATATCTGCATTTCATGTAGTTGCACCTACATTACCACATATTAGTATTTCATACATACATATAGATATTACAATTGCATCACATCCTGCACACAACACATGTTAGCACATTTTACATTTTCATCATTTGCATTTCATACATTCACATTGGCATAACATATAGAACATAAAACAACAAAAATATTGCATTGCATCATGTACATATTTGCATCCATATCATAAGCATCACATAGATACATGCATCACATAGAAACATCACATAGGCACACATGCAAATAGCTGTCGCAAGGATGAATCATCTCATATATATATATATATCAAAATCATAAGTGTCATGATACAATGATGTCAAATACATATGGCTACAAAATCACTCGAAGGTGTCTACATCATCATACAAAATGGTACAAAACTGATACATAGGGAGCCCTCTAAGGCTATGATGAACTCCCTTCCTCGGAGTCGGCTGGCCTCGACAGAGTCTGAGCCCTGGAAGGACTTGCCCCAGGATCATCTCTCCTATCCCCTCTATTTGGTGGTGGTGGAGGACCCATAACCCCACCGCTAGATGCCTGTCTCTTGTCTCTCCCTCCAGTAGTCATCGCAGTCCACGATGGTCTACGGAAGCTCCTATCCCACTGCTCTAGTGGCACCACTCCATAGTATAGGTCTCTTCAATAGCCTATCTCCTCCCTGGCCCATAGAACATAGGCGTATCCAGCTCTTGTGTCCTCTACTACTTGCCTCCCTGCCCTCATTGTTGTCTCAGCCTCTGTATAGCATTGAATAGCCTGATCCCTCTCCTGCTTAGTATCCCTCAGCTGTCTACTGAGCCTAGTTGTCTCCCTCTCCAAATCCTGGATCTCATCTGCCTGTCCCTAGCTGATCTCCCTCAAAGCTAGTAACTCATCCTCCTCCTCTCCTCCCTCACCCTGTACCTGTGGTTTCTCCTGTGGCTGCTCTTGCCCTGTCCCTATACCTATCTGGGAACCTGTGCTGCTGGCACCTATAAAGGCAATCCACCTCTGCCCCTCACTATGTGAGCTTGTCGAGCCTGTCTCTCCTCAGAGCCACTCTCCTCTCTACTACTGCGCCCCACCTCCGTCGTCGGCCTCTACCTCCACCATCTCCACTATCATCTCCATCGCCTCCACCGTCTCCATCTATTGGCTCCCCTGGATCCGTCAGCCATGGAAATGGATGATTTGCCCAATATGCAGTATACTCTGCATCCATCCCTACATCCTCTATATCTACCCACATATCCCAAGGCAAGGGAATCATCTCTACTAGTTGTGTCATTGCGTGATCATAAGACAATAATGGACCCAAGTGCATCTGATCTCTCACTATCTGTGCATACATCCCTGACCCCCGTGGCATCTGTTGTATCCTGTCGAATTGCCCACCCACCCTATCTACCAACTGCCTCTCAATAACATACGGTGTGCGACCAATCAGATACCTACTCCTGAATACATATGGCAGCTCCACTGCATCATCCTCCCACTCCTCACAATCCCAGTATGACCTTCATACCACACTGTCTATCTCATCAATCATCCGATGCCAGTACTCCAATCTCCCAATCCGTGGCTGCGACATAATAATATCATATAAGTGAACATAGTTGTGCCCACATCCTCTGCCTCTGAAGTGGATCAGTCGTGTAACTGACAGATGTTCATATGCCCATACCTGCAGTAATGTCACTCCGCATCCCAATCCTGCTGACCCATGATACACAAACTAATGCATCTCATAATATAAGTGTGCCAGTAGACACGGTCCCCATGAAAGCCTGGTGTGCTCTGTCACCAATGTCTATAGTGTACTCCCCCATCCCACTGCCAACCCTCATGTCGCCTTGTCCGGACTGAGGAACCCACTGATCACTCCTGGTAGCACCACCAGTAGTGCCAATCCTGTCGTTGTCATAGTGTCCCAAGCCACATGTCCAGCCCTCATCTCCAGTCCTGGATCCTGAAACACTTGTCTCAGTGCATCCCTGTCTCCCTCTCGATCTTAAGGAACTAACTCCCCATCGATCGATATCTGCAGTATCTTATATACATCCTCCAAGGTGACTGTCATCTCACCCATCGGCAAATGAAAAGTGCAAGTCTCTGCGTACCATCTCTAAGCTAATGTAGTCAGCAATCCCATGTTCACCCGAAACTCAGGCACATACAAAATATATCGCTAGCCCATAGCCTGAACTTCTACTCTATCCTCAATCGTCAGCTCTTCTCATAAACTTTGAGTCAACGGGAATCTCTCTCGTGACTCCAGCATAGGTAGGTCCTCCTGCAATCAAGCAAATCAACTATATCAATCCTAGTGGCATTCCTTGTTCATCACAAAGTGCTACTTCTTATCTTAGTGCTTATATATATCATATGGCACTCTATCCTAGTGGTACTCCCTATTCATCACAAAGTGTTGCTTCCTATCCTAGTGGTACTCCATGTTCATCACAAAGTGTTGCTTCCTATCCTAGTGGTACTCCATGTTCATCACAAAGTGCTGCTCTTTTTTAGTACTCCTTGTTCATCACAAAGTACTACTTTCTATCCTAGTGGCATTCCCCGTTCATCACAAAGTGTTGCTCTTTTTTAGTACTCCATGTTCATCACAAAGTACTTTTTTTTGTCCTGGTACTCCCTATTCATCACAAAGTGCCTCGCTCTAACCTATCCTAGGACCTCTACTTGAGTGTATCCTCTCGAGTAGTTTCCTGATTGGCAACATATGTTCTATCACAGAATTGTCAATCCTATCCCTATCTGTTATTCTAGTCTTCCCTAGAGGACCTGCTTGAGTGTATCCTCTCAGTAACTTATCCAATCGACAGCGTATGTTTATTACAGAACTGTTGATTCGACCTTGAAGACATAAACGCACATTCATGACGCAAACACGCTTACATACTTCACAAACGTGCTTGTCCTGCATAAATGTGCCTAAAATACACAGACGCGCTCGCATCTAACACAAACGCTACTGCAAACATAGACGCGCCTGGCACAAACACAAATGCACCTAGCCTACCCAGACGCGCCTTACCATTTTTACCCCGCTTGACATTTTTCTAGACATACCTAGAGCGCATTTATTTCCCTACCTAGCATACATTTATGACAACATTTAATGTGACAAAGTACAAGGAGGTTTTGCGGTACTCACCGGCTCTCCTACATCTGCTAGCCTCTGAAATTGACGAACGCAATCAAATCTATGCACCAAAGCCATCGCTGCTGACTATTGACTGCTCTCTACACTTTGATCTCTTGGATGTGTGGATGACAATGAGGATGTTTTCCCCTCATAGTTTATTTTATAGACTACCCTAGCCCTAGCCCTATTCAGTCTTCTTTATCCTGTGACTCTGTCACTTCATCCGGTCAGTCCATTCTACCCTTTCTTTCTTATCGAGAGATTGTCTGTGATCTTTCCAGACATTTTCATCCAATCTCTCGAGGGGGCATATCATTCCCACCTTGGGGCAACTTTGTATCAGTTCATCTCATCTTCTTTGAAACAACACGACAAGCTACATTGTCTCAAAGAGGGGCAAAATGTAGACACCTAAAATTGTCCTGTCTAATTAAATAAATATTTTTATTTAATTAATTATTTAGCCTAAGTCTTCTATTAATTAAATAAATCTTTATTTATTTAATTCATTCATTTATCCTCTTCTAGCCTTATTTCTCATTTAAATAAATACATTTATTTATTTAAATTATCTTTTTCCTAAATTAAATAAATATTTTATTTATTTAATTGATCCCACTTCTTCTATTAATTAAATAAATCTTTATTTATTTAATTAATTCATTAAACTTTTCCACCCATGACACATGTCATTCATCTCTTAATTCCTACACTACCTACCCTCTCATTATTTTCTTATTTCCTCTACCTACCCTCTAATCCTAGCCGACCATTTATCTTTTACACCTCTTAATCTTATCCCTCCATTTCTTATAGTGTCTTCTATATAAGGATATGCTTCCTTCATTATCAACCCTAATCAGCTAATCAATCCTTCAAGCATTCGAACTTTCATATGCGATCAAGCCTACTTGCAACCACATTTCCGTTCTTTGTTGAGCTCTTGTGCACACATAAAATCTAAGAGAAAATATATCAAGCAAGATCAATGGAGATCCAAACCCTACTGGACATGTGATGGTATAATCTTTGTGATTTTATTTGATTTGCATTGTCTTAGGTAATCTTCATATGTTATGGTGGATCTTTGTTATTGTTAGGCTAGGGTTTTGTGGTTGAATCTATTTAGTCTTTCGTTATTGTTGTTATCCACTTTCACCATAAACACCTACTTATCATAAAGTCCCACCACCTTATTCTCAGTCCATGCCTTCTTTCCACAACATCACACCACCTTCTCAATCACCTATGTCTAACATCAATTCTTCTATCGAGATGACAATTAACAATCATGCTCAAACCGTATCTTCCTTACAACAACAAATTGCTTCTATGAGTCAATCCAAGTTTAGTGTGCCCATTTTTGATGTTGCGAGCCCACTTTCTCTTGATATTGTTAAATTCATGCCACCTAAACATGTTGAGATCCCTCAATTGGAACTCTATAATGGAAAAGGTGATCCTCTTACGCATGTCAAAACATTTCAAACCTTGTGTACTAATTTTGCTTATGATCAAACATTGCTTGCAAAACTGTTTACAAGAACACTAAGAGATAAGGCTTTACAATGGTATTTCTCTTTGCCTTCTTATTCTATCACTTCTTTTCAACAATTGGCAAATGCTTTCATCCAACAATTTCAAAACAACATTGGTCCTAAAATCACTTTAACTGATTTAATGCATTGTAAACAAGTTGTTAAAGAAAAAGTGACTGATTTCATTGGTAAAATAAGCATTTGTGTGCTCAAATTTATTTTCATGTACCTGATAATGATATTCAAATAATTTTCATTTCTAATTTACAAAAAGATATCAGGGAAAAGCTTCTTTTGTCTGAGTTTACTTCATTTCTGCAATTGTGTGCAACACTCCATAATTATCAACTGGTTGTGAGTCAAATGGAGCAAGCCAATCCTATGGCTTCGAGTGATAAGGGGGAGAGTGTTCAACAACCATTTACAAATTTCAAACCAACAAAAAGATTCATCAAGTTCAATGATCCAATCAACAATAACCATGTGAACGCTACAATGGGTGTTCCTTCTATTTCTAAATTTTTCCAAAGAGAAAGACAATTTACTCCTTTGAATGAATCTTTATATAGTATTATGTCCTAGTTGTTGCATAGAAATTTTATCAAACTTCCTCCTATAAAACAAATTTATCCTTCCAAAATTGCATCTCCTTATTTTGATAAAAAAATCATTTTGCCAATTTCATCGTCAACCTGGTCATGATACTGAAAAAATGTTTTGAATTGAAAAATAAGGTTCAAGACTTGATTCATAATAATACTATATATGTGATAGGTTTTAATGATAAAGGGAATAAATCAGTTGCTCCTCCTAATCAAAATCTTAATATTTTCACTGATCCCTTGCCATCTCATACCTCTAACTTTATTGAGATTGTGCCTAATTCTCTCACTTCTGAAGAATTCACCTTTATGGCTCCAAACTTGGTTAATATGGTAGAAACATAAGATACGCCTAAGGATCATTGTATTACATTTGACCCTAGTGAGATCATTAGAGCGTCGGATTGGCCCTTTATACATAGTTGCAAAGGTTAAGGATATCCCTTGTCGTGGTGCCCTAATTGATCCCTCCTGCATGGTTAATGTCATAACTGAAGAGTACCTTTTCACTTTATGATTGCATAAACCACTATATGATACTTCTAATGTGGTTGTGAAGTTATTTGATAGCTTCTCTTGTCCTACCATTGACTCTATCACCCTTCCTATTGAAGTTCATGCTAAATCCATGGATGTTGACATTGTTATCATACCTTCCTCTGAGCAATTCCCTGTGAAGTTGGGATATCCTTGGCTATCTTCCATGAAGGCTATTGCTTCTCCAATCCACAAGTGTCTTAAATTTCCTCACAATGGAGAAATCATAACCGTGAACCATAACTTATTTCATCCATCTCAAAGAAGCCCTGGTGTTCGTATTAATCTCTTTCGGCCTAAACAATTTCAATCTCTTCCATCAAGGAGCGATGCTCTTTTTCAATCTTATCAAAAATAGAAGAGAGATATGATCTTATCCTTAAGTTAGCCTAGATCGCCAACACTTGACATTCCTATTATTCTTCCAGATGAGGTTCTTCCCCTCTCTGATAGAACTAATCTCCCTCCTAAGAAAAATTGTCCACCTACTTTTATGGATGTGACTTTACCTTCTCTAAAGGAGAACAACAATATTCCTCCTAAGGTTAGACCTATACCTCCTCCTCATGATGGACTTGGTCTCCTCCCTATAGCTAATATTCCTCCTTTCTATGGAGCAATTCCACCTCCTTCTCCTATTGTTCAACCAAAAAGACGTCAACCTAAACCTTCCACTATCAAGGAGAGAAACGTTCCTACTTTTTCAAGTGTTCCTCCTCCTTCTCAGCCTTCCACTAAGACTTGATGAAATCATTGTACGAGAGAACGCCGATGAAGACGCTATGTTCGAGCTCGTGAAGCTATCCCTCGAAATAATTAATCTCCTTAGACTCTGACAATTGACACGATTCCCTTTTCTCCTAAGAAATATGGTCAACCAACATCTCCAAATCATAAGTCGCATAAAACATGTGATGGTTTTACCCCTATTCATGTTCTTGTTCCTCTTGCTTTAAACTTTGATGAAGAAATGGGTGAAAATATTATTCATAATGGTAATAAAACTCCTAATGCTTCTGATAGTGAGTATGAGTATATTGATGTAGACTAACATTTATTGGATGATTTTTCACAAACCCTAATCCTAGCTCCTCGAATAGAACAAAGTGACTTACAACATGATCATAGTCCTTGTTTGGATCTTGTGATAGCTCCATCTATTGTGCTCGATATTGCTCCTCTGGCATGTTGCTCGCCTTCCCAAAATAGTGATCAGCAATATCGGGAGGCGGATGTCGTGCTAGATTAGTGATACTAGCACTGTAGATCTTGTCTCTCTTCTTTCTTTCTCTTTTGTGACCATTCTTCTATGCGTATCCATGTTCTTCTATTGTTCCCTTAATGTCTACTTGGGGACGATGCAAAGCATTAAGATATTTTCTTGGTCTCTTTTATGTTGACTCAACAAACATCATCTCTTCCCTTTCTTCTAAGGTAGTGTCCTTCTTTGGGGAATGAAGATTATTATATGCATATACATACATGATATACATGAGTTATCATACATCATACTGGCCCCGAGGAAAGCGACACTACCTCGTGTTTTGTGTTCATTATCCTTGGGTTTATACCTCGATTGGGAGCTAAATCCTTGCGATAACGTGCTCCATTCCTTCTCTCTCTTGGGTGTATCATACCTTAAAGAAATCTCACATGATAAGGTGCGTGCGATTGCTTTATTGTGGGGGCATACACTCCTCTCATATTTTCCTTCTTGTGATACTTAGAATTACTTAGTGAACTTTGTTTTGCTTTGCAATCTTTTGTATCCTTTCTTTCATGACTCATAGTGAAGGGAAACTTGCTACTTGCAGTCATGGTTCTCCCCTTCTTGATCTTCCCTTTTACTTTATCAATCAAATTCGTAAGATCCTAAGTACACTAGGGGCTTGGCGCATCTTGCCTTCTTGACGTGGTAAAATTCTTTCAATCTTATTTCCTTAACTTTACCGGCAGTATTGGCGTACGCTTATACTCCCGCTAAAGTGGGGGCTAAATGTAGTGTCATAAAATTGCGACCCTAGAAATTTACTATTGCATTAGGGTCCTCACGCATGCGAACTCGCATCCTCTAGCCTATTCAGAGATCGTAGATTTCTCGACTTGTGAAAACAGCTTCTTCCTTGGCCTCTGCATCACCCTATCTGTACTATTCCCAGGAGAAAGGGGTAGGATAGGGGCATGGAACCACTATCCCCCCTTGGACAGGGGCATGGCGCCCTTGTCCTCCCAGGACAAAGGTGCCACGCCCCTCTCCCTACCCTATTTTAGGGCAGGACCCTTCCTAGAGCATGCCTTGTGGGTTGTGCCTCGGGCGAGAAACCTCCCTGATGTCAGCCCGTGATGAAATTCAAATCCACCAAACATGTATTTAAGGGGTAATTCTCTCTCTCATTTACATAAGTTGGATAATTTGAAGTTGGATAAGATTGGAGTATGCACAAGCAATCAAGCATTCAAGAGCATTCAAGAGCATTCAAGCATTCAAGCATTCTTTTCCAGCATTGAGCATTCTCAAGTCTCCCTTCAAGGCTAGGTGTTGCATTCAAGTCAAGGATTCAACCATTGAAGAGGAGATTGATTCCAACATACAATTCCACACAAGCACTTCTATCAACATTGCTACTAAAACCTCCCTTGAGGTGATTTATAATTCAGTCTTTCATTTACATCTACTTGCAAGTACTTTCTTTCATTACTTGGTTAATTCCAAAACTGGGGTTTGACCTAAAGGCAAACCCCCAATCCCAACCCATATTCCTCTCTTTTATGTGTGTAGGTTGCAAGTGCACAGTTGTACTTTCGGATTCGGGCTTCATTTGCAGAGGCAGAAAAACCCTTTTAGTTTCGCTGATTTTTCAAAGGACCGTGTACATTCTCGCCGTGGTCCAAGAAACTTTTCCTCAAATTCACAGGGCGACTTCATCTCGATATTTCACTACCAGATCTAGGTGCACAGCTTCATCCTATATTCCGATCTCAATTTATAATCGATTATTTGTCAGTTTTGCACTACATAATTCAGTCAATTTCCTTTCCATTTCAAACATGGAAAAGGGGAATCATCCTAACATTCTCAATTTATTCAGAATTCAATCTACAATCTTTGTGTGGAGAGATTGAATTTAGTGAATTATCTCATCCCCTTCTTCCTAATGTAATGGTGAAAATTGCTTGAAGGATAATCAACAGTGAAACTCTCAACACTCTTTGAGGGAAAGGGTAGTTTTCCTCTTGATCTATCACTCATCATTTTCCCACCATTACAGTATCAAATGAATGTCAAGTTAACATTCTTGAATGACTATTTTATGGAAGAAGTCTACATAAAGAGGCTTGATGTATTTCAATTGATAGAGGATTTGAACATGGTGTGCAGACTTAAAAAAGGTATTTTATGGTTTCAAATGAGCCCCTAGGGCTTGGTATGCAAGGTTGGGTAGGTACTTACTTCAACAAGGCTTCAAGAAAGGTACATCAGATAGCAATCTTTACTTTAAGGTTCAAGAAGATAAGATTTTGATAGTTGTTGTATAAATTGATGACATTATCTTTGGTGGAGATTATGGTGTATGTAAGAAATTTACAAAATAAATTCAAAAAGAATTTGATATGTCAATGATTGGTGAGTTGTCTTTCTTTCTTGGACTTCAATTTTCTCAGCTACTTGATGGTATCTTCATTTCTCAAGCTAAGTATGTTAAAGAGATGTTAAATAAATTTGGTATGGAAAATTCTAAACCAATGAGCACCCCCATGGATATTGATTGTAATTTGAGTAAGGATGATGAATCTCCTAGACGTGATAAGACTCTTTATAGGTATATGATTGGAGGATTGATATACTTGACTACTTTTAGACCTGATAGCATACATGCACTATATTTGGTTTCTAGATATCAAGCTAATCCTAAGCAATCTCATGATAAACCTATTAAAAGAATATTCAGATATTTGAAAAGAACTCCATATTATGTTTTATGGTATAAGAAGGAAAATGATTTATCTTTGAATTCTTATACTGATGTTGATTGAGTTGGCTATGTGAATGATAGAAGAAGTACCAATGGTAGTGCAATTTTTGTGGGAGACAAATTGGTTTCCTAGCTCAGTGAGAAACAAGATTCAATATCTTTATCAATAGCAGAGGCTAAGTATATTGTTGTAGCATCTTATTGCACTCAGGTGATGTGGATGAAGCAAAAATTGAAAGATATAAAGGTGATGTATGATGAGACCATTCAAATTATGTGTGACAATACAAGTGCTATAAACATTTCAACGAATTTGGTGACACATTCAAGGAGTAAACACATTTCTATCTAGTATTATTTCCTAAGAGAGAAAGTTGTCGAGAAAGAAGTTAGATTAGAGTATGTGACCACAAAGGATCAAATTGCAAATAGCTTTGCTAAGGCACTTTCAAAGGATGCTTTTGAGTATCTTAGAAAAATCTAGGGGTTATTGTCCCTCCTTCTAACTAGATGCATAAATTCGTTCATCTATTAAGAGAGATAATTCAAGGTATATCATTTGTCTCCTATCTTGATGTGATTTCAAAAATATCAGGGGCAATAGGTAATTTGTAGATTATTGTTGAAAGTGAATAATGTATAAGAATGGAGAGAAATATGCTAAGGAAGAAAGTAATCATAAAGGGGGAGATAGTGTAGATGAATGAGAATATAGAATAAAGTGAAGATATGTGCCCTTTGTCCTTGATGTCAAAGGGGGAGAGAGTATAGATAGAAATAATGTGGAAAGAATAAATATATAGAGAAAGAGTATAGTTGATTGTTTTGTTGAAAGGTAGATGACACAGACATAGAGAAATGATGTATAGATGATAAGTGGGTGTTGTCGTGAGTGTTTTCATTAATGACAAAGTGGGAGATTGTTGGTATTCTTGGTAGTTGTTTTTATTGATGTCAACTTGTAGCTTGTATATTTTCATTGATGATATGTCTGGCATGATTAGTATCAAAGTATGGGGAGATTGTTGTCAAATGAATGTTGGTTACAAATGCTTTGTGTTGTGGATTTCCGCCTTATTGGTGTTTGATTTCTACACTTAGTATGATTTGTTGATGTTGATAATGTTGTTGTTGGAAAAGATGGTATAATGATGATCATATAAAATGAGGATTAGATGCTTTGAGATGAGAAATATTAAAATGAGGATTAGATGCATTGAGATGAGAATTAGAAGTATCAAATTGAGGATTAGAAGCATGGCAATAAAGTGGATATGATTGTAATTATCTTGTGTATGATATAGGATGATGGTTTATGATGTTTCTAAAATATTATGATCCTTCAAAGATTGGTGAAGCAGTTGTAGGATTATATGTGGAAGACATCTTGGAAGAATGTTTCATATTCCTCTACATTTTGATGATTTGGTGTTGTAGATTTAAACATAATATGTATTCTCTATGAACATTGCACTCCTACTATTTCAAGTCCCTGGTGTTGTTGCTGGTGGAGTTGGTAATTGCAATTTGTTGGTAGTCTAGTTGTCTATCAGGATTGGTCTGAAAAATGATCTACATTTCTTTGCATCAATGTTTCTATTATTGTGGCTTATATGACATGCTTATAATTTTTATGTTGTGTCTCGGTTCAAGTAATAGGTGTTGAAGTGCTTTGCAAGAGTTGATAATGAAGTTTTGTTCATGACTGGGGTTTTTCTCCTTTTGAAATGAAGTGTTTTATATCTATTTGTGTTGCACCAGCATGTTTTAATATGATAGCAAGAAAGATGTATTTTGGAATGTTGTGGAATATGTTCAAGGAGAATCATTATGTGCTCCACATTATATTGGATGATTTGTTTGATGTTGTATTGTCTTTGATGTTAGCTTTTCAATGTAATTGTTGTGGTTTAGCTAACAGAGATTGTTCTCCTACTTGTGCTAAGCCCTTAGAGGCTATGTCGACTCTAGAGATTGTGATAAATTCTGTTTGCATCCTAATTTATCTTTTGGAGATCAACATTAAGTGAATTCATTTGGAAGATATTTTTTGGGCTGACTTGCTATGTGCTACATGGTTTATCTACATGTTACCTTGTTGCAAAACTTGGAGGATATGTGCTAGCATGTTGGGGGCTCTTAGAAAGATGTGATACATGATGCTTTATGTCATCTCTATCTCCTAGATTGGACCACTTTCACCACAATTGTGTTTGGTAGATGACTTGATAGGACTGATGTTTGTCCCTTATTTTGGCTGGCCTAATTGTTGTTTTGTGATGAAGAGAATGATATATATAGAAGATCAAATTAGTGTGGATGGTGTAGTAAAAGTGTGTGGATCGGAGTGCTTACATGATCATATCAATTTGCATAGTATGTGATGCGAAGTTAAGGTAGAGAAAGTGTGTGGTGAATTTATTTTAAGTTGGTTTCTTGGGACAAAGATTCAAGGGAAGCTTCATGCTTAGATATTGCTAGAGGCAGTATGTTGAAGGCTTATTCATATTGATTCATATATTCATGTACCTTGCTCAGAGAGAGAGAATCTCAAGAGTAATTTTTTTGTATATTTCCCTAAGGGAGTGTGTATCAACCTACAAGTCCCTTGTATCTTGCTCTAGGGTAGTGCACCTCAACCTTCAAGTCCTTCTAGGAGCACTAAGTTTCCTTGGCAATGCTTCTAAAACAAATATTGTAATCGTGTTCATATATTGTGAGTTAACTTTCATCATTTTTTTTCCTTGTTTGGGTTTTCCATGTAAATCTAGTGTTCAATTGTGCTTGGTGTTCATTGTTTTATCTTTCATTGTTGTTGATAAGAATAAGGATAAGTTGACATTGATTTGTGGCATAAAGTTTAAGTGATTGACCAAGACTGGTTCACTACTCCCCCCTCTCAGTCTTGGGGTGTGTCTAACAATAACATGAGAGATGTATGGTCACTCATTACCTACATAATTTTAATACTATGAGAAACACATAAGCCATTCATAACATTATGGAGATCAGGACAATAAGCACCCAATATAAACACCTCTCTCTCTCTCTCATCCCTTTATTTTTCTCTTTTACATGAGCTAGCAATGTTTTATTTTTCACATATCTCTCACCAATTTTATTTGGAGCCTCAACTCTATGCGCTTTTTTATTCTACCACCATTAAGATTCCCCCAAATTCCCTAACAAAAAAATTCAAAAGTTACATCTTAATTTCCTCATTTAGGACACTCTATGCTAGTTTTACCATGAACACATGATGAATCGTCTCCTTTTGATTGAGTTCTCCCTATCCTATACTTTCTTTTACCATCATTAGAGCTTACTCAGACTTATGCTAATAAAAGAAAAACCAAAGTCACTAGTAAAAAATAGGTCCCTTGCAATGGGTACTCCTCTAGCCTTTATTCTTGCATGTTTATCTTTAAAGTCATTAAACTTACTGCGTCCAATGTGCCTTAACAAGCCAACTATTCTAGCCTATCTCATTTAATTGTTATATTTAATAACTATTCATACATATCAATATTAATAAGCTAAATCTTTACAGATAACAACTCAGTAATAATTTCCTTTTCAAAGAGAAAAATGAAAACATAGTAACTCTCTCCACAAATCAATAGAATATAGGTACTAAAATTTTGAATTTCTTTTTTTTTCTTTAAATACTCATAAAAAACATTAGAAATATGCCATGCCAATTAATGAGTTCATGCTCACCAACTAGTACTCCACAACTCACACAAATGAAATGACTAATAGAGATGTTTTTGATTAATAGTAAAATGGGTTTTGAAGGGACTCAAAACCCATTTTGCAATGACTAATAGAGATGTTATGACTAAATGATTAAGAAATTTATTCTTATTTGTAAATTTCCAAATTAGTTTCTCTAGATTCGACAATTATTGCATAGGTGAGTTCCAATATAGATATATTCTATACCTAGATATATAAAAATTTCATTTATTAGTTGTTTTGTGATATCATTTAGAGAGTCCTCTATCAAAGAAAATTTCTTGAAACTTCGGGTAGCTAAGAAAATTATTCTATTCATTTTGTTATCCCAATTTTATATAATAAACACCTCTTTTCAACTCAAAATTTAGGAAAGATCTTGTGACCCAGCTAAAGAAAACTTCTTATTACTTTCTACTTGTATATATAAAATAGATTGTATAGTTTAACTCAATTTTTTGTCAAGTTAACTATGGAATAGTTTTGTTTTTTTTTAATTGGTAATATGATTTATTTTATTATATTATGAAAATAAGTAGTACATTGTCAACAAGGATTATCTCAAATATCAAACCACCCTACAAAAACCAGATGTCAATACCACCATCCAGTAAACCCACCAACACCATCCCACATCCAAAATACAGTTTTTTGAGCTCAAAAAAGGGGCTCGATACGTCATTGCTATACAAAACTAACTAACAGAGCAATTTTATATAATACTGTTAAAATAAGCAGATGAATCTTTGAAGTTTCTAGCATAATTTTAAACAAAATCTATTAAAATAGCAGACAAAAAAATAGAGCTACCCGGGAACCAGCCAGGTTGTTCTCATCTCACAGTCGCATCACTTGTCTCTCCACCCATCCCACTTCCTCCTTTTCTCAGGAGAATTTTCAATGGCGCATGTTGTCCATTTGGTGGAATTGATTATGTGGTGCGTTGATTTTTTGTCATTGATGCCAACATTAGTTGTTTGGATGCTTTATCGACGCCCTTATGGTCCCAATACGTTGAGTGGTTTCTGGTTGATTTGGATCTGGCATTCATCTAGTAGGATCAGGTATAGTTTGGTGATTGAATTAGCTTGTTCATGATACTCATGCTCATATTCGGTCAGTTGGTTTTGGTCTGGTGATGAGATGCTACAATGCTTGCTTAGAAGCTTAGTTTCTAGTTTCGGTGAGGGTTTCACCGGAAGAGCTATTGATGAAGATCTTTGATGAATTGCATAAGTGGTGTTGGTGCATCTTCTGGTGGAGTTTCAGGATGTTATTGGTGATCATGTTTGAGACTTGGCAGATGGAGATCATTGCTATATCATGTGGACTTATATCGGGTCTTGATTGATCTAGGTTATTGACCGACTTTAATGTAACGTGTGGATTGGACCTCTCGATATATTTCTGGGATGTCTTATGTGTTGGATATTATTTGTTTGGTCTAAGGCCGGAATGGTTTGTAATTATGTAATTGGTTTATTATCTGGTGGTCGACCTAATTGTTTATGGTCGAGGGTTTGTATATATAGATGTAAGATCTCATTGTAGATCATCATGGTTATGTTAAAGGTCATGGTCAAGGAATGTAATGTGTGAATAATGTAATATCATTCAGGCAGAGGATTTGGTCAATCATTGGAGATCAAATTGGGTTTATGTAAGAGGATTTAGTCCTACGGTATTGAGCTTAACCGGAACTGTACTCAGGCATAGGAGGTGTTATCTTTTGCAGTTCAACACTTCTCTAGATTGTAGTCTAGATTTCTATGTATTCAGTGAGGCTCCTTTTTTGATGAGCATTTCACTCTAGGCTATTGGCCTTCCTGCAAGTGCAAGCCCCTCAATTGTAATTCACATACTTACTGTAGAAGTATTATCTCACTATGGGTAGGCTTCCCACTGTGGTTTTTCCCTTTACTGAGTTTTCCACGTATAAATATTGGTGTCTTTTGGATGGATTTTATTTTGTGGTTATTGTTTATGCTTAATTGGTTTAACTGATATTCTAGTATTATTATTTTGGGTTCCGGTATTAAAGTTTTAAATTGTTAATAGTTATGGTAATCTGTGACAATTGATTCACCCCCCCCCCTCCTCTCAGTTGTCTTCGGTTTATTTGAACTGTCTAACAATTGGTATGAGAGCTTTGGTCCTCTCTGCAGAAAGATTAACTGCTTGAGGAAGATCCTATGGCAACTAACAGTTCGAATTCATCCAGTTCTTTTGGAGCTATCTTTCGAAGGGATATTTTGAGGCTTGATGGAACAAATTACACAGTATGGAAGATTCAGATGGAGACTCATCTGAGATGTCTTGGCAAGGAGATTTGGGAGATCACACAGAATGGTGTCACACCTTATAATCTGAGATCTAGCAATCCTCCTCCAGCAAACCTAGACAAGGAGCTTGAGAATGATTGTAGAGAAAGAGAAGCCCTCTTGTGTGCACTTTCTGATCAGCAAATAATGGGATTACCCGACAAATCATCTGGAAAGGCTATATGGGATAAGTTAGAGACTCTTAATGAAGGTGACCCTACAGTGAAGATTGCTAAACTTGATGGTTATCAGGTGAGATATGAAAACCTAAAGATGGAAGAAGATGAAAGGATTACTGCATTCATGGAAAGGGTAAATGAGATTGTTATGGGAATTCAATGTTGTGGTGGAACTCTGAGCAAATGAAATTGTTTCTAAAGTCCTGAGAGACCTACCACTAGCTTACAAAATGAAGTCTACTGCTATTAATGAGTTGAGAACAATGGCTAATACATCTGTCAACAGAGATACTTTGTTTGGGAAACTATCTGCTTTTGAGCTTGAAGAATTTGGACCTTCTGGAGTTGTGAAGTTTGAACCTGCTTTCCATGCATCTACATCTACAACCAGTAAGCAAGATTGGAAAGCTTTGTATGCAAAAGAATTAGAAGATATGAAGAGAGAAGATGATGAGTTTGAGCAACTTGAAGCACTATTTTCTAGAAGAGTACCTAAAAGACTGGTAGGAAGTAAGAATGAAGGAAAAGCACCTTTTAAATGTTTTGCATGTAATAAGATTGGTCATTTTGCATCTAGACGTCCTGAACGGAATTCAAGATTTGAAGAAAGAGTTAGAAGATCATTTAAGCCTAACCCTGGATATCAAAACAAGTATAAGTACAAGAAAAACAGAGACAAATCATGCTACATAGCGGATGAGGAAAGCATTATTGATTCTGATGATGAACCGACAGAAGACTCTGCTAGTGGTTTTGGTAATGGGAAGGAATGGGTGTTCCTGGCTATCAAGGAAGATGATCCGGCACTGGAAGTGAATGTACCTGAAGAGAAGGCACTTGCTGCTAAAATTGAAGACAAGGATGAATGGGTAATTGACAGTGGTTGTTCACATCATATGACTGGAGATAAAGGGAAGTTTCTATCTTTGCAAGAATTTGATGGCAGTCTAGCTAGATTTGGAGATGACAAAGCATGTATGATCAAAGGAAAAGGAACTATAAGAACAATACTGACAATGTTTATTATGTTGAAGGTTTAAGGAATAATCTTTTGATTGTAGGACAATTGGTAGATAAGGGATTTCAATTACAGTTCAAGGATGGAAAATGCAAAATCATTAACAGATCTGGTTTGGAGATTGCAACTGGTACACAGACAAAAGGTAATATATTTCATTGAACTCCCATAAGAAGACATGTCTGATTACATAGATTGATGAGAGTTGGATATGGCATAAAAGGCTATGTCATGTGAATTTTGATTGCATTGTGAAGACCAGTTCAACTAAGGCAGTTAGGGATATACCTAAGATTATGAAGCCCTATAATCCGGTATGTAAAGAATATCAAATGGGTAAACAGGTCAGAACCTCTTTTAGGAGTATATAAGATAAATCAAATGATGTTCTTGATATTATTCATACTGATTTATGTGGCCCTGCTAGAGTTAAAAAAATTCAAGGTGATAGATATTTCATGCTAACCATTGGTGATTATTCTAGAATGATGGTTACTTTTCTAAAAGAAAAATCTGAAGCATTTGAAAAGTTTAAAATCTTTAAGGCTAAATTGGAAACAGAGATAGGATTGAAGATTAAATGTTTGAGGTCAGATCATGGTGGAGAACTCACATCCGGTGATTTTAATAACTTTTGTGAGAAGCAAGTATAAGAAGACAATTTTCTACTCCTCGGACACCTCAGCATAATGGAGTTGTGGAAAGGAAGAACATAACTATCTTGGATGTTGCTAGAACAATGATGATGGAAGCTAGTCTACCTCATATCTACTGGAGAGAAGCAGTGAGCACAACAATTTATACATTCAATAGAGTACATATCAAAGGAGAAACCGTTAAGACACCCTGTGAATTATGGTTTGGCAATACACCTACAGTTAAGTATTTCAAAAATTTTGGTAGTAAATGTTATATCATGAGAGATGATATCATTGAGAAGTTTGATCCTAGATGTGATGAAGGCATATTTCTTGGTTATTCTAATGAAAGCAAAGCATATAGATGTTATAATAAGAGATTGCAGAGAATTGTGGAGAGTGCTAATGTCAAAGTAGATGAGCTTAACATAAGTCAAATCAGAGTTTATAAGAAGGAATAGGTAGTGGAAATAATTATATCTGAATTGGTAGCACCTTTACCATAACAGAGTGTTGAACCAGTTACTCCAGCAATATCAGATAATTCTACAGTAACTGAAGAACAGGGAAGAGGAACAGAAAGCCAGAAGACTCCTAGGTATGTGAGATTGAATCATTCAGAAGATCAAATCATTGGGGATAAGAGAAATGGAGTGATGACAAGAAGAAGACTAGCAACTAATGAGGCATGTTTAATTTCACAATTTGAACCGGTATCAGTAATTGAGGCATGCAAAGATAAAAATTGGTTGAAAGCTATGGAAGAAGAATTAGATCAAATTGAGAAAAATAACACATGGACCTTGGTTCCCCAGCCTAAAAATAAAAATGTTATTGGAACTAAATGGGTTTTTAGGAATAAATTGAATGAGGATGGTCAAGTTATAAGGAATAAGGCTAGATTGGTTTGTAAAGGATACTCTTAGAAGGAAGGAATTGATTATGGAGAGACTTTTGCACCTGTAGCTAGGATTGAAGTCATAAGATTATTTCTTGCCTATGTTGCTTATAAAAACTACAAGTTTTATTAGATGCATGTTAAATGTCCATTTTTGAATGGGGATCTTGATGAGGAAGTTTATATTGAGCAACATGATGGTTTTTTACTATTAGATGATACAAATATGGTTTGCAGGTTAAGGAAAGCTTTATATAGATTGAAACAAGCACCTAGAGCTTGGTATGCAAGGTTGGATAAATATCTTTTGAAGCTTGGTTTTACTAAGGGTGGTGCTCACAGTAAGTTATATTATAAGATCGCTGATGATGATATACTAATTATTTAAGTATTTGTTGATGACACTATTTTTGGAGGTGAAGATAAGTTATGCATAGAATTTTCTAAAAATATGGAGAAAGAATTTGAGATGTCTATGATTGGTGAGATGAAATTTTTCTTAGGTTTGCATATTACTCAAACCGATAAAGGTATTTTAATTTGTCAAACTAAATATGCTAAGGAATTGTTGAAGAAATTTGGTATGGGAGATTCTAAACCAGTAAGTACTCCTATGGTTACAAGTGAAAAATTGACAAGAAAAGATGTTTCTGCACCGGTAAATCCTACAAGATACAAATCTATGACTAGAGGTATGCTTTATTTGACTCAGACTAGGTCTGACATTATGAATGGTGTTTGTATTGTTCCAAGATTTCAGAGTGATCTTAGAGAAAATCATGAGATTGCGGTGAAAAGGATTTTTAGATACTTTCAAGGCACATCAAAATATGGTTTGTGGTACCCTAAGGATGATAACTTTACTTTATGTGCATATACAGATGTTGATTGGGCTGGAGATATTGATGACCGGAAAAGCACTTCTAGTGGAGCTTTCTTTCTTGGAAAGAAGTTGGTTTCATGGATCAGCAAGAAACAGTCATATACTTCTTTATCTACTGTTGAAGCTGAGTATATTGTTGTTGCTACTAATTGTACACAAGTTTTATGGATGAAGAAAATGTTGAAGGATATAAAGGTGGATTGTGATGCACTGGTATTTATTCACTGTGATAACTTTGTTGTTATTGATATATCAAAGAATCTGGTATTTCATTCTAAAATAAAGCACATATCTATCAATTATAACTTTTTGAAGGAAAAGGTGGAAGCAAATTAAGTTAGACTGGTTTATGTGAACACTAAAGACAAAATTGCAGATATTTTAACTAAACCTTTGCCCAAGGAATCATTTTGAGTACCTGAGAGACAGATTGGGAGTTTCTGCCCCTCCGATAGAGACTTGATTGATGCGGTTTGGCATCAGTTCGACATGCACTATCAGAGATACTATTCATTCTAGCACTGATGTGGGATGCTACTGCTCAAGGGGAGTAGTCATCTTTGTGATTTAGTGGTTTATGTTTTTGCTTTGATATTTTTGCCAGATTTGTGGCATTGATGTCAAAGGGGGAGAGATATTGATGTGAAAAAAGACAAAAAAAGAAAAAGAAAAAGTCAAAGGGGTAGAGATATGAATAAGAAAAGTAAAGGGGAGAGATATTGGCATTCAAAGATGTATATGGGAGATTGTTGGTTGTCTTCCATTGGGGGAGACTTGTTTGGTATTTCTTGGTACTTAGATGTTTTTCACATCTAGTGTTGCCATCAATGCCAAAGGGAGAGATTGTTGGCCATTTGGTGGAATTGATTATGTGTTGCATTGATGTTTTGTCATTGACGCCAACACTAGTTGTTTGGATGCTTTACTAGCACCCTTCTGGTCCCGGTGGGTTGAGTGGTTTCTGGTTGATTTGGATCTGGCATGATCTGGTAGGCTCCAGTATAGTTTGGTGATGGAATTGGCTTGTTCATGATACTCATGCTCATATTCAGTCAGTTGGTTTTGGTCTGGTGATCGAATGTTATCCTGCTTTCTTAGAAGCTTAGTTTTTGATTCCAGCGAGGGTTTCACCGGCAGAGCTATTGATGAAGATATTTGATGAATTGCAGAAGTGGTGTTGGTGCAGCTTCTGGTGGAGTTTCAGGATGTTGTTGGTGATCATATTTGAGACTTGGTGGATGGAGATCACTGCTATAGCATGTGAACCTATATCGGGTCCCAGTTGATCTAGGTTATGGACCGGCTTTAATGTAACATGTGGATTGGACCTCTCGATGTATTTTCGGGATGTCTTATCTGTTGGATATTATTTGTTTGGTCTAAGGCTGACATGGTTTATAATTATGTAATTGGTTTATTATCTGGTGGCCGACCTAATTGTTTATGGTCGAGGGTTTGTATATATAGATGTAAGATCTCATTATAGATCATCATGGTTATGTTAGAGGTCATGGTCAAGGAATGTAATGTGCGAATAATGTAATATCATTCAGGAAGAGCATTTGGTCGATCATTGGAGATCGAATTGGGTTTATGTAAGAGGATTCATTCCTCCGGTATTGAGCTTAACCAAAACTGTACTCAGGCATAGGAGATGCTATATTTTGCAGTTCAACACTTCTCTGGATTGTAGTCTAGATTTCTATGTAGTCAGTGAGGCTCCTTTTGTGATGAGCAGTGCACTCTAGGTTGTTGGACTTCCTGCAAGTGCAAGCCTCTCAATTGTAATTCACATATTTACTATAGAATTATTATCTGACTGTGGGTAGGCTTCCCACCATGGTTTTTCCCTTTACCGGGTTTTCCACGTATAAATCTTGGTGTCTTGTGGATGGCTTTTATTATGTGATTATTGTTTATGCTTAATTGTTTTAACTGCTATTCTGGTATTAATATTTTGGATTCCAGTATTAAAGTTTTAAATTGCTAATAGTTCTGGTAATATGTGACAACCGATTTACCCACCCCCCCTCTCAATTGTCTTTTGGTTATTTGAACTGTCTAACAATGCGTTCATTTCTGCCAGCTCCACACTCCTGCATCTAGTCATCGGGCGTCGCCTCCTTCCACCTCCTTCCTCACCCTCTACCTCCACGTAGGTCTGCCTAATAACCTCTTCTAATTCCATAATTTTCACATACAATTTAAGGGCCTCCCATCCTCTGCTCGTCATCTCACAAAACTTGGCCTTCACCTCTTCTCATCATCTAAGGAAAGGGATATGCATATATCTTCCCCTAAGTTCTCAATGTTGCTTCAAGATACCTTCAGCCACATCAAACCCCCGACCCAACACCACCCATTCCAGTAAAGACTCCAAATTATCAAGATACTCATACAGTACTATAGCTTTCATTACCCTTCGAACCTCCACACACAAGGAGTCCAATTCCAACCCCCACACCATGATGAGGGAGTAGATGTCCACCCTTGTCCGATACCTGTGGTCTATTACTGCCAATTCTTCTCCCAAGACCAACTGCACAAGCTTCAAAAATAATGGTTCCTTCGAACGGAACATGGTCATCAACCGTCTCTCCAGAACTAGCCCAAAGAATGCTGGCATCATTTTGGTGGTTCTCAATGTGAAATTCGCCTCCATTGCACACGCCAACCACAAAACCACCTCTCACTGTCAAAAACCACTTCCTCGGACCAAGAAAAGCACTCACCAGCCATATTGAATGAAAATTCATTTCCATTACATCTATTAATGAGATTATCACAGCTTTTGTTGCAATTGAAAAGATAATCGACATTAATTGGCAATATCAGCCGATTCGGCCTCGGCACTCAGGCAGAAAAAAAAAAAAACACACTCATCTCCCACACTTCATCTTGATCATTTGTATTATCTAGTACAGGCCATTTAAACTTGCCATTGTATTATAGCATCATCTCGACCCCACCACCTCGTCACCCATTTGTCAAGTTCGCATGCCACATTGGATAAAAAAATCTACTAAAGCATTCCCACCCCTTCTAATGTGAGATATATGGAAATCTTGGAAATTAATTAATTTTGATCGAATCAATGCTATGAATTTGTTTAGCCTCCAGCTCCGGGTTACTCCTTTCATAATTGCATCCACTACTCCCTTGGAATCTCCTTCCAAATGCACTTTCAGAGCCTTCATAGTAACAGCCAATTCAACTGCTAATAGAGCGGCCTGCACCTCTGCTTCATTGTTAGTCTCATCTTGTAGTCTTTTCGCACCCTTGAAAAGAATCAACCCATCCACATCACGAGCAATGCATCCTACCCTGGAGATACCCGAGTTACCCCTAGAAGCCCCATCAAAGTTGATTTTAATCTACCCTCACTCTGGTTTAGACCACACTTCCTCCTTATGCCCATGCTCCTCACACAAAGGATGAACCCTAGAGAACCCATGAATGGGTATTAACTATGGAATAGTTACTATTAGATATAATTTGAAGATATCTAAATATTATAATCCCCTTAAATTTATAATTAAACACCTCACTCTCATCCCTATCCCTTGAACTATCTTGATATTATAATCTATAAAGTGTACTGTAACTATTTATTTTAACTCAATTCTAACCCTTGTAGATTATAGGTTTCATTATATGAACTATGAAAATTAAAATAAAATTTTAATGTGAAATCTATCTAACACTCTTAATAAAATTTAAATATAAAAGTGAATGGATATATAATTATTACTTTTTCTTCCCATTAGTTTCCAAAGAAACAAATATATAAACTAGCATATTACATTCACATGAGGAGCTCAATACAATATAGTTCTCTTTGTCATCTTTTGTGCTTTGGTTGCTCAATACAATAGTTCTCTTTGCCATCTTTTGTGATTGGGTTATTGTCCAATGTGAAATTGATTATACATCTCCATATTTTAAAAAGAATAAATATTTTACGGATTTAAAAATAAAAAAGTACAATAGAAAAACTCTACTTTAAGAATAACAAATAATTGGTTAATAGTAGGGAAACAAATCTATTTACTACAAACAATGCATCTTCTTTTGTAGTCAAATTGGATATGATGAAAGCATATGACAAACTTAACTGGTCTTTTTTGTTTAAAGTCTTGAGTGAATTTAGATTTGTTGAGAAGTGGTGTAAGTGGATTAGGGCATGTATCTCAGGAGCTCACTTTTCAGTGTTAATTAATGATGTTCCTGTTGGTTTCTTTGTTGCTTCGCAAGGTGTGAGACAAGGAGATCCCCTATCCTTGTCTCTGTTTATAATTATGGCAGAAGATTTTAGCAGAATCAGTAAGTCTAAACATGGTCAAGGGCTTTGGAGGGGTGCTCATATTGAAGGTACATCTGTGTCAGTTACACACTCTTTATTTGTTGATGACACACTGTTGTTTGGTAAATCAAATATTCAGGAGGCAAAGCAGATCAGGCAAACTTTGGATCTTTACATGGCAGTCTCGGGTCAAAGAATTAATGCTCAGAAATCAAAGATATATGTTCTTAATACAAATGATGTCGTCACAAGGAAAATTGTTGATACTTTGGGTTTCTCTCAAGAGTGTCTTCCCACCACATATCTTGGCATTCCTTTTTTTGTAGGTGCCAATAAGTCAGCTTATTGGAAAGCTATTATAGATAGAATTAAGATTGTCATTTCCACATGGAAGGCATGTTGGTTGTCCTTATCAGGGAGGTTACTTCTAATAAAAATTGCCTTGTCTGCCATTCCCAATTATTTCATGTCAGTCCTCAAAGCCCCTTCTGGAGTCATTCATCAGATTGAAAAAAATATTAGAGGTTTCTTATGGAGGGACAATATATCAGAAGAAAATAAGATCCCACTTATTTCAATTCAGGAAATGGCACATGATAAGGGGGGAGGGGGTGTCGGTCTACATGACTTATCTAAAAGATACATCATCTTTGGGGGTAAACTTGTATGGCAAATAATCTCCAAACCAGACACCAAGTGGTGAAGAATCATCTAGGAAAAATACTTTGACTCTTTAAACCCTTCCCGAGTCATAACAACCCTTGATCCTCCAAAAGGGTCAGCTATTTGGAACTTCATGATGTCTTGTAGGCAGATTATTACAAGATATGTATCTTGGAAGATCCACAATGGTGAGAGCATTCATTTTTGAGAGGACTCATGGAATGGCTTGCCTTAAAGTTTTCAGAACTTCTTTTGGATGCCATTCCAACTATTAAAAACTATTGGGGTTCGCTTTTGATAGACTATGTTAGTGATGTGGAAATTTTTTCAGGGAAAGCCATTTGGAAAGATCCTCTTGATCTACCAATTAGAGATGATCAAAGGTCTTATTTTCAGGAAATTTTGTCTAGAAGAAGAGTGTATAGTTCAAATCAAGAAGACAAATTGTTATGGGGTCCAGCTCATGATGGCAAATATTCAGTCAGAGATGGTTATGTGGCTTCTCGACATATGAAAAATCAGCAAGTTAAGGGTTGAGCTTTTTCATTTTGTTGGAATAGTGTTTTGCTTCCTAAAGAAGGTTGCTTTGCCTGGTTAGCTTTGAGAAAAAGGATATTAACAAGTGATAAATTGGAAAGATTACACATTGCTAACTCTTTTGCTTGTGTATTATGCAAAGCTGAAACTGAAACTGTAGACCATTTACTCCTTAGGTGTCTCTTTGCTCAACAATGTTGGTTCCATGTTGTGGAGAAACTGAATTTATCTATGTCGCTACCCTATACTTTATGGGAACATTTCCAATCCTAGCCTACTCTTTTCACAAACTCTTTATTTGCTACCATTTGGAAATGTATTCCGGCAACTGTCATTTGGGCAATCTGGTGGGAAAGAAATAAAATAATTTTTAGACAGATTGAATCTCCAACTCATTTAGTACTAGAAGGAATTGAGAAATATGCTTTAGAACAGGTTAATGCTTATATCAAGAACATAAGTAGCAATTTTAATTTTTCGTCTTGGGATGGCTGCATTATCAAGATTTGGAAAGGTCTTGCTATCCCTTCTTTTTGTGCTACATTTGGCCGGGAAATTTAGTCAATCAGTAGAAACCTAATTAAATGGCAACCTCCTCCAATTGGCTTTGTCAAATTAAATTTTGATGGTTCATCTAGAGGAAATCCTGGTGATTCGGGAATTGGAGTTTGTATTAGAGATTGTAGTCACATAAATCTGTCCATTTTAATTAAATGAATATTTCGTATTTATTTGATTAAAAATCCACTAGCCATCAGTTAATTAAATAAATATTTAATTAATTCATCTCCAAACATTCTTCTATTAATTAAATAAATTATTCAATTTATTTTAATTAATTCATTAAATCAAATTCTATTCAATTAAATAAATAAAATCAATTTATTTAATTAAATTCTCTTTTCCTCTTTTAAATAAATTAAATAAAACATTTATTTAAATCATTATCCCCACCCCACTTGCATTTTCCTACAAATGCAACTTGCACACATTTATTGGAATAAATGAATTTTTATTTTTAATAAAATCCTATTTTCCCTCACCCACCAAATCCACTTGCAAAATCTAATCCCCTTCTAGATTCTTCTAACCCCTTCCTAATTAGTCTAATCCATCCCCTAAATATTGTCACATTCCTAAGCAAAGGGAAGTCACTTCTCAAAATCCTCAAAGTCTTTGATAACCATTAAAGGCTTCAAGTCTTCAACCACTAAATGGCTCAAAGTCTTTGATAACCATTGAAGGCTTCCAACTTTCAACCACTTAATCCCCAAAGTCTCCAATAACCATTAATGGTTAATTCAACCCTCCCACATGGTTAAAACATTTGTTTTGACTCAACCTCTACTCAACCCAAGGGTCTCATCAAGCCTTTAATGCTTTGACCATGATTATCTCTTAATCATTTGCACAAAGGTTTATCCTTGGATTAACTCTTAATTCAATGGGTAATCTTAATTTAGACTTGACCCTTAGCCTTTAGATAAACATGAGGTCTTCTCAGGCCTTTAATGCCTCCAACCTCTTCTCTCAACCCAATCCTGTGTTGACACTTGTCACTATTTTATTGGTGCAAATTGTGCACATGGATCCCCAACTTTCAAGCTTGACCCTTGATTAAACCCTTCAATCCTGGCCATCCATTGCTCCATTTTTCCTATAAATAGAGCCCATTCCTTCATAATCCAGATCCTGAAAACTTGTATGCATCTAAGCTATAGACATTTTAGAGAGCATTTTAGCATAAGCAATCTAACATCTTGTCTTTTTGGTTAAAATACATCATTTTAGCATTAGTATTAGCTTTTTATTTCACATTTAGAGCTATACTACAATCTCAATCCTCCATAAGCATCCATAGTGCAAAAAGCTGCTGAGAGCTACACTATTTTGGAACTTGGAGAGGAGAGGAACAAGGGAGAAGAAGCTAAGGCCATGCTAAGAGGCAGTTGGAGATGTCTCATGATCTTTGTTTACTTATTAGATATATTAGCATGTCTCTTTGTGTCTCTTTTGGAATGCCTTCATATGTTTAGTTTAGATTGACTAACACTAATGTTTTTGTGTGTTTTGTGTTCTTTGATCATAGACTAACCTTGTGCCATTTAGGAGGGCATCAGAGATCATTTAGGTTCTCTCTTGGCAGCTAAATCTTCTTCTATTCCTCCTAGCACAAACAACTTAGCGGAAGCTCTTGCCTTATTATATGGACTAACATTGGAAGAAAAAAAAAAGGTTCCCCAGGCTACATGTTGAAGGAGATTCTTCTATTATAGTGAAAGCTTGCATTTCCAGATGTTCATTTAACTGGAAAATTTCCTACATTTTAAAGCAAGCATGGTTGTTAGTAGATTCATTTGAGGAATGTTGCATTTCTCACATATTCAGGGAAGGTAATAGAGTAGCAGATGTATTAGAAAATTTGGGTTGTGATAAGCTGGAAGTGGACTTTGCATCTCCAAATTTCAAGGTGGAAAATTTTCATCTGGCAAGCATTATCAATGATGAAAGGAAAAATATTTAAATGATTGACACACTCACCCTATTATTCAAGATTTCGACAAAATGTATTAACTCTGGTTTTGTAAAGTGAGCAGTTAATGATGTTTCTACACTCGCATCAAGTTGATTTAAAGCTTGGCATGTTCGGCTTTATTATTTTGAGTTGATTGATTGTTCATCCTTCATCTTTGCTGGCAATTTGATGGCAGTCGAAATGGTGTATGTTGATTTCTCATTCAACTTCCATGTTGGCAGTACGATGGCAGATTATTCTATGAGCTTCCATGTTGGCAGTATGATGACGGCCTACCCTATGAGTCTCATGAGATCAAAGATATCTCTTTGTTTGATCTCACACATGCAACATCCTTTGCTACTCTACAAAATAATTTAAAAAACCAGTATCAAGCATGTTGCTCAAACTTGCTAATAATTTCACAACAGATGGAGATTCGAAATGATTTTGGCAGGGAATGTGATTATCAAGATAGCCATTGTTTTTATTGGGTGTCGATTCATAACTTGCTTATTCTTGCCTCTGTAGCCTGCCATGTTTTTTATGAATACTAAGAGGGGGGGTGAATTAGTATACCAAAAAATACTGAACTTAAACACTTAAACAGTTTAGCAGTAAATCGGTATACCAGTTTTACTAACAAACTGGTTAACACAAATGCAAACCAAATAGCAAATAAGGCATTCACCCACAGAAGCACAATCACCATAACACAAGAGATTTTGATGTGGAAACCCAAATGGGAAAAACCACGGTGAGATGAAACTCACAAGTAACTGTCTACAAAATAGTAACCAGACCGGTTAAGATCAGACCGGTTAAGGTCATACAACGTTCTTTACCAGAACAGAACCTGTTAGGAATCTCAATCTCTATTAGGAGATAAGTCTGATTAAAGACTACCTTGTGAGAGGATTTTAGATCCACAGTTGTGAACCACCTTGTTAGAGGATTTACAAAGGCTTTGCCAGGCCTACCCGGTTAAGGGTTACAGACTTGTCGAAGATGTGAGTAATCAACAAGTGAATGATCTAGCAAATAGCACAGTTAGCTTGATTAGATCCATGATAGCTCATTGCTAATGCATTTTAGCATTACTTCAGTCTTCAGTAAATCCACACTCTGTTACTGCACACAGACTTGATCTTCTCTTTTAAGATCGCACATACAGAAACTTCATTAACCACACAAAAACCCCTAACACACCCTAAAATCCTAGACATGATGTCCTTATAAAGGAATCTGATTTCATGTTGGTCCAATAGGATTACATTGCAAGTTCCTAGATTCAGTGCATCTGGACACATTTGGTAACACGACACAGAATCACCACCAAAGTGTCGGTGGATGATAACTCATCACAAAAATAATACCGGTTGGTAACTCATCACAGAGTAATACCGGTTCATACATTTACCTATTATCGGTTCACATATTTTACCAATTACCGGTTTGCCAAAATGAAGACTGGGAAAAATGATAACTGCCGCTTCAGTTCCTTTGTACCGCTTGAGATCCTCGAACCGCTTGAGGTCTTCATACCGCTTGGGATCGGTAGACACTTTCTGCAAAAACCAATAGCCTAAAGGCTATAACACATAATACCAGTTTGGAACAAATACTGGTTGAGCATAACTCATACATACAAAAAGTGATCTCAAAGCAAGTGTGTGTCCATCAATGACAATCACAACAACATCATCAAAAATGCCAACAGTTTTAATGCATTATGGATTGCTCTCTGCGAAACTACAGAATGCCCGTGATAGTTGTTGCTTGGGAGATGTCGTTTGAGGACCACATCGTCGAAGACCAGTTGGGTATCGTCTTCAACACCTCCTATCAACATTGCAAATGAACTATCCAGAGGATCATCGGTGAAGAAATATTCTATCCGCAGGAGAATGGGTTTCTTTTTCCTTCCTAATTGGTTTCTATTTTTCTTTCCAATATAGTAGACTTGTTGCAATCTTGGGTTCCCTTAAAGAACATCGTTCATAAAATGATTTGGGCATATTTTTTGAATGACAACCAACTTTTGGAAGCCATCTGCCAGTATGATTTGCGGAATGGCCAGGCAAAGTTGGTGGTCTATTTCCCAGGCAGCTTCTGCTCACCCATGAATAATTTCCCCCAATCTTTGATAGCATAAAGCGGTCACTCTCCCTGCAGAATGTAAGACCCTTCCAAATAGTTGCTCACAATGCTGGGAGAGGTTTAAATTCAGACTTAAAAAGCCGAATCTTCTCTAAATTGCATGCCATCCTAGCGATTTAAGGCCACAATCATGGGAAAACAGAGCCATCTGCTATCTCTCTGTTAGTGCTAGTTGGTAATGAAGCTTCTATGCAGGTTAACTCAATTTCTCCTCCTCTTCGGCTCTCGTTTTACCAAGTTAATGAAGTCCATTGTTTACCGATTGAAGACCTGATATCTTCCTTTGTTGCACTCAATGTTGGAGATGGATTTTTGTCGGGCTCGCAACCTATGAAGGAGTAACTTTTGATGTTCATACAGGTTTTGGGGCCAACTGGTTCAGCTAATAGGTTTTAGACTCTTCGGTTTTTTGATATCTTCCTTTGTTGCACTCAATGTTGGAGATGGATTTTTGTCGGGCTCGCAGCCTATGGAGGAGTAACTTTTGATGTTCATACAGGTTTTGGGGCCAACCAGTTTAAGCTAACATGTTTTAGACTCTTCAATTTTAATCCAACTAATATAGCAGAACCGGTAGTGGAGACATTTTGTAAACCAGTATTGTAGTACCGGTAATAGAGGCTTTCTTGTGAACCCATTAATAGGACAGCATACCGGTATTCAAGTTCTGGTATAACACAATCGGCAACGATGGCTTTTTCTTCAGTGGACCGGTATACACATCTGCTCACCGGTAACCAATCGTGGTAGCTCTACAGTGAACCGGCATACAGAATGGCATTCTGGTACTCAAGTTTATTGGTAACCGACAGTGGTGGCAGTTTTTTATGAGTGCATAAGGATTTTATCTAGATCCGCTAGACTCAATTTTGGCCTCTACGAGGAATGTACTATGGGCAGAATTCGTCTCTTTCTTAGGATCTTTGGGGGGTTTCTTCTTATAGCTCTGATTTCTCTTTGTTCATTGTAATTGAGCAAGGATATAGGGTTTTCTTCTTGGTTCTTTCCTTATTGAGCTCTTGAACCAATTATTTTAGTTATATATATATCGGTGGCTTGCCACTTTTGCCAAAAACAAAATAAAAATTATTTACTACAAAACATTAAAAAATATATATATTTTTTGTATTAGTATGAGGGGAACTATTATATAGTCCCATCTATTAAAACAATTAAAATATACAATAATATATTTAGTTCATGATTGTATATAAATTTGTGTTCATGAAGTGCTTCTGAAACATTTATATATACATAATGAATTATAGATTAGGTAGACCAACCTAAAATATCTTCGACTTATGTTCTTAGGCTTTTTACATGCTCCCTTATTATGCATCTTCTAAAATAATTTAGTGGAATTACTAAAATTTGCATTAGAAGAAATTAAATGCATTAGTATGTAAACACAATTCTTTCTAAAAGTGAAAATTATATTAAATAAATTATTCTCTCCTATTAAAGTACATTGTAGATATTTTATTTTATCAAATATGGGAACATCATCTTGAAGAAATGAAAAATTAAATTTCTCAATTTAAAGACTGAGATTAATGTTCAATAGTGTTCAAATGTGTAAATTATTTATATTTTTAAATTATCTATAACTATCACTAATTTTTGGTATCTTGTTTTGGTTTTTATGTGCACATATTTTTGTTAATTGTCATCATTATGTGAGTTTCTTTATTTTACAATTTAAAAATATAAAAAAATAAATACATTTTTTATATTTATACATAAAGCTTTTAATAAGATTGATTAATCTATTATATATCAAATTACTTTTTTATGAAATATTTTGTATTGAGCCAAATAAAAATCTGTATATGAAATCACTTTCAACACATCATTAAGACATATATTAAAAAAAATTGTGTGCTAATTTTTTTTAAGTTTGTTTATTTATTTTAAACATCCTACTTTAATTTTGTTATGTCAACAACCATTATGTAGTGCTTAAATGCTTTATTCAATAAATTTATCTCATCATTACTTATAAGTAACATTTATTTTCAAGTAGAACATTAAATTAATTGTACACACAATCTTGTGAGAATTATATTCTAAATTGCTATTACCTATCATTTAGTTTTTTGTTTTTGTTTATTGTGTAATGTAAACATTTTGATACATTATTATTCCATACTAAATAAAATGCGATTTGAATCATTTTGATTGATATATTTTACTATTCTCTACAAGGTGGTATAAGTTATATGTGCCATTTCTTTCACATGTGCATGAGAAAACATTGTGAATTAATTTCACAATGTGGGATGCCATTATAGCATGCTAGTGTCTTAATAGATTCTTCTTTTAATTTTAATCAGTGTGAACAAAAAAACTTGAATATGGAATTAAAAGAACATCGATAATAAATTAAGAGTTAGATTTGACTTTATTTTATTATGTTATTTGGGAGTATTATTTGTATATATTATGTTAATAATTAAAAAATATAACATTGATAATAAATTTATGCTAATTTTAGTTATGTTTTCTAGTTGGGAGCCTTCTTTAAATACAATACTTTATGTAAATCAAAAATTTATTTCATCTATTAATGAATGTATTTATGAACATAAAAAATAAGCTCTAATATGTTCTTGTAAGGCTTTCCCCTAACAAAAAATTGTGAATATCAACACGTTTAAATGGTTGTTTCATGAATTAAAGGAGGTTAGACTCAATTAGAGAGCCCTGGATAGTAAAATGGAGGCTATCCCTATTGGGAATTATTAAAGCAATCAGATGGATGTGGGACAGTGGATGGCGGAGGAGAAGAAGTCAGTGCTGGAATGCATTAAAAGTATAGGTGAAGGGGTTGATTAGATAAATAAAAGGTTTGAAGACCGCATCTCCAATGTTGAAGAGGGATACAATAAGCCCCAGGCTATGCTTAAGGCTATCATGTTTAACAACCACAAGATTGTGAAGGATATTGTTGACGTTATGGTTGTTATGGTGCATAGTTGGGAGCAGCAACAAAGGGATATTGTCACCATTGGAGATGAAACTGGTGTGACTCAAGTTGAAGAAGGACCTAGCAAAAGGACCCGTGGCAACTTGAAGAAGAAGGCAGTTGTTCAGAAGGTGGACTACAAACAAATAAAATTTGTTGTTGAAAATATAAGTGTCCTTTAGGCTGAGTTGGTTGAGACCCTCAAGAGCTTCATGTAATTGGGTATGTGTTTCTCTTGTCTGTTGTCTGTTGTCTCTGTTTTGTTGGTTTTGTGTTTTATTCTCTTTGTTGGTTTTTGTTGTCCGTCTGGGCTTTTGTTGTCTCTATGGCTGTCGTTTGTAATGTCTTTCTCTTGCAGCCTATTTTGTTTTGGATTTATATTAATCTTTGATTCTAATTCTCTTAGAATCTTTTTGTAAAGTTTTCAGGGCCCCTTCAAAACCTGTTTTTTGCTTTAATCCAAAACTTTTAACCAAAAGAAACTAGAATGTCATCCTCATGGATTATGGAAAACTCATGTATATTAAAAATTACTTTAATTATCCTGCAATATTAATTCAATTGCAAAAGGGATGTTAGAGAAAAGATTTAGTCTAATCATTTCATAAAAAAGGGAGGCAAACCCCAATTGACATAGGCTCGGCATATGTCATTACAAAACATGTTGTGTATTATTGGTCTCCAAATAATCTTTAAAAGGGAAAACATTCAAGATGACTTTTTGAAAGGGAATGCATATGACCATTTAAATTAAGAAAAAAATGAATGCATTTTTTTCTACTAAATAGTATAGCATTTTTGTGTACTAAATAGTATAAATTTCTTAGTTGTTTTGTATATGGTTTTGGATATGATGCAATATAAAATTCTAACTGACATGATGTTATTAAATTGTATATTTTTATCTATAAGTTATATAAAATAAATTATACTTTAATATATTTCACAAACACTATAAATTATAGCTTCTTTTTAGTCACATTTATAACTTAACAATGATACTTTATTTAAGAATATAACAATTGTTATGTTTGGCTAGTGTTTGGTTGGTTGTGGCTATTCTGTTTTTCTATTTATGTTGTTTTGCAGCCTTTTTGTTTTGGGATCTGGATGCCTGTAAGTCCAGAAGGTTTCGGGTCCTTTCTAAAATCTGTGGTTCGCTGCCAGGTGGTCTAGTCTATTTCTCAATGGCAACTCTTTGATTGTATGGGTTTTGGGGCCCCGTCAAAACTTGTTTTATCCTAATAAAAAACAATTGTTATGTTAATATTAAGACTATTTAATATTGTTTATATGTTGTTAATGGCTTGTTAACCTACTTCACCTGCCTTTGGGTTGTTTTGTTATAGGGTTAGCACCCTTGTTTTGTTGTTATTAATATAAAAAAAAAATTGGTATGGTAGAACTAAATTATACTTGTTTCATATAAATATAGTTCCAAAAAGTATGACTTCATGTAGCAGTGGAATATGCTTGGAGATAATACTATATCGATAGCTTGAAGAATTGTTCATATGTAAGTGAAATATTTGGAGTATTGATGGAAAAGGACTAATAGCATGACCACAATGTAAGGATAATAGGTATGCAAAGGTCATTGATATGTACTTAGCTTGTGGATTCAAAGATTACAATAAATAGTTTATAAAAACTATTCAAGTATTATGTTATTATTTCTATCAATTTATTAGGATAAAATAAATGTGAGGTTCATAGGTTGGATCAAATGTCCTAAAGTAAATTTATAACTAATTGTAATAGTAAATTTAGTATACCAATTTTGTTCGTGACATCTTAATGCACTTCCATGTTGACAAGTGGTAGTCTTATGCTAGGTTTATCTCATGACTTGATTACCATATATCCTTCATTATTACACCTCATTTTCACACCCACTTCCATACATTCATCCCCTATGTCAAGATTATTATTTCCTTGCCCAACTTGAATTTGCACCATGCAAGATCAATTATATGGTTCACGAGAATGAAATTCAAATTCAAATTCCAACTTTCCTACCCCTTGGTGTTAAATGTTGTCAACCAGCTTAATCGCACATTTTTGTGACATGTTGTCATGTCTTATTATTTAAAGACATTCACATGCAATTAATTCTTCAAAGGTGCCTCAATTTTTTAAATAGAAAAGAATCTCATCAACATTAGCAAATGACGTTTTTCAATTTTCTCAAGTCTATGATTTCGTAACCTGGGAGAACTTGACCCTAACAACCCAACAAATTCGTCTGAGTGTTTATCAATGCTACAACCATTACAAGCACATAAGACACTGATGGTAAAGACAATCAAAATTTGCCAACTAAGGCTTGCACATCAAAATTCAAATTCATGTCAATCAATGTTAAATGCACAATGCTTCGTATCAAATCTTCAGATTTTTTACGTCAATTTTAATTGAATACCAAGAATATATTCTAATTATAACTAATTAAATAATCATCATATCAGAGACATATTCTAATTAAAATGAATTAAATAGTCATCAATTCTAATTAAGTAGTCATCATACCAAGGACGATTTTTTTTTTTATTACTTATGCACACCAAAATTCATTATTAGATTATTTCTTACTCCACTTAAAGAGAGATCCATCCCACAATGCTCATAGAATCAAATCTCCAGATTTTGTTGCATCAATTCTAATTAAACTCAAATCTCAAGATTTTTTACACCAATTTTAATTAAATGCAAAGGACATATCCTAATTAAAACTAATTAAATAGTTGTCAATTCTAATTAAGTAGTCATCATAGCAAGGACATTCTAATTAAAATGAATTAACTATTCATCAATTTTAATTAAGTGGTCATCATACGAGGGACAGATTTTTTATTACTTAGACTTGCACATCAAAATTCAATATTAGATTTTTACCTACTCCACTTAAAAAGAGATCAAACCCACAATGTTCATAGTATCAGATCTCAAGATTTTGTTGCATCGATTCTAATTAAGCTTATTGTCATCATATCAAGAAAATAGAAATTTGCATAGATTCTAATTAAACTTAGTCATCATATCAAAAACAAAAGAATGTTATAAAAAATGATAAATCAATTCTACATAAATCAACTTTAATCCATCATCAATTCTAAATTTAAGAACTATCCTCATTTAGTCATACCATATTCATTACTCTTCATTTATTGGCCCAACTATTTACCTAACTAAAATTAATTTGTATCAATTTAAGTTTAATGATAGTATCTATTAAATTTACTTACTTTTACTTCCCTTTAAACTAATATTAGATATTAATTTACTTACTTTTACTTTCCCTTAAACTAATATTAGATATTAAGTTATAACTACCAGTGCTATTGATATTCAAAGAAATCTCAAATGTATGACTTTTATCATCTCAAATCAATTAACGAATGGTGGCCATGATTTCTTTCTCGGGTAAGCATGCAAGCCATATAATTGGAAACCCTAACAATAGACACCAATGAATGGCATGCCTTAATTTATATTTTTTCTAATGTTGTGACACAGAATAATGACTGTTTAACTGTTTTTTCATTGTTGAGGGCTTATTTGTCAAAGCATACGAATTACAATCCTTATTCAACTCATGATATTTTAAGAGGATATTTTTAGAAGATATGGCAAGAATAATACGCTACGCTTCCTCTGGAAGCTTTCTTTATTCATCTATTTGACCAATAAATTCAGGGGGGGAAATGGGTATATTTTTGAATGCCTTGGTTGAGAAGCAAAGGATTTGGAACAGAGAAATATTCAACGAATGTCAAAAATACATATATTTACAGTGAGTCATGGTATTCCTAGATTACATAGAACAAAGAATACACACATGTTGGTGAATAATCTCAACATAGAATCAAATCTTCCGTTAATGGAAATTTGACAAGCCAGAATTTCAAATCACAATCTTCCTTAAACACAAAATTATAATAAACAAAGAAATGAGAATAAACAAAGAAATGAGAAATTCAACCATGACGATAATACCCATCCAATCTTGACAGCAGAAAATGTTGTAACAGTTAATGAACAGAATAACAACTCGTCCTCAAAATATTATTCCACTTTGAAACGGGTAACAAAAAACCATGGATGAAGTACAGAAAACCAGTGTAAAGATCAGAAACCAGTGAGGAGGTCATCAAAACTCTCTAATGTTATTACTATAATTGGGTATTGTATTTCCTCCAGCTTCAAAATTTATGTACAGAGAGCACTAGCAAGAACAATAATGAATGGAGATGAGGAGATTTTGACAATATACAGACAGACAAATCTCCTCCTGCACGGAGAGATCGACCCGAAATACGGCGTAGAGATTGTTAGTCAATCACTTTCTCTTTGCGTTTCCTTTGTATTCAATGGATGGATATGTATTGTATATATTGCTATTTGCTGTGTGTGTGGGGGAAGGGTAGGGGGCAAGAAAGGACATCACAGATCTGAGCAAAAAGAAGCGCTGTGAAGAGATGAGGGAAATTGATAAATGAAAGGGAAAGCTGAAAGCTGAAAGCTAACATGCCGCCGACTGTTGAGCAAACTGAGAAAGCTGGGGTTTTGAGAAGGGAAGGGTGGCGCTTCTATTAATGTTGTCCATGGAGGCAACGCGCTCACAGGAAGGGCACATGGTGAGCGTGGCTGCTGGAAGCGACATATAATAGTCACGGCCACCTGCTCCTCCTCCTCCTCCTCCGATTACACATGGCGGAGCAGCCTTTAATGCCCTCAGCTCCTGCAACTCCTTTTGAAGTCTTCTGTTTTCTTCCGTTAGGTTTTCGCAGCATCGCTTCAGAAGTTCGCAGTCGACTTCTGTCTGCTTTAGCTTTGTCCTGGAAAAAAAAACAGACGAGAAATATTAGCATAAAAGGCCTGTTTTTAGGTTTTTAACCCTCGGCGAGTTTCGAACCTGTGACCTGTTCTGTAAATAAATGAAGAAAGGAAAATAACGGCATACCGAGCTCTTCTGTTCTGGAACCAGACTTCGACTTGCCGCGGTCGTAAATTCAACTGCTTTGCCAGCGCGTTCTTCTGCTTCTGCTAGGATTCGGATAAAGAAACGGATCAGGCTCCAGAAAACGAAAACCTTTACGGACGTTTCGAAACCTCAATTAAATATTCTAGGGTTTAAAGCAATCCAAGTTACCGGGTTCAGAGTGCTGTGTTCTCTGAAGCTCTCTTCCAGCAGAGCGGACTGCTCCTTGGAAAGCCTGAGCTTTTTCCTCGTAGAGCCGATTTCTTCCTCATCGCTGGTCCTGGAGCTCACGTCGCAGTTTCGATCCCTCTCGAGCTCGAATTCAAAGGACGGCTTTTCCCGCTCCCGTTTTACAGGCAAAGGGCCGCCGCTCTCCATAACGCGCAAAGCCTCCGAGCGGAAGGCCGATGATGCGTCAGGCGCCCGATTCATGTCTATCCCGCGTGCAGGATTCGCCTCCGCAATCGTCACCTCTTCTCGGCCTGCAAAAACACCAAACCCTATCAGACCACAACCTACAGGAAAAGCACCAAAAGATAACATTTTTACAATCAAAACAGTCATTCTACTCACAGCTATGGACAGAAAAAGGAAAAAATATTACATTTTGAGGATCAAACCAGGCATACGACTCACAGCCATGGACAAGAACAGCAAAAAGATGACATTTTTAGGATCGAACCAGGCATATTTACTCACAGCTATGAGGCAACAACCAGGGAAATGGTGGAGACGTGGGCGAACCCTGAGGAGCAGCAACGCGCGCAAGGGGGCGCAAAGGCAGAAGCTCCAGCTGCAAAGGCAAGCCTTTTTTAGGCGATTCAAGCTCGTCTTCCTGCCTGGAAGGCATGGCAATGGATAGCCCGACGCTCAGCGCCAACCCTGCGTCCTCCGCCGACATGGACATCGACCTCAGCCGCTCCAAACCCCGTTGCTCCTTGTTCGTCTCCTCCATGCCAAAAAAGAACCTAACACTCCCAAAAATGCTTCTTACCTAAACTTCACAAGAAGCAAACTGTGCCAAAACTGCTTCTTTTCACCTAAACTTCACAAGAACAAATTTCCTTTCCTGTCTGGTGTTGCAGAGCAGCGACGAATGCGAGAAAGAAGGAAGGCAGGAAGGCTTCAAATATTTGACATCCGTGAAAGCTTGCGTTGCGACGTCAGGGATGATGAAATTAGATACGTTCTGGATATGGTCACAGTCAAAATCTCTCACAGTCAAGGCAAGAACAAGAAGATGAACAAGATTGAAGAAGACTGAAGAAGATTGAAGAGGCAAAGTTAGGCAGGCAGACTACGGAAAAAACCTGTTGTTGTTTGACGCAAAGAACACAAGGGGTTTGCTTGCCTCTATATGGTGCGGGGGGGGCGCTGTAGCTGCACGCGCGCGTGATGAGATGAGTAATACAAATGCTAGTCTTACTGCTATGCCAGCGGCGGATCGGATATATACATAATGAGTATACCACCACCTAAATAAACAAGAAAGGGAATTTATTATTAGTATATATAATGAGTATACCACCACCTATAAGGGAATTTATTATTAGTAAGGCTTACTGTGAATGATTAGCGCACTGAAGGGGGTTGGACCAATGTAATTAAGTCAGAACAGGTGGTGGAACAGCAATGATGGAAGTACGATCTTGACCATTAATAACCACAATAATAATTATTGAAACCACCCAATATTTGATAGCTCATTAAGTCTGATGATAAAATTCCATGTGAGTGGCGTGCAAGACCCGCTACTTTTTTTTCCTATTTAATTTTTTATTTATTCATTTTAATTTTCCGCCGCTGCCCTTTTTCTTTCCCCGCCATCCATTGCAATAACAACATGGAAATGGCTACCTACGCAAGATCCAAGCTCCTCATCATGATTGCATGAAACATTATCATTTATATTCTTAGATTGCAACAAAACATTATAATATAATGTATGGATATGGTAAGATATGGTATTTTTTTAAATTTTTTTTTAGGGTTTCTCGTATGGCTAAGGAAAAGAAAGGAAAGGAAGCGTGAGAATGCGGCAGGTCGCCGCCCACGCCCTTTTAATCATTTATTCATTGCCTATCATTTGAAGGTTGATTGGCTGCGAGCGCCCACACTGCCACCGTGGATCCAGACACCACGTGGGCCGGACGGTTTTGATTGGTCAGCGAGGGCCCAAGTGCCCTACACGTCATCTTCTGTCTCCCTCGTAGGATACCGTCGCATCAGCCTTGTCACCTTGGCTGCGTTTGATTTTGCAGGAATAGATTTATTGTGTGGACGGTGGGAACGTGGGGCCCATGTCCCCCCCTTTCACGTTTGTAATCATATGCACAAAATCTATACAAGGAGAAACGCTATCTTAAATTCATGGAACGAGACGCCTTGGCGCATGCGTGCCATAACCATCTATTTCGCATCCCGACAAATCTAATGTCTCCTCACATTTTGTATCAATTATCAATTCCCTCACTTTTGGGTTTGGCCCTAGTCCTACCACTCAACTATGCCATGCCATGGCCCCACCCCTCACCCTTACCCATACCCATACCCCTTTCTTTTTTAATCCATACATATGACTATATAGGTATATACAAAAATTATTAATTATTATTATTATTTTTATGGCCCCAAAACTCCTCATTTGATTTAATCACGTTGAACCATAATGATTATATGAGGGAATTAGAATTAATTAATTAATAGAATTGATTTGCCTCGTTGTGCTAAAGATGCTCTCCTTCTCAATAATAGGCTTGAGTCCCCACGTTCATGAAGACAAAAGGGAGTTGGAATCATCTAACATCGATTCTCTTTTGATTTATTAGTTGAAATTATAGTTGGTTCAAGAATACTGCCATCGATTCTCTTTTGATTTATTAGTTGAAAAAATTATCATTTCTTTCTTCAAACATTTGTACCTCGTTCAACGTCCGCTCTTTTTGCTCTTCCACCACTTCTACTCTCTCATCCCCTCCTCCAAATCCTTTACATATTAAATATATTATATTATCTCCACAATTTCCATTTTAACTTGACCAAATTGATGCATTATATATCTCCACAATTCCCATTTGAACTTTGACCAAATTCACAACCATTGGCATTTGACATAAGGGAAGGGGGCTTTGTTATCTACCATATTCTAATGATTCTTCACTTTTTATTCATTTAATTTCTCAATTATTAATTTTAAAGAAATCAAAAAAATATAACTAAAAGCTTATTAATAAATTTCACATGTACCAATCACCACTCATTTATATTCGAGTAGTTAAAATTTGTTGACTTTAATTTGAGTTGTACAACTTTATTGATACCTGTAGCGCACAACTGGTGGAACATTTGAGTTTTAGTGTTGACAATTTTTTAGAGTGCATGGTTATTGGGTCATCTTTAAGTAGGTAGTGGATGACACCTCTAAGTTACCATTTTTTGACCCTTGTGTGCATAACGGATTTCACACCGTTCATCTTTATTATCCAAAAGCCATAACAATAGCTATAACCAATTAAGTCAAATACCAAGACAAGAACAACAACAAAAAATAGTCAAAATCCGATCTATCAATTAGAATCTGTGGCCGAGCAAAATTAGTTATAAAATGAATAAAGTTTCTTTACAGAATAACTTTCAACAATTCCATTTTAGTTGCGTCAAAATTCACATCCATTCTCACTTGATCTAATTGTTTTTGTTTTGCAAATTCATTTGTTTTATGGATGATGTATATATTTCAACTATTCTCATTTTACTTTCATCAAAATTCACCACCAGTATCACTTAATCTATTTATTTTTGTTTTACAAATTTGTTTGCTTTTATGAATGACATTGTAGGGAAAGGGAAAATAGCTTTATTTATTAAATACAATTATTGAGAATGATATGAAACAAACAATTAAGAAATTTAATATCACTTGATCTAATTATTTTTGTTTTGTGATTATAAAGAATGAAGATATAATTAAATTTAAATAACACAATTATTGAGAATGATATGAAGCAATCCATTAGAAAAATTAATTTAAATGGGAATGTATAATCTAATTATTTCACATTCACTTTCATTGAGTGTTATGCTCAATCTAAATATTTAAATATTTAGGTAATCATCAATATGATTCAAATTCATTTGTTTAATGGTTGATGTTTTCTTATAATATATTTCAACTATTATCATTTTATCTTTATCAAAATTCACCACCAATATTACTTGATCTAATTGTTCTTGTTTTACAAATTTGTTTGTTTTGTCAATGACATTGTAGGGAAAGGGGAAATAATTTGGTTTAATAAATACAATTATTGAGAATTATATGAAACAATTAATTAAGAAATTTGATATCACTGGATCTAATTATTTATGTTTTACAAATTTGTTTGTTTTATTATTGTAGAGAAAGGGGAAATAATTTTACTTGATAAACTCAATTATTGAGAATGATATGAAGCATTTAATTATAAGATTTAATTTAAATGGGAATGTATAATCTAATTATTTCATATTCACTTTCATTGAGTGGTATGCTCAATCTAAATATTTAGGCAATCATCAATATGATTCAAATTTTTGTTATAATGTATTGGTGTAATTGAAATTATTATAGAATTCTTTTGGAGGGCTTTTATATTAATCCAAATAGGGTTAAACTTGTTGGGGTACAATCTCAACCTCATTCCTTATGACATTAAGACCTTGCACTCATCAAACCATGGACCCATAAACAATTATAGATTTTTTAAATACATTTATCTAAAGAATAGGGAGAGATATGAATTAGAGTCCTTTTTTTTTTACTTAAAAGTTTTCTTTTGCTTCGAATTTTTTTTATTTATTACATACATTGAGACATTAATTTGATGCATAATTTATTTTGGAAATAAAATATTTATTATTAAATATTACTATTTTGATGTATAAATAATTGTCAAATTTAAGATAAATGATAAAATATTTTGTAAATATAGGCACACCATTACACTCTCCTCCTTGATATCATTGTAGAATTTCTATCAACATTAATAATATTATAAAATTTAAGTGAAAATAATATCTAAAAAATATTTCACATGTTTAAAAAATTTCATAGTTTCATTTTTCAATATATTAATAAAAATGTTGATTTATTATTATTTTTGATAATTAAATTAGTATTTTTTTAAAAAATATTTATTAATGCTTATAAATTTTAAAAATAAATGTTTGCTCAAACAATAAATATAAACAAACTACATGTATTATAATATCTTAAATGAAAAAGACTAAATCTCTTAAAGAAAACTACTTCCCCTTAAATATTTTAAATTCTTTATCCTTAATATATATAATAAAATATAAAATAATTTGAAAAAAATATAATATCTTAATTTAATTTAATTTAATTTAACTTATATTTAATATTTACATAAATCAAAATTTGTCAATGGTATTAAAAGAGATAGAAGACGAGCAAGGCACATCCCAAAAAACTTAGAAAAGCATGAAGCATACATTAAAAGAAATAAAAGGCAGGTTCTATAGATGATCTATGAGGATATATCTTTTAAATTATATTTGAGACTTTTGTCTAAGTCATTTAATTTGTAAATCAAAATTAAAAATACATTTTTTTTTTTTAATGTGAAGGTAATTTGAACAAAAATTATATATCAAGAGAAAAGTGTTCTTAGAAACTTCATTTACATAGATCCTCTCAAAAGCTTTGATGGTATGTCTGGTTAATAATGGGTTTAAAGAAATATTACAATTGTGTACATATATATGTTTATTCTTTTGTTTGCATCACATGGTATAGATTTAGAGTTAAATTTTTTTATTTTTTTTAGATAAGTGCTATCGAGTATGGGGATAGAGCCCTATATTGATAATAAAAGTATTACATATGCACCGGACTCCCAAAATGGATATGGCACATACCAGAAAAACAAAAACAGTCATCAACCAATGAAAGGCCAAAGACGCTACAGAAGCCTCAAAATAGTCGCAATATGAGTACCCAAAGTCACCACCTTTTCAATGTTGTTGTCTAACAACCAACCCAGATCTTCATTCATCATCCTACAAAATGGACCCATTTTGCTAGTGGAGACCCCTGCACGAAAGACATCCCATGCATTGCCCATAAAATTCTCCTGTTTTGTCTGCAACTCTGCCGCAGCAGCCTGGTTCTCATCTTCAGACTCTGAAACATCCACATCCGAGAGGAAGCAGAGTTAAAATTTAATTTGTCTCTCTTAATGAATTAATTGATTTTAATTATGAATCATCATTCTTAATTGCCGAATTCAACACTTTACATCAAGATTGGTCCATTTACCAAGTTTTATGCATCCCCATATTAAGTTCATGCAATTTATGACTTGTTTAGAGAGATGTCATCTTAAATAGTTGTTATCACCAATCTATACTAGAAAACGCCTTCATTTAACTACACTACTCTCAATTTATTCAAAATTTGCATTCTTTATTTCACATATTTTAACTGTCACACTTTTATAGGATGCAACTCTTATTAAAGAAGTTAGTGGCCTTCCATGTATTATAGAGACCTATAAAGATGTTTTAAAACATAACTAATTTTTAGATGAGGTACAAAACAAAGAAAATAAATTTTACAAAATCAAAATATTAAATAAAACAATGAAAAAAAATCATATGAAAACAAACTATTAAAAAATAGAACTACAAATACATTTCAATAGTAAATATTACAAATCTCAAAATTCGTGTAATAAATCCCTAATCATTAATCCAATACCAAATTTTAATGTTTAATTGTATATTATTATGTGCTATTATGTCTCATCCCATCAAAATAATTAAGATTGACATCACACCTTTAACTAATAAATATCTTATCTCTTTTCACTCATTTCAATTATTTTGCATCAATTTAAATCTTTATTACAAGGCATTGTCAACTTTTTCCTTTTTCCCTAAATTTGCTAAACTTAAAACCATCTGTTTAGTTATGAGAGACTATAATCTGTTTGACCGGCCAATTTATTCACATTCTCAAGATTTTGCATAATTATATAGGAAACAGATATTTACATAAGATGAAAGAATTATAAATCTTTAAATGTACTAAATTTGCAAGTCGGTTATTGTGAAGTGTATATATATATATATATATAATTCTATTTTAAATAATGATATTTAGAAAAATTAGTTAGATTTTTTAAATCAATAAAATAGTTTTTTTATTATTAGTAAAAGGAGTTTTCAAATGGGTTTTATTTCTTTTTTTAAAAGTAGTCAAAAGATTGTAATTAAATATTAAAAATACAATTAGATTGTGTACAATAAGAAGGAATCAAATCACAATTATGCGTTAGTTATAAAAAAATTAAAAAATAATAGAGAACACTTACACATAACAAAACAAACATAATTATAAAGAATTGTGATTTTTTTACATCTCACTCGTTTCTTAGTAGTTCAAATGTTGTTTCAAATAAATTAACCCCTCCATATGCTTACCACATGTTTTTGAGCTAGGGTTGGTCTAATTAAGATGTACTTAAGATTTGAATTTTCCCTTAAGGATATTTAAACTCTTTGCACAATTTTTAATTGTCATCCTACTATGCTAACCATAATTTACAATTTACCTTTAATATAAATGAGCTCCCCTTCAAAAGACTTAATTATTTATTCCAATTTCTTATATTTATCTTTTAAATAGCACAATTCCTCTAAACTTGTTGATTTGTCATTAATAGTATTAGATTATATGTATTCCTCTCTAGCCAAGTTCCTCTTTAGTTGTGGCCATGAACTTAAGCTTTAACAATGGAATGGTGAACTAAGATGATCTTCTCGATATCACAAGATTTTTTTGCCACTTTCTTTACAACATATGGAATAACTTCCATTTCAAAGCTAGATAATAAGATAATATTATCAAGGTTAAAGACATGATTTGAACAAAGATCATCTATAGACAAAATATTGAAACCTTAGATGTTGTCCTCATCTAACTTGGGCATCCCCTTCCTGGTTCTAGAAGAGGGGAGTTATAAATAGGATATTGAGACATCCAATAAACCTTTTTTACCCAACTTCAAATATGTTGGCAATTGGAGGAATTGATTATGTGTTGCATTGATGTTTTGTCATTGATGTCAACGCTAGATGTTTTTTTGTCTACCGGCTTCCGGTAGAGTGGTTGGATTATGATAATTGGTCTAGAGACCATCTCTAGTATTCTCCGATTTGGTCCGGATTGTGGTATTGGCTTGGATTGGTTATTCATGTGTTCCTTATGCATATCACATTCAGTTGGTTCACGATTTGATGATATGGATGCTATCATTTGTTTTAGTAAGCCTTTTGGTCACCGGTAAGAGTTTTACCGGCAATGCTTTGATGAAGATCTTTTGATGAATCCAATAAGTGGTGTTGGTGCGGCTTCTAGAAGCTTATCAGGATGCTGATGGTTATCATGTTCATGTTCTAGTTGATCGGTGGTGTTTCATTTAGCTTATAGTGACCTATTGTAGGTCTGGTCTTATTCTGCTAGGTTATGGACCAGTTTGTGTAACGTGTTGGTTGATTCTCCCGAGGCGTCACCGGTTGGATTTATTGTTTGGATTATGTTGTTTCGGTCTTAGACTGACTTGATTTAGCATTGGTTTGTGGGATTATGTAACGGATCTATTGTATTATCTTTTAGGTGGCCGACCTAATTGTTTAGGTTTTGGGTTGGTATAAATATGATGTAAGATCTATTTGTAGATTATAACTAAGGAGTGGGATATAGGATTATCCGTGTACGAATAATGTTGTAATCATATGCAGAGGTTTTGGTCGATCATAGGTGATCGAATTGGGTTTGTGAAAGAGGTTTAAGAGGTCTTCGGTATTGAGCTTAACCGAAACTGTACTCAGGCATAGGAGATGTTATTCTTGTAGTTCACTCATCTTTCCGGATTGTAGTATGGATTTCTTTGTAGTCAGTGAGGCTCCTTTTGTGATGAGCAGTGTGCTCTAGGCAATGTGCCTTCCTGCATGTGCATGCCCCTCTTAATGTAATCACATACTTGCTGCAAAAGTATTATTTGATTGTGGGTAGGCTTCCCACCGTGATTTTTCCCTTTACCAGGTTTTCCACGTACAAATCTTGGTGTTATGTGTTATGGATGGTTGGTTAATTATTCTGTAATTTATGTTTATGCTTAACTGTTACATTTGCTATTCTGGTATTTGGTCTATGCATTCTGATAGAAGGTTTTGTGAGCTTAAATTTTTATAATATGTTGACAACTGATTCACCCCCCCCCCCCTCTCTCAGTTGTCCACCATATCCTAACAATTGCTATCAAAGCTTGGCCCTCTTTTGCAGAGCTTAACCACTTGAGGAAGATCCAATGGAAACTAATAATTCAACAACATCTATTTTTTGGAGAGAAACCCCTAAGCTTGATTCGACAAATTATAGAGTATGAAAGATTTAGATGGAGACTCATTTGAGATGTATTGGGAAAGAAATTTGGGAGATCACAGAGAAAGGCTATACTCCTCATAATCTAGCATCTAGCAATCCTCCTCCGGCAATCCTAGATAAGGACATTGAAAATGATTGTAGAGCTAGAGAAGCACTCTTGAGCGCACTATCTGATCGACAAATTATGGGATTAACTGACCAATCTAATGCGAAGGCTATATGGGATAAGTTGGAAGCTTTGAATGAAGGTAACCCTACTATTAAAATTGCTAAACTTGATGGTTATCGGGTACGGTATGAGAACCTGAAGATGGAAGAAGATGAAAGGATTACTGCTTTCATGGAAAGAGTTAATGAAAATATTATGGGAATTCAGTGATGTGGTGGATCTCTAAGTGAAGATAAAATTATTTCTAAAGTTTTGAGAGCTTTGCCACCGGCTTACAAGATGAAGGCTAATACAATTAATGAGCTGGGAATATTGGCTAACACTTCTATTAATCGGGATACTTTGGTTGGAAAATTATCTACTTTTGAGCTTGAAGAATTTGGTCCTCAGGGAGTTGCAAAGACTGAATCTTCTTTTCATGCACCTACATCATCAACCAGTAAGAGTGATTGGAAAGCTTTATATGCGAAGGAACTGGATGAAATAAAGAAAGAAGATGAAGAGTTTGAGCAACTGGAAGCCATATTTGCTAGAAGAGTACCTAAAGGTCCTGTTGGAAGTAAGTATGAAGGAAAATCACCTTTCAAATGTTTTTCATGTAATAAGATAGGTCATTTTGCATCTACATGTCCTAAGAGGAATTCAAGATTTGAAGAAAGGGCTAGAAGATCTTTTAGGCCTAACCATGATTATCAAAACAAGCATAAGTACGGGAGAAACAAAGACAAATCATGTTACTATGTGGATGAGGAAGGTGTAACTGATTCTGATGATGAACCGGCACAAGATCCAGTAGTGGTAAGGAATGGGTATTTTTGGCTATTAAGGAAGATGCTCCAGTACCTGATATTGAAAATGAGGAAAAGGCCCTTACTGCTAAAATTGAAGACACAAATGAATGGGTGATAGACAATTATTGTTCACATCATATGAATGGAGATAAAAAGAAGTTTTAATCTTTGCAAGAATTTGATGGTGGACTAGTTAGATTTGGAGATGACAAACCATGCATGATCAGAGGAAGAGGAACTATATCATTGGATGGTAAGCATAATACTGATAATGTTTATTATGTTGAAGTTTTAAGTCATAATCTTTTGAGTGTAGGACAATTGGTGGATAAGGGATTCTAATTACAGTTCAAGGATGGAAAATGCAAAATCATTACCAGATCTGGTTTGGAGATTGCAATCGGTACATAGACTAAAGGTAACATATTTCATTTGAACTCCGGTGAGAAGACATGTTTGATTGCACAAATTGATGAGAATTGGCTATGGCATAAGAGGTTGTGTCATGTGAATTTTGATTGCATTGTAAATATTAGTTCAACTAAGGTTGTTAGAGATATACCTAAGATTGTGAAGCCCTATAATCTAGTATGTAAGGAATGTCAATTGAGAAAGCAGGTAAAAACTTCTTTTAAGAGTATTCAAGATAAATCTAATGATGTTCTTGATCTTATTCATACTGATTTATGTGGTCCTGCTAGAATAAAGAGTTTTCAGGGTGATAGATATTTTATGCTAATCATTGATGACTATTCTAGAATGATGTGGATTACTTTTCTGAGGGAGAAATCTGAAGCTTTTGAAAAGTTTAAAATATTTAAAGCTAAATTTGAGACAAAGACATGGTTGAAGATTAAATGCTTAAGGTCATATCAGGGTGGTGAATTCACATCCGGTGAATTTAATAGTTATTGTGAGAAGCGTGGGATAAGGAGATAGTTGTCTCCCCCCCAAACACCTTAGTAGAATGGTGTTGTGGAAAGAAAGAACATAACTATCTTGGATGTGGCTAGAACTATGATGATGGAAGCTAATTTGCCTCATATCTATTGGAGAGAAGTTGTGAGCACGACAGTATACACATTCAATAGAGTTCATATCATTAGTTATTGAAGCTTGTAAAGATGAATGTTGGATGAAATCTATGGAAGAGGAATTAGATCATATTGAAAAGAGCAACACATGGACTTTAGTTCCTCGACCTAAAAATAACAATGTTATTGGAACTAAATGGGTTCTTAGGAACAAATTGAATGAGGATGGACAAGTTGTGAGGAATAAGGCTAGATTGGTATGTAAAGGATACTCTCAGAAGGAAGGAATAGATTATGATGAGACTTTTGCTCAGGTAGATACGATTGAAGTTGTGAGATTATTTCTTGCTTATGATGCCCATAAGAAATACAAGTTTTATCATAAGGATGTTAAATGTGCATTTTTTAATGGAGATATTGAAGAGGAAGTTTATATTGAGCAACCTGATGGTTTTTCACTTTCAGATGATAAAAACATGGTTTGTAGGTTAAGGAAAGCATTATATGGATTGAAACAAGCCCCTAGAGCTTGGTATTCTAGATTGGAAAAATATCTTTTGAAGCTTGGTTTCACTAAAGGTAATGCTGACAGTAACTTATATTATAAGATCATTGATGATGACATTGATTGTTGAAGTATTTTTTGATGATATCATTTTTGGAGGTGAGGATAAATTATGTATGGAATTCTTTGAAAATATGAAGAATGAATTTGAGATTTCTATGTTTGGGGAGATGAAATTTTTCTTAGGTTTGCAGATTACTCAGAATGAGAAAGGTATTTTTATCTATCAAACTAAGTATGCTAGAGAGTTGTTGAAGAAATTTGGTATGGAAAATTCTAAACTAGTTGGCACCCCTATGGTTACAAGTGAGAAATTGACAAAGAAAGATGTACCAGCTCTGACAAATCCTACAAGGTACAAATCTATGATTGCAGGTTTGTTATATCTGACTCAGTCTAGACAGGATATAATGAACGATTCAGACCGAATATAATGAACAATGTTTGTATTGTATCAAGATAACAGAGTGATCCTAGAGAGAATCATGAGTGTGGGGTGAAAAGAATTTTCAGGTATTTGTAAGGAACAACTGATTATGGTTTGTGGGATCCTAAAGATGATGACTTTACACTATGTGCATATACAAATGATGATTGGGCTAGAGATGTTGATGACCGAAAGAGCACATCTGATGGAGCTTTCTTTCTTGGAAAGAAACTTGTTTCATGGATCAACAAGAAGCAATCATGTACTTATTTATCTATTGTTAAAGTTGAGTATGTTACTGCTACTACTAACTGTACACAAGTTTTATGGATGAAGAAAATGTTGAAGGATATAAGGGTTGATTGCAATGAACCGATAGTTATTCACTATGATAACTCTTTTGCTATTGATATATCAAAGAATCTGATATTTCATTCTAAGACTAAGCACATTTCTATCAAGTATAATTTTCTAAAGGAGAAGGTGGAAGCAAATGAAGTCAGACTAGTTTATGTGAACACTAAAGAGTAGATTGCAGATATCTCAACTAAAACTTTTCCTAAGGAATCATTTGAGTACTTCAGAGACAGATTGGGAGTTTCTACCCCTCTAGTAGAGACTTGAGTGATGCTGATTGGCATCAGTTCGGTATGCATTTATCAATGCTATCATTCATTCCGAGTTGATATGTTGATGCTACTACTCAGGGGGAGTAGTCAGTTGTGTGGTTTAGAGGTTTTATGTTTTTTCTTTGATGTTTATGTCATATTTCTGGCATTGACGTCAAAGGGGGAGTGATACATGTGAAAAATAGAGCTTTACAGTGATATCATTCTTAGCAAAGATTTTGGTTTTTGGCTTAGAACTTCATTGTCATATCATCTTGGAGAGTTTGTTGGATGTCTTCTATTGTAGGAGACTTGTTTGGCATTTTCTTGGCACTTGGATGTTTTTCACATCTAGTGTTGCCATCAATGCCAAAGGGGGAGATTGTTGGCAATTTGGAGGAATTGATTATGCATTGCATTAATGTTTTGTCATTGATGTCAACACTAGTTGTTTTGTTGTTTATCGACTTCCGATGGAGTGGTTGGATTATGATAATTGATTTGGATACCATCTCCGGTATTCTCCGATTTGGTTCGTCATGTGGTATTGGCTTGGATTGGTTATTCATGTGTTCCTGATGCGTATCACATTCATTTGGTTCAATATTTGATGATCTGGATGCTACCATTTGTTCTAGTAAGACTTTTGGTCATCGGTAAGGGTTTTATTGGCAGCGGTTTGATGAAGATCTTTTGATGAATCTGATAAGTGGTGTTGGTGCGGCTTCTAGAAGGTTATCAGGATGCTAATGGTTATCATGTTCGTGTTCTATTTGATCGGTGGTGTTTCATTTGGCTTATGAAGACCTATTATAGGTCTAGTCTTATTCTACTAGGTTATGGACCAGTTTGTGTAACGTGTTTGTTGATGCTCCTGAGGCATCACTGATTGGATTTATTATTTGGATTGTGTTGTTTCGGTCTTAGGCTGACTTGGTTTATCATTGGTTTGCAGGATTATGTAATGGATCTATTGTATTATCTTTTAGGCAGCCGACCTAATTGTTTAGGTCCCGGGTTGGTATAAATATGATGTAAGATCTCTTTGTAGATTATAACTAAGGAGTGGGATATAGGATTATTTGTGTGCAAATAATGTTGTAATCATATGCAGAGGTTTTGGTCAATCATAGGTGATAGAATTGGGTTTGTGAAAGAGGTTTAAGACCTCTGGTATTGAGCTTAACTAGAACTGTACATAGGCATAGGAGATTCTATTCTTGTTGTTCACTCATCTTTCTGGATTGTAGTTTGGATTTATTTGTAGTCAGTGAGGCTCCTTTTGTGATGAGCAGTGTGCCTTCCTGCATGTGCAAGCCCCTCTTATTGTAATCACATACTTGTTACAGAAGTATTATCTAACTGTGGGTAGGCTTCCCACCATGGTTTTTCCCTTTACCGGGTTTTCCACGTACAAATCTTGGTGTTATGTGTTATGGATGGTTGGTTAATTATTATGTAATTTATGTTTATGCTTAACTATTACATTTGATATTATGATATTTGGTCTATGCAATTCGATAGAAGGTTTTGTGAGCTTAAAGTTTCATAATCTGTTGACAACTGATTCACACCCCCCCCCCTCTTAGTTGTCCACCGGTTATCCTAACAAAACCAACATCCACTCATGAATTAAATTTTTAATATTATCTTTGTTGATTTCAATAAATAACCATTTCATAATAGAATAGTGAACCAAGCTCATCTTCTCAGGATCACAAGCTTTCTTTGCCACTTTCTTAATAAAATATGGCATAACTTCATATCAAATCCAAAGGGATAGAGAATCTTATCAAGACATGATGTGAAAAATATCATCCATAAACAACATCTTAAGACCTAAGGTAGATGCCTCATCTAACTTGGCCTTATCCTTACCCTTTTTAGAGAAGGGAGGGTAGTTATAAATAAGATTTTGAGACATCTCCATGAACCTCTTTTTCCCAACTTGAAACTAACATCAACTCTCATGGTGTCAAAGTAGGGATCAAGGGACTTTAATTAATAATATCAGATTTCCATAATCCATATTGTTAATAATTGTTGTTTTTGGATAAATTGTGTGAGAATTTTTTGTATCAATATTTTGGATCATACTTCATGATTCACCATCAGGATTATCGAGTCATAGGAGTCCAAAAAACTAATGATCTAGATCATAGAGTGTGGTCCAAAATGTTGATAAAAAAAATATCACACAATCTAATCTAGAAACAATAATGATCATTAAGGGGCTTCTCATGAATTTGAGATTTCAAAGAAACATCCACATTAGATGATGGGGGTTGACGTTTTGATAAGAAAGCATAATTCACAAGTAGAAACATACACCCTTAGTGTAAAATCACAACATATTTACCCAAACCAAAATCCAACATTGAGCACTCTAAAGAATACAATAAAAAGAAAGGGATACTAGCCAATGCACATTATGCATGAAATGATTGACTTGGGGAAATTAGAAAGAGAAAATGAGGCTAAATCTACCTTAATTAGTAACATAGAAAATAAGTTAAAGAACCTCATTCAAAGGATTCAAAAGGAATGCACGATCAAGCCCAATATGGAGCTTCTTCACCTTCTTCTTTTTTTGACAAACATCCCGTGTTGTTCATTTTTTCTCCTCCTAACCTTATATATTTTTAATCTTGGCATTGGCTACCAATAACTGGAACACAATAATCTCCTCACAAATATCCAAATAAACCCCTCTAATTTTTATTTTCCTAACCTCCCAACTATTAGCAAAATCTTTAGAATTTGTACCATATAGTTTGTGAAGCTACCTTTCTTTAAAACCCTCCATACAATAGGGTTCTATCACATAAATTCACAAGAAATATAATCAATATGGTTTTTTTAAAAACCCATAGGACCTAAGAAGACCACATGGATGACAACTAAGGGAGTAGGTAATGGTCGAGTCATATAAACTCTAGGTCCTCTATAAAGAAAAGTCATTGTAAGAGTTAAAAGCAAATCCTTCTTGAAAAATGTCATAAAACTCCAACATTAGATAAAGGTAGGACTTTCCTAAGTTCATCCCAAGTTGAAAAAGAGAGCCTTCGACATAATTTTCAATAATAGCTTTGACATTGGTTGGGAGACCTTCCATTGTTCATTTTTTAATATAAAATCTATGTGTAACACCACAATTTGTAAAAAGAAGAAAATTAGCAATAATATTTTTTATATTAATAACCAACAAAACTAGGGTGTTGACCCTGTAGTAGCAATAATGTTGCCTTCTTTACATGTGTGACAAATTTTGAACTCCACTAAGGAATCAATCAACAATATTATATTAGCAATGAGATCCCTAATGGTTAGACAAGGGGAATTGACTTTAGAAAGGTAGCTTGTGATATTGAGAGAATCGTGTACAATAATTAGCATCTATATGCCCAAGTTTGAAGGTAGCTTCAAATCCAAAAATGTCACCATAACTTCTACATGATTCTTTGTTTGGTTTCACCAAGGCTAATAAAAGAAAGTCTTCCAACAATCTACAACAATTGTCTTGAATAGCTTCTTGTCCCCCTACCAAACCCAGATTCCCCTTTGAGGCACCATCAAAATCAAGCTTAACCTAACCAATAAGAGGACAAATCTATTTTGCTTGACTTCTTACAGTTTCTTAGGGACTTCTTCTTCAATTACAATAGATCAATTTATGATTTCAATATATCTACTGAACAACAAATGTTGCTCTCTAGAGGTAGAAGATGCACAGGTCCAACAAACACAACATTTTAGGGAAGTCAAGAAAGTCATCTCAATAGACAAACTTTAGATGCAAATAATACTCTTACAGATTTTATTACGATTTAATGCTTATTAAATATAATTTAATAATAAATATATTTAAATCTTATCATTTAATCAGATAGATTTAGTTGGTGAGAATGATACTTCTTTTATTACATTATCTACTTCATCTTAAATCAACTTCAACCTTTAAATAATTTTAAGGAACTGATTCTCCCTACCCTTAAAAATCATATATTTTAAATATACATCTTTTCTTATAATATTATAATCTACCACATAAAAACCTCAAAATACCAATATTATATAATCCAACTAATTTTATAAAAAATTTATATATATATATATATATATATATATCCACTGCAATCCATGAAGTACAAAGTAGCATGAAGATGGGTAGTCTTGGGCATTTTTGTCCTTACTTTTGGATTGAACGTGTATATAATATATAATAATAATATTATTATTTCAATCATGATGAGTGGCAATATGGTTGTACACATAAGCACAACCTAATCATAACCCATGATGATGGTCATCATCCATTATTATCCTCACCACTTTATACTCGCTCAACTAATCCAACGACCAAAGTAAATCATCAAAAATTAAACCATATTATAAAGTTGGATTAAAATAATAATAATGAGAACAAAAGAAGGAATAATCTAGTCATATTTTAAGCGGTTATTCATTATTATTATTATGTTGATAAAGGGAAAAGATACTTCTAGAAATAATAAGGCGATTCTCAATTTGAGTCGACTAATGATTAGTCATTATCGTGCTTTTATAATGATTCTTCGACACTCCAACCTAATTCATTATATGCCTATAAACTATATTTTTAAATTTGCCATAATGCTTACTTATTGAGGGGAAATAAAATGATTGTGCTAAGTATTGTATTAAATAAATTAATAATGATGAATATGAAATTTTTTAAATATGTTAATGAGTTAAAAAAGTTGACTTGAATTGCATTTGGACATGTGTTGAAATAAGAATTAGATGGATTAAGGTTGAGTACTTTTATGGGTGTGATAGTTTGATAGAGATTTAAAAAGTGAAATTAGGTTGAAAGTTTAGATGGTTAGGGTGTTGTATATGTGGAATAAAATATTTATTTTTGGGAAGTTGTAGGCTACCTAAAATGAGAAGCTATACTTTGAATAGGGAAGTATCTTCTTAGGTAGCATTTGTATGAGTACAAGCATGTGTTTATGCTTTAAGAAGTTTCAATGGTCAAACCTAAGTGCCCACCATTATGGAGATGATGGTTGGACTTAGGGAGATGATGGTTGGAACTTATATTTCATCTCGTGGAATCATTTTATAGGTGCGGCACATGGGTTGAATTTGAGAAACTTATTAAATTTTTGATAGAGAGTTTTGAAAAGCTTGCTAAAGTTTTGGGTTATCGTTACCTATATATAATAAGCTTGCTTGAGATGGGATGTGTATGATAAGGATGTGATAAAAGATAGGTACATACTACCAAATTTGTTTCAAGGTAGTGTTGAAGATCTTATTGATAGTATGATCAAATTCTATCATCATATTGTAGTTTTCATACTATAAATATAATCAAAGTGGTGCTATTATTTGCTAGATATTTTTCTATAATAGTTTTCCAAAATAAATTATATGTTATGTGTTATTTTTTTGTTGACATTTACAAATACTCCTTTATTTAAGATTAGCATTATTCATCATTAAATAAGAGAATACTTAACATAGCCTTTCTATCAAGTTTAACATAATCATTAAGATTCATTTAATGAGGAATTAAACCAATCACTATAATTTCCACTTATTATGCTCTACCAAAGCTCAAAATATGTCCAATTAATTTTTTCAATCTTCATTAATCTAGAAGTGCTAGCCACTTCTCTATACTTTGAAAAAGATACTTCCATGCAAAATATTCTCGTTGAAGCAAAGTTTAACATAGGATGAAAACACCCTTTCTCCCATGGATTTTACAAGTGCAGACATCTAAAATTGGCTAATGCATTTTTAGGTCAATATCCCTTCGTCATTTTTGTCTCATTCATATTAACTAAATGGTTTGTAATTATTTAATTAAGCTAATTTTTTCATTTATTAATTAAATAATATTTATTATTTAACTTATTCATCATTTTCTTCCAATATTAATTAAATAAGTTTATTGTTTAATTAATTTTCTCATATAGTTAAATTATATATATATATATATATATATATATATATATATATATATATATGTATATATATATATATATAATTCAAATGTTTGTTTATTCCTTCTATGCATTACACCCTCTTTATTCTTCCATATTATCAATCCATGTGTTGATTATAGATCCTACCCTATCTCAAAATTTCTTGTCCACTAATCTTTCAAATTAATCCCCACCATTGATCAAATGTTATGTGAGGCATACAAATAAGGCCTTCACTCATTCATTTCTCCCTAGCTAGCATTATTATCAATAACACTTTCATATCCTAGCACTCTTATGATAAAAATATCCTATGTAATCTATCAAGTAAGGTAGCACTATCATTATCAATCAAGCATTTATCAAGCATCAAGCCTTCATATTATCATGTTGATATCAAGGTTATGTTAAAAATATGAGAGCAATGCACATTTTAAGCATTCAAGTTTTATCAAGTAAACAATGTAGCAATCTAAGGTCTTTGATATGGTATTATTGTTTATCATTTGATTTTATGCACAAATTGTAGGATTTATTGAGTGAGTGTGAGTGTGGATTTGGATCATGCATTGTATTGTTTATACTTATTTAGATTCACATTTTCATATCATCACATTTTGGTATACTCAATGGGACCCACATCCTTGACTTTAATAAGAAATTTTACAAGAAGAGTGTTTCTTTGAAGTTGTAGGTTAGATTTGTGCATTTAGGCTCACTTACATCGCATCTAGTATATATTGTTGAATTGGTTGAATAGACCGAAATACTAAGAGGTTGGGGGGGGGGAATCAATATTCCCACAATATCTAAAACTTTTACTGATATATCAATTGAATTAGGCTCATCAACAAGAAACAATAAGTGCATAATAAGGTTTCTGTGAGGTCATTAGCAAAATGGCAAAAGAAATTGGTGACTTGAAGACTGGTCTCAATATGATCCAAAAGGCAACTATGGGTGAGAAGCCTCTCTTCGAGAACGTTAAAGAATTAATGGTTGCCATTAACAAGGCTGAAGCAATTGAGGCAATGGTTAGTAAAATTCTGGAAACAGAAAAGAAGGTGAAGGAGCTGGGAGGGATTAGAGATGATAAGGGTCTAGAAACTAACCTGAAAAATCTGGTCAATAGAGTGGATAAGATGGAGCTTACTATGAAGAGGATTGCTGGGCAAAACTTCCAGATCCTTAAGATCACTGTTGACCATGTTAACATGCTGATAAATAAATTTGAACAGATTAAATGCAAGGAGGATGAGAAGGATCAGACTGAGAAGAAGGGTCGTGAAAAAAGAACAAGGGGCAATGCTCAGAAATAGGTTGGTATCAAGGAACAAGAGCTGGATGATATGAAAAACTCTATGGTCAATATGAAGCAGATGGTGATTCATGCGGAAGAACTCATAAGAAACATCTAGTTGTCCTTGTCCTTGTGTTGTCTCAGTGTTGTCTTTGTGATGTCCTTAGGATGTCTAGTGTTGTTCTCTTTGACTTGTGATCCCTTTTTGTTTTAACTGGGATCTGTTCTTAGTTTGGGTGTTCAGGCACTGTTATTTCTTTCCATTTTAATGCTTTATCTTTCTCCTGCTATGTAACAAGGTTCCAGGTTCCTTTCAAAAAACTATTTTTAATTAATCAAAACAAATGCATAATAAGGAAATAACACAACCATAAATTGAACACTGCATTTTATACGTGGAAAACCCAAATGGAAAAAACCACAGAGAGTGTTAGCTCTCAAGATAATATAACTAGTTATATGGTGTTTACAAAAGGGTGGTTCACTGTTAGATGACTCACTGCTAGATTACAAAAGTGGCTCACTGTCGGAATGCTCACTACAATAGAAAGAAGTTGAACTGAGGAAAATTGCATCTCCTAATGCATGGGACCTCTTCTAGATTAAGCTCAGATAACAACTCACAAAACTCATAGTAGATCTGGTAAAGGATCACTGTACCACTGTCCACAATCACCTACAACAAGTCCGTTAAGGGATTACTGTGCTACTTTGTTGAACCTGTTGGCATTGTGTTGTCATTGACGTCAACTGGTATAGAAGAACAACCGGTATGGGAGTATTGTTGACATTAAGTCATTGATGTCAACTAAGTGTTGCAGGTCACTGGTAAAGAAGAAGAATGTCATTCAAAGGAATGACCATTGGAGTCACAGTTGAGTCACCGGTACACAAGTTGTGTTTGACTTATGTGGAAAATATGGACCGGAGACCGGTATGATATAACAACCGGTACATGATGACATCTGTGAGTGGGCAAGATGTTGAGTTGTTGTTTGTAATGAAGAGGCAGAATGTTACCTAACTCACATCAACACGGGAGGAGAAGTATGTATAGGTCACCGCTATGCTGTGTGGATGCAAAACATCAAGACTCCCACCAAATAAAGATGTAGTCACTATGTGAAGAAATGAATGACAAGTATGTGCCCACACCAGATCACATGTGCATGTTTGAAGATATGCTGCACAAACAGGGAGGCCACATGAGTGCATCGCAAGATGCAGATGACAAGGATCCACTACCACCGGTAAGTGGACCTTATCTCCTATTATGCATAGTGTGCATCATAGTTATGTGAGATAAGACAAAAGAGTTAAAGGCAAGTGTTTGAAGGCTCACACTGGATCTATCGGTGTAACAAAAGGATGCCTCAAAGTGCATGAAATCAAGGATATGCACTGGACCGACAAAGAAGGCATGTTGAGCTGTCGAGACAGATGAAGAGTGATGGGTTTGTCACATTGACAAACTGGTTGAGATGTGGTCTAGTTTGATGAAGAATAAGGCAAGGCTGAGAAACTGTAGACAAAGGACAATGGTCGGATTGAAGATGGAGTCAATTGAAGGTTGATGACATGGTGTTATCAAGAGTGTCTACCGGTATTTATGTCCACCGGTAATATGGACAAGGTACATATGCAAAAGACTCCCATTTGATGAAGATATGCATAAGGTAGGTTAGCAAGGGTGCTGACTTGTTGAGTGTTCCACCAAAAGAGAAGCAAAGTGCAAGGTTGATGAAAGACCGGTTAAGGGTTTAACTGACAGGGTTAGTAAGTCGGTAAATGAACCTGGTAACGGAGTTGGTCGGTGATCCCATCTATACCGACATAGATGTTCAAGCAAAAGTGGATGCCAACACAATTGCCACGTGGAGATGAAGTGACATGCATGCATAGGTCGGTGTGTTGAGTCGGTGAAGTGTTAGGCGACGAGGTAGATGGTGATAGGTCGATATTTATGTTGACTGCGAGATTCACAGGATGCACTGCAGGGGTTTGCAGCTTGAGGTCAATGAAAAACATAGATCCAACACAAAGTATTTGAGCAGTTCAAGGAAGGAGAAGGAAACCACAAAACCATTCTTGGTGATTGACCAAGAAATACGCTGACAGGTTAAGAGAAGGATTCTAAAATTAGAAGGTGTGTTCTAGAAGGCACGAAAATGGCAAGGTTGATTGATAAGTTTTAGTTCATAAATCTAGGCGATCAGATTGGATTGGGGTTTTCTCAAGGTTGATGAGGAAACCCTAACCGCCTGAAATTTGAATTAGCTTTTGGCGGGAAAACTAGGTTATAAATATGCAAGCCAAAATCATTGAAGGCTACCACTGGATGAGTGAGTAATGTTGCATGTTAGATGAAATCATTCAAGGGCTCATCAAGAAGAAGAACAAGAGACTGAGTGTGAGGTAGAATAGGGTTGAAGTTTTCAACCAGTATTAGTGAAGCTATCGACAAAGGTCAAACTGGCAGAGAAGAAGTGTAGAAGACTGCAGAGAAGGTAGGCATAGAACCGATAGAGTGTAGTACCAGTGGAGAGCAATGGTATAGTGGAGAGAAGAGAGAACTGGTAGAGTGCAAAACTGACAAAGAGCAGAACCAGAAGAGAAGGAGAAGAGGTTGAACCGACAAGAGTGTAGGCAGTGTGAGGATTAGCAGAGAACCGATAGTGAATTGGATAGAAAATCCAGCAGAGAGATTTGCAAAAGAGTTACAAAATCCATTTGTAACAAGGCTATTAACTTGTAAATGATTATGTTTTGTATTCAATGAGTTGGAGCTCGGTGTAGGGATTGTAGCTCCTTGGGTTGGTGTCCTAAATCAAGGGTTGGTGCCCTAAACATTGTAATCAGAGATTGATTGTGAGACTGGATTGGAGCAGAAGTCTCTAGCAAAATTTCTCACCGAGGTTTTTCCCATCTTGGGTTTTCCTCGTATATGCTAGTGTTATGTGATGTCCCTTTATGTGTGAATACTGTTGGTAAATAGATTTGTCCCTTTCCTGAAATCTTAATAATTATCTTCCCTAAGCAAAGATATAACTCTATTTCGCCCTTTATAAAAGGAAACAAACTACCAACAATTGGATGAATTGATTAAAATTCAACCTCTGCATTAGAGGGAAACTCCTCATATGATTTGCAATGAATTTATTATATAAATGAAATGATAATACTTTTTACCAGAAAGCATTGAAAGGCTTCAACATTCATCCATCAACACAAATGAATGCCTCCAAACTAAGAGCAGAGAATTTTTTTTAAAGAATTTAAAGAGAGCTCACAGACTCTGATTCACAAACATGCTCACTGTATAAATTCAAAGCATAGCAAAAGCTCAACAGTACTGAAGGATGATCGATACTCTCTCGTGCCTCACAGGGTAAGGGGGATCAAGTAAATCAATACGTATAAGTCTTCTAACAACTTACGATAACCATGAATTAAGAAAATCACTAAGATAACTAATCATAGAATGATATCATGCCCATAGCAATTTTCTCAAGAAAGATTACTAATCTTCAAACACACAGATTCAAAGACTACATAACATAGCACTTTATTGATAATTAGCCATTCCGTTTTTCAACAATTCATAGAAAAACCAAAATATTATCTACTACACGAAAAATCATAGTTTTTGGGAACCCTTACAAAGACAAGCTTTCCAGCTTAAGTAGCCTCTAGGCTCATAGTTTTTACGTAACAAAATTACACTTTACTTTAACCAAAGTTAAAGAAACCGTTTACTATAACAACAAATAAAACTAAATCAACAGCCACTGTAAGGCTAACACCTCATTTTTAGATTAACTATGCTTCCACTATGGCAGAAGATGCTATGGATCTGTCCTGCTTTGCCGCAAAGCCACGCCATTCTAGGTGTGTCATCGAGAAGTTCAAGATGACCTAAAAATAAGGAAGACTAATGTGTTGAATCCTTTGCTTCCACTCCTCCTTATCCATGTTCACTTGTGCCACTTTTGCCTTGTGTACCTCCAAATGATCAGAGCAGACAATGAGCATCGATTCGATCCTTGCCACCTTTGAGAAGTCATCCATGGTCAAAGATTTCATCACCTGAATGAATTGAATTCTTTCCTGAAATATCTTGGTCATATCCACAACCGCCTCAATTGTCTTGGCACCGTCTTTCATGAGTTGGATGTCAATGCACTTGAGATCCTTCTGCATTATATCAATCAAGTTTGTCAATCCTCTGAGCAATTTGGTGGACTCTTCGTGACCTTGTTTGATGATCAAGTTGCGCCACTCCACATTCTTCCTTGATACATACAATTCATTATCATCCATATTTTCTACTGGTTTTTTAGCCAAGAACTTCATCACCCCATACTTCTGTATATCATTCATTTGCGCAAGGACTGCCACCCATTTGATCCTTTCTTTCTCCCAAGCCACCATCTCCAGCTCTAATTCTTTGCTCACAGTTTCGGCATCTTTATAGACTTTCACCAGATTAACGATATAATTTGATCCTTGTTGCATTATAGGATCCAACCATTTATTAAACATTTCTATAACTACTCTGTTCCTTTGAACCTGGTCCAACATCTTTTGATTGGCTAGAAATTTGGGATTGAATGATACCGGTATTTGTGACAAAGGTTGGGGGTTTGGATTATGGATGGCATTAATATACTCAACCATCTGAGTAACAACTTGATTCAATTCCCTTTTGTCTTTTTCATCCTTCCATGTTCTTGAAATTATCCTTTTTGTGGATGATTCCAAATGCTTAACATCCACAACACGCGAAGCAACTCCCAAATCTATCTTTTCAACTGTAAAATCCTCCTCAGTAGCTTTATCTGCATCTTTCCCTTGAATTGGTTTGGCTATGTCGGTCGTCCAGTGACCTGTTGTTTCATCTACTTCAAGCATTGTCTGCATCTTAAATTTCTTCGGCTTTGATGCCTTTCCCAAACATCTGTTGACCATATCTTCCATAGGGATTGTGTTAAGTCCCGGAGACAACTGAGAGGGGGGGGAGGGTGAATTAGTTGTCAAATAAATTCAAACCAAAAACAACTTAATCAACTTAATGCTTAATATCGGTAAACCAGTTAATTATGTCGGTAGACAGTGTTAACAGTTAATTGCTATATCGGTAAAGATTAATGCATGAAACATAAACACAAAGTCACCCACAACACATAACACCAATATTTGTACGTGGAAACCCTATAAGGGGAAAAACCACGGTGGGAAACCTTACCCACAATCAAATGATACTACTGCAGATAGTAAGTGTACATAAATAGGGTCTTCACATGCAGAAAGGCCAACAGCCTAGAGCTCACTGCTCAATCACAAAAGGGAGTCACACCGACTACAGTTGGATGGTTAAATCCAATAAGAATGTATTGCACAAGATAGCATCTTCATATGCTGGATTCAGTACCAGTGTAATGCTGATATGCTTTCACAAAAACCTAGCTTCACCTTCAAATGATGTCTTCGTGTATAGCTCTGCTTAATCTCGCATATACCTTCACACAATTATTTTTTGCATTCCACATTCGATCTTACAAATAAGATCTTACATTTATACCATAACCTAAGACCAATTTTAGTAGGTCGGCTCTACAAGATATTACAATAAAAACATTTTACAAACAATATAATATCCGATGCAATAACTGATTAAACATGTCGGCTTAATGCATTTACAACAATAATTAGTCATCTCCATAGCGTGCCATGCTGATCTGGAAAAGATAAACCTGCCGGTGTAACCCTGGACCTATTTGTCGGTAAAAGCAAATATGCAAATATGAATATACCAATGATTAATTCTTCAAAACAAAGTGTCCACACGATGTCTTCGACATTACCAGGTATCTTCCATATCATTCCAAGTGTCGGTGATCATTATATCTTGCCGATGAACCATATACCAGTAACTGTGCAATAGTTACTTGCTTGCCGATGAATGCTGTTGGATCTCCAAAGTGCTAGTGTTTTAGTAGGTGTTGACATCAATGACAAAACCATACCAAAATACCAACAATCTCCCCCTTTGGCTTTGATGGCAACACAAGATGGAAAAGCCATCAAAGTGCCAAAAACAGAAATGCCAAATACCAACAACCAACAATCTCTCCTAAACAACAATCTCTCCCCCTGGGAGCAACATGTGTTATCCAAAGTTTTTCAATACCAATCTCTCCTTAAAAGGACAATGTGTTTTTCCATAGATATCTCTCCCCCTTTGACATCAAATGCCAAAGTTACAATAATAAAATCAAGTTCATATACAAAATACCAATCAATTCAATATACCAACTACTCCCCCTGAGAAGTAGCTTCCTCATCAAAGACCGAAATAAAAGATTTCTCTATAAATTCTATCGGTTGATGACAATCATCAACTGTCCAAGTCTCCACCAGTGGTGATATGACTCCAAGCTGATCTCTGAGATATTCAAAAGTCTCCTTAGGTAAAGGTTTTGTGAAAATATCTACAAGTTGTTCTTTAGTATTCACATAAAGCACTTTTATCTCTTTTTCTTCAACTTTTTCCCTTAGATAATTCAGTTTGATAGAAACATGTTTTGTTTTAGAATGTAATACCGGATTCTTAGATATGTCAATTGCTGCAGTGTTATCACAATATATAGTAATGGGTTCCTTGCATTTTACCTTTATGTCTTTCAACATTTGCTTAAGCCATAGTATCTGTGTACAGTTAGTTGTTGCTGCAACATATTTTGATTCTACTGTTGATAAAGATGTACAACTTTGTTTCTTACTCAACCAAGAAACTAATCTCTTTCCAAGAAAGAATGCTCCGCCGGTGGTTCTTTTTCTATCATCCACATCTGCTGCCCAATTTTCATCTCTAGGATACCATAATCCAAGATTTGCAGTGCCTTGTAAGTACCAGAAAATGCTTTTTACTGCCGATTCATGATTTTCTCTAGGATTACTTTGAAATCTAGAAACAATACATACTGCATTCATAATATCAGGTCTAGTTTGTGTCAAATACAGTAAACCTCCTATCATAGATTTGTATCTAGTTGGATTAACACGTGTAGATTCATCCCTTTGAGATAATTTGTCATTTGTAGTCATACGTATGCTCACCTATTTAGAGTTCTCCATCCCAAATTTCTTTACTAACTCTTTCAAGTACTTGGATTGACTAAAAAATATACCTTTGTCAGTCTGTGAAATTTACAATCCTAAAAAGAATTTTATTTCTCCAATCATAGATATTTCAAATTCTTGCTGCATTTTAATAGAAAATTCCTTACACAATCCATCTTCTCCTCCAAAGATTATATCATCAACGAATACTTCTATAATCAAGATATCATCATTAGTTATTTTGTAATATAAATTGTTGTCTACATTTCCTTTAGTAAAACCAATCTTTAAAAGATACTTATCCAACCTTGCATACCAAGCTCTTGGGGCTTGTTTCAGTCCATACAAAGCTTTTCTTAACCTGCAAACCATATCATTGTCATCTATCAAAGAAAATCCATTAGGTTGTTCAATATAGACTTCCTCTTCAAGATCTCCATTCAAGAATGCACATTTAATATCCATTTGATAAACTTTGTAGTTCTTGTGAGCTACAAAAGCCAAGAATAATCCAACTGCCTCAATTCTAGCTACCAGTGCAAAGGTTTCATTGTAATCAATTCCTTCTTTCTGAGAATATCCCTTACACACTAGTCTTGCTTTATTTTTGACAACCTTACCATCTTCATTAAGTTTGTTTCTAAATACCCATTTGGTTCCAATTACATTTTTATCTTTGGGTCGGGGAACTAATGTCCAAGTATTATTTTTCTCAATTTGTTCTAATTCTTCTTCCATAGCTTTAATCCAAAATTTATCTTCACATGCCTCATTAATAGATGACGGTTCAATTTGACAAATAAGATATACCTCTTCATTTGCCAATCTTCCTCTTGTCATAACTCCTTAAATTTGTTTCCAATTATCTGATCTTCAGAATGATTCAATCTTACATACTGGGGTGTCTTAGTTTGTTGTTGTTCTTCAATTACTGTGGAATCCTCAAATGGTACCGGGGTAACTAGATCTTCATTTTGTACCAGTGGATTTAGTGTAGGTTCATTTGTCATAATTTCTATTGCCGGTTCAGAGTCTATATACCTTGAAGTTCCTCTGAATTGTTCATCAATTTTTACATTTGTACTCTCAACAATTTTCTACAATCTCTTGTTAAAACATCTATATGCCTTTCTCTTAGATGAATAACCAAGAAATATTCCTTCATCACTTCTAGGATCAAATTTGCCAATATACTCATCTCTTCTAATATAACATTTACTTCCAAAAATTCTGAAATACTTAAGAGTAGGAGTATTACCAAACCATAGTTCATGAGGGGTCTTACCGGTTTCACCTTTGATGTGAGCTTTGTTGAATGTATAGACCGTTGTGCTGATAGCTTCTCTCCAATACACATGTGGTAAATTTGCTTCAGATAACATACTTCTTGCTGCATCCAATATAGTTCTATTTTTCCTTTCAACAACTCCATTCTGCTGTGGTGTCTGAGGTGCTGATAGGTGTCTTCTGATTCCATTCACTTCACAGAATGTATTAAAGTCCTTAGATGTGAATTCTCCTCCTTGATCTGATCTTAAACATTTGATTTTCTTATCGGTTTCATTTTCAACCATTGCTTTGAACAGTTTGAACTTTCCAAGTGCTTTTGATTTTTCTTTGAGAAAAGTAACCCAACACATTCTAGAATAATCATCAATAATTAGCATGAAATATCTATCACCTTGTGAGATTTTAGTTCTAGCTGAACCACATAAATCAGTGTGAATCAAATCAAGAGCATTATTGGATTTTTCTGGAATACTTTTAAAACTAGCTCTAACTTGTTTTCCAAATTGACATTCCTTACAAATTGTATTATGAGGTTTGACAATTTTAGGTTTCATCTATATGTACAATCAAGCATGTCTTTTCACTGTTATTCAAATGAAAGATATTACCTCTAGTCTGATTACCGGTTGCAATTTCTAAACCAGTTATGTTCATGATTTTGCATATTCCATTTTTAAATTGTAACTAAAATCCTTTCTCAACCAATTGACCAACACTTAAAAGATTATGCTTTAATCCTTAAACATAGTAGACATTGTCAGTGTTATGCTTACCATCAAGAGATATTGTACCCTTACCTTTGATTGAACAGGCTTTGTCATCTCCAAATCTTACTAAACCTCCATTGTAATCTTGAAAGTTCAAGAATTTACCTTTGTCTCCTGTCATATGATGTGAGCATCCTGAGTCAATGATCCATTCATCCTTTACTTCAACTTTAGCTGCTAGGGCTTGTTCTACTGGTTGAGCAATAGGCACCGGTTGATCTTTTGTTATAGCAACAAAAACCCATCCATTGTCTGTTGGATCCTCATCAGAATCATCAGTCACACCTTCATCAGCAATGTAACAAGATTTGTCTTTGTTCTTCTTAAATTTGTATCTTTGATATTCAGGATTAGGCTTGTATGTTCTTCTAGCTTCTTCTCTTAGTCTAGCATGTCTATCAGGGCATCTCGAAGCCATATGACCAATCTTATTGCAGTTAAAACATTTAAAGGATGCTTTAACTTCATACTTACTTCCAACTGGACCTTTAGGCATTTTCCTTGCAAATAGTGCTTCAAGTTCTTCAAGCTCTTCATTCTCCTTCCTAGTTTCTTCAAGTTCTCTTGCATAGAAGGCTTTCCAATCTGATTTATCAAATGATGGAGTAGATGATGTTGATGCTTTAAAGGCCAAATCTATCTTTATAGTAGCAATAGGACCAAATTCCTCAATTTCAAAAGCTGAAAGTTTTCCAATCAATGTATCCCTAGTTACTGATGTATTAGGCATTGTTCTCAACGCATTTATAGCAGCAACCTTCATTTTATATGTCGGTGGCAATCCTCTTAAAACTTTTGAAATAATTTCATCCTCACTTAAGGTTCCTCCACAACATTTAATACCCAAAACAATTTCATTTACTCTTTCCATAAAAGCATAAATCCTTTCATCTTCTTCCATTTTCAGATGTTCATACCTGACTCGGAAGCTCTCAAGTTTTGCAATTTTGACTATGGAATCTCCTTCATTCAGTGTTTCCAAATGATCCCAAATAGCTTTAGCAGTAGACCTATCTGATAATCCCATGATTTATTGATTTGATAATGCGCTCAAAAGTGCTTCTCTTGCTTTGCAATCATTCTCCTCATCTTTAGCTAAGGTAGTTGGACTGGGTTGACCAACTATAGCAGCAGTATAACCTTTCTTTGTAACTTCCCAAATGTCTTTACCAATGCAATTCAGATGTGTCTCCATTCTGATCTTCCATATCCCATAGTTGGTTCCATTAAGTTTAGGACTGTCCTTCCTGAAATAATTAGTAGACATTGGATCTCCTCAAGTTGTTAAACTTCTGCAAGAAGAGGACTAGGCTTTGATACCAATCGTTAGGTCTCGGAGACAACTAAAAGGGGGGTGGGGGGGGGAGGTGAATCAGTTGTCAAATAAATTCAAACCAAAAACAACTTAATCAACTTAATGCTTAATACCGGTAAACCAGTTAAGTATGCCAGTAGATAGTGTTAACAGTTAATTGCTATACCGGTAAAGATTAATGCATGAAACATAAACACAAAGTCATCCACAACACATAACACCGATATTTGTACGTGGAAACCCTGTAAGGGGAAAAACCACGGTGGGAAACCTTACCCACAATCAGATGATACTACTGTAGATAGTAAGTGTACATAAATGGGGTCTGCACATGCAGAAAGGCCAACAGCCTAGAGCTCACTGCTCAATCACAAAAGGGAGTCACACTGACTACAGTTGGATGGTTAAATCCAATAAGAATGTACTACACAAGATAGCATCTTCATATGCTGGATTCAGTACCAGTGTAATGCTGATATGCTTTCACAAAAACCTAGCTTCACCTTCAAATGATGTCTTCGTGTATAGCTTTTCTTAATCTTGCATATACCTTCACACAATTCTTTTTCGCATTCCACATTCGATCTTACAAATAAGATCTTACATTTATACCATAACCTAAGACCAATTTTAGTAGGTTGACTCTACAAGATATTACAATAAAAACATTTTACAAACAATATAATATCTGATGCAATAACTGATTAAACATGTCGGCTTAATATATTTACAACAACAATTAGTCATCTCCATAGCGTGCCATGCTGATCTGGAAAAGATAAACCTACTGGTGTAACTGTTGGCATTTTTGTGGTTTATGCTATGATTGTCATTGATGGACACACACTTGTATTGAGATCCCCTTTATATGTATGAGCTTATGCTCAATCGGTATTTGTTCCAACCGGTATGTTGTATACTAGTCTCTATACTAGTGGCGATTTTGCATAATGTGTTTCCCGGTCTGAAGCGACATGTCGACCCCAAGTGGTTCACAGATCACAAGCGGTACAAGGGAGCAAAGAGGCACAACACATTCTTACCAGTCTTCATTTTTGTCAAACCGACAACCGGTATTTTGTATGAACTGGTAATAATCTGTGATGAGTTACCAATTCACCGATTGTTTGACGGTGCCGACATATTGACAGTGATTCCTGTGTCGTGTTACTAAGTATGTCTAGGTTCATTGAACCTAGGAAATTGTAAAGAAATCCTATTGGACCGACATGAAATCAGATTCCTTTAAAAGGACATCATGTCTAGGGTTTTAGGTGGTTGCGAAAAGGGTTAATGTTGAGCTAGGGTTTAAGGTGGATGTTGAGTTGTTGTAAGAGCGATCTTATCTGAGAAGACCGGGTTGTAACTGAGAGAGAGATAGAGAAGACTGAAGTAACGCTGGAATGCATTAGCTGTGAGCAATACTGGATCTAACCAAGCAGTTTGTGCTATTAGATAGATCAAACATTTGTTGATTACTCACATCTTTGACAAGTCTGTAGCCCCTAACCGGGTAGGCTTCAAAGCCTTTGTAAAATCCTCTAACAAGGTGGTTCACACATGTGAATCTAAAATCCTCTAACAAGGTAGTCTTTAATCAGACTTATCTCCTAACAGAGATTGAGATTCCTAACAGGATCTATTCTGGTGAAGAACATTGTAAGATCTTAACCGGTCTGACCTTAACCGGTCTGGTTTCTATTTTGCAGATAGTGACTTGTGAGTTCCATCTCACCGTGGTTTTTCCCAGTTGAGTTTCCACGTCAAATATCTTGTGTTATGGTTGTATTACTTTTGTGGGTGAATGTTTTATTCACATTTTGGTTTGCATGTGTGGTAACCGGTTTGACTATCAAACCGCTTTACCAGTTTATCTTTAGACTGTGTAAGTGTTTTAGTGCAAAGATTTTTGGCATGCTAATTCACCCCCCCCTCTTAGTATTCATCAATTGGTATCAGAGCCAACCTTTCTATAAGTTTAACCACTTGGGAATACACCTTGAGGGAACTTACTCAATGACTCACTAAGTCTGAGCAAGCCTATGATGATCTTATGGTCAAATACAAGGCATCTCAAGCAAAAAGAAGAGAACATGCAGAGAGACTGATGGAACTATTTGAAAGTAGTTCTGAAGATGAAGCTAACATGGAGGCCATGATTGCTGAAGCGAATAAGCTGAATGATTCAAACTCCAATCTGAGAAAGGAATTGGAGGGACTGACTATTCGGTTTAGTCAAGAGCTTGAGAACCGGAGAAAAGCTAAAGATCGGATAAAGGATAGAGATCATGCGATCTCCAAGTTGAAACAAGAGATTAGTGCACTGACTGCTCGCCTTCATGAGAGCAGAATGGAAAAGGAAGACATGCAAGGAGAATTGAACATAGCCATCACTGAAAATGCAAGTCTAATGGAGACAAATACTGCTATTTCCAAAGAACTCTTTGAGTCAAAGGAAATACTTGCTAAGTTTGGCAAAAGTACTATCAAGCTAGAGCAAAAGCTTGAGTCATCTAGACCAGCAAAGAATACCAATGGTCTTGGTTTTTCTGGACATGAGGGAGGAGAATCCTCAGGAACAAATGCTGAAGCATCAAAGAAGCAACCGACACTCAAAGGAAAAGGTAAGCAAAAATTCAAACCTGTTTGCTTTAACTGTCTTAAAGAAGGACACACTGCCAATGTATGTAGGAGCAAAGCCTACAATAATTTTCCTTATTTCATCAACAATGTACCTAGATTCAATAAGTTCAATGATCATTGTTATGCATACAACAAGTTTGGGCATAGAGCATTTGAATGCAGGTATGTAGTGGATAACACTGGAAGATATCCTCAGAGGACCCAAGGAACTGGTCATGAATCTTTTATGAACCAGAACCACAACCGGTTTAATGAATTCAAACATCAGTCAAGAAGCGGTGGTCATCAAGCGGCAACCGCATGGAGAGAAAGTTGTATGATCTGTCATGGTCATGGTCACACTGCTGCAACATGCAGAAGAAAAAATGGAAACATGTACAATGGACCTTGAAGAGAACTTGGACTTGCTTGCTATCACTGCAACAAACCGGGTCACATTGCAAGATTCTGCAGAAGCAGAAAAAGTATATCTGATGATATACCGGTCACTCAGGAAGGAGAAATAGATGTTGAAAAAGGTTCAAGGAAACATGAAGAAAACATGGAGGAAGAAACCAATATTGTCAGAGGAGGAACCAGTTTCTGCACCTAGTGTGGAAATATCAGAACCGGCAAACTAAGCCTCAAAGGCTTAGGGGGAGCAAATGGCGAAATGCTTTCGAAACCTTGATTGACACCAGTAAAAGACCTTAACCGGTATGTCATACCTGTTGCTTGGCAGAAGACCAGAAATGGTAAAAAGGCAAATTAGGGTTTATTCCCTAATAGAGGAGCATTAATGATGATAGGTGAGAGACATGTATAAATGCAATTTTTCAAATCATTTCTCACTATCTGTTTTGGAGCGAAGAAAAGTTTTCAAGTGCAGAGCGAAGAAAAGGCGATTTGAGCTTAGATTTCAAGAAATTGGATAACCTTGAAAGAGATTCAAATTTAGTTTGCAAGCAGTAGTGGAGAACTCAAAGCGGTGATTTGGCATCCGACGGAGAGTGAAGTGAAGTAGAATCTGGAAGCCCTAAATTCGCGTTTGAAAGGTATTTTTCATGTTCTTGAAATACTCTACAATGGCTTCCACATCTCATACCAGTTCGAGTACATCCATAGAGTCAGAAAGTTTTATTCAAAGGAAGGCCAAATATAATGCTTTATCACAAGTCCCGACTGGAGTCATAGTCGAAGAAGGAATTTCTGATTATATTGATTGCAAAATAGAAGACCTAGGGTCTTTAGCTATTCACACTCAGTTAGGTCTATTTTGTGGCAAGGACAAAAAAATCAAACCAGAGTTCAGTATCTTAGAGAAGAAGAAACTCCATAATGTGGTATATTTTTTGGAAGACTTCACGGAGGATCACATCAGGATCATCTTGAGCAGAGTCCATGGTGACAAGATGTACTTGGAGAGGACGCATGATATCACGCCTGAGGCAATTCATGCAGTCACCAGTTTTTGCAACACAGGGGAAGTGCCAACCTTGAGAATGGTAAGCAAAATGGAAATGACCAAGCTCACCGGTTCGACAAGTGATTCATGAGGTATGACAGTTAATCCTATCAAAGGATGAACTGGTGAAATATGCCTGCATGGTGATAGGCTACAGAACATTCTTAGCCAATAGGATTAATTCTGTATCTACTGCAGCGGTAAATGTCGCTTACCGGATGATTAAAGAGGATAAATCATTTGACATATGCACCGGTATGTAGAGGCAACTCCTGTTAAATCTTAAGGCAATCAAAACGGACAATTCACTGAGGTTTAAGTTTGGACAACTATTGGCAGGGTTGTTTTTCTATTTCCAAGGCTACTTTCCGGGTGTAGGAGATGTCCAGTGGTCCCCTGACCAACCGGTAACCAAGCAGATAAAGGAAAGTGTGCAAGTCATTGGCACCGGCTACCCTGAGGTACTGAACAAATACTTTGATGAGTTCAGAAGAAAGATGAGTCAGAGGGTAAGAATCTCAGGTGACATAGTAAAGAAATATGAAGATGACATCTGTTTCACTATTCAGGTGGACAAATGTCTAATGGAGGCTATTGAGCCTAGAATGGAGGAAGTGGAGCCTATGGGCTATGAGGTCATGTTTGACATGCTGGAAGGGTATGCTTCAACCCTTATTGCCTCACCTCTTGATCCAAAGGCTAAGAGGATCGCATAGGTTGAAGAAGGGAAAAGAACTGACAGCTAAGAAAGCTAAGGCAGTGCCTATAGCATCGGCACTAGCTACCACTGCGACTCCAAGAGTGACCAAGTGGTCACTGACAAAGAAGAAACCGGAGGTAACACCGGCAAAAGTCTTCGAAAGGAAGAGGAAGACTAAGGCAAATGAACCGAACTCCGAAGAAACTGAGTTTGATGAACAGCTAAAGAAGGTTAGATAGACCAAGAAGATGAAGAAGAATGAACCAACAACATCCGCATCGGTAAATATAGATATCTCCTCTTACAAACCTTTGACACATTGTCAAAGAATAGTAAAGAATATTAGGAGAAAGTTACTTCATGATTTAATAGATTATTATGATGAATTCAATAGTGAGGAAAACGATGAAGTACTATAGGAAATCATTCTTTATTTATGTAAAAATGACCGGTCACCATCAGAGATTAAATCTCAGACACCCGATTCATTATTTAAAGCATTGGATAACAAATGGCGCATTGCCATTGAAAAGGAACAAGAGATTAGGGAGAAAGTCTTTGCACAATACTTCCCCAAACTCTCAAATTCAGAATTGTTTGATGTATTGGATCAAAATAAAGGTCTCTTCTTCACAAGGAGAAGAAGATTCTGGTTGTTGGAGGGGAGAGTTGATGATGTAGAAAAAGATACACATCAGCACATGGCCCATGCTATCAGTTCTCACAAAGCACGAATGGCCAACCTCCGAGTGGAAAAGGAACCGGTTATTTCCAAACCGGATGAGGTTATTGATGAGGAAGGAAACTTGGTGGAAGAACCAATCAACACCATAGATGTTGATGCCCTGGATGTAGAAGATGTCACTCAAGACATACCTTTTGAGGGTATTGAACAGGGGAAACGGGCCGATCAGGGTGGTGAACAAGCTGTGGACACATAGCAAGTGGCAAAAGATCAGGAAGAGAAAAAGAAGAAGGATGAAGATGAGAAACAGAAGAAAGAGGAAGAGAAGAGAAAAGAGGAAGAGGAGAAAAGAAAAGATGAAGAAAAGAAGAGGACAAGGAAGAAAAGAAGAAGAAAGAAGAGGAGAAGAAGAAAAAGGAAGAGGAAGAGATGAAGAAAAAGGAAGAGGAAGAGAAGAAGAAGAGGGATGAAGAAGAAAAGGAAGAGCAGAAGAGGAGAGCAGAGGAGAAGAAAAAGGTAGAGGAAGACAAGGAAGAAGAGAAGAGAAGAGAAACGGAAAAGAAGAAAGCTGAAGAAGCCAAGGAACGAGAAGCGGCAAAAAGCTCTTAGGTGGAGACTCCGAAGGCAACTAGAAGTCAACCCTCACCGGTTGATCTCTCTAGTCCTATCGATCTCCAATCTGCAAGTGAGTCAGAGCTTATGCAAAGCATCAAGGTTGCTCAAGAGCGCCTTGAGATCATTTGTAGGAAAAAGGAATAGGACATCATCCAGGCAGTTGTAGATACACTTACCGGTCTAATACCCGGCACTAATCTTCCTGACACTGATTCATCACTAGCACAACTCAAACTTTTGTGTACTGTAGTGGATGATCAGGTGTAGAGTCTAGAAGAAGTAGTAGAGGCCAATGTAAAGAAAGAGCACCAAAAGGCTCTTAATGTTGCTCTAGTGAAGAAATTGAATGAGCTTAGGACTGAACTGCTAAAGGATCAAAAGGACATAAGGAGTGCCTTGGATGAGGGAAACTTGCTACTCAACAAAATTTGTCAACCTCATCTATTCTGTGATGATGTGCTAGCCAAGAAGCAACAGCTTCAAACGGACTTATAGTCCTACTTGAGCAAATTCAAGACTCCTTACAACTCCTTTGCAGCATATGGGCAAACCATTCACCGGTTCCAGATCCAGTCAGCCAAGATGGAGCAAGAGATCAGCACAAGGTCTAGGGATTTGCAGGAGCTTCAACTAGTATTACTTCCATGACTGCAAATTCTCCAGAAATGCTATCTGAACCTGGATGCCCTGATAGTCACACAAGAACTAATCACAATAGATGCCATGGAGGAACAAGTATCACAAATGCAGACAGAGAAGGAAGTGGCGACCTCCCTACTTGAGTCCTGGTCTCTTTCCATGAAACAATTTTTGCAGGACTATAAAGCGGTTTTTGACAAGTATTATTCATTATTGTCATAAAATCTTTTATATATATATGGAAACAGGTTTTTCAGTGGTACTTTGTCATTGTTGGCAAAGGGGGAGAAGTATATGGTTTTAAATTTTAAAATTTTGGTAAATCAGAGGGAGAAGTATCTGTTTTGAAATTTTGATAGATGCTGTTATATATGATATATGCTCTGATGATTATGCTCTGAATGCAAAATTGCTATACACTCTGTTGATTAAGGGATAGTGTATATGCTTAGGGGGAGCAATTTTGTTAATGACAAGTTTTTCTGTTGTAAAACACTTAGATGTCAAAATTTTATTTTCCTAAGTGTTGCCATCAATGCCAAAGGGGGAGATTGTTGGCATTTTTGTGGTTTATGCTGTGATTGTCATTGATGGACACACACTTGTATTGAGATCCCCTTTATATGTATGAGCTTATGCTCAACCAGTATTTGTTCCAATCGGTATGTTGTATACTAGTCTCTAGACTAGTGGCGATTTTGCAGAATGTGTTTCCCGCTTTGAAGCGGCATGTCGACTCCAAGTGGTTCGCATATCACAAGCGATACGAGGGAGCAAAGCGGCACAACACATTCTTACCAGTCTTCATTTTTTTCAAACCGGCAACCGGTACTTTATATGAACCGGTAATACTCTGTGATGAGTTACCAACCGACATTTTGTGATGAGTTACCAATTCATCGATTGTTTGACGGTGCCGACACATTGACGGTGATTCCTGTGTCATGTTACTAAGTATGTCTAGGTTCATTGAACCTAGGAAATTGTAAAGAAGTCCTATTGGACCGACATGAAATCAGATTCCTTTAAAAGGACATCATGTCTAGGGTTTTAGGTGGTTGCAAAAAGGGTTAATGTTGAGCTAGGGTTTAAGGTGGATGTTGAGTTGTTGTAAGAGCGATCTTATCTAAGAAGATCGAGTTGTAACTAAGAGAGAGATAGAGAAGACTGAAGTAATGCTAGAATGCATTAGCTATGAGAAATACTGGATCTAACCAAGCAGTTTGTGCTATTAGATAGATCAAACACTTGTTGATTACTCACATCTTTGACAAGTCTGTAGCCCCTAACCGGGTAGGCCTCAAAGCCTTTGTAAAATCCTCTAACAAGGTGGTTCACACATGTGAATCTAAAATCCTCTAACAAGGTAGTCTTTAATCAGACTTATCTCCTAACAGAGATTGAGATTCCTAACAGGATCTGTTTTGGTGAAGAACATTGTAAGATCTTAACCGGTCTAGTTTCTATTCTGCAGGTAGTGACTTGTGAGTTCCATGTCACCGTAGTTTTTCCCAGTTGGGTTTCCACGTCAAATATCTTGTGTTATGGTTGTATTACTTTTGTGGGTGAATGTTTTATTCACATTTTGGTTTGCATGTGTGGTAACCGGTTTGACTGTCAGATTGCTTTACCGGTTTATCTTTAGACTGTGTAAGTGTTTATTGCAAAGATTTTTGGCATACTAATTCACCCCCCTCTTAGTATTCATCAGTAACCTTGGACCTATTTTTCGGTAAAAACAAATATGCAAATATGAATATACCAATGATTAATTCTTCAAAACAAAGTGTCCACATGATATCTTCAACATTACTAGGTATCTTCCATATCATTCCAAGTGCTGGTGAACATTATATCCTACCGGTGAACCATATACCAGTAATTGTGCAATAGTTACTTTCTTGCCGGTGAATGCTGCTGGATCTCCAAAGTGCTAGTGTTTTAGTAGGTGTTGACATCAATGAAAAAACCATACCAAAATACCAACAGATTGTAATCGGCACTACACTCCGTTTCTTTCCAAGAACAACTTCCAACCATCGTGGTGCATTTGTAGGCTCTTTAGGAGGAGGAGTTGTCTATATATCAAGTGAAGTGACAATGACCAAGGTGTTCATGGGGTCTTGTCGGCTTTCCTCTTCCTTGCTCGTCTCCATTTCCTGCATCTCAGGTTCATTCAGATCCTGTGGATCCATTGTTTCCTCTGTTTCTTCACTAGGGTCTAGGTCAACAACAACCTATTTCAAAATGGGCTCCCTACTCTTTTGCTTACTTCTGGACCGAGTTACCCGAGAAACTGTGAGACCTGATGGTGACTTCTTTGATCTCCTAGGTTGGATTTTCTCAACAACAGGCCTTGAAACACTCGTAACATTAACAATTTCATTAGTGGAAGAAATGGGAGATTGAGTCACAATGTCTGAATCAATTCTTAGTTCATGTGAGGACATGTGAGATCCCTCCTTAAAGTTTTGGTTTCTCAACCATCTTTTTGTTCTTCTCACAATATTGAAGGTTCTAGTTTGAATACTGTCATCCTCCTTTTTATTCCAATCAATTTTTGGAATTGGTTTTCCTCGAACCTCTATATCGAACTCAGGATCTAGGACATCTTCCCCTGTATCTTTTGATACTCCAGATATATTAAATGTAAGCTTCATGGTAATTACTTGTTGCAAAGTGAACCTCGACCATAGTCTTTTCCTTACCTCATATTCATCACTGCAATTCTCTGAGTAATCCTCCAACTGAGGCTCATGACAAAAATGGTTATCTACATTTAGGTTTTCAATGGTATAACCTCTACTGTCAAACTTTCACCTTGCCACATATGGCTGTAGGTTCATCCTCTTGAATTCTAATTCTAGGTTTAGGGCATCAGATACATATTTGCAGCTATAGTATCTGAGTTCAACAGGGAATACAACTCTAGACTCGCCCTTTGTTCCCAATCTTTTATCAATGTAAGCTAGTTGCCTGCTCACTTCTATAAGTACATAGTTGTTGAAGGCATACCTAAGCAACTTGAATGGTTGAACCTCAAAACCACCTACCCGTAGGTAAGTAAACCTGGAAAATTGAATAAATAAGCTACCATATATGCTTATGAACTCCATTGCTTCGACAGACATTCTCCTGTTCACATCCCCCTGGAGCTCAAAAGCAAGTTTTCCCGTGAAGACTCCATTCCATTTATCAATTTGCTCGATATGTCTCTGCTGTTGTAATAGGGGATAATAATTCTACACCCTCATCCCATCTACCCAAGGTTCATTAGGCAAACCAGGCCAATCCCTTATACAAGCTAGTATGTAGAAAAGATAAGAAGACATATAAAAACCAGACATTCCTACAAAATTACTCAACCCTTCATGTAGTCTTTCTGCAATTACCTGAGACCAATCAAGATACCTATCACCAGATAATACCACCTAGATGAAAAAGTACATCCAATCTTCCCAGTAGAAAGAATGTGAGTTTCTCTTCACCCTGTTCAGAAGTATCACAATATCCTGCACTTCTGTGATGAAATGTTCTCTAGTCAGGGGCTTTGGTAGCCGTGACCCTCCTTTCTGAACTGTTAGGAGCCAATTCCTAGCAATTACACTCCTGTACTTACTCTTCTTTTCTGAGAAATAGGCATATGAGTTCCCAATGGTCTAGTCTTCATATTCATCCTTGTGCGGAATCCCCATTGCTGCCATTACTGTTTCTCTGTTGATATTGACTAGCAGCTCACCATTACTAGTTTTGATGCATCTGTTCTATGTATCATACCTATTCATGCAAGTCACCACCAAATTCGTACATGGTGCGACAAGTGGAAATGCAACAGCTTCAACAAGACCGCTTTTCACTATTTTCTCCATCATTGAACTAGTTTGAGGGTTCTTGGATCTTTCTAGGAAATCCCCTAAATCAACATGAACCAAGGAAGTTTCCTCTAGCTCTGGTAATATGCTCACTAGATATAAGGTCTGACCAAGCTTCAACAATATTGGCCTCATACTGCCTATCTATACTTCTAACCAAGAACTTCTAAAACAAGGCAGAATTCTACTCCAATAATTTAGAGATTTTCTTCCTATACTGATAAATCTTCAGAACTTAAAGAAACACAACTTAGGAGGAGTCGTCTGAACTTACCTATTACCACCATGAAAAATGGAAACTTCCTCAGGAAATCATAACTAGTTTTACCTTCGGTGCCTCTAATTTGCTCAAGTATGGCAGCTGCAACCCTTACAAACTATGGAAAGAAATTCATACATTCCTTTTGATCAGATGGGAAAATATCTATAAGGCCACACATGCTTCATAATGATTTACTCAAGCGTGCGAAGTAATAGTGAAATGACTAAAATCTGACACCATCTTAATTATCCATCACTTCTGCACAAGTAGTTGATGCACTCATGATTACTTTCCATATTTAGAATTTTAAACTACTAAATGAGGGAATATTCCTTCTTGCCGTGCCACTTTCATTATCATAAAAAAGCCTTAGAGTTAGTTTTGAAGTGAACTCATGAACCTTGAACCATTTGACAAAAAGTTCAATGGTTCAAGTTCATTTAGGAGGTACAACAATGAGTGAGCAGCACACAACAATACCGGGAACGAGAAACAATGATGATTATTATAAAAGCCTTGAACCATTTGAACCGCTTGAGATTTGGTTCAAGGTTCAAGGTCGGAAACCAACTTAAAACATATGGACACCCACTCGTTATACAACAATACATTGTCGTGACTCACAAAAGACCTTTTGAACCTTGAACCATTTTTGGTTCTCGGGTTCAGAACTCAAGATGTAAAACAAAAGCGCGCTTGCTCCCACGAAGACAAAGACCACTAACGACTTTTCCTAAAAAGCTCTTTGAACTTTGAACCTATTGAACTTTTTAGAAAGAGTTCAATGGTTCAAGTATGAAGGTGAACAAAAGACCCAGCAGAAGTAAAGGCACAATAAGGCAACCCGCAAGTATGAACATTCAAAAGGAAAAATTGTAGGGGGGACTAACAAATACATTTGTGATTAGTCTCCCCACTAACCGATAAGTCTGCATTGAGTTAGATTTGATAACCGATATACACACATAGGTTAGTTAAAGGAAAAAGATTAACAACCACTGATTCATCCCCCTCTCAGTGGTGCATTGTGTCTAACAATTGGTATCAGAGCCTAGGTTCCCAACCAGATGAGCTTTCTCCAGCTTGGGTAGATTTTGGCTTAAGGACACAATGGTTTGTTTAGTGTCAATCCCAGCTCCAGTGTTTAATGGGTCTAACTATTCCATTTGGAATTGTAGAATGGAAGTTCACTTATCCTCTCTAGGGTATGATGTTTGGATGTCTGTTGTAAATGGCTATCCTAGTAAAGTCAGTCCTCCCACCGATTCAGATGCAGAAAAAAGAAACCAGTACAATGAAGCAGCAGTGAAGGCTATACTCTGTGGGTTAACAGATGATGTCTCCTCATAGGTGGATAGATGTAGATCGACAAAAAGCTTATGGGAGAGATTGAAGAAGCTCTATGGAAATCAACCCACTACTGCAAAACTGACTTGTGATGATAGGATGAGAAATGCATCTCATGCATCTACATATGATGAAGGCAGATCTGCTTGTAGCTGCAACATTGATGATGAAGGAACACACCTATTTATGGTTCAAGAATCAAAAGATGAGAGGCACACATTTGAGAATGATCATGCAAATCACTCCTATCGGCAAGATGTGTTCGACAGTGATAGTGATGGTGAAGAAGAAGAGGAAGCAGAAGTTGATCTTGAAGGAGAGCTTGTAAATGCACTTGAAGAACTTAGAAGAGAAAGAAATTAATACAAGCTATTCAAGAATGTTGCTATTGTGGAGCAAAACTGGTTAATCAAATGCCTTGAAGAATCTGAGAAATGTATCTCAGAGTTGAAGCCTCAACAAGGAGACACCAAGGAGTGTCATTACAGTGATCTAGCCTCTGAGCTAGAAGTAAAAGATAAAGAATATCAACAACTGCTTAGAGAAATGGAGGTTCTCTAAAATGACCTTGAGAAGTGTCAGGATGAGCTCAAGGTAAGAATCTGGTTTGATGGCAATAGTGATGGCTTGGACAAGATGTTGAAGAAGCAAAAGCATCTCAAGGATACTGGAGGATTAAGAAGTGGTACTGGTGAATGTTCCACCAGCAAGAATATCCCCCATAATGACATTCTGTTTGTCTCCTCAAATGGAGAAAACAAGGGACAGACCTTCACAGTTAGAAATGCTCCCCAGAAGAAGGTTGATCTAAATACAACTGGTGAAGACTTGCAGACAAGAATGAAGATCGATGCTATAAGGAGGAACAATGTAGATCCCAGAGGAAAAGGGAAAATGGGAGAAGATAGCTTCACCAGAAGCAAGAACATGAGGAGATAGCAAAGAAGACCTCCTACTGGTAAAGGACAAAGAAATGCTACTGCCCACATGTCAAGACAAGTATGGGAGAAGAAGATATCAGATGAAGGAAATGCAAAGAATGGACAACCCAAGATCCATCCTCAGAGAAGGAGAAATGGATATGCCAGACCGGTAAGATCTCCCCATGCATGGCAGAATAAGTTTGTAAGTTATAAACCTTCCTTCACTGGTTATCGCTTTGCATGTAATGGCCATGGCCACAGGACAAAAGAATGTATAAAGAGATCTAGAAGGAATAAGATAGGATCTCATGGATATCATGCATATGAGCAAAATGTATCCAAGAGAAAATACATGCATATCCCCTCTCCTGGTTATGCAAATAATGTTTGCCATAACTGCAATGAAATTGGCCATAGAGAGTTCGAATGTAGGAAGAAGAACTTGCAGTCATATGGAGGCCGGTATAGCAACTATGCTCAACATAGAAATGGATACAGAGCATATGGAAGACAGAGACCTGCATTGAACCAAATGATAAATGTCCTTGCAGGATCAAGAGGTCCACCGGTTTTGGTTACCAGTCATAGCAACATGACTAGAATAAGATGGTCAAACCGGTATGTTAAGAGATTCCCTAATCATGAAGTTGGGATGGATGTTGTGTGCTACTTTAGCACTACTTCTAGTTGTGATGCAGAGTCTGAAAATGAAAGGAACCATTGGTAGAAGAAGATAAGATCTGCCCCCATGATTAAAAATGGGAAGAAGAATGAGACCAAGCAGGTTTGGAGGAAGAAGCAAGAGGATGCAACCATGGACAGGCACTGTGCATTCAATGCATGGGTGATATCTCCTAAGGCTTAAAGAAGATGCAAGACCTTAGGGAGAGTAGTACACTAAATTTATCATTCACCCCCTCAATGGAAGAGAACACATGGAAGAACAAGTTGCTGCTGGTATAAAGGAAGAAAATGAGATAAGTGTGTGTAGTGGTTGCCTTGGCTACACACCTATAGATCAGAGTTGGATCACTACTACATGTGTCAATAGATGGAGATTAACAATTGGAATCAGATGCCAAGTGACACAAAATGTCAGGAGTTACAGGAAGGTGCTCAAGTAGTGATGATGGACCAGTATAGGAAATCGGTATGTACAAGATGCTACTAGTGTGATACTAACATGTACTTGCACATTATGCAAGACAATGAGGTTGGAGAACATTGCATTGCTTCGATAGCATGGAAAGTGGAGTTTATGTCTCAGGTGGTATTGGAAAAGACCTGAATGACATATGTTGGCCTTGTTGTTAATCATGAAGGCATGCATGTTTTTGGGCTAACCGGTTTGATTTATGACTTGATGATGACATTGTATGGCATTGTGTACATCCAAGATCATGTCGTAGGTTGTGGTGGATATAATGGAGCTGAAAGATCTTTATATCATCACATATGCACAACTCATTACTCAACAGGTATATGAAGTTGATTGGAGCCCCGGTATTGGACTTGACGGGCAATAAGGACATGAGATGTATGACTTAGGGGGAGTTCAAGTGCCTATGAAGCAGAGCCGACATGCTCAAACTTGTAAGTGTACTGACTGCCTAAACTGCAGATGATGGAAATTTTTGTAGGAATACCCAAGAGAATTTCATGGTTAAGGGTATGTACACTTCATTTGGTTGGTTGTATTCATAGTACAATCATACTTGATTCTAAAGAAATTCAGGATCAGACAGGGGAAGATGTAGTTTGACTGGTAGGTAAGTAGTATTCACTGATACATCCTTCTTCAAATTGAGTGCTTTAACAATTTGTATCAAATTTTCTTGCTTAATTGGTGTCAGTTGATGGTTGAGTCTTCCATCTCAAGAGTTGTGACCTGAGAAGATGTAACAAGTGGTATCAAAGGAGGAGTTGCATCCAGTAAAGAAAAAAAGGGGAGAATGATTTCTATCAGTGACCGGTAAATACAAGGAGGAATGATATCCTGACAGTGCCCTTTGGCATTATTGTCAAAGGGGGAGAAAGATTATGTAGTATACCACATACTACATGTGTGAGAATTCATGGATTATCAAAAGGGGGAGAGTTGGATCACACAAAGCGGGGTAGTATGTCAGATACTACATGAGTTGACATCAATGCCAAAGGGGAATATTGTTGGCATTATGTTGTCATTGATGTCAACCGGTATAGAAAGATAACCGATATGGGAGTATTATTGACATGAAGTCATTGATGTCAACTAAGTGTTGCAGGTAACTAATAAAGAAGAAGAATGTCATTTAAAGGAACGACCATTGGAGTCACAGTTGAGTCACCGGTACACAAGTTGTGTTTGACCTGTGTGGAAAATATGGACATGAGACTAATATGATATAACAACCGGTACATGATGACATCTATGAGTGGGTAAGATGTTGAGTTGTTGTTTGTGATGAAGAGGCAAAATGTTAGCTAACTCACATCAACATAGGAGGAGAAGTATGTATAGGTCACCGATATGCTATGTGGATGCAAAACATCAGGACTCCCACAAGATAAAGGTGCAGTTACTATGTGATGAGATGAATGACAAGTATGTACCCACACTGGATCACATGTACCTATTTGAAGATATGTTGCACAAACAAGGAAGCCGCATGAGTGCATCATAGGATGCAGATGACAAGGATCCACTACCACCGATAAGTAGAGCTTATCACCTATTATAAATAGTGTGCATCATAGTTCTATTAGATAAGACAAAAGAGTTAAAGGCAAGTGTTTGAAGGCTCACACTGAATCTACCGATGTAACAAAAGATGCCTCAAAGTGCATGAAATCAAGGATATGCACTGGACCGACAGAGAAGGCATGTTGAGCTGCTGGGACAAATGAAGAGTGATGGGTTTGTCACTTTGACAAATCGGTTGAGATGTGGTCTGGGATGATGAAGAAGAAGGCAAGGCTGAGCAACTACAGACATAGGACAATGGTTAGATTGAAGATGGAGTCAGTTGAAGGTTGATGACATGGTGTTATCAAGAGTGTCTACCGGTAATATAGACAAGGTGAAGATGTAGAAGACTCCCATCTGATGAAGATATGCATAAGGTAGGTTAGCAAGGGTGTTGACCGGTTGAGTTTTCCATAGGAAGAGAAGAAAAGTGCAAGGTTGATGACAGACTGGTTAAGGGTTTAACTGACAAGGTTAGTAAGCCAATAGATGAACTGGATAATGGAGTTGGTCGGTGATCCCATCTATACCGACACAAATGTTCAAGTAAAGGTGGATGGTGACACAGTTACCACGTAGAGATGAAGTGACATGCATGCATAGGTCGGTGTGTTGAGTCGGTGAAGTGTTAGGCGACGAGGTAGATGGTGACAGGTCAATATTTATGTTGACTGTGAGATTCATGGGATGCACTGCAGGGGTTTATGGATCAAGGTCAATGGACAATAGAGATCCAACATAGACTATTTGAGCAATTCAAGGAAGGAGAAGGAAACCGCAAAACCATTCTTGGTGATTGACCAAGAAATCCACTGACAAGTTAAGATAAGGATGCTAAAATTAGAAGGCGTGTCCTAGAAGGCAGGAAAATGGCGAGGTTGATTGATAAGTTTTAGTTCATTAATCTAGGCATTTAGATTGGATGAGATCTGATTGGATTTGGTTTGCCTCTAGGTCGACGAGGAAACCCTAACCGCATGAAATTTGAATTAGCTTTTGGTGGGAAAACCAGTTTATAAATATGTAAGCCAAAATCATTGAAGGTTGTTGCTGGATGAATGAGTATTACTACATGTTAGATGAAATCATTCAAGGGCTCATCAAGAAGAAGAAGAAGAGACTGAGTGTGAGGTAGAACAGGGTTGAAGTGTTCAACCAGTATCAGTGAAGCTATCGGTAGTCAGCCATTGAGTCTGACAAAGGAGTGAACCGATAGAGGTCAAACTGGTAGAGAAGAAGTGTAGAAGACTACTGAGAAGGTAGACATAGAACCGGGAGAGTGTAGTACCAATGGAGAGAAGCGGTGTAGCAGAGAGAATAGAGAACCGATAGAGTGCAGAATCGACAGAGAGCAGAACCAGAAGAGAAGGAGAGAGGCTGAACTGACAAGAGTGCAACATAGAGTAAGGTCACAATAGTGTGAGGATTAGCAGAGAACTGACATTGAACTGGATAGAAAATCCAACAGAGAGATTTACAAAAGAGTTACAAAATCCATTTGTAACAAGGCTATTAACTTATAAATGATTATATTTTGTATTCACTGAGTTGGAGCTTGGTGTAGGGGTTGTAGCTCCTTGGGTTGGTGCCCTAAATCAAGGGTTGGTGCTCGTTGGGTTGGTGCCCTAAAATTAGGGGTTGGTTCTCCTTGGGTTGGTGCCCTAAACATTGTAATAAGAGATTGATTGTGAAGATGGATTAGACTAGTAGTCTCTAGTAGCATTTCTCACCGAGGTTTTTCCCATCTTGGGTTTTCCTCATATATGCCAGTGTTATGTGATGTCCCTTTATGTGTGAATGCATTTGTGATTAGTCTCCCCAGTAACCAGTAAGTTTGCATTGAGTTAGATCTGATAACCGGTATACACACATAGGTTAGTTAAAGGGAAAAGATTGGCAACCACTGATTCACCCCCCTCTCAGTGGTGCATTGTGCCTAACAGAACCAATCACTTTCAATAGATTTGGTAAAGGATTATTGCAACACTGCCTACACTCTAACTCTTCTATATATTTCTTTGCTCATAAAACTGCTTCTCTTACTGAAATTGCTTCGATGTCCACAACTTGCATTCCTCTGACTTTGTTAAATCATACACATGTTGCACTCTCATTAATCACATTTTTCATCTACTAAATTCACACACACACACAAACACACATATATACCGGAAAGCTCATACACCGAGATAATATGTTAGCCAAACACAAATAATTTACACAATAATAAGCTGCTTGGATCAACACATTATCCAATAAAGCCTTGACCAAAAAGAATGATAACAAAGTCAACCTTCACTTGATCTCCTACACGCTTCCTTCACACATTTCATTTATTGATGCATACACCTTAATTATCGATACAAAACAGGGGTCTACCAGATCCATAGATATAGACCCATAAGCACAAAACTCGAAGCACAACAACTCCTAACTCCAAGATACAAATACCACAAATATTACAAATGTCGAAACACAAGTCATGGTAGATACAATAGATACACACCTAATACTAGAATAGGATATAAACCAAAATGAGCACAACACAGGATTCCAGAGATGAGGATCTTCCAGAAATAATTCCAATAGATCATTTATGCCTTACTGCTTCATATCACATACTTTTCTTCCATTGATGCTCGACCAACAATAGCAAAACTGCTTCCAATAGCATGCCACATCTAGTCCTAACCTAATAACCAAGTTTGACATCAATGACAATAATGACAATATTCACACAAGTCTAACATATATAATAGATCTATCCACATTTGTAAAGATTTTATTTCATTGACGAAGTAGATTTTTGCTTTTGGTCAATTATGTGTCATATTTGGTTATCCTTTGTTGCATCTAGTTATCTTATGTCATATCTAACAACTTTTGCTTAATAGGTTTTGAGTACTTTCGTGCATTTGGTTCATACTTTGGCACGTCTAGTCAGTAGAGTGGTGCTTTTGGTCAATAAAGTTTCATATTTGGTCAATATATTGGTGCTTTTGGTTAGTATATTGGCTCATTTGGTCTATTTTGTGATGTTGGGAAAATGGTGTCTCAACCTTGCATTTACATGAGGTTACTATTTATAGTAAGTTTTCATTTGAGCATGAAATGGTGTGAAATTCTCCCCAAAGCTTCTGGTTGGCTAGATAAGCATACCGGTAAATTTTCATCACAAGATCATAACTAGTTTTGAAGATATTAAGTTTTCATTTTGGACGGGTGAAAATGAAAGGTTTAAATTTAATTTTGAGAACTTTAGAGGCCCCAAAACACCTTGAAAAGTGGGCATAAATGAGGTAGCAGTTTACGAGGTGATATAGCACTTCACAAGATTTTTAGTGCTTCAAATGGTTCGTCAATAGGACACAAAGTTCTCAGGTTATGGCCTTCGGAAGTTTGTACTCCTGAAATAGGAAATATAAAATACATTGGGCACATAAATGAGCTATAAAAGGGAGGGATGCATGTTGATGTGTGTTTTAACACATCATAAGGCATCTAGATTGGAGATAAGGTTAGCTATACCATATTGGGTGGGTTTAACCCATGGCTTTGTAATACCGTTTGATGGTTTCTTGAATTGAATCTCCTATATATGAGGTGTGTGAGATAGAGGTTGTGTGGAAGAGTCTTATGGCTATTGAATTACCTCTAAATCTCTAATTAGTGGTACTCATGTGAAGAGATTTCTCTACAACTATATTGTAATATGTAATTGATTGTTGAATAATATATTGGGTGACTTTTGGAGTGTGGAGTGTTCTCTTGAAAGGGTTTCCCTCACGTAAATCACTATGTTGTGGTATGCATGTTGTTGTGTCTATTTCTGTTAAGTTTATGTAACTGTTGTGATGATCTGTAAAAGTTTTTGCATTACCCTCCTCTCAAGGTTAGTGTAGGAAGTTGTTCTGCTACTTAACTTCCTTACATGCAATCCATCTAATTTGTGAAATCTAGGGTTATATTGAGTCATCCTTAATTTGAGGTTTAAAATCTTTCACATTTTCAGTTAAAACTAAGAAATATCAATTTGAAGTTAACCCTCTAATCTTTAATTAAATTTACAATTACATTGCATGATTGTATTTTATTAATCTAAAGTAGAGGCTTATCTGATGTGAGATTGTAGGGTATGCAATCTATGGCATTACATTTTTCCCACATTCTTACACATATAGGTTCATGTTGTCATTGATGTCAAACTTGTTGGTGGTCTAGATGTTGGTCTGAAAGTGATATGCTATAGAAGTGTATGGTCTAATAGTGATACGTTGAGCTTTGATATTAGTGTAAAACTTGTTGATGGTCCAAAAGTGATATGATAAATAGGTGTATGCATATCTTGTAGGTTATTATCCTAATAAAAATAACCATGATGATGAAATAAGATGCTATTTTGTCTCTATCTAGAATGAGGAAGGTGTACATCAAATATATGTGTGAAATATTGGATTGTAGAGAAACAATGAGATGACATTATGGTGTAAGTGTGCATAAATGTTGTGGAATGTCTAGAAACTATCTAAAAGTATTATGGATGGAAAATATTGGTGGTATGTTATGTTTTCAGAGGATTGATGTCTTGCTACTTGGTCCAAAAACTGTATAACTATTTTAGGTGATTGTTCTGGTAAACTATATCTTTATCTGGTGATTTGTGGTTACATTAGATATGTATCTGTAAAGTGGAAAATTGGATCCTAGTGACTCCCCACCTAGGAGAGAGAAAGGAAGCCACTAGGATGATTTCACTTGGGAGGAACTTTACATTCAAAAGAGGGGATTGAATCCACTAGATCCAAATAGGAGGGAAACAAGAATGTAAATTTCAAATGGATTGTAAGGGTTGAAGTGTGATTTACCCTCTTTTGTAAATGAGAAATTTGACTTGTTGACTATGTGGAAAAGAGAGAGGAAACGAGTGAAATGTGAGGCTACTAGTTTGGGATCATGTTGTAACTTCGGATATGAGCTAATTAGACTGATACGGATTCGCCTTGCAAATTTGGAGAAAAGTCATCGGGACTGTGGCAGGAATGTACATGGTCCTCCACAAAATCCGCAAAATGAAAAGGGTTCTTTTATCTTTGCAAATGAAGCACAAACCTGCAATTACAGTCGCGCACCTACAACCTACACACAAAAAAGAGAGAAAAAAGGGGGTTGTGGATAGGGGTTTGCCTCAGTCAAACCCCGATTGAGGAATCAAACTTGAAAGAAAGTAATTGCAAATGCTCGAATGGAAAACAATGGAAATGTATACCTTGTAGATTTGCAACTTGTTGATTATGATTGCTTTTCTTCTTGAATGTAACCACAAATGTTGTATGAAATGCCATGTAACATGACAAAACCCTAACACACACACACATGCTTGTAAATGAATGTTGTAATGTTGCTCTAATGGATGAATGAAGAAGACTTGAATACTTGAATGCTTGATGATGACCTTGAAATCCTGTATCTTATCCTTATGCCTCTTTCATCCCCCCAAATGAAGGAATTTAATCCCCTTTTATACATGCCTCAAGGATTAATTTTCAACCACCGAAGGTCGACAAAGAGGAATTGCAAACCCTGAAGACAAATTATGCATGGGAGACTGAGCATATCTGACATAGGGCCACCCTACGGGGTGGAGACAAGGGCACCACGCCCATGTCCTAGGGGGATAGGGGCGCCACGCCCCTATCCTACCCTATTTTGGGGTCCAGACAAGGTCTAGAGAAACCACAAGTCTTGAAGGAGGAAGGGTGAAGGGGTGAGAATGCAGGAATAGGTCTCGGTTAGGGAAGGAGATGTTGTTGCCAAGGTGAGGACCTCAAATGTGGTTAAAATTGTAGGAGGCATAATTTTTATGATACTACATTTAGCCCCCACTTTAGCGAGAGTATGGCCTATGCCACTACAACTAGTAAAGTAGAAGAAAAGGAACGATGAAGATGAGGGATGTGTTGCAATACCACGAGGAGTATAAGACACCACTAATATTGAGGAGCAAAAAGTTCCCAATCTTAGGGTCTCAACTCACACCAACATATGCAAGAGAACACAAAACAAAAAGGCACAAGACTCACAAAAACAAAGACAAAGCGCAAAAGACACACAGCAAGAACAAGACACAAGACAAAAAACCAACTAGTTGAAGAGACCTCGATACTCAGATGTCTCAACAACTAATCAGGACACAAAGACCAATGCCATCACATAAACATGAACGATCACATTAAAGAGAAAATTTGTCATCATCCATGAACTATCAATAGTAAACTATGAGTTCATGAGAGGAAGAAGAGAGAGAACATGAATACACACTTTGGTGATCCATGAGAAGAAAGGTGAAGAAGAAAGAAACCATGGACATCTCACCCCTAAAACTAGGTGATCCATGGAGATAAGGACATGGAAAATCTCTCCCCTAGATCCTGTCTAGGTGAGCCATGTAAAGAGAGAGAGTGAGAACACCGTTAGTTCCACTCAACCTCATGCACATGTGTGCAAGTGAGGTTCAAAGCACTTCATAGGAGCCTATGCCCGAGTATGCTACAACCTATATAGAATGTATAGTAGAAGTGTCAAGAAAGATGTGACATCCCACTCTAAGAGTCTGTGCTTTGGTTTCAAGAATAATCACCCCGCATAAAAGAAAAGAGGCATCATCTCACTCTAAGAGACCATGCTCTGGTTCCGAGAATGACCCACTATACAATAGAAAAGTGATGACATCTTTCTCTAAGAGGTTTCCCTCTAGTTCCAATAATGTCTCACTGTACAAGAAAATAAGAAGTGAAGACATCTCGCTCTAAGAGTCTGCGCTCTAGTTTCGAGAATGACCCACTGTACAAAAAGTGATGACATCTTTCTCTAAGAGGCTTCCCTCTGGTTCCAAGAATGTCCCACTATACCATGCATGAGAGAAGTATAGTACAAAGGAGTAGTGTGGGTGCTCCCCACCTTAAGATGTCAACATAGGATAATGTTGATATCTTAAGGAAATAAGAACAAGGATACCTACCTTCATCACAAAGAAGATATCCGCTATGCAACAATGTCATAAATCCAAGCAAGAGAGGAAATACTGTTCAAGAAAAGATAAGATAGTTGAAAAGAGATATCCCGATGTAAGTGTAAAGGTGTTACTTGTAGGATAAGAGATCTTTGTTCAAAAGACATATATCCCCAAGAGGAGTTGTCCTAAAAAAATATAACATCTTCTAGAACAAGAATGCAATCCTTCTTCCTATTTCTAGGTGAAACAGATTCTTGATGAGGGATGACTCAATTGTAGCCCCCAGAGGGAGGGTTGAATTTATCATAGATGTACATTACCAAGTGTAAAAGAGGTCACAGTCAAGGACTAACACTTCTTGTATAAGAGAGAATCCTTGAGTAAACAATAATGATTTGACACAAGGAATGACATCAAGTTATAGAACTCACACCATCCACTTAATAGGACAAAGTGGATCCCTAGATAAAGAGAGAGAGAAGGATCATTGCCCCCTAATCTAAGGGACAAAGAGAAGAGCTTACACAATCTACTAGAGAGAGATTAAACATAAGTAAATGTGCAATGAACTTACATGAACACATACAAGAAAATACATTAGTAAATATAAAATACATGTCTCAAGAAGTGGTAATCTTGGAAAAGAAGAGAGAAAAAGCACCATATATTCCCCAAGGGAGATTAATCATAAAAGCATACCATTGTAAGAAATGATAATCATATATGAAAAATGCAGCCCCTAAAGGAAATAATGATAAATGAGAAAGAAAGAAAGGGAAAGGAGTGAAAATCCTTGCCCCCCAAGTGAGGAGAACAAGGAGAAACATTACACATTTCTTTATGGTGATTAGTTTCAAGTGATATGCCATCCTAGTGGAACAAATCCTTTCAAGAAAGGGATACATACTTCTCAAGAGATCATTTTCTGCTAAGGGGCATATCATACTTGTGAATAATCAAAACCATAGAAGAGGTAAGATTTCCAAGAGAATGAAGGAAAGAGAAGAAGTGTAGTACTCATTAAAGATGCCCCTTTCCAAGCAAAGAGGGAAACAAAAGAACAATTATATGCTCACATAAGAATAACCCTATGCAAGAAAAGAGATCTAATAATGAATAATGCACAAATATAGAGATAAATGTATAGAAAGGATAAGAAAAATGGACTTCATGTTGCTGCCTCAAAGTATGTTAAAGTGAGACAATACCACGACTAATGATAAAGAGCTCCCATTAAATGGGCTAATTATGCCATAGGGTGAAGAGCAACATGAAGGGAAAAGAAGTGATAAGGCACTATGCTATTACCAAGAAATACAACTAAATCTTCCGTGAGACAAATGTGTGCAAGATCATATTGTAGTTGAACAAATTTATTAAATGCATAACATTTTCCAAGAGAATGTGAATATGAATCATGAAAAATGCAATATTCAATACCTTTCACTTGCTTAATATTTCTGTTTTTATTGTGAGGAGGAAAGGAAATGTTATTGTCATATTTCAAACACCAATAGATTCTTGCAACTAATCTGTCAAGATGGTAAATATCATCTTGACATAAAGGAGAAGGTTTGCTAGGAGAATAAGTTTCATTATCGACAATTCTAATTTTGCCACTATCTATGCTATCTTGAATAGATTTTTGAAAATCAGGGCAATCATCAGCATTATGGTCATGGGTTTGATGAAATGAACAAAAAGGATGCTTTGAAGAAGAAGAATTCTTGTGGGCTCTCTTGATTTTCTATTTTTGAAGGTAATCTTGAAAGTTTTGAATCCTAAGGAATTCATCCATAGAAAGAGGGGGTACCACTTCCTAGGCCTCTTGTAGTAGTTTGTGTAAGAGGGTTTATAGGGACACGAATTACATGCTCAAATTTCTCAATTCCTTGTCCTTTAAAATCTTGTTGTGTAATTATATGAAAGCCATGATTATAAGAATTATGCAATTGACTAGATGGAGGAACATGATCATGAATTTCTTTGAAATATGATGTGTAAGGAGGCAGAAAAGGATTTGTAGATGAAGGAGAAGTATCATGTGAAATGAGAATCTCTTTACCTTTATTAATCTTATCCTTTTGGGAATATTGGGGAATAACATCTTCATCATCTAAAAGCTCATTTTTAGTGATTTCTATGCGAGGAGAAAGGTCATGAATAAAATGCATGACATCATCCTCCCTACATAGACTTTGATGTTGAAGATAGGTCTTAAGAGAACAAGGAGGATCTAAAGAAGTAAGAATGTTGATGTTTTCATATTTCCCCCCTTGCTCAAGGGTATGTGTATGAGAAGAAGATGGATCCATGTTACTTTCCAATGCTTTCTCTTTTTTAGAGAGATCATTGGTAAAAAATTAGGTCTCATCTCATTTACACAAGATACCCTAGGAGAGGTACACAGATTAGGATCTTTAGTTTTAGGATCTACAAAAGCTTTAAAGTGATTAACATAGGAAATGCATTTTGTTAACAACATCACCATAATGCAACATAAATGATAGATGAAAGCTTTGAAATCTAATTGAAAAGAAAATAATTTGGAAATCCTAACAACACAATATGACCAAGTTCTATGAATAAAGAGAAGCAACAGGAAATGAAAGAAAATCCTATTCGACACAAGATAAATATATGTAAAAAGCAATGTAATCATATGCGAAAGAGAAAGTAAATCCAATTTATTAATTGTCATTAAAAATCTCTTAAGTGAAATCTGAATTTGCTGGAAAAGAAGATCTAAAAGTAGGACCTTTCTATGAAAATTAATTTTAAGATATGAATTTGATGAATTTTTAATTTGTGTTTGACCTTAGAGAGTGTTAAAATTGATAAAGTACGCTGATTTTCTAAATTTGAGCAGAAAAATACAGTCAATTCCGTCTCTTGAAATTTTGGGGAAAAAGTCGAGGACCGTGGCGGGAACGCACACGGTTCGACCAACTTTTTTCAATTTTTTAGGGATGATAGAGATTATGATTTTAATGCGGAATCCAAAAAAAAAGTCGATTTGGAGATGTCTAGATCGGTCAAAATTTTAGTCAAAGTTTGAAAATAGAAGAATCTTAAAAATTAGGGTTTTATGATTTAACCACTAAATTTTTAGAATAAAGAGACAAATTTGAATTGCAATTTTGAAATAGAAATCAGATCTGAAGAAAGCAATTAAAATTTTACACCTCACAAGCTTTATTTTGTCAAAATGAAAAATTAGGGTTTCTATGCAATTAACCTCTAAAATTTGCAAATAGATCAAACTTGAAAATAAAAATTTGAAATTCAAATTGCAATTAATCAGATCTAATAATGAGAAATTAGAATTAATATGTAAGACGTCGGGTTCACCAAAATGTAAACTGGAAAATTGGATCCTAGTGACTCCCCACCTAGGGGAGAGAAAGGAAGCTACTAGGATAATTTTCACTTGGGAGGAACTTTACATTCAAAAGAGGGGCATGAATCCACTAGATCCAAATTCGAGGGAAACAAGAATGTGAATTCCAAATGGATTGCAAGGGTTGAAGTGTGATTTACCCTCTTTTGTAAATGAGAAAGTTGACTGGTTGACTATATGGAAAAGAGAGAGGAAATGAGTGAAATGTGAGGCTACTAGTTCGGGATCGCACTGTAACTTCGGATCTGAGCTAATTAGACTGATAAGGATCTGCCCTTCATATTTGGAGAAAATTCATTGGGACCATGGCGGGAATGTGCATGGTCCTCCAGAAAATCCGCACAATGAAAATGGTTATTTCATCTCTGCAAGTGAAGCCCAAACTTGCAATTACAGCTGCGCACCTGCAACCTACACACAAAAAAGAGAGAAAAAGGGGATTGTGGATATGGGTTTTCCTCAGTCAAACCCCGGTTGAGGAATCAACCTTGAAAGAAAGTAATTGCAAATGATTGAATGTAAACAATGGAAATGTATACCTTGTAGATCTACAACTTGTTGATGATGATTGCTTTTCTTTTTGAATGTAGCCACAGATGTTGTATGAAATTGCATGTAGCATGACAAAATCCTAACACACACACATGCTTGCAAATGAATGTTGTAATGTTGCTCCAATGGATGAATGAAGAAGACTTGAATGCTTGATGATGACCTTGAAATCTTGTATCTTATCCTTATGCCTCTTTCATCCCCCCAAATGAGGGAATTGAATCCCCTTTTATACATGCCTCAAGGATTAATTTTCAACCATCGAAGGCCGACAAAGAGGAATCACATACCCCGAAGACAAATTATGCATGGGAGACTGAGTAGACCTGACATATGGCCACCCTAAGGGTGGGGAACAAGGGTACCACACCACTATCCTAGGGGGGACAGGGGCACCACGCCCCTGTCTTGCCCTATTTTGGCACCCAAACAGGGTCTAGAGTAGCCACAGGTCTTGAAGGAGGAAGGGTGAAGGGGTGAGAATGTAAAAATAGGTCTCAGTTAGGGAAGGAGATGTCGTTGCCAAGGTGAGGACCTCAAATGTTGTTAAAATTGTAGGAGGCGTAATTTTATGACACTACATTATCAGATGGATGTATGCATTGAAGAGGAACGATTATGGAAGATTGATCTCTTCATATTTCAGTTTTTCAGATGGACATATGTTTTACTATGAGAGTTATTTATGTCTATATTTGAAGGGATAATGTAGTTATAGGATGTTACAGAGGAATGCATTGTATTCCTCGACTTTCCAATACTCTAAAGGTGTGCGGATTGTTGATTCAAGTACACTGGTACATTAATTTTCTTCTATGGTGTTCTACATATCTTATTTTTTTGGTCTAGATGAAAATTTTGGGTAAAATCGATTAGTATGAGTTGACTTATGTATTTTGGTCTAAACGGTTACATGTGGTGTAGTGTAGAACCTTTTTGGAGAGTGTGCCAACATGGTGTGAATCTTCACGTCTTACTTGCCTTTCACATGTATCTTATAGATTTTTTTGGGGTCGATCATGCATATACACACTACATTTCTATAGGTTGACCTAATGGAGGATATTGAAGATCAAATTGATATATAAAGGACAAATTAATTGAGTGATGATATATGTATGTGTGTGATAGCTATGGATATGAAAAGTATGATGCAAGTTTTAGGTGATGTGTGATATGTGAAGCTAATATGAAGTAATATAGAAACAACGGTTGGATTAGATGAGAATTAAGCTATGAACTATTATCTGCATATTGGTAGATGTTATTCTCTTGCAGTTCAATCTCTTATCTTTATTGTATCTAGACAAATGTTTTGTATCTTTCTTTGAAGAAGTGATCTTTAGCTATGCAAGTCTTTTGTATCTTTCCCTAAAGTTGTGCACCTTAGCCTACAAATCCAGAGAAGTGAGATCCTTAACCTATGGCCTAAATCTTCATAAACAAGTTACTTATTTATTGTGAATGTGATTCTCACCATGGTCTTTTTCCATTTTGGTTTTTTCATGTAAAAATCCTGGTGTTCTTATGTGGATGTATTTTATATTCCTATTATTTACTTTCATGAATGTGTGATGAATGATATGTTGAAGATTAAATGGAAAATGATTTAATCTAATAATTTTTTTGTATATGTTAATTCACCCCCCTCTCAACATCCGATAGTGTTCAATAATTGGTATCAAAGCTTGGTTCCCAAAGAGATAGTTTAACCAGTGAGGTAGATTTGGGATTTGAACACTATGTTTGAAGAAGAATTGAATGACATGGATGCCATGGGTCAGAGTGATTGGGATGATGTCAATGGTGTTGTCAACATGGAAGGAGAATTAAGATCTATATTGGCAGACCTAGATGAAAGAAGAGAAAAACACAAGAAGGTAGTAGAAAATATTTCTTATTTAAGAAGCTTGCTTGATAAACGAAAGAATGTCATTGATGATTTTGAAACAAAACTCAATGAGAAAAACCAAAGAATGCTCCAGACTTGAAGAAGAAGTGATCAAGATTAAGAAGGAACTAAAGGATGTAAAGGATTAGATTGATAATGGTATGAAATTCAAAGGTGGCAGTGAAGTGCTTGATGTAATGCTCAATTCTAAAAAACAAAATAAAGACAAAGGTGGACTTGGCTTTGAAAATGGTGAATTCTCTAAATCATCCAACAAAAAGGACAAAGGAAAGGAAAAGGTTAAGAATGAATTGAAGGACCTTAATAAAGATCAGAAAGATTTTATTTCAATCCGGAACTTGAAGAACTTCATGAGACTTCCTCCTGTTCTATCTAGCTATTCCTCATCTTTTAATGGTAACTATTTTACATGTAATAAATTTGGATATAAATCTAGTTAAGGTAGAAGTCAGATTAGAAATCAAACATTTAATGGTCAATGTTTCTATTGCAATAAGCTTGGACATAAAGTAAGTGAACACACAAGTGGTATGAATTGGAATAGATATGGAAATTCAAGTTTTGGTAGGGATGTTTAGCCTTTCAATGGATACTATTATGCTTGCAATATATATGAGCACAAAGTTGTTGAGTGCAAGATAAATGGGAGATTTGGAAGAAGTGGAAATGGTTGAATGAATGAAAGTGGAATGTAGAAAAATCCAATGTGTTAGAATTGTAACAAAGTGGGACATACTGCAAAATACTATAGAAAAAGGAATGTGAAGAATAATGATCTAGAAAAGAAAATTAATATCAATGAGGAGAAGGAGAAAATGAAGATGACATGGGTAAAGAAATCAGAAGATAAAGTTGTAGATAAGATTGTTTAGATGGATCCACACCTACTATGGGTGCTAACTCCTCTTCCGAAAACTAATTTAGATAGAATTATCTGAGGGGGAGAACCTAACGCATATCTCCCTCCTTATGATTCAGATGTCTTCAACATCGCAAAGGTTAAGAAGTTTGTTCCAATGGTTTCTAGATGGATTTTTTAGTCTAGAACATTTATTATGGTTTTTGGTGGTATAGGGTATCAGCTTTTTGAGGAACATTTTAGAAACTCTAAAGTGACAAATATATATTGTTTTCTTGAGTTCATTCTATATAATTGCAATTGTGAAGCTATTGAATAAACAAGGAGCAAAGGCATCACTACATTCGATCAAAGGTATTTCTAAGTTTGTGATATTTCAATTGCAAATTCTAAAATTATCAGTATTCTTGATGAACCTTGACCTATTTTTGGAACTTTTCCATTTATTCCCACGGTAGAATATCTTGTTGGTGCTTTTTCTCTTTTTATCACCAAAGTTATTCATAAAGAGGATATTCACTATTACATTCATGTCTCTTTGGATGAATATGATCATGGAAAAATCAATGATTTTAGGAGAACCCATCTAGTTGATGATCAAATACTTAAATTTGAATATGCTAGTCTAGGAAACATGGGGTTGGATACATGGAGCAATTTTCCTAGTTTTTCAAAGATGAAGTAATAAGGGTTGTATTAAACCAAATGCATGAATATTTCTTGTGGTTGGATCAACCATATTTTATTTCCAAGGAATCCCTAAGGGATGTAGCTAGTTTGTGTTCTATTAGAAAGGTTCTTGTTTTGAAATCAATGGAGAATGAGGAAGTGAATAAGATAACTAGGGTTGTATTTGATAAGTGAGCTCTTCGAGTTGATAGCATTATAGATATGGGTGTAAGGTATGCAACAATGAGAATTTCATACAAAGTTCATTTCAGTAATCAGGAAGGATCTTCATCCTTGGCAACATTTTATGTTGCTTATCAAATGTTAAAGGAGAATAAGGACTATGATTTGTGTGAACTCTTGATGTGTTAGTTCCTAGACAATCTTTGGATGAACAAGGATGAAGAGTACCCCTTTTGGTATGAATATCTTATTGTTTATTTGCTATTATATTTCCTAAATGCATTGCCTAGAAAGAAAAATGTTGTGTTTGGAGAAAAGACATGATTGTTGGTGCTCAAATAAAAGAATATTTAGATAAGTTGGATGATAGTAATAATTCTTGTTGTAAGTTATTCATGGATCTTTAGAAGGAGATGATTATTAGAAATAAGATTTATTCGAATGTTGTGGATTGGTACATAGATGAGATTACCTTCATGGTGGATAAGGACAATTGTTTCATGGAGGCAATAGTGTTGTTTACTTCATGGGTCTCCAAGATCTCATATGAAGTCTTTGAGGATGAATGTATAACTATTGCAAAGATTATTCTTAAGTTGTCTAAGGACCTAAGTAAAGAAAGATTTGGTATGTTTGATGAAATCATGAGAAATTATGGTGGAAAGATAGAAGGCGATTCCAAAATTACTTCAAAAGAAAGTATTTTGAAAGTGAAAAAGACCAAGAAATTATATACTTCATCTACAAAGGCCCCTTCCTCTATTCCTAAGTTATTGAAATATGAAGATACGAGTCCAGTTGAGAAGGAAAGTGCAAACACTATAGTTGTGGAGAGTGATGAAGGAGAACTAGAAAAGGTTATTGTACAATAAGATGTTGAGAAAGAAGAAAAACTAGTATATTTCCCTACATCTTCTAGGGAAAATTCTCTTGAGGTTGACAAAGTACTTGACTTAATTGGGGAATCCTAATAGTCTAAAGAACACTGGCAGTCTGTACCTTATGATACCTACGCATGATCAAGAGGTTATTGAGCAAGCATTGGTTACATATCTTCTCTAGAACAACCTTGTTCCTAATGATGTTGCTAAATTACTTCTAGAAGTATTAGTGGAGATTCTTATTGAGTGTATGGCTTCACAAGATTCCTATAGTAGTGATTCAAAAGAGCCATGTATAGATGTGAACCTAACTCATAAGATGATAGAGAAATGTGTAAGAGCACATCAAAAATTCAAACTTAACAAAAAAATTCAGAAAGTTTGTTGATGATGCTACATGGTTATACCACTACTATTTGAGATGGCTAGCTACTACTAAGAATTTTAAGGAAGAGATAGACTCAGTTGAGTCTCAACTCACTAAGTTATCCCATTCTTTTGTTATCTACAAAGATGGTAATGGTGTTGTGAGATCTAAGATTCAAGAACTTCATTCATAGTTATTTCTACGACAAGGACAAAGAGATGGACACATGAGATAGTTTTGTGGTTTTAAAGATGCAGTGGAGTTGTGAATGTCTTCTTTTGTCAAGTTACTTGTAGATGCTGAAAATATAGATAGGAGTATGCAGGATTCTGATATTTTTGATGTTGTAGTATATTAGTATCTTTAGTGTGAGTGTTAGAGTGGAATTCTTTCTGCTACTATTCATTCATGGGATTCTTCTCTTGTGGGTCTTAAGAAGCAATTCAAGGATATTTGGCCTAGTACAAGAACATAAAGTATGAGATAGTTTTAAGGACAACTATTGGATAGTCTATTTTTTTAAGGTACATGTATATAAACCGATCTTTTCTATTTTGAGATCTATGTTGTAAGTAATTATTATTGTTAGGGGGAGTCATACATGCATATACATAACATGGCAAGTAGAGTTGCCCTTTGTCTTTGATGTCAAAGGGGGAGAAGTATTTTTTATACATGAAAGTATTGTTATCAATGAAAAAGGGTGAGATTGTTGCACATATTGTTAGACAACTCAGATAACCGGTGAACAACTGAGAGGGGGGGGGGGGATGAATCAGTTGTTAAAAGATTATAGAACTTTAAGCATTAAAACCTTATAACCGAAATACATAAACCAAATATCGGAATAGCAGATATAACAGTTAAGCACAAATATAATCCACATAATTGTTGGCATTTGACATTATAACAGACAATGGGAGATTGTTGGCATTTCAATAAGGATATTGAGAAGGTTGTTGATGATTATGGATATAACTGATTAAGGATGTTTACTTACTATCTTGATATTATTATTTTGTCATTGATGTCAAGAAATTGATTTTCTAATTCAGTATGATATTGCCATATCTTGAGAAGTATGATTTGAAGAGTATAAAGATGTCGGTAAAAGACACAGAAAGAATATGATGAATAAGGGGATGAATAAGGTATTCAATGGGCAACTATTACCGAGTTAGACAATGATGAGATCATGATGTTTAGATTGTTTTAACATCATACATATGTTGTAAATTGTAAGGTTACTACTATACTATGTTACCGAACAAGGAACCTAGTCGGTAAACCCTAAGGTTATCACTATCGGTTAATGAAGGCGGAATGTCTACTGAGTGAAGTTTAGTATTTACCGAGTTGTTACCGAGTTGTAACTGAGCTATAACAGAATACATTAAATGGTTACATGCGCTATTTAATGAAGGAAGTTGATGAGATGGAACTGATTAAATGATTGGTATGCCGTGTATAAAGTTTGTTAATGAATCTATGGCAAAGGAAAATTAGCATGAAGATCTACAGCTCAGATTGAACCGCAATACCCTAGCACAAGTTCCAAGAAATGTATGCAAGTTCCAAGGCAGGGTAAAACATTTTTCCTATCGAAGGATACATTGAACCTGGACAAGATTGAAGATCTGATGGCTATGATTGATCATGGGAAATGTGATCAAGGAGATTAAGCGGTTAGCTAATTGTTTATAAATAAGGAACTATTGATAAACAATGTATGTAGGCAAATGTATGCACAGGGATGCTACATAGTGATTAGCGAGCACAAAAGCTTGAAGACCTGTTTGAATAACATAGTATAGAAGCCCAGCAGATGGACAAGATTAGTTCTATGTCTAGATTATATTGAACAAATAAGAATTTGCTTTAGCATTTTAGATGTGAACTTGCAGATAGATTTTTATTACTGTTATTTTGTGAAAGTGACAGAAAATCTCTTAACCGAGTGGACTTAACAGTCTTATTTGTAAAACCCTCTAGCAAGGTGACATTCTGAAAGAGTGTTTGAAATCCTTTAACAAGGTCACTTCTAACAAGGTGAAGATCCTAACAGATCTGAGGGAAATCCCTTAACCTGGTCACATTTAGCAATGTGTTTGTAATCTTTAATAGGATTTGCTTTTAACCGAGCATACTCTAGAAGAGTATATTTCTTAGTGGGTCCAAAATCCCATAGTGGTTTTTCCCTATTTGGGTTTCCATGTTAAATCTGGTGTTATGAGGTTTATAATGTTTATATGCTTTTGAGTTTGCATGTTTAGCAATTTTGGTTATATTACTGAAGAATATGTTACTGATGTTGAATCTGATGTTTTTATGGAAGATTAAGTTTGTATGATTCACCGCCACCTCTCATCTTGTTGGCTATTGGATTTGTACTTACATTAAGTATCAGAACTATCAATTGGTATCAGAGCTTTGGAGTCCGGAAGAAAAGTTTAAATGTACTTGAGGCAAAGATCCGAAGATGTATAAGAGGGATGCACCGAAGCTGAACAAATCAAGTTTCTCTACATGGCAGAAAAGGATGAAGCTGCACCTATCAGGAGCTGGAGAATATGCTGTATATTATCTGGAGAATGATTTCATCACACAAAGCACTTATCCATTGACTATGGAAGAGATAAAGGCAAAGCAAGAACATATCCAAGCAATGATTGAAATAACATCTGCATTGACCGACTCAGAGTTTAATGATCTAGAAGGCTGCAATGATGCAAAGGCTATGTGGAATAAGCTCATATCAGTATATGGAGGAGATGAACATGTGCAAAGAGCAAAAGTAGATAGTCTAAGAGGACAACTTGAATCTATGAGGATGAATGAAGGTGAGAACATAACTCAGTACAGTACAAGACTAAAGGAGATTGTTAATCAAATCAAAGGAGCAGGTGGAACTATTGAAGAAAAGGATATAACAAGTAAGTTGTTAAGAACCCTTCTACCAGCTTATGCAATCAGAGTCTCTGCAATCAATGAATTGAGATCTATACCTAATATGCCAGTTTCTTTAGATGCTACTATTAGTAAGCTACATGCATTTGAGTTAAGTAACTTTGATAACAGTGGATCTTCGGTAAATAAAGTTGAATCTACATTTAGTTCTTTTCATCTTGATGAATCTAATGATTACAATGAAAGAAAGTATAAGTACTCTGAAGGAGATCATAGTGGAGCAAGTGAAATATTTCGTAAGAACATGGAAGAAGTACACAAACTGTATGAGGAAATTAGAAAGCAGGAAGAGTTTGAAGCACTATTAGCCAAAAGGTTACCGAGAGGCAAAGGTAAGTATAAAAGAAAACTACCTTTGAAATGTTTCAATTGTGATAAGATAGGACATATGGCTTCTAACTGTCTTGACAAAGATTCTACTGAAAAGAGAGATTACTGAGATGACAGACATAAAGACAATCATTATAGAGGACACCGAGACTTCAGAAGAAGAGATAGAAAGACATGCTTAAGAGCTGATGAGGAATCCAATGATGATAGATCAGATGAAACTGATACAGATGAAGTAGTTTATGTGGCTATTAAAGATGGATCAGATGAAGAAATGTATGAAGAAAAAGCCCTAATATCTCACATAAATACTAATGATTCTTGGATCATAGATAATGGATGCTCACATCATATGACAGGTGATAAACACAAGTTTTTTATGTTAGAAGATTATGATGGAGGCTATGTTAGATTTGGTAATGATGCACCATGTCCGGTGAAAGGTAAAGGATCTATAACACTTCTTGACAATGCAAGATGCAATGATGTTTATTGGGTTGAAGGTTTGAAATACAATTTGTTGAGTGTAGCATAGCTAAACAATACAGGTTACCGAATAGAATTTTAGAAAGGAGTTGTCATAGTTCATGACAAGAATGGAAAGTTAGTTGCTACCAGGACACAAACAAAAGGTAACACATTTCACCTTGACTCAACTTGGAACAAGTGTCTGTATGCAAAGATAGATGATACCTAGTTATGACATAAAAGGTTTTGTCATGTAAATTTTGATAATCTGATCAAAATAAGTAAGAAGCACTGAGTAAGAGGTCTACCGAGTCTTGAAAAACCTAAGAATGCTATGTGCCGAGGATGCCAGATGGGTAAGATGACAAGATCAAGATTTACAAGTAAGTCTTACACTTCTAAGGGAATTTTAGATCTTGTGCACACTGATCTTTGTGGTCCTATGAAAGTTCAGAGTTATTATGGTGATAAATATTTCATATTATTTGTGGATGACTATTCAAGAATAATGTCAGTAATGTTTTTAAAAGAAAAATCATAAGCTTTTCAAATGTTTAAATGGTACAAGGCAAGAATTGAAAATGAAACAGGAAGACAACTGAAATGTCTTAGATCAGATAGAGGAGGAGAGTTCACATCTGATGAGTTCAACTTATTCTACAATGATCATGGTATTAAAAGACAAGTCTCTGTACCGATAACTCCAAAACAAAATGGAATAGCTGAGAGAAGAAATAGATCTATTGTGGATTGCACTGGAACACTGATGATTGAAAAGAAAGTGCCACAAACATTTTGGAGAGAATCAATAAGCACAACAGTTTACACCCTGAACCGAGTACAACTGAAGAAAGGTACTTTGAAGACACCATATGAAATCTGGTATGACAAGAAACCTAATGTAAGTTATTTTAAAATCTTTGGAAGTAGATGCTATGTACAAAAAGATGATAGAAATGGCAAGTTTGATCAGAAAAGTGAAGAAGGAACATTTCTAGGTTATTCTTCTAGAAGCAAAGCATTTAAATGTCTGATCAAATCATCTAACAAAATAGTGGAAAGTGCAAATGTGAAAATTGATGAATTTGCAGAAAGAAATGATGAAGGAAATTCCAAAGAACCAGAAGATTATGATGAATTTGTCTATGTTCAACCGACAAGTCCTACTGAGAGAACTGTTGAAGAAAATGAAGAAAATATCCAATTACCGAGTGATGAAGAAGATCATACAGAGCCTACCGAGCTTGTATTAGCCAAGTATGTCACAAGACATCATGCACCAAGTTAGATTATAGGAGATAAGGATGATCCAATGATGACAAGGAACAAACTGAGACAAAACACATGTTTGATATCTAAATTTGAACCGAGAATAGTGAAAGAGGCATTTAACAGTGAAGATTGGATAAATGCTATGACAGAAGAGATTGATCAAATAAAAAAGAATGACACATGGACGCTAATCCCAAGACCAAAGGACAAAAATGTAATTGGTACAAAGTGGATTTTTAGAAACAAGCTAAATGAAAAAGGAGAGGTCATTCGAAATAAAGCAAGACTAGTTTGCAAAGGTTATGCTCAAGAAGAAGGAATTGATTATGGTGAAACTTTTGCACTTGTGGCTAGACTTGAAGGAGTAAGAACATTGTCGGCATATGCTGCTTTCAAAAACTTCAAGGTATATCAAATGGATGTCAAATCTGCATTTCTGAATGGAATATTAGAAGAAGAAGTTTTTATTGAACAACCTAAAGGATTTGTTGAAGATAATAATAAAGATCAGGTATGTAAATTGAACAAAGCATTATATGGTCTGAAACAAGCACCTAGAGCATGGTATGAAAGATTGCACTCTTATTTGATTAAGATTGTTTTTATAAGGACAAGTGAGAATAGCAATATATACATGATGAATGATGAAAATGGAATACTGATCTCAGCCATATTTGTTGATGATATTATATTTTGTGGAAATGACTCTCTATGTAAGAACTTTGGAAATGAAATGAGCAAAGAATTTGAGATGTCATTAATCGGTGAGAGAAAGTATTTTATAGGTTTACATATACTACAAATGAAAAATGAGATTTTCATTACTCAATCCAAGTATATAAAGGAAATCTTGAAGAAATATGGAATGGAGGATTCAAAACCAGTAAGTACTCCTATGACTACCAACTGTAAATTATCAAAGAATGATGAATCTGCATTTGTTGATGAGACACTTTACCGATCTATGATTTGAAAGCTACAATATGTTGTTCACAGCTGACCAGATATAGCACATGCAGTAGGTATAGTTGCAAGATTCTCTGCAGATCCTAAGGAAACACACATGACAACAATCAAAAGAATTTTTAGATACTTGAAAGGCATAAATGATTATGGCTTAGTATATCAGAAAGGAAATGATTTTGATTTAAAAGTTTATACTGATGCTGATTGGGTAGGCAACATTGATGACAGGAAAAGCACAAGTGGAGGAGCTTTCTTTTTAGGAGAAAGACTAGTGAGTTGGCTTAGCAAGAAACAAGGATGTGTTTCACAGTCAACAATAGAAGCTAAATACATTGCTGTAGCATTGAATTGTACCAACATTGCATGGATCAAACAACTGTTGGAAGGAATAAATGAGAAAGTTACCGAGCTAGTAACTATATTCTGTGACAATACTAGTGCTATTAACATTTCAAAGAATCCTATTATGCACTCTAAGACAAAGCACATCTCTATCAAATATCATTATCTTAGAGAAGAAGCTCAAGAGAAGAAAGTGGTGTTGGAGTATGTTAGCACAAGGGAACAAATAACATATATCTTCACCAAGCCACTATCAAGGGACACTTTTGAATATCTCAGAAGTAAGTTGGGGGTCCTACCCCTATCTTCTACTCACTGACCGAGTTCGGTGAAAGCATCAATTCAATGACTCTATCGAATATATTTTTAGAGTTGATGCTGATTTACACACTTTAGGATGTTTTCTAAAGGTGTACATGAAACAATATAGGGAACAGGAATTGAAGACAAAATGCTCTGACTGAGACTCAGTTGATACACAACAGCAGGAAATCACTTCATACAGGAAGAAATTATGTTTTGATTCTTTACTTTTTGGCATTGTTGTCAAAGGGGGAGAAGACTAATATAAGGGAGAGAAGATATAAGGGAGAGAAGACTGATTGAAAAGAGGAGAAGTCTAATGTATGGGGGAGAAAATCTATTGCCAGCAAGAGAGCATTTCAACATTTCAGAATCACAGCAATCTGAATCTTTTTAAGGTCAAATCAATTGGTTTTGCCATCAATGCCAAAGGGGGAGATTATTGGCATTTCAATAAGGATATTGAGAAGGTTGTTGATGATTATGGATATAACTGATTAAGGATGTTTATTGTCTTGATATTATTATTTTGTCATTGATATCAAGAAATTGATTTTCTAATTCAGTATGATGTTGCCATATCTTGAGAAGTGTGATTTGAAGAGTATAAAGATGTTGGTAAAAGACACAGAAAGAATATGATGAATAAGGGGATGAATAAGGTATTCAATGGGCAACTATTACCGAATCAGACAATGATGATATCATGATGTTTATATTGTTTTAACATCATACATATGTTGTAAATTGTAAGGTTAATACTATACTATGTTACCAAACAAGGAACCTAGTCAGTAAACTCTAAGGAACCTAGTCGGTAAACCCTAAGGTTATCGTTATCAGTTAATGAAGGCGAAATGTCTACCTAGTGAAGTTTAGTATTTATCGAGTTGTAACCGAGCTATAATAGAATGCATTAAATGGTTACATGTGTTATTTAATGAAGGAAGCTGATGAGCTAGAACTGATTAAATGATTGGTATGCTATGTATAAAGTTTGTTAATGAATCTATGGCAAAGGAAAATTGGCATGAAGATCTATAGCTCAGATTGAACTGCAATACCCTAGCACAAGTTCCAAGATAGGGTAAAACATTTTTCCTATCGAAGAATACATTGAACCTGGACAAGATTGAAGATCTTATGACTATGATTGATCATGGGAAATGTGATCAAGGAGATTAAGCAGTTAGCTAATTGTTTATAAATAAGGAACTATTGATAAACAATGTATGCGGGAAAATGTATGCACAGGGATGCTACATAGTGATTACCGAGCACAAAAGCTTGAAGAACTATTTGAATAACAGAGTATAGAAGCCCAACAGATGGACAAGATTAGTTCTATGTCTAGATTGTATTGAACAAATTAGAATCTGCTTTAGCATTATAGATGTGAAGTTGCAGATAGATTTTTATTACTGTTATTTTGTGAAAGTGACAGAAAATCTCTTAACCGAGTGGACTTAACAGTCTTATTTGTAAAACCCTCTAGCAAGGTGACATTCTGAAAGAGTGTTTGAAATCCTTTAACAAGGTCACTTCTAACAAGGTGAAGATCCTAACAGATCTGAGGGAAATCCCTTAACCGGGTCACATCTAGCAATATGTTTGTAATCTTTAACATGATTTGCTTTTAACCGAGCATACTCTAGAAGAGTATATTTCTTAGTGGGTCCGAAATCCTATAGTGGTTTTTCCCTATTTGGGTTTCCACATTAAATCTAGTGTTATGAGGTTTATGATGTTTATATGCTTTTGAGTTTGCATGTTTAGCAGTTTTGGTTATATTACTGAAGTATATGTTACCGAGGTTCAATCTGATGTTTTTATGGAAGATTAAGTTTGTATGATTCACCCCCCCTCTCATCTTGTTGGCTATTGGATCTATACTTACATTAAGTATCAGAACTATCAATAACATCTACCAAACATCCACAAAAGATAACACCAAGATTTGTACGTGGAAATCCTGATAAAGGGAAAAACCATTGTGGGAAGCCTACCCACAGTCAAATAATACTTCTGCAATAAGTATGAGATTACATATAGAGGGGCATGCACATGCAGGAAGGCCAACAACCTAGAGTGCACTGCTCATCACAAAAGGAGCCTCACTAACTACAAAATATATCCAGACTACAATCTGGAAAGAAGAATGAACTGGAAGAATAGTATCTCCTATGCCTGAATATAATTCTAGTTAAGCTTAGTACCAGAGGTCTTAAACCTCCTCCACAAACCCAACCTATGATCGACCAAAACCTCTGCATATGATTACAACCTTATTCACACACAAATAAACCTATATCCAAAAAGCCCATATGCCCATGATCTACAAAGAGATCTTACATCATATTTATACCAACTTGGGACCTAAACAATTAGGCTGACCACTAAAAGATAATAAAATAAATTTATAACATAAACCCACAATCCAATGATCAACCAAGTCAGCCTAAGACCGAAACAACATAATCCAATCAATAGATCCCATTGAAAATGCATTGGGATCATTGATGTAGAGTGACTTGTTGTTTTGTGAGTTTCATTTTCTTGGTTAGGAGACCTTGTTTTCCCACTCCCTTTCACACTCAACCAAAGAGTTCAACCCCTCTACCATAGGATCTTCATTCCCCACACTACACACATTAGGATAGATAATTTTGGAAGGATCCCCAAACCTATTCCTTACTCAAGAGTCTTGACACTTACTAGTTTGGTGTTTTACAAACAAACCGCACTTTTAGGCTTAACTAAAGACCTAATTCTAGTAGCCTTGTCAGAGGGGTAATCTACATTTATCTGCTAAACCTCATTAACAACCCTATGAACTCTTTTACATTCCAATCAACCTTTTGGGGTTTATATACAATATCTCAAAATGGGAGGTGGGTTTCGTCACTAACATATCTAGCCCTTATCGGTTAATTAGGCCTAATTGCCTCTTTCTAGGCCTGAAAAAGTAGGGATTGTTTAAAAATCCTTCACCAGTCTGATTGCCCTTGTGTATTGATGTTGATTTAATGTTTTAGTTCCATATGAAATTCCAAACTAATCATACTTCACCTCCACTCACCGGATTCACCCAATTAGGGCATGTTATCCATGATTCGTAATGCTTGCCAACTCAATGTGCCAAGCTTAGGGTATGGTGGTAAATCTTTGGGTCAGCTTCCCCTGTGTCAAAACCAAAAAGAAAACATAGAATACATTACAACCTAACATTCCACTAGGTTTCAGAGAGGATATCCACCATGGACTGTTAGGTTGGAGCCATTTTTCTCTCAAAACCTTGATTTTTAGGGCTCTTGAACCCACCTACAACAAAATGAAGATTATTCACAAACTGCAACACTTCAAGACTCAAAAATAAAATAAAAATAAAGGTAAGACACCAGTCTAACAATCCATTTCCCTATTTTGGAAGTGTCAATCCGTACAAGCCGTATAAACTTCCAAAGAATAGACAGTAACCTAGGAAAAACACATCAAATTGGAAATCAAATTAGCTTATTTGCTTCAAATCTTCAACAACAACAACAACAACAACAACCATTTATCATCGGTCTTTCCAAGCCTTGTACTGGCCTTGGATTAGTTACACATGCTCATTATTGGCAATTGACACCCAATTGGTTGGTTTCACTATGTTGTCATTGATGGCAACATGATATCTTATTCTGGCTTCATCTTTTGGGTTAGTTGTGTACCGACAGACACTGCACCGACACCGACTCCAGTAGGATGGAAGGAATTCGGTTACTGGCAATGCATGATGACATGGTTTAGAATTAGGTTATCAGTATTGGAGGCCGACATCTTTTGGATCCGGCATTGGCAATTATTTTTTATATTCATGTATTTATGTTATCTAGCCGATCTGTATATTGATATTGTAATTGTCTTTGTAAGACGATATAAGACATGATAAATTGTATAGGGTATATAGGTTAGATGGTTAGATCATTTTGATATGGAATATGTGGATGTGATGTGCTGTGAACATGTATTAAGAAGGAAATAATGAAGGAGATGCAAAATATATCAGAGAGATCATGTATGTGAGGATATTTATGTAAGGGATATTCCGATAAAAGGGTTTAGGGTTTCAGACCGAAACAAACAGAGCTTAACCGGAGCTGTATTCTGGCATAGAAAGATGCTATCTTAGCAGTTCACTCATTTCTTTGAATTGTAGTCTAGATTTATATGTAGTCAGTGAGGCTCCTTTTGTGATTGAGCAGTGTGCTCTAGGCTGTAAGCCTTCCTGCAAGTGCAGGCCCCTTATATTTTTTAATATCTCTTCATATGGACAGTGAATTGATATTGTGGGTCACAAATCCCACCGTGGTTTTTCATCTTTGAGGTTTTCCATGCATAATTTTGTGTTATGGTTCTCATTGATGTGATTGGCTTATTGGTTGCTTTACTTTTTTCAATTCTTTATGTACTGGTATACCAGTTGGTGTATGCATGTTTTAATAAGGTTAAAATTGATCATACAGGTAGATCATTGATTCACCCCCCCTCTCAGTGTTCTTGGATTCCAACAATTGGTATTAGAGCCTTGTGCCTTAGAGGAAGTTTAACAGTTTGAGGGAGATCCTGAATCCAGAATCCATGGATATGGGTTTGGAAAAGCAACTTGAGATGGCACTTGAAGATTATGATGTTGAAAGGATGAATAGATTAAAGCTACAAGATGAATTGAATTCTGCTAAGGAATTCATTCTTATCCTATAAGAGAGGTTGTGATTTGTTCAGGCTAGGAGGAAGAAACTTTTATAGAATTAGGATGATGAAGAGAAAGATGCACTTAAGGAACATTGTTAGAAGTTGAGTCAGGAGAACATGGTCATGAAAAATAAAATGCAAGCTATAACTATGAGAATGTATATAGAGATTAAGGATCGGAAGAAAAAGGAAGAAAATTCTAATATATCTTTGAAGAACAAATTTCAAGAATGTGGTAGGTTGGTTCATGAGAACGATATGTTGAGAACTGATTTAGTACAATCCAAGAGTAATGAACAAGAGATTGAGAGACAAATGATATTTCTGAGAGATGATCTAACTATTGCAAGTGAGTATAAAGAAAAATTCAAAATTAGTTCAACACAGCTAGATGAATTATTGAAGAGACAAAGGCAGAATGGAGATTCCAATGGACTTGGATTTGAGCAAGGATAGGGTTCCGGTACTACTAATGAAGATCAAAACCATAAGGCACCGATAAGATAGTTTAATGCTTATAAATTTAATGGTAGATGTTTTGTTTGCAATAAATTTGGTCACATGGCTAGACCCTGGTTCTGCTCTCGGTCAATGTTCTAAATGTAATAAGTATAGTCATAAGACAAAAGATTACAGAATGAATGTTAAATGCTATGCATCTGGAAAATTTGGACATATGGCTACTTAGTGCAGTTCAAACAGTTATACCTATTTTAGCAAAGCAATTCAAAGGAACAATGTTACATGTTATGCATGTAATGAGGTTGGACATATTGCTAAATTCTATAGAAGCAAAAATCCACTGGTTGGTAATAGACGATAAAATGAGAAAGGAAAAGAGAAGGTTAATGAAATCCGGCAAGATCATACCTAGAGATGGGTCAAGAAGACTGAAGATCAATCTGCAGATGGGAATGCACCAGTTACTTATCCAACAGAGGAGGTTGCTCTTGCACCAGCAGGAAGCTCAATCGGTAACTGAGGCAGATGCCCTCGGTGTAGGAAAAATTCATGAAGATGTTGCATAGTCCCTGGGAAGAGGTTCTGAAAGATGTTCCAAACATTGGAGATGCTTATCCAACATGGATATGTTTGTTCAAGATCTGATATCTTTCATCGGAAGTCATTGATGTCAATGAAAGATTAGGGTTTTTTGGTGCAGGAGCACCTAGGACTTAGCTTAATAGTCTTTCTTCAATTTTGGCTTGTACTAACCTTAGCCAAGTCGGATTTCCAATAAGGACTCTAGGAGGGTCCAATGTGTGTGATTAGAGTCTAGGTTGAGTCAAGTGTATGTCTAGTTTAGTTAGTTTCTTTCTAGGTTTGCACTTTGTGGATTGTTCTTGGTTTGAGTAGTCAATGATGTCATCTAGATGGTCAAAAGAGGCATAGGTTGATTAAAGTATTAGAGGGGTTCAAAATATCCTTAGAAATGTTGAAATAGAAGTTAGTAATGACTTGTAATAGGTTGCCTAAGTGGGAAAGGCAAAATGTGGAAAATTGTAAAAGTTGTCATGAGAACTTTGGTCCTAAAAGAGCTTAGCGGTGGAGTTAGGGATAAAAAATTGACCTAAGATTCCTCCACATGTGGGGAAGACTACTTAAACCCTCTCTTGCATGGATACCAAGGTTGGAAGCATTGATTTTTGTGAATGACAATCTGAAACCACTCATTTTCGGATTGTTAATATTATTTTTGTCTTATTTTGCATAAAGGAGTGAATACAAATAGATTGAATTCATTGAACCAAACTTGGATAGTTGTTCTTTGGTGTGTTCTAGTGCCAATCAATCCATTTCATGCTTTGTAAATAGATTTTATTAGTTCTTTTACTGTTTTGTTTTCAAACAGCCAGTTTTGGCTTGTAAATAACATATCACTGAAGAATGGTTGCCCCATAAAATCCCACCATGGTACCATCACAACCTATTGGGACATGGTAGGAAAACCTATGTACATTTTAAATTTGTAGGGAGGATTTCTGAGAGTGAATTTTACCATTGTTTCCACCTTGTTCTAGGAGAGTCCTATTGCAACCCAGCTAGGAAGACAAGGTGGAGAAATGACCAAAGAATGCAGGGGTGAAACCAAAACCTTAGCCTAAAAATTTGGCATTTGTTTATTAGGTCCATACAAAGTTTCAGATGGAAGGAGAATCTTTGAAAAATACATTTGATGCCCTTTTCACAAAGTTGGACAATCACAGTCCTAAAAGCCATTGAAACCCTAGCAAAACCTTATTTTTGGGTTAGGGCATTGTACGGACACTTGGGGGTCTAAAACCAACTAAATATCTTGGGGTTAAATGATTTTTTGAAGAATCATAAAACTCTTTGCAGGGTCTTTTGGACCGTATGCCCAAAAATCCCTAAAAACCCGGATTAGGAGGCCTAATTGGGGCTCTTTCCTAGTAGCCCTCTTTTGAGAATTTTCTTGAAATCGGTAAGGAAGATGAGTTTGGCAATAGAAAAAATGGACCTGTAGCATCGTAAATTGTACGCACTTGCTAGGGTGGTACAATTTCACACCTAGTTTAGCACCCGCCTTAGTGCATTTTACATTTTGCATTGCATTTCCCCTTTAGCACTTAATTAATCAAATTAATTAGGTCTAAGGTTCTATTTTATCATCTCCCACATCATAAAGTTGGGCCCTTTCATTAAAGTGTGCCCCTTTCATTTTGTTCCTCCAATACATCATTTAATCAAAAACCCTAATTAGGTCCTATTTCGAACTTGGGGGCTTGATTTCGGGTGTCAAACATCTCGAAATTAGCTGTAACTTCGGGATTATCTCTAAAATCATCATATCCGACGGCCCTGAAAATTTGGTGAAAAGTTGTCGGGACCATGGCGCCCGGAGTGCAACATGGTCTCGGACATTTTTCCCAAAATTTTAGGAGCATGATCCAATCATAAAATAAAGCTTAACCCCAAGAAATTGGCGGGATATTCAATCTCTAGGTCGGCCAAAAGATGAAATTAAGACCTAGGGTTTCATATATAAGAGCTCTCTTTCTTCATTTGAAAGGATCCGGATTTTGGCTTTGAGGGACCTTCTATGCGGCGAAAGAGCAGATCTTTGAAGACTTCAACAACATTCAACATCCTTCTATCAAGCATTTATCAATTTCATTCATCCATTTAGGGCTTGGAAGACATTGAAGAACAATAGGAGATTACCGACTGAAGATTGGCTTGTACTCCTCCCTTGAGGGTTGGGTATGATTTCATAATGTTTTCATGTCTTTGCATAAGCTTCAATATATCCTTTATTCATGCTTTAGATCACTTTGCATCTTGATTTAGAGCATTTACATTATCATTTACAAGCAATTAGGGTTTACTTTCTAGGTTGCTCTAGTTTGCTTTCTTGCATTTAAGGACCTTGCACACACACTAGGTCTGCACACACAATACATTTTACAATACAACTTGGCTATTCGTGGAGGTGGAAATGACCGAAGCGGGGGTTTGACTAAGGCAAAACCCTATATAGCCACCCAAACACCTTTTCAGATACAAGTGCAGGTTTCGGGACTCGGACGACGCCGCAGGTTGCAGATCCGGGAGAAGCAGACTGAGACCGACCTTCCCACCAAATTTCAAAGCAAAAGACCAGGACAGGGGCGTGGGGCGCCCTGGTCCCTGGGACAGGGGCACTGGGCGCCCTGGTCCTCCTGACAGACAACATTTTCAGCATTTTTGACAGCTTTTCCAGAGTGCAAAACAGCAGTTTTTGGAGCAGTTTCAGGGGCAGATTTAGGACAGTGGCGCCCGCGCCCCCGTCCCGAACATTTTCATTCATATTTTAACACCGGGTATGCATTTACATTCTTGTCTTGTCCTTGTGTTTACAGTTTTCCATTGTTTAAGTTCAATTCTGCAATCTTGTTATTAGTTCATACTTGCACTTTGGGCTTAGGGATTGAACTTGCATCATTCTATCTATCATTTACAACAAAGGAATAGAAATCCTAATAGGTAGCCCGTGGCTCTCTCTTCCACAAAAAGAAGTAGCCAATTGTGTGATACCTCTAGGCTCTTTCGTATTCCACAAGTGTGTGGTTGAAAGTGAGATTAGGGCCTGTTTGCTTAGTTTCACTTTTTCCACCACACAGGACCTTTTTGACCAAATCCCACATTGAATGAGAACCTCCACACCTCTGCAAAACACATGATGACATTGGGGGTGAGAGTGACAAAATGTTAGTTTGAAGGATTGAGAACTAGTGGAGAACATAAAATTGGTAGAGTTCCTAGTGAAAACACTTGTTGAAGGTCATCTTAAGGTGGACAAAGAAATAGTCCTAGTAGAGTTTGAGAAGGACTAGTGGGTCTTGAAGCATAGCAAGGCCTAGTGGAGTTGGTGGAGTGAGCAACACCAATAGGAGAAGTGTGAGCAAGCTAGGTAAACCCTATAAAATTGGTATCAGAGCCTATAAGATTTGGGCTAGGGGAAGTTGATGTCCTTAGAATTGGAAGAGTTTGTTGGAGACAACATGGTGACCAATGAAGAGTTGGAAAATAAAGTGGATGATTAGGAGGAAGAGAATAGGCTTCTGAAGGAAAAATTGGCAGAACTGGAAGGTAACCTTGGTGAAGTTGAAACCGAGGCAGATGAAGTGTTGGTAAAGGTTGAAGGAGTAGGGGGGAAGGGTAAAGAGGTGTCAGAAGTAGAAAAGGTGCCTGAACATGATCATGTTTTGGAACATGAACCTTTCCTAAAGGCATTGAAAGCCTTAAGTGGTAAATCACTGGAAGGATTGCCATTGTTCACTGGTAAGATGGAAGTAGAAGTGGTTCTAGAATGGATAGAGGGAATGGAGAACCATTTTGAATGTGAAGGCATAACTGAAGCTCAAAGAGTCAAGGTGGCCAAGTCTAGGATGAGGGGAGCAACTCTCACATGGTGGAAATTTGTGCAGGATGAGAGGAAGAAAGTGGGTAAAACTCCCATCTCTTCTTGGAAAGGGATGTTAGTCAAAATCAAAGAAGCCTATTTCCTTGATGACTATGAAGTGCAGATCCATAGGAAAAGACAAAACCTAAGACAAAAAGACCTTGATGTAAGTTGTTATATAGAGGAGTTTCACAAACTTAGTCTTAGGTCTCATGCTATGGAAGAATAAATCCTTAAGGTAGCTAGATACCTAAATGGACTAAGATGGAATATCCAAGAGGAAATTGGTTTATTGAGCCCAAAGACAGTACATCAAAGCTATCAGCTTGCCCTTAAAGTGGAAGAAAAAGTAAAAAGGAAACATGTTTCAAGTAGAGGAGGATCTAGTAGAGGAATGGAGTCAAATAGTGGTTTTAGAGGAAGAACAAGTGGACAAGGTAGGGGTTCCTCATATTCTGCCTCAATGAAATGTTACCATTGCAATCAGCTTGGTCATCTAGCATATAGATGTCCAGAGAAGGGATCTTCATCATAGAATGGTGAGAGAAGGGTAAACTACCTTCAAGAAGAAACTTCAAGCATTAAGACCTCAGAAGTGGCTCTAGAATCAGAGGTAGGCGACAACCTAATGATAAGATGAACTTTAATCAAAGAACTTGTCAAGGAAGAGCCTAACCAAAGGAGATCACTATTTAGAATCAAATGCAAGATTATGAGCAAAGTTTTTAAGGTGATAATTGACTCAGGGTCAATATACAATATTGTGTCAGAAGAGGCAGCGAGTAAGCTCAAGTTAGAAAGAATTCCTCATAACAACCCATATAAGGTCACTTGGTTGAATAAAGACCAACATGTCTTGGTAAATGAGAAAGCATGGGTGGATTTCACCATTGGGAGGTACAAGGACAAAGTGCTATGTGATATCATACCCATGGATGCATGCCATCTTCTATTAGGAAGACCATGGCAATTTGATAGACAAGCTATTCATGATGGAGCCAAGAATGCATATTCATTCAAGAAAGATGGAGTCACATTCAAGATACAATCTATCCTTGAGGAAGGTGAAAAGAGAGTAGTAGGTCCTAATGTCCTTTTGGTGAGTGAAAAATAGTTCTTGAAGACATTTGAGGAAGGTGAAGGAATAGGGTTTGCATTAGTGATGAAACCTAAAGAGGAAGATAAGAAGGAGAAACTAGATTTGCCAATAGAGGTTCAAGACCTATTGAAACAGTTCAAAGAGATAGTGAGTGATGGACAACCAGGCACCTTACCTCCTAAAAGAGCCATAAGCCATGAAATTGACTTCATACCCAAAGAATCCCTACCCAACAAAGCGGCCTACAAAATGACTCCCCCAAAAAATGTTGAAATTGCTAAACAAATTCAAGAGCTTCTAGACCAAGGCCTAATTAGGAAAAGTATTAGCCTTGTGTTGTACCTATTGTCTTAGCCCCAAAGAAAGGTGGTACTTGGAGATTGTGCACTGACTCTAGGGCTATAAATAAAATCACCATTAGATATAGGTTTCCAATTCCTAGAATAGAAGACCTAATGAATTGTTTAGGGGAAGCCAAATACTTTACCAAGATTGACCTTAAAAGTGGATACCACCAAATTAGGATTAAGGAGGGTGATGAATGGAAAATGACATTCAAGACAACATAGGGTCTTTATGAATGGATAGTAATTCCATTTGGCTTATCAAATGCCCCAAGAACCTTCATGAGGCTCATGAATGAGGTGTTGAAGGACTTCATAGGTAAATTTATGCTGGTATATTTAGATGATATTCTCATTTTCAGTAAGAATAAGGTAGATCATATTAACCATTTGCAAATTGTGCTAAAGATTGCATGAGGAATGAACTTGGACAAGTATGAATTTTGAAGCAGGAAATGGTTTATCTTGGGTTTGTGTTGTCACATGGAAATCTCCAGATGGATCCTAGCAAGGTTGAAGCCATTGTAAATTGGCCTACTCCTAAGTCAGCAACAGAGGTGAGAAGCTTCCATGGTCTAGCTCAATATTATAGGAAATTCATTAGGCAATTCAGTGCTATATGAGCACCAATGTTGGACACTATCAAAGGTGGAATGAAGGAAAAGTTTCAATGGAATGAACAAGAAAATAAATGTTTTGAAACCTTGAAAGAAAGGATAGCCACTCAACTAGTTTTGGTGTTGCCTAGTTTTGAGAAGCTCTTCATAGTGGAATGTGATGCAAGCAATGTTATAGTAGGTGCTGTCCTAAGTCAAGAAGAAACACCAGTAGCTTTTCATAGTGAGAAGCTAAGTGATTATAAGAGGAAATACTCCTCATATGACTTGGAGTTATATGCATTAGTGCAGGCTTTGAAGAAGTGGAGACACTATCTCCTTCCTAAGTAATTTGTAGTCTACACAGATAATCAAGCTTTAAGCTTTCTAAACTCACAAGACAAGATTAGCCACAAGAACATGAAGTGGGTAGAATATATTCAAGCCTACACATTTACAATCAAGCACAAAAAGGGTCAGCTAAACAAGGTTGCTGATGCATTGAGTCGGAGACTCTTGACAATCCAAGAAATTCAGTTGAGAAGCATAGGTGTTGACAGTTTTAAAGACCTATACCTGGATGATGAAGATTTATCCAATGCTTATAAAGTAGGCAAAGAGTATCAAAACCATTTCCATAGTGAGTTTTCTGATTATACCTTGCAAAATGGGTTATTGTTTAAGGGAAGGCAACTTTGTGTGCCTAGAGGTTCATTTAGAGAAAATCTCATACAAGAGAAGCATAATGGCAGTCTTAGTGGTCATTTTGGGGTCAACAAAACTCAAGAGTTAGTCCAAAGGTATTACTATTGGCCTAGGATGAATCAAGATGTTAGGAAGTATGTGGAAACTTGTATTGTTTGTCAAAAGGCCAAGGGCACATCTTCAAATGTTGATTTATACCAACCTCTTCCCATACAAAATAGACCTTGGGAGGGCATTAGTATGGACTTTGTAGTGGGTTTGCCAAGGACAAAGCAGGGATTTGATAAAATTTATGTCATAGTGGACAAGTTTAGTAAGATGGCCCACTTTGTACCTTGCAAGACCACTTATGATGCATGTCATATTGCTCAGTTGTTCTTTAAGGAAGTGCTAAGGATACATAGATTGCCCATGAGCATTGTTTCAGACAAGGACTCAAAGTTTATGAGTCATTTTTGGAAAATACTTTGGCAGAAGCTTGGCACCAATCTATCTTTTAGGTCTGCCTACCATCCTCAAACAGATGGACATACTGAGGTGGTAAATAGGAGCTTAGGAAACCTATTGAGGTGCCTTACCAAGGAATATGGTCAGACATGGGATCAAGTGTTGGTACAAGCTGAATATGCTTACATTGATACCATAAATAGAACCACAGGAAAAAGCCCTTTTGAGGTGATATATGGTCTTCACCCAAGGGGTATACTTGAACTAAGAGACTGAGGGAATGCAACAACAAGGAGTGGATATGCTGAAGATTTTGCTTAGTCTATGAAAGAGATCCATGAATTAGTTAAGCAAGCATTGAAAGATAACACAACTAAGATCAAACAAAAGGTTGATGAGAGAAGAAAGAACCTGCAATTCCAAGTAGGAGATCTTGTCATGGTATACCTCAACAAAGCAAGGTTGCAGTAAGGGACACCTAACAAGTTGTAGATGAGAAGGTTGGGTCCATGTGACATCCTAATCAATTATGGAGAAAATGCATACAAGGTGGACCTACCAAGTGAAATAGGACTGTCACCGGTTTTCAATATAGCAGATTTAGTGGCTTACAAAGGGCCAAATCCAAATTTAGATCACAGTCAAATAGAGATAGTAGATGATGCAAATAACCTTCAAATGCTAGCAAGACCAAGTCCAAAGGCTGAGAAGATAATGAGTTTAAGGATCGCTAAAAAGATAAGACACCAAACTTATTGGGAGAACCTAATTAAGTGGCAGGGTATGGATGATACTGAGGCTACATGGGTGCCTGAGATAGAGTTCAAGAAGTTAGGCATTGATTTGAATCTGATCCCAAAAGAGGTGACTTAATTTTCTTTTGCTTGGGAGAATGGTGCAGGAGCACCTAGGACTTAGGCTAATAGTCCTTCTTCAATTTTGGCTTGTACTAACCTTGGCCAAGTCAGATTTCCAATAAGGACTCTAGGAGGGTCCAATGTGTGTGATTAGAGTCTAGGTTTGAACTTTGTGGATTGTTCTTGGTTTGAGTAGTCAATGATGCCTTCTAGATTGTAAAAAGAGGCATAGGTTGATTAAAGTATTAGAGGGGTTGAAAATAGCCTTAGAAATGTTGAAATAGAACTTAGTAATTACTTGTAATAGGTTGCCTAAGTGGGAAAGGCAAAATGTGGAACATTGTAAAAGTTGTCATGACAACTTTGGTCCTAAAAGAGCTTAGCGGTGGAGTTAGGGTTAAAAAATTGACCTAAGATGCCTCCACATGTGGGGAAGACTATTTAAACCCTCTCTTGCATGGATACCAAGGTTGGAAGCATTGATTTTTGTGAATGACAATCTGAAACCACTCATTTTCGGACTGTTAACACTGTTTTTATCTTATTTTGCATAAAAGAGTGAATACAAATGGATTGAAACCATTGAACCAAAATTAGATAGTTGTTCTTTGGTGTGTTCTAGTGCCAATCAACCCATTTCATGCTTTGTAAATAGATTTTATTAGTTCTTTTACTATTTTGTTTTCAAACAACCAGTTTTGGCTTGTAAATAGCATATCAGTGAAAAATGGTTGCCCCATAAATTCCCTCTGTGATACCATCACGACCTATTGGGACATGGTAGGAAACCCTATGTACATTGTAAATATGCAGGGAGGAGTTCTGGGAGTGAATTTTACCATTTTTTCCACCTTGTTCTAGGCGAGTCTTGTTGCAACCCAACTAGGAAGACAAGGTGGAGAAATGACAAAAGAATGCAGGGGTGAAACCAAAACCTTGGCATAACAATTTGGCATTGTTTATTAGGTCCATACAGAGTTGTAGATGGAAGGAGAAGCTTTGAAAAATCCATTTTATTCCCTTTTCACAAAGTTAGACAGTCACAATCCTAAAAGCCATTGAAACCCTAGCAAAACCTCATGTTTGGGTTAGGGCATTGTACGAACACTTGGGGTTCTAAAACCAACTAAATCTGTTGGGGTTCAATGATTGTTTGAAGAACCATAGAACTCTTTTCAAGGTCTTTTGGACTATATGACCAAAAATCCCTAAAAACCCTGATTAGGAGGCCTAATTGGGGCTCTTTCCTAGTAGCCCTCTTTTGAGCATTTTCTTGAAATCGGTAAGGAAGATGAGTTTGGCAATAGAACAAATGGACATTTTTGACCAAATCCCACATTGAATGAGCACCTCCACACCTCTGCAAAACACATGATGACATTGGGGGTGAGAGTGACAAAATATCAATTTGAAGGATTGAGAACTAGTGGAGAACATAAAATTGGTAGAGTTCCTAGTGAAAACACTTGTTGAAAGTAACCTTAAGGTGGAAAAAGTAATAGTCCTAGAAGAGTTTGAGAAGGACTAGTGGAGTTGGTGGAGTGAACAACACCAATAGGATAAGTGTGAGCAAGCTAGGTAAAACCTATCATTTTTCTTGGAGGATAAAAGGTTGAATCTACTTCATTTTTGATCACCTTGCATTCAAAGCAATGAAAGGTGATTTAGTGTGATCAAATATCTTCTTGAGTGATTTCACTAGCGATTGGAAGAGGTCTTTAAGTTTTTTTCACCAACAATGATTAACATGTATTTTTCTTTAATTATGGAAGCAGGATCATCATCTGTACCTTTCTTTGTTGCAAATGCAGTTGTTTTTGAGGTCAAGGACCGTCCTAGGCCAACTTTCAAGTGACATATGCATGTGGCTATCCTGGATGACTCGATTGGAGAATTTTCCCATGTTCTGAAAGATGTTGTGTATGTCAAAGATTTTAGGGCATACATACATTGTCACATTGAGGATTTGGGGATATTTGATATAAAGGGCATGCACATGAGTGAGCTAATGGGAAATTCTGGAAAGGTTAAACTTGAATACAAGCACATTGAAGACTTAGGGTTTACTGGCATTCTGGACATTCCAAAATTCAAAGATAAAATATTTAGGTATGTTTTAAGAAGAGTACATGGAGAGTTTATCTGGCCAGATAGACCACACAAGATCATACAGGAAGCCATCAGGGCACTCATCGGTTTACCATAGGTTGGGCAATGTCCAGATAAGAAGGTTTCTAATGATTATGTCAACAAGATTACTGACACAACATGAGACAGGTGATCCATGAGAATCAACACTATTACTGACACATACATCATATTCGGTAGCATGGTCATCGGTTATAAGGCAACTTAGTCAAACCGATTGAATTTTGTTTCTAGCACCTACATTTTTGCAACTTACAAGATGATGAGAGAAAATGAGAAATTGGATCTATGTGGTTGGATGTTAGATGAATTAGCGATAAACGTAGGGAAGATTAAAGGAGAAAAGAAAGGAACTTTTCAGTATGGAAAGTTAATTGTCTTTTTAATGCTATTTTTTATGAATGAGACTCCCAGTTTTGGGAAGAGACAACGAGCATTTAATATCGCGGTAGGTAGGCAACTGAAACAGTCAATTGCTACATTAGGTAGTCAAAGAGATGATAAAGTATGGGGATATTTTAAGGCATTCTAGAAGGCTATGAAATCTAGAGAAAGGGTTCCTAGGCACATTGTTGAGAAATACTCAACTGACATATGGTTCATGGTGAAGAAAGATGAAACACTCATGGAAGTGGTTAAGCCCTAGAAGATCTGGATTGAGGAAATAGGCTATGAAGTTGATGGACAGATTTTAGATGCCTATGCAAAGATGTTAATTGATGCACCGATAGATGAAACCGTCTAAACCTTTGGCACTGCAAAGCAAAAGACACAAGAGGTTGAAATAGAGTTCAACCATAAGAAAAGAGAGAAGTGGGAAGGAAGGGCAAGTAAGTTTGATTAGAAGGTCTCATAGGAAATTAAAGCATTGATTGATGTTGTCCCGGAGAAAGATAGGAAGAGGAAAGAACCAAAAGTGTTTAGTGAGCCTATTGTAGCAAAGTCTACATTTGAGGATGACACACCCCTGGCTTTCAAAAGGGTTATAAGGAAGAAATTAGAGGAAACCAAGGTAGAGGAGAAAAAGAAATCGGTTAGGAAAGTTACATTCAAGTTACTAGCATAGAAATAAGCTCCAAAAGTAACACCTTTAGCTCCATCCAGTAGTGCAAGAAGGAAGAAGAAGGCTGACATTGATCTGGCAATTGAATCTGGTAATGTAAATATCATTCCACCAAAAACTTGTGCAAAATTAGTTAATGAGATCACTAAAGATGGTATTTCTAAAGAATGTATAGTTTAATTATGAAAATTTAGAGGATGATGAACAAAGAGAGATAGAAGAAGCAATTTTGTTATATTTGGATATTTATAAGAAAGTCTTAATAGAGATTGAAAACTAAATACCGATATAACTGTATAATATGTTAGATTTTAGGAGACCATCAGTAATTCAAGATGATAGGCATATAAAGATACAAGAGTTGTTATATGTTTGTGTTTCTATTACTCTAGAGGAAATGGATAAGACACTTGAGGTGGTAGATAGAAAAGTCTTTACCAACAAACATAGAATAACCAGTCTTATGTTAGGTAGAGTAAATGAGGTAATCAAGGAGACCCACAAGGCATGGGTTAAGTTATTTGAAGAGAACCTTGGTTTCTTTACTTCACCAAAATCAAAGACAGACACTGTAGACATCCCGGTTGAAGGGAAAGGAAAGGGTATTATGGGTACTTCAACCTCAATTTTGAAGGACATTAAGATAGTGGAAATTAAGCCCTCGATAGATACAAATGTATAGGCAAATATTGAGATACTAACAAATATAGAGAGTGTAAAGGTTGATAATATACAATATACTAATATTCAGGACAACAATCCTTTGGATATAAATGTACATGATGAGGTTACAGTTCCTAGGGAGGAACCCATAGTTACTGAGACTGCACGAAGTGGTGAAGCCACTGGTGCAAGTGAGGAAACTATAAAGGATAAATATTTAGAGGAGAAGAAAGGGGAATTCGGCAGGGAACCGGTAGTGAGTCCATCATTGTTGTCAATTGACACCTCATAGATTGTAAAGAAAAACATAACAGATATGAGCTCTACTGAACTCATGATGATGGTTGCATAGAAATTGATGAAGGAGGGATCTATGGATAAAGGGATTATTGATCAGTCTATCAATGTTTTACATAGACTAGTCCTGAATTGGAAGTTTGACAGAGAAGTGAGCCCATCCGGCAAGCTTAAGACAATTACAGAGCACATTTCAAAGAATTTTCAATCCTTGCAGCAGATTTCAAACCGACAAGCACTGGAGAGGTTCACACAGGCTAAAGGAGATACATTTGATCATATGATTGAGTCTGAGAGAAAAGAAATTGATGACAAATTGAAATTGATAGATAATTCTTTGAAGTAGTGTACAAATATTTATAGAGTATGTTGTAACATAGATGCTCTTACATTTAATTTGGATAAGAAGATTAAGGAATTCCAGGAGAAAATTGCAACTATGGCTAATTATTTTGATGGATTGAATTCATTGACTAAATCCATTGATGGTCAAATTTTGGTTTTGGAAGCCCAAATTTTTGTTCTTGAGAAAGAAAAAGACAAAATCATAAGAAGAGCCAAAAGTCTGAGAGGTTTGGTGAGTCCCTGGTTGGATTCACTCAGTGTACATAAGAAGGATTGTATGGATATGGTTGGTAAGCCCACACCGATAGAGTTAAGTGAGAAATAGTCATTTGCCCATATACTAAATGGACTTGTATCTATTTCTGACACTTTCAAATCTGGTTGGGATACTTACCTTGAGCTTTTGGAGAAGGCATACCTAGATATTTTCAAATATATTAAGCTCCAGTAAGATATTTTTGGGACATTCATTGTACAGTCTTTTCATTCTTCATCCCGATTTTGGATTTTTGGTATTCTTTTTGGAAATTTTGATGGCATTGATGTCAAAGGGGGAGTGATATAGATTTGAAAAAGAAAAGAGGGATTTGTATACATTAGGGGGAGTATGAAGTATTTTATATTCATGAATATTCAGCTGTATTCAGCTCAGGGGGAGTAGGCAGGATGAAACCGACAGATGAAACCATGATCATTTTTCACATGAGTGTAGTCATCAATGCCAAAGGGGGAGATTGTTGGCAATTGACACTGAATTGGTTGGTTTCACTATGTTGTCATTTATGGCAACATGATATCTTGTTTCGGCTTCATGTTTTGGGTTAGTTGTGTACCGACAGACACTACATCGGGACCGACACTGCCACCGAAAGGATGGAAGGAATTCTCAGGTTACCAACAATGCGGGTCGACATGGTTTAGAATCAGGTTATCAATATTGGATGCTAACATCTCTTGGATCCAGCATTGACAATTGTTTTTGATATTCATTTATTTATGTTATCTAGCCGACATGTATATTGATATTGTAATTATCTTTGTAAGCCAACATAAGGCATGATAAATTGTATAGGGTATATAGGTTAGATGGTTAGATCATTTTGATATGGAATATGTGGATGTGATGTGATGCGAACATGTATTAAGAAGGAAATAATGAAGGAGATGCAAAATATATTAGAGAGATCATGCATGTGAGGATATTTATGTAAGGGATATTCCAGTAAAAGGGTTTAGGGTTTCAGACCAGAACAAACAAAGCTTAACCGGAACTATATTCTGGCATAGAAAGATTCTATCTTAACAGTTCACTCATTTCTCTAGATTGTAGTCTGGATTTATATGTAGTCAATGATGCTCCTTTTGTGATTGAGCAGTGTGCTCTACACTGTAAGCCTTCCTACAAGTGCAAGCCCCTTATATTTTGTAATATCTCTTCATATGGCCAGTGAATTGATATTGTGGGTCACAAATCCCATCGTGGTTTTTCGTCTTTGAGGTTTTCAATGTATAATTTTGTGTGTTATGGTTCTCATTTATGTGATTGGCTTATTGGTTGCTTTACTTCTTTCAATTCTCTATTTACCGGTATAATGGTTGGTGTATGCATGTTTTAATAAGGTTAAAATTGATCATACTGGTAGAACACTGATTCATCCCCCCTCTCAATGTTCTTGGATTGCAACACTCATAACCAACTATGACAACCAACTAGCCATTGGTGTATGAAAATGTTGCAAAGTTGCTATGAGTAACTTTTGCAACTTTTGCAATTTGTTGCATAGGTGAGCAACTTTGCTCAAACCCAAACTTGGTCATTTTAAAATGACTCATATGACCTTAACAAACTCAAAACAATATCAACCAACCTACATTAACCCAAAAACAAGTTATCCTATTAAGTGCTCTTCCTGACACTCTTAAGAGCTCACAAGCCAACATTGGTCAAACAAAGACTCTTAGGGCCCTTACAATCATTTGAGAACACACTTAATGGCCTCTTGGCCTTATTACAAAACTAAAAACATGATTCCAAAATCCTGAAAACAAAGTTAATAAAATTTGCTAAGTGCCCCTGCACCAATCATCCACCAACACATTACATAAACCGGTCCATAACCTAGCTGAATAGGATAGCACTAAGTTCAGACCCAAATCCAACACCATCGATCAATAGGAACACAAACAAGATAACCATTGGCATCTTGAAAGACATATAGAAGTCATGACAACACCACTTATCACATTCATAAAAATATCTTCAACAAAGCTCTGACGATAAAACCCTTACCGGTGACCAAAAGGCTTACTAGAACAAATGATAGCTCCTGAGTCATCAAATCCCAAACCAACTGATCATGATACACTTTTGAATAGCATGAATGACATATCCAAACCAATTCCACAAAGCGAAGCATACTAGATCAATATCATAATCCAACCTCTCTACTAGAACGTACCAGAAACTGGTAAACAACCAAAACAACTGATGTAGCCATCAATGACAAAACATCAATACAACACATAATCAATTCCTCCAATTGCCAACAATTTCCCCCTTTGACATTGATGGCAACGCTAGATGTGAAAAACATCCAAGTGCCAAGAAATGCCTAACAAGTCTCCCCTAAAGGAAGACAACCAACAATCTCGCATAAGATGATATCACAATGAAGTTAACAAACTCCCACTATGAATGATATCCCTATTAAGCTTTGTTCTCTCCCCTTTGACTGATATTATATTAAGCTCTTATTTTCACATATATCACTCCCCCTTTGACATCAAAGAAAAATCATAAATCCACTGAACCACACAACTGAATACTCCCCTTGAGTAGTAGCACCAACACATCAATCCATAATGAATATTAGCTCTGTAAATGCATATTGGACTGATGCCAATCAACATCACTAAGGTCTCTATTAGAGGGGTAGAAACCCCCAATCTATCTCTGAAGTACTCAAATGATTCCTTAGGCAAAGGTTTAGTGAAGATATCTACAATTTTCTCTTTAGTGTTCACATAAATAAGTTTGACTTCATTTGCTTCCACCTTCTTCAAAAAGTTATACTTGATAGATATGTGCTTTGTCTTAGAATGAAATACCAGATTCTTTGATATGCCAATAGCAGCAAAGTTATCACAATGAATAACTACCGGTTCATTACAGTCCACCCTTTATCCTTCAATATTTTCTTCATCTATAGAACTTATGTACAATTAATAGCAGCAGTAACATAGTTAGCTTCAATAGTAGATGAAGAGGTACATGATTGCTTCTTGCTGATCCACGAAACAAGTTTCTTTCCAAGAAAGAAATCTCCACCAGATGTGCTCTTCCGGTCATCAACATCTCCAACCCAATCTGCATCTATATATGCACATAGTGTAAAATCATCATTTTTAGGATACCACAAACCATATTCAGTTGTTCCTTGCAAATACCTGAAAATCCTTTTCACTGTACTCTCATGATTCTCTCTAGGATCACTCTGATATCTTGATACAATACAAATTGCATTCATTATATCTGATCTAGTCTAAGTCAGATATAACAAACCTCCAATCATAGACTTGTACCTTGTAGGATTTACTGGTACTGATGCATCTATGTTTGTCAATTTCGCACTTATAACCATAGGTGTACCAACCGGTTTAGAATTTTACATACCAAATTTCTTCAACAACTCCCTAACATACTTAGTTTGACAGATAAAAATACCTTTATCTGTCCGAGTAATCTACAAACCTAAGAAAAATTTCATCTCCCCAATCATAGACATCTCAAATTCATTCTTCATATTATCAAGGAATTCCATACATAACTTATCCTCACCTCCAAAAATGATATCATCAACAAAGACTTCAACAACCAATATGTCATCATCAATGATCTTATAATATAAATTATTGTCAACATTACCTTTAGTGAACCAATCTTCAAAAGATATTTATCCAATCTTGCATACCAAGCTCTAGGGGCTTATTTCAATCCATATAATGCTTCCTTAACCTGCAAACCATGTTTCTATCATCTGAAAGTGAAAATCTGGTAGGCTGTTCAATTTAAACATCCTCTTCAAGATCTCCATTCTGAAATGCACACTTAACATCCATCTGATAAATCTTGTAGTTCTTATGGGCAACATAAGCAAGATATAATCTCATAGCTTCAATCCTAGTGACTGGAGCAAAAGTATCATCATAATCAATTCCTTCCTTCTGAGAATATCCTTTACAAACCAATCTAGCCTTATTCCTCACAACTTGTCCATCTTCATTCAATTTATTCCTAAAAACCCATTTAGTCCCAATAACATTCTTGTTTTTAGGTCGGGAAACTAAAGTCCATGTATTATTCTTTTCTATCTGATCTAATTCTTCTTCCATAGCTTTCATCCAAAATTCATCTTTACATACTTCAGTTACTATTGTTGATTCAATTTGAGAAATTAAACATACCTCATCAGCTGCCAACCTTCTTCTTGTCATCACTCCTTTATTCTTGTCTCCAATGGTCTGATCTTCTGAATGATTTAAGCTAATATACTTAGGAGTCTTCTAATTTTTTGTTCTACCACTATGATCTTTAGTTACTGTTGAATTTTCTGATACTGTCAGAGTAACTGGTTCAACATTTTGTTCCAGTGTAGGTGCTACTAGTTTAGTTAAGGTCATTTCCACTGTCGATTCTCTCTCATAAGTTTTGATTTGACTTCTATTTAGCTCATCCACCTTGACATTAGTTCTCTCCACAATTCTCTGCAATCTTTTGTTATACCATCTATATGCTTTGTTTTCATTTGAATAACCAAGAAATATCCCTTCATCACATCTAGGATCAAATTTTCCAATGGAATCATCTCTTTTGATATAGCATTTACTACCAAAGATTTTGAAATACTTAACTATAGGTGTATGACTAAACCATAACTCATAAGGCGTCTTACCAGTGTCTCCTTTGATATGAACTCTGTTGAATGTATATACCATCATGCTCACAACTTCTTTCTAGTGGATATGAGGCAAATTAGATTCCATCATCATAGTTCTAGCAACATCCAAGATAGTTATGTTCTTCCTTTCCACAATTCCATTCTGTTGAGGTGTTCGGGGTGCAAATAACTGTCTCCTTATCCAATTATTTCACAATAACTATTAAATTCACCGGATGTGAATTCTCCACCCTGATCAGACCTTAATCATTTAATCTTCAATCCTGTCTCTGTCTCAACTTTAGCTTTAAAGATTTTAAAATTTTCAAATGCTTTAGATTTCTCCCTTAGAAAAGTAACCCACATCATTCTAGAATAGTCATCAATGATTAGCATAAAATATCTCACCCTGAAAAATCTTGATTCTAGAAGTACCACACAAATCAATATGAATAAGATCAAGAACATCATTAGATTTTTCTTGTATACTCTTAAAAGAAGTTGTAAATTGCTTTCCCATTTGACATTCCTTACATACCGGATTATAGGGCTTCACAATCTTAGGTATATCTCTAATTACCTTAGTAGAACTAATCTTTATAATGCAATCAAAATTCACATGACATAACCTCTTATGCCATAGCCAACTCTCATTAATTTGTGCAATCAAACATGTCTTCTCATCGGAGTTCAAATGAAAGATGTTACCTTTAGTTTAAGTACTAGTTGCAATCTCCAATCCAGATCTGTTGATAATCTTGCATTTTCCATCCTTGAACTGTAACTCAAATATCTTATCGACTAAGTGTCCTATACTCAAAATATTATGTCTTAAACCTTCAACATAATTAACATTATCAGTATCATGCTTACCATCCAATGATATAGTTCCTCTTCCCTTGATCATGCGTGCTTTGTCATCTCCAAATCTAACCAGACCGCCATCAAATTCTTGCAAAGATAGAAACTTCCTTTTATCTCTAGTCATATGATGTGAACATCCACTGTCTATTACCAATTCATCCTTGTCTTCAACTTTAGTAGTAAGGGCCTTTTCTTTAGGTACAGGATCATCTTCCTTGATAGCCAAGAATACCCATTCCTTTCCATTACCGGATCCACTAGCTGAATCTTGTGTTGGTTCATCATCAAAATCAGTCACACCTTCATCATCTGCAAAGTAGCATTATTTGTCTTTGTTCCTTCTGTACTTATTCTTGTTCTAATAATCATGTTTATGCCTAAGATATATTCTAATGCTTTCCTCAAATCTTGAATTCCTTTCAGGACATCTAGATGCAAAATGACCTATCTTATTACATGTGAAACATTCAAAAGGTGATTTTCCTTCATACTTACTTCTCGTTGGACCTTTAGGTACTCTTCTAGCAAATAGGGCTTCAAGTTGCTCTAACTCTTCATCTTCTTTCTTCATTTCCTCTAGTTCCTTAGCATATAAGGCTTTCCAATCACTCTTTCCGGTAGATGATATAGATGCATGAAAAGCAGGTTCAAATTTTGCAACTCCAGAAGAACCAAATTCCTCAAGCTCAAAAGAAAATAACTTCCCAACCAAGTTATCTCTATTAATAGAGGTGTTTTCCATTGTTCTCAACTCATTAATTGTAGTAGCCTTCATATTATAAGCTGGTGGCAAAGCTCTCAATACTTTAGAAACTATTTCATCTTTGCTCAAAGATCCACCACAACACTGAATTCCCAGAATAATTTCATTTACTCTCTCCATAAAAGTAGTTTTCCTTTCATCTTCTTCCATCTTCAGGTTCTCATATCTCACTCGGTAACCATCAATTTTAGCAATTTTAATAGTAGGTCACATTCATTCAGAGTCTCCAATTTATCCCATATAGCCTTTGCAGTTGATTTGTAGGTTAGTCCCATAATTTGCTGATTAGAAAGTGCACACAAAAGGGCTTCTATAGCTCTACAATCATTTCCAATGTCCTTATCCAAGATTTCTAGAGGAGGATTTCTAGATGCTGGATTATGAGGTATACATCCTTTCTCAGTGATCTCCCAAATCTCCTTGCACAGAAATCTTAGATGAGTCTCCATCTGAATCTTCCATACTCTATAATTTGTTCCATCAAGCCTAGGAATTTCTCTCCGAAAAACAACTGCAAGTGAACTTGAACTATTAGATGCCATAGGATCTTCCTTAAGTGGTTAAGCTTCTATAGAGAGGACCAAGTTCTGATACCAATTGCTAGACAACTGAGGGGGGGGGGTGAATCAATTGTTAACATATTATAGAAATTTAAGCATTAAAACCTTATAACCAGAATACATAAACCAAATAGAAAAATATCAGATATAACAGTTAAGCACAAATATAATCCACAAAACTTTTACCAACCATCCACAAAAGATAACACCAATATTTGTACGTGGAAAACCCAGTAAATGGAAAAACCACATTGGGAAGCCTACCCACAGTCAAATAATACTTCTGCAGTAAGTATGAGATTACATATACAGAGGCCTGCACATGCAAGAAGGCCGACAACCTAGAGTGCACTACTCATCATAAAAGGAGCCTCACTGACTACAAAATAAATCTAGACTACAATCCAGAAAGAAGAATGAACTGTAAGAATAGCATCTCCTATGCTCGAATACAATTCTAGTTAAGCTTTATACCAGAGGTCTTAAACCTCTTCCACAAACCCAAATCGATCACCTATGATTGACTAAAACCTCTGCATATGATTACAACATTATTCTCACATAGATAAACCTATATCCTAAAAACCCATATGCCCATGATCTACAAAGAGACAATTAGGTCGGGCACCTAAAGATAATATAGTAAATTCATAACATAAACCTGCAATCCAATGATCAACCAAGATGGCCTAAGACTGAAACAACATAATCCAATCAATAGATCCAACCAAAAATGCATCAAGATCATCCACCAACACGTTACATAAACCTGTCCATAACCTAGCCGAATAAGATAGCATTAGGTCCAGACCCAAATTGAACACCATCGATCAATAGGAACATGAACAAGATAACCACTAGCATATTGAAAGCCATATAGAAGCCGCGCCAATACCACTTATCACATGCATCAAAATATCTTTAACAAAGCTCTACAGGTAGAACCCTTACCAGTGACCAAACGGCTTACTAGAACAAATGATATCTCCTGAGTCATCAAATCCTGAACCAAATGATCGTGATACACTTTTGAATAAAATGAATGATAGATCCAAACCAATTCCATAAACTGAAGCATACCGGAGCATGCCAGATCAATATCATAATCCAACCGCTCTACCAAAACCTACCGGAAACCGGTAAACAACCAAAACAGTTTGTGTTGCCATCAATGGCAAAACATCAATGCAACACATAATCAATTCCTCCAATTGCCAAGACATATAAGATTATGTTTTCATTGATGTCATACTTATTGATGGTCTTGATGTTGGTTTGGAAGTGATATGATGCAAAGGTGTATTATTTGACTTTGATCTGGTTGAGTTTTGATATTGGTGTCAAACTTGTTGATGGTCCAAATGTTGGTCAGGAAGTGATATGATGAAGAGGTGTATGAATATCTTGTGGATTATATGCAGTATGTTGGCAAAAATACCTATAATGATGAAATAAGATTTTATGTTGTCTTTGTCTAGAATGAGGAAGGTGTATGTCAGATCTGTGTGTGAACATATAGGCTTGCTGAGCAAAAGTGAGATGACACTATTGTGTAAATATGTATAGATATTCTATAAATGTGTTGATATTATCTAAAGGTGTTTTTGATGGTAAATATTGATGATATGTTGTGTTTGTGGAGGATTGATGTCTTTCTGCTTGATATGAAAACTGTATAACTATTTTAGGTGATTGTTTTGGTAAAGTGTATATTTATTCGATGGTTTGTTGTTGAACCAAATATGTATCTGTAGCGTAGAAATTAAGAATCATCACAAGATAAGTATATCAATCAAAACACAAGACATTATAACTCAATCAAAAGAACACTCATTGAAATGAACCTAATTCTAAGCACATTCAATAGAGGTATGGAAACAAAGCATTCAAAGATGAAATATTACGCAAACCAAATGTAGAATTGAACACTCCTTCCATGCGGCTCCATTGTTGTTCTTTCCTCTTCAATGGGTTTGTGGATCTCACCTACAAGTGCACACACAATTGAAAGCAAGATTTGATGAAAAGTTCAAGAGTACTAGAAGCGTAAGTTCGGTAGTTTGATAGAAAATTCGGATTCATGAAGGGATTGATTGAATAAAATTATCCAATTTATAGAAGAATTGGATAAATGAGCAAATTAGCATGAAAGAGATTTGAATAGAAATTCAAATCAATAATAGCAAAATTATGACATATCTATGACAAATTGCTATGCAAGGCTTATGACAATTCATGACAAATTTCTATGTCAAGAATTTATGACATTTTATGACATTTTATGACAAATTCTATGACACATTTCTATGTCAAGACAAAACTCTATGACAAATTGCTATGTCAAGACAAAACTCTATGACAAATTGCTATGTCAAGAGTATGACGCATGAAGCACACAAATAGGGAGAACTAGAGACAAGATAATTAGGTGGAAATTGCAATTAGGAAATTAGAAAATAGGTGGAAATTAGGAATTAGAAATGATGGAAAATTAGAAAATTAGGTAAATTAATTAATAATTTGTCATTTATTAATTAATTCACAAAAAGAGGAATAATTAGCCAATTAAATAAACATTTAATTGCAATGAGAAGACTTAGGATAAATAAATAATTTATTAATCCTAGAGAGAGAAATGACAAACAAGGTTAAATGAACAAATCATAAAACCCTAGAAGATGAATTAGGAATGCAAGGATGGCAATTAGGTCTTGATAAGAGATAATTAAGGTCGATTTGATTTGATCATGATTTTGAATTGATAAATGAACAGTGTTGATAAATGATTTCATTGAGATTGGTTGACAAAAATCAATGACAAATTGACCAAATTGACATGATTGAAAAGGACAAGGATCGATGACGAATCGATTGCAATATGACAAGATTGACAAAGATCGACCAAAATCATGATTGAATATTGTTGTCGACAAGACCAAATTCGAAGGCGAGATGAATGAAGAATACAGAAGAATGACTCGATGCTAGCAAATGATAAAGATCAAGTGCGTGACATAGGAGAAATGTTAATGCGACGCAAAAACCTAAAATGAGGGAATGCGCAATTGTTAAAGTATGATTCCGCAAGCGTTGACCATTTTTAGGTGTCTACAGTATCAGATGGATTTGTGGATTAGAGAAGAATGGTTATGGAAGATTGATCTCTTCATATTTTTGTTTTTTAGATGGACAAATGATTTACTTTGAGAGATGTTTAAGTCTACGTTCAGGGATAATGTAGTTACAAGATGTTGTAGAGGAATGTGTTACATTCCTCAACTTTCCTATAGTCCAAAGATGTTGTGGATCGTTGATTCAACTCCCGTGGAATGATATGTTTCTTTTGTGGTGGTCCCCATATCTTATCTTTTTGGTCCAGATTAAAAGTTTGGGTAAAATAGATTAGTATGAGCTAACTTATGTGTTGTGGTTTGAGTGGTTGTGTGCGGTGTAGTGTAGAAATTTTTTGGAGATAATTGTAAGGTGTGCAGACATGGTGTAAATCCTCACATGTCTTCCTTGCCTTCCACATGTGTCTTATAGATTGTTTCTAGGTCAATGGTGCATATACATGCTACATTTCTGTAGGCTGGCCTAATGGAGGATATTAAAGATCCGGTTGATATATACAAGACAAATTAATTAAGTAATGATATATTTATGTGTGTGTGATATTTATGGATATAAAATGTATGATGTGATATTTAGGTGATGTGTGATATGCAAAGATAATGCGAAGTAATACAAAGGTTTGGATGTGGTATAGTGTAGAAACAAAGGTTGCATCAGATGTGTATTAAGATATGAACTTTTATCTGTATATTGGTAGATGCTATTCCCTTGCAGTTCAATCTCTTATCTTTCTTGTATCTTTCTCTGAAGAAGTGATCTTTAGCTATGCAAGTCTTTTTTATCTTTCCCTAATGTTGTATGCCTTATCCTGCAAGTCAAAGTTGTGAGTTCCATGGACTATGGCCTAAATATGTGTAAATAAGTTACTTATATATATTATGAGTGTGATTCTCATCGTGGTTTTTTCTAGTTTGGGTTTCCCATGTAAAAGTCCTGATGTTCTTGTGTGGATGTATTTGTTGTTTCTATTATTTACTTTCATGCATGTGTGATGAATGATATTTTGAAAATTAAATGGAATTAATGATTTAATTTGATCAAGTTTTAGTATATGCTAATTCACCCCCCTCTCGGGATCCACTAGTGTTAAACACACTTTAGTTAGTATATTTGTTCTGACAAATGTGTAACCTAAATTAGTGATAAGGGTTAGAAAGAATTTTATTTAGGATGTAAAGTTGTCTATCCATGCAGACTTGTCCATTGGGAATAGAATCACATCAATCCTATATAAAACTAGATGTTAAAGAAAACATAGATTTACTACAGACATGTTAGAGGCAAACAAACATGTTAGGCGAAAAAAAGACATCAAAATGATTTATATTTATATATAAGATGTCCATAAGTATGGGTAGAAATAAATTTTATGCTAGAGACTATACACAAATCTAATCAACCCATGACCATTGCAAGATACATTGTAGGATAATAACAAAAAAGAGACAAACATATATAAAGACAAACTCTAGTAGAGCACCCCCATGCTAAACTGGGCATATGCAATAAGATGTTAGAAATATTGATAGAATATATTTTAATTAAAGTATAATAATATGATGATGATATCCCCCACTTTAAATTATTTTCACTTTTGAACACACCTGGATGCTAAGAGGGAGGGGGAGTGAATCGACATTAACTTAAATAGTCATTTTCAAATTAAACATTGAATTTGATCTATCAAAAGAGGGAACTGAAGTGAAGTATGCATCACACAAGAACACCAATAATTTTAATGGACAACCAAATGAGGGAAAAACCATGATGCGAGCTATCTCATAATCTAATATAAACATGTTATAATGTTTTCTTTAAGGCTCATTGCTTAAGGAAGCTTACTACTCCCTGATTGGACTTGTTGAGCAAGATACAACAAAATATGGACCTACTAAAGAGACAAACTATCTAATAACATGATATATGAAATATTGAATGAGAGCAACATGAACTAAAATACTATAAGTGGAGCATCTATCATATGTTGATGTTGTAGTCCCTATGTAGCACAAATACTCCATCATACTGACTTCACACACCTCAACTAAACTGTTATTTTTCTTTCACAACTGAAACATTTCACAAATGATTTTCCCTCTATAAATACCCTCTATAACACCTCAAAACATCAATTAGGTTGGCTCCAAAAATACTTCAAATGAAACATGTGATCAATATAGGTCGGCTTAAAACACATGTAACATAAACAAAAATAGGTTGTTGATCAAGCCAAGGCATAATGAACCAAAAACACATCACAAACACATCCTCCAAAGCAAATGAGATAGGTCAACTACAAATGAAGGAACTCAAACTATTTGCCCAAAAATTAACACCATTGTCAAATCTATTATTAGACCAAAATGAAAGCAATGCAAACCATCTAAAACATCTCTACAATAATCTCCTTGAAGCAAGTGATCATCAAATCTTGGCACAAGGGAAGTAACCCACTGAACTGATATAAAGAGGACAATTTGGTACTACAAATGAAGATCAAAACCATAAGGCACCGATAAGGCAGTTTAATGCTTATAAATTTAATGGTAGATGCTTTTTTTGTAATAAATTTGGTCACAAGGCTAGGCAATGTAAAAAAAGAGCACATCAGAACCCTGATTCTGCTCTCGGTCAATGTTCTAAATGTAATAAGTATGGACATAAGACAAAAGATTGAAGAATGAATGTTAAGTGTTATACATGTGGAAAATTTGGACATATGGCTAACCAGTGTGTTGGCATTTGCATGAAGATTGTATTGATGAACTATTATGTTATCATTGATGTCAATTATAACAGGTAATGATGTTGTTATAATGTTGTTTTGCAACCAGTAGGTGAGCTAGTGAAGGAAACCAATGTTACTTGAGAAGTAGTGAGATCAACCGGTAACCCTACCTATTGATGTGCTAAACCCTAACTGATGGAGCTTGGTGAATTGGTTGTATTGGTTTATGATCAAATGCTGAACGGTAATAATTATGCCACATATGCATGTTGTATGTGAAGAGTTTCAAATGGTTTTTGGTGTGTAGAGATAATGGTTTTATCTTGGGAATGAGTGAGTACATTGCATGAACTCGAAATCGCGTGATGAGTTACAAGAATCAATGAAGCGGTGATCAAGGAGTGGTGAAGGTTGTCTTGAATAATGTGCAATGATTGCTATGTAATCCAATGGTCATACTTGAACTAATTTGTTTGTACTCTCTACGAGATCTTAGGATTGTGATGTGTTACCAACCTATTGTTTTTCTTATAAGGTCGATGAGTTGTTTTGTTGTAGTGTTGGCAATTTTGGTTAAGTGTAAGTGTGATTGGTTGCTGAACCAGAAGGTATATCTGCAGTATGTGTGAAGGAAGATAGAAGCATGAAAAGGATCTGATCAAGCAGAGTAGTGCTATTCACCAGATCAACAAACCCCTGTTGTTCTCTAACAATTACAATAGTCAAATCCCTTAACTGGGTAAGCTCTAAAAGGGTTAGTGCTATCTAAATCCTCTAACCAAGTGATCCATTATCTTGGATTTCAAATCCTCTACCGAGGTTACTCCTAACATGGTATTGCTTCTAATAGGGCATTATACTCAATCCCTTAACCAGGTGGTCCCTAACAGGATCTGTTCCTAACATGACTTTTTGTAAAGCTTTAACAGGCTTGGCTCCTAATAGGATGAACTTCAGAAGAGTTCAAAATGCTTGTGGGTATTCATCCTCACTGTAATTTTTCCCATTTGGGTTTCCGAGTCAAAATCATTGTGTCAAGTGGTGAATGTTTGCTATGGTTAATTTTCTTAACCGCTAAATCCACTTAGATATGATAAGATGACTGACAGTAATGTGAAATGTGCTTTTACTATTGTTAGTAAAGTATTTGAATGTTTTTGTTAAAAGGTTTTAAGAGTTTCAGAGTTTTTATACTAGTATTCTATTATAACAGTCAACTGGTATACTTGATAGTGATATTGCAATTGGTAGTTCAGTGTTTGAACCAGTCAGTTTTGAGTTTGACTTGTGAGATTGTTTTTGAGTTTTCTGAAAGTTTAATCAGTTTTCCATCTACAGATTCACTCCCCCCTCTCTATTGTTGTCTGAATCCTTATTGATTCATCATACCATCAATTGGTATCAGAGCATTTCAGGTCCTCTAGTGTCTAAGCCTAACAACCTAAGGTAAAGATCTTGAAGAACATGATGAAGAAAGAAGGTCTGGAGTTTAATAGGGAAAACTACAGAATATGGAGTGATAGGATGAAAATCTATATCAAGAGTCTAGGAAGTCAATACTGGGAACATTTTGTTACTCAATATGTTGCACCTAGTAGGACTATGTCTGATCATCAAAAGATAGAGCAACAAGAAAATAATCAAGCATTGGAGGCTATTATCAGTTCTTTGTCTGATTTAGAGTATGTTGATGTCCATGGTCTGGAGATTGCTTATGATGTGTGGAAGAAACTTGAGAAAATCTATAGTGGTGATGAGCGTGTGAAGATTGCCAAAGAAGAGAGTCTGAGAGGTAAAATTGATGACATGCGGTTGATTGAAGGTGAGAATATTCAATAGTATGGTTAGAGGATCAAGGAGATAGTTGGTGAGATCAAGAGTGCTGGTGGTAAAGTGGAGGATGCCGCAATGGTTAGCAAGGTGTTGATAACCCTTCTACCAATCTACACTATCCGATTTACAGCCATTCAGGAGCTAAAGTCTATTGATAAAACTAAGGTAACTCTTGACTCCATCATTGGTAAACTTATTGTATTTGAATTAAATGATTAGATGGCAGTGCTCAGAAATTCGAATATGCATTTAGAGCTTTAGTTTCTAATCCACCTATGAGGAAAAGCAGAGATGTTAGTCACAATTATGAGTCTAGATCTAGTAGAGAAGTTGATGATGAAGACAGTCTGATCCAGCTTGAAGCATGTTGGCCAAGCAGTTACCTAGAGGCACCGGTAAGTACAGAGGTAAATTACCTTTGAATTTTTTTGCATGTAACAAGATTGAATACATTGCAGCTAACTATCCTAATGGTGACAATGAGCATAAGTGTGATAAGTACAAGAAGTACAAAGGAAAAGGCAAAAGAGATTGTCTCATTGTAGTTGATGGTGGTATCACTGATGAGGAATCTGAGGGAGATGATAATGAAGACATTGTCTTTGTTGCCATTAAAGAGGAGACATTTGATCAGAAGGCATTAGTTTCTTGCATGGATAGTTCTGATGATTAGATCATAGATAGTGGTTGTTCACACCACATGACAGATGATCGGAGTAAATTTCTTACTCTGAAGGAATTTGATGGAGGAGTTGTGAGATTTGGAAATGACTCACCCTGCATGGTAAAAGGAAAGGGAACCATTTCTCTTAATTGAAAGAGTAGTGTAGATGATGTCTATTGGGTTGAAGGATTAAAGCACAATCTTTTAAGTGTAGCTCAACTCAATGACAAAGGTTATCCATTGGAATTCAAGAATGGAATGTGCAAAATCTATGGGAGCAAAGGTGAACTGATTGCAATTGGAAAGAAGACAAAAGTTAACCTGTTTCACCTGAATCCTAAAGTCAACAACTGTTTAATTTATAAAGTAGATGATAGTAACATTGTGTGTAGATTAAACAAGGCCCTGCATGGATTAAAACAAGCACCAAGGGCATGGTATGAACGGTTACACTCTCATCTTGTGAAGATAGGATTTCAGAGAACATGTGAGGACAACAACATCTACCTAAAATTTGAAGGTGATCAGATACTGATCTGTGAAGTATTTGTAGATGACATAATCTTTGGAGGAGATGATGAAATGAGTCATGCATTTGCAGATGAAATGAAGAAAGAGTTTGAGATGTCTCTGATTGGAGAGAAAGTTTTTCATAGGTCTACAGATTCAACAGATGAAAGAGGGTATCTTCATTACCCATTCCAAGTATATCAAAGAAGTATTGAAGACCTTTGGCATGGAGGAGAGAAAACCGGTTGGAATGCCGATGGTGACCAGCTGCAAACTGACAAAGGAGGATGATACAATGTTGGTGGATGAGAAGGAGTACCGGTCGATGATCGGTAAGCTGCACTATGTGGTGCATAGAAGACCGGATATTGCTCATGCAGTGGGCATAGTGGCCCATTTTTTAGAAGATTCCAAGAGAATCCAACTTGGTAGCGGTAAAGAGGATTCTTAGATATCTAAAAGCGACAATTGATTATGGACTGTGGTATCCATATAATGGAAAATTTGATCTCAAATTATTTACTGATGCAGATTGGGTAGGTAATGTGGACGACCGAAAGAGTACAACCGGTGGAGCGTTCTTCCTTGGTGGGAGACTTGTCTCATGGACAAGTAAGAAGCAGAGCTATATTTCCTAGTCTACAGCTGAAGCGAAGTATGTGGCAGCATTTATGAACTACACTCATGCAATGTGGATGAAGCATGTACTAGATGGATTCTAAGTAACTGTATCTGAACCAGTGAGTATTTTCTGTGATAATACTAGTGTAATCAATATCTCCAAAAATCCGGTATTGCATGCTAGGACCAAGCATATTGAGCTCAAGTATCATTTCTTGATAGAAAAGGTTCAGAATAACGAGGTTGTATTAGAACATGTTTCCAGTAAGGAGCAACTAGCAGACATATTCACTAAGCCCTTACCGAAGACTATATTTACCAATTTAAGAGGTGAATTAGGGGTTCTGCCCCTTCATGAAGTAAACTAAAGTTGTGTACTCCACATCAGTCAGGTACTACTGTATCAGATCTTACAAGATTGATGTGTTGAAGGATGCTACTCCATAGGGGGAGCAACATAGTGGAGATCGGAAGCTTGTTCCTCCACTTTGGTATTGTTGTCAAAGGGGGAGAAGATATATGATGATGAAGACATATGGGGGAGAAGATATATGCTATTGAGAATGGTGCAGATACTGAGCACTGGTACACTGAGTATTGTCATCAATGCCAAAGGGGGAGATTGTTGGCATATGATGAAGCGGTGATAATGTATGTTGTCATTGATGTCAATAAGTGAACAAGTATGTGGTACCCTAGCAGGTGAACCAGTATGAAGACTGGAAGTGGCTATAGTCAACTGGGATGGAGTGAACTAGTGTCAGGGTTCACAGTTTGACTATCGGTTGGTAGTCTTAGTTAAAATCTAGGGTTTTTAGTTTGGCTTGTGTGGTGCAACCGATGATGTCTTGTGATGAATTAGTTAAGAAGAAGGATAAGGATCAAGATGCCACATCAGCTATGTGCACGTGAAGGATTTCTTTGAGGATCTTGCACGTGAAGATTGAATACATTGAATGTCTACCTCGGGAATGTGCGTTTTTCTTAGAGGTATGAGAAAAACGTATGATGGGTTACTGTTTTCCAGTTGCGATGAAGATTGGACGATGCAGAATGACTTGAGATCTTTCTTAGATTGTTCTGTTCTATGCAAAGCATTTTAATGGTCAGGATTGGACCGCTTGTAATTGTAAACCTAAAATGCTTAGTGTTTAGGGTTTATGCTAACCGACCTAATTGTTGTTGTCTATAAGGTCAATGATGTTTGTTATTGTTTGTGTTGGCAAAAGTTGTGTATGTGTCCGCATGTTTTGATACTTTCCAAACCAGAGTGAGGAATCTGTAGAGTGTGATTGCAGAAGAGAGGAACTAAAAAGGATATGCCTTAGTAAGAAGTGTTGTTATTATATCGGAGTGTTTTACCTGTTGTCTTCTAACCATTTCAACATAAGATAAATCCCTTGTCCGGGTAGCTTTAACAAGCTTTGTTGTAAATCCTCTAACCAGGTGGCTCAAGTTTATTGAGTTATTTAAATCCTATAGAAAGGTAACCTTTAACATGGTTTCAACCTTTAATGGGGTATATAGCCATCCCTTAACCGGGTGATCCCTAACGGGATCAGTTCCTAATAGAACCTTATTGTAAAGTCTTTAACCGAACTAGGCTCCTAACAGAGTGGACTTCAAAAGAGTTCAAAAACAATCTTGTGGGTATTGATCCACACCGTGGTTTTTCCCATTTGGGTTTCCACGTGAAAAATCTGTGTGCCATGGGCTGTGTATTTTTCATGAGATGATTGAGTAGTTTTTGTTTAGTTGTATGTGTATGCAAAGCTAATGGTTGTGATATTACTAATGCAACTCATGCATGTTAAAACTGGTAAAATAGCTATCTAGATTTGAAAAGGGTTGTATGCTATTTGGTGTACTTTTGCTTTACCGGTTTAGTTGTCTGAAGCGTTTTTGTTTAACTGGTATTGCTATGGTTAAGTACAGTGGTATAGACAACCGGCTATCTGTGTTCAGTGAATGTTAAAATATTAAAGCAAGTTTTGTCTATACTGATTCACCCCCCCCTCTCAGTACTAGTTGGAGTTTTAGTTGCTCATCATTATTCATCAATTTGCTCTCAGATTTTATGTGTGCACTAGAGCTCAACAAAGAGTAGATTGTGGTTGAAAATGCTTGATCGCAAGAAAGCTTAATTGCATAAGGTATTAGATGCGTTGATTAGCTAGCTAGATTGATTAGGGTTGATAATGAAGGGATAATCCTTTTATATAGAAGACACTTTAGGAAATGGACAAATAAGATTGAAAGATGAAAAAAAAATGGTTGGCTAGGATTAAAGGGTAGGTAGAAGAAATAATAAAAATAGTAAGAGGGTAGGTAGAGGAAAATTAAAAGATAAATGACGTGTCATTGAAGGAAAAATCTAACGAATTATTTAAATAAATAAAGATTTATTTAATTAATAGAAGTGGGATCAATTAAATAAATATTTAAATTAGGAAAGGGCTAGAAGAGACTAAATGAATTAATTAAATAAATAAAGATTTATTTAATTAATAGAAGACTTAGGATAAAATAATTAAATAAATAAAAGATTTATTTAATTATACGGGATAATTTTAGGTGTCTACAATACCAATTTAGAGAGATTATAAGAGATGGCTACAAAGGAGTTTGAGGAAAATATTAGTCATGGGTAGCACCTACAAACCCCCATATTATTAATGCCTCTCATACTGATCCTCTGCCCTCTTGTTTTGCCATTGCCTCAAGGATTTGGAAGCAAGTCCAATAGATGTAGCTACAAGAAAATAAGTTGAAAGAGGATATGAAATAGATGTAGTGGAAGTATGAGGAGGAGTTGTAGGATAAAGATTAGGAGATTATTAGATTGAAAGGTAAGGTATATCAAATGGAAAATATGGAACCATAAATTACAAGCTAGCAGCCACCTGCTAGGGTATATACCTTATTCAAGAGAAAACAAGTATTAAGTTTTTAGTTTATGTAACTTTATTGTGATCTATGGTAAACTACAAAATAGTTTTTTAGTATTTATTATTCATCCACCCCTAACCTATATAACTCTCTTTGTGAGTTCTATTTGCATAGTTTTATTGTCCTTGCAGTGTCATAAATTGTACTCCTTTATTTATGAGTCCAATTTCACACTCTCCTTAGCACTTATTTTAATTTTCCCATTCCTATAAGAATTTTTGGACCTAATATTGCCTTAAATAAATCCTTAATTCAACAATATGAGTCCTATGTTGCTTTAAAGCTTCAACACACTCTTATTTGGGCCCTTATTTCAAGTGTACCTGTTATGCCCTGCATACCTAACCCCATTAGTTTCCTTCTCTTGAAAATATGGGTCCCTCTTTTTGCTTTCTGTAGCTTTATTTTTTTAGTTTCTACCTAGACACCCTAAAACTTCAAAACCCTGGAGTCCCAAGGAGTCCTTTGTTTGTTTTTGATGTCCTACCTCGGAACCCCGGAGTCCCAAATTAGGCATTTTATTTTGGTTATGTTTTGACCCTGGAACCTTGGAACCCCGGAGCTCCGAAGTAGGTTTTTGTTTTTTATGTTTATCACGATCTCTGAACCTTGGGTCCCTAGAGTCCCGAAGTCGTGCCTTGTCTCTTTTTTGTCGTTGAAGCGTCGGGACTTCGGAACCCCGAAATCCTGAGTTCTTCATGTTTCGTTGTTAGTCACTTCGGAACTCCGAAACCCCAGAGTCCCAAGGTTGTTTTTCTTGCTTTCCTTTTTTCACCTCGGAACCCTGGAGTCCCAAGGTCTGTTGGTATTTTTTTGGCTTTCATCCTAGAACCTCAGAGTTCCAAGGTGAGTTTTAGTTTCTTTTTGTCTTTCGACCTCAGAACCCCAAAACCCCGGGGTCCTGAGGTGTCTTCTCTGCTTATATTTGTTTGTCACCTCAAAAGTCCAGAACCCTGGACTCCTGAGGTCTTGTTTAAGGAGACCGTACAGATGAAGTTCAGGGGTTATAAATAAATTATAAGGTCACTGATGATGATATACTGATTATTGAAGTATTTTTTGATGACATAATTTTTGGAGGTCAAGATAAGTTGTGTAAGGAATTTGCTAACAATATGGAGAATGAATTTGAAATGTTTATGATTGGGGAAATGAAATATTTCTTAGGTTTGCAGATTACTCAGACTGATAAAGGTATTTTTATCTCAAACTAAGTATTCTAGGGAATTGTTGAAGAAATTTGGAATGGGAGATTCTAAACCGGTAAGTGCTCCTATGGTTACAAGTGATAAATTGACAAGAAAAGATGTTTCTGCACTGGTAAATCCTACAAGATACAAATCTATGATTGGAGGTCTACTTTATTTGACTCAGACTATGCCTGACATAATGAATGTTGTTTGTATGGTATCAAGATTTTAGAGTGATCCTAGAGAAAATCATGAGAGTCCACTGAAAAGGATTTTTAGATACTTGCAAGGTACATCAGAATATGGTTTGTGGTACCCTAAGGATGATGACTTTACATTATATGCATATATAGGTGTTGATTGGGTTGGAGATGTTGATAACTGAAAAAGTACTTCTAATGGAGCTTTCTTTCTTGGAAAGAATTTGGTTTCATGGATCAACAAGAAACAATAATGTACTTCATTATCTACTGTTCAAGCTGAGTATGTTGTTGTTGCTACTAATTGTAGACAGGTTTTATAGATGAAGAAAATGTTGAAGGATATCAAAGTGCATTGCATTGGGTCGATAGTTATTCACTGTGATAACTCTGTTGCTATTGACATATCAAAGAATCCGATATTTCATTATAAGACAAAGCACATATGTATCAAGTACAAATTTTTAAAGGAAAAGGTGCAAGCAAATGAAGATGGACTATTTTATGTGAACACTAAAGAGCAAATTGCAGATATTTTCACCAAAACTTTGCCTAAGGAAACATTTGAGTACTTCAGAGACAGTTTAGGAGTTTTTGCCCCTCTGGTAGAGACTTGATTGATGTGGCTTGGCATCAGTCCGGTATGCATTATCAAAGATACTTTTCATTCCGACACTAATTTGGGGATGCTATTGCTCAAGGGGAGTAGTCAGCTTTGTGATTCAGTGGTCTATGTTTTTTCTTTGATATTTTTTGTCAGATTTCTGGCATTGATGTCAAAGGGGGAGAGATATTGATGTGAAAAAAAAAACTTAAGGAGTTGTATACATTAGTGGGAGAGATATAGGTATAATTTAGAGCTTTACAAAGATATCATTGTAAGGGGGAGTTTGGTCTTTATTTCAGAACTTCATTGCTATCTTTGAGTTGGAGATTGTTGGTTGTCTTCCATTGGGGGAGACTTGTTTAGCATTTCTTTGTACTTAGATGTTTTTCACATCTAGTGTTGCCATCAATGACAAAGGGGGAGATTGTTGGCTATTTGGAGGAATTGATTATGTGTTGCATTGATGTTTTGTCATTGATGCCAACACTAGCTGTCTGGATGCTTTACTGACACCCTTCTGGTCCCGGTAGGTTGATTAGTTTCTGGTTGGTTTGGATCTGACATGATCCAGTAGGCTCCGGTATGGTTTGGATATAGAATTGGCTTATTCATAATACTCATGTTCATATTCAGTTAGTTGGTTTTGGTCTGTTGATTGGATGCTGTCCTGTTTGCTTGGAAGCTTGACTTGTGGTTATGGCGAGGGTTTCACTGGTAGAGATTTTGATGAAGATCCTCGATGATATGCATAAGTGGTGTTAGTGTAGCTTCTGGTGGAGTTTCAGGATGCTATTGGTGATCATGTTCGAGACTTGGGAGATGAAGATCATTGCTTTAGTGTGTGGACCTATATGGGGTCCTGGTTGGTCTAGGTTATGGAGCGGTTTAATGAAGCCTATGGATTGGACTTCTCAATATGTTTTTGAGATGTCTTATGTGTTGAATATTGTTTGTTTGGTCTAAGGCCGACATGTTTTGTAATTATGTAATTGGTTTATTATCTGGTGTCCGACCTGATTGTTTATTGTCGAGGGTTTGTATATATATAGATGTAAGATCTCATTGTAGATTATGATAGGTATAGGTGGTTATGGAAAATGGATATGTAATGTGCAAATAATGTAATATCATTCAAGTAGAGGATTTGGTCGATCATTGGAGATTGAATTGGGTTTATGTAAGAGGATTTAGTCCTTTGATATTGAGCTTAACTAGAACTATACTCAGGCATAGATGTTATCTTTGTAGTTCAATCACTTCTCCGAATTGTAGTCTGGATTTCTATGTAGTCAGTGAGACTCCTTTTGTGATGAGAAGTGCGCTCTAGGCTATTGGCCTTCCTGCAAGTGCAGGCCCCTCAATTGTAATTCACATACTTACTGCAGAAGTATTATCTGACTGTGGGTAGGCTTCCCACCATGGTTTTTCCCTTTAACAAGTTTTCCATGTATAAATCTTGGTGTCATGTGGATGGTATTTATTCTCTAACTATTTTCTATGCTTAATTGGTTTAACTTCTATTCTGGTATTTGGTTTAAGCATTTCAGTATTAATGTTTTGGGTTCTAGTATTAAAGTTTTGATTGCTTAGGGTTTCGGTAATCTGTGACAACTGATTCACCCCCCCTCTCAGTTGTCTTCTAGTTATTTGAACTGTCTAACAGATTCATCATCAGAGCATGGCCCTTGTTTGGAACTTGCATTTTGTCTACCATCCCTAAAATATGTTAAGAAATATTGGGAGGGGGATGATTTTCTTGACTAGCTTTATATGTGCAGTATTCTCTTTTGTTTATTTCTTACATGTGACATGTTTACCCTATAATGTGATGCTTGATGTGTATTTGTGTTATTTTAAGCTCTCTTTGGATGACCCTTGTTACTTTGTTGCCACAAGGTAACGAAGGGACCGAACTTGTTGTGGCATTTCCCTATTTGTGTCTCAATTCTTCTATAGTTGTATAGATTTTATGTCGTAAATGTACTATTGTCATAAATGTAATTTTGTGTTGTCTAATTATGGATGCTGTATTGAGATATTTTTGGTCTCTTCTATGTTGACCCAAAAATAGTTGTGTTGTTCATCTTATATTCTTTTTTTCTATTATGCTCATAGTTCCACTACCTTTGGGGGATTAGGTTAACTCATTACAATCATACTTGATATACATGACTTATCTAATGTACATGTTGCCTCAAGTTAGTGGATCCTTTATGTGATGTTCTTTTTTTTGTGACCATCATATTTTTTTTCCCTTTTCTTGGGGGCATTTCACTATTGTCGCATGCATGTCTTTTGGATTCCTTTGTGATACCTTAAATAAATTGCTCCTAGTAAGGAATACACATTGCTTTAATGTAAGGGCATACACTCTGCTCTTTGTTATACTTTATACACACACCATTGAGGTTTGTTTTGTACACTTTGATCGCACATCATGTCATGTTTGGTGCACACTATAACATTCATTTTGCAGTTTTTATTTTCTTTGTTCCCATATGACTCATAGGAAGTAGATCTTTACTAGACCAAGAACACATATATTTTATTTTCTTTCTTCTCTTCATGCATTTCTCATTTTATCTTGATATTAGACTTATAATATCCTAAGTCTTTGTAGGATTAGTGTTTCTTGCCCCTTTATTATCTTGATAAAAGTCTTTCAATCCTACTATGTACTATACTATGAGTATGAGCATAGGTACATGCTCTCGCTAAAGTGGGGGCTAAATGTAACATTGTAAATTATATCTATATATAATTTCATACTCACTTGGGCCTCACTTTGGTGTTTCTACCTTCTATGCCTTGATTTTCCTAGTTGTGCTCACATGAGTGCCAAATCTATGATCTTAATTATCTTCTTTGATGTCTAGACCTTTGTTTAGCACCAAATTCAATCCTACTAGACCACAACCTATTAGAGCATAACCCACGTCCACCTCCACTACAACCACTTCTACTATCACCACTTCCACAACAAAAAATACCACACAAAGGTAGAAAAGGTTGCACACAACATAATACAAAGAAAGAGGCACATGAAGAGGTAATCAAGAAGACAAATGAGTACATAAATAAGTGCACACACAATTTGAACTAGATGTTGAGATCGAGAAATTAACTGACAATGTAACTAAAGATAGGGGAACATATTATTTTTTCCTATAGTGGCCCAATACAAAAAGAACTTTAAGAATCAGATATTGAAGTTGGAGGACCAAATTAAAAAAATGGCCCAAACATACAATCCACTAGTAGATATGGGTAGAGTAATAAGGATGTAGATGGAGGAAATCAATGGATAGCTATAATAGGTACATATCTAAAAGGAGAAATTGAAGAGTCAAATAAAATAGCTTTGAGAGGAAGCGCATGCCCATATCTCACACCTCCAAGGGATACTAGGAGCCGCACAAGGAATATCACAACATCTCTAGATCCTGACCACATGAGCAAGCATAAATAGTTATCATCTGGATAGAAGGCTAGGTCTCCATGCTACAACAATCCAAGACCAATTAGGAGAAGACTTTAAAGTAGCTTAAGGTGGCTTATCGAAGAACCCTACCTTGAGTTTCATGTATTGAAAATAATAGGTCATTTTAAAGGGGGTTTGATGTTGGCAAGAAAAGGATTAGCAACAGAGTCAACTCAGGCTATCACATATGGTCTGAGATATAGAAATAGAATACTACCAAGGTTTAGGGGATGTATACCACCTTGGGAATTATACATATGTATTATAATTATATTCAAAAGATATACGATAGATGTGTGATAGAGGAGATATATGATATATAATGAACCAAGGGAAAACAAATGTGAAATCCAATGGTTAGTTTCAATCAAAATACACATAAAACATTCAAATAAACATGAAGTAACCCATTATACCTTCACATGTAGTCTCTCTTGTTCCTCAGATTGGACCTTTGATGAAGCCAAGGATGCGACCCTCCTTCGCTTGATTGGACTGGTCCTTGATATGGATGTGGAGTTCTCTCCACTACACAACAATAAAGTTGGATGATGACATGATGGGTGGATGATGCATGAAAATGACTAAGTGTGGATGCATTTTTCTATAGTGTGGATGCTATAAGGGATTTATAGGCTCAAAGGGGTAGAATGAGATATAGAAATGGGGGGAGGAGACCCCAATTTATATATTTGAGAAGGCAAAAATGGAGGGGCAAGATCAATTTGAAATGGAGGGTGGAGATTGAATGAAAGTGATAGGAAGGATTGAGAGGACATGGTGTGGAGACCAAGAGATTTTCCATAAAGGCATTTCTTATCTCCACACTCCTCTAGGTGAATGGGGAAGAGAACCCTAGGCACATTGGAAGAATAAAAGGAATTAAAAATTCCTTGGGAAGGGGAAAGGGAATTAAAAAATTCCCAAATAGAAGATTACATGGGAAAAATATTAGAGAAAAGGAATTAAAAATTCCTTGGGAAGAGAGGGCATGGGAATGTGCAAAGGATTCCTTTGACATGACCAAAGTAGGTGCATCTAAGGTTTTGGAAGATGAAGGGGACAAACCATTTATGGAAAATGGTTGACTTGCTCCTAATCAAGGTAATTAATATTGTGCAAATGATTAAGAGATGAGATTAGGTGGGTTAATGAGAGATTAGAGGAAAAGTGGATAAGTTAGGAGGATGTGACAAGAGGAGAGAGAATAAGTGGAGGAATATAAAATTGAAGAATACTGATAATCATGCTTCTAGAAGAATTAATTAGGCTAAGTGAGGATTAGGAGAAGTGATTTGTAGGAATCACATGATTGAGTTAATTAATTAGAATTAACTAACTTAATAAGGGTTTAGGAGAATTAATGATTTGAAAAGATATTAGAAGAATGAGAAAAATAATTAATTTATTGACAAATTAATTATTGGGCTATAGTGACAAGATTAATTAAATTTGATTTAATTAATTTTGAGAGAAACAAAGATAAACATAATTAAATTATCTAATTATGTAGAAAAGCTAAATTAATTAAATATTTAATTTAATTAGTTTTAGATGTCTACATATACTATGAATTGTAAATTAAATATTGAGTCATGTAGTTTAGGATTGAAGACATAATACAATGTTGATGTTGTCATTCCAAATATGTGTGTTATAGCTGTTTCTTTGTGAATATTGATAAGTGAATGGTTTATTGCCTTAATTTACTTATGTATTTGCTAATTTCCCTTATTTTTTCCTTTGGGGTATAAAGACTACAACAAGATACATATTGGGATATAGATATACATACTATAGTTTCTTCATTCCTCTTGGTAACAATAATAGTAGATTATTAGAGAATTGATTCAATACAAACACATCCACATGGTATAGCTCATTCCAGATAATCTCATATACGGGCTCAATAGTAGGGAGAATGCTCAAGAAAGAGGAATTCTTCAGTGGTCTTCGACCTTATCAGGAGCATGAGATAGTAGGACACCTCAGACATACATAAAAACTTGGAAATATGTCTTGATTTAAATGATTTATGACAAACCATAAGTGAAATATGTTGATTTTCCCAAGTTTTATTGGATGTATTTTAATGTATATATCTGATTCAATCTGATACTTGCATTCTTGGAATTCTATGTGTTCTCAAATTGAATAACATTATACTATATATATTCCTTTGGAGAGGCATGTCCTTGAATGGACATGTCTCTCCTTTAACTATAATAACTTATTCAATATTATAATGTTTCATCAATCAATTATTAATTTAGAATAATATAATAGATTAATATTGAATATTAAATTTTTATGATTAATAATAATATAATAATATAACATAATAATATATAATTATTAATCAACATATATTATATGTATTCTAAATGATCATTCGACTGAAGCCACAAACATTAACACTCCCTCTTAGCTAGGGAGGATGATCAGACAAAATGTGTAGTGATCTCCCATGTCAACACTTATGGCCCTCACCATAGCTACACAAAACATAATTATCACTCCCTCTTTGTTAGGGAAGATAAAATCAATGCAAATGCATTAAGTCTAGATTAATTATGGAATAGAGAAAATATTATCTCACTATGATATCAGGAAGTATGGTATAAACAAGAATATCAAGGCACATGATATTCACCATAACTCAAAATATCATCTCATGATATTGGGAGTATTTGCATAAACCATATGATGCTCATCACAGGGGAGTATTTGCATCAACCATAGTCTCAAGGTGTGAATTTGCCTCCGTCGGCGGTTCTATTCACAAGCTCTTGCATGGATTGCCTCTGTCAGCGATTCTATCCATAAGCTCTTGTGTGGATTGCCTTAGTTGGCGATTCTATCCATGAGCTCTTACGTGGATTTCCTCAGTCGGTGATTCTATCCATGAGCTCTCATGTGGATTACCTCAGTCAGTGATTCTATCCACAAGCTCTTATATGGATTGCCTCAGTCAGCGATTCTATCCATGAGATCTCACGTGGATTTCCTCAGTCGATGATTCTATCCACAAGCTCTTAAGTGGATTGCCTCAGTTGATGATTCTATCCATGAGCTCTCACATGGATTGCCTCAGTTGATGATTATATCGAAAAAATCTTAAGTGGATTGCCTTAGTCGGCGATTCTATCCACAAGCTCTTACATGGATTACCTCAGTCAGCGATTCTATCCACGAGCTCTCATGTGGATTGACTCTGTCGGTGATTCTATCCACAAGCTCAAGTTATTGTAAGAACGTCACCTTCTAGTAACCTCAAAAATACAAGTGGAAATCATTTGGAAGTCGTCACTTCCTTATGATTTACACATGGCCCATAAGGCATTAAATGATTTCATTAGTATAATTATCAATTGAATCAAGTTTTACCTCATAAGTGTTTCACCTTCAATAGTGAAAATCCCTCTCAATCACTATGATCGAAATTGTCACAAGTTGACTAAACCATCTGCTCCCTCTGAAGCTCAAGTTCTTGTATCAACCTCTTGTCCTCTTTTGAAATGTCAGACTCCCTCTGCATCCGGTCTTAATCATCAATTCATTTATAAGCATCAATTTATTTCTCCCTTTAATTCAATTTTATTATGCTTTCATCTTGAAGGTATGTCAGAGAGAGACTTAAGTTTAAAAAATTTCCTTTCATAAGGTGAGCCCATATAAGAAATATCACGGATGAATCATCTCTCATCATAGTTCCCTTTGAATGATGTAGAACATTTTCATAATTTTGATCAACACTTTCATTATGATCTGCCACACACAGTCGTTAATAACTTTTGCAATTTACCAAATTTATCCAATCTCTTTAGTGAGATGTTAGAAAATCTAATTACAAACATTTCCTCCAAGTTATAGCCAGATCGAATGGTTAAAACAAAAGTTATGACATTTTTCCCAAAACTGCTAACCCTAAGTAAGGTTTCAAGTGAATTGCACCAAAGTCATCATATCTTGCACAAAACTAAATCAAATTTGATGAGATAAACATATTTTAAAACTAGAAACATAGATCTATCCATCCATATATTATTGTCCTCATTTTGAGCCCAACCAAGGGCCGTACAATGGCATATTTCAGACTGAAAATTCTAGGAAAAACTGAATTCTCCAACCCTCTCCAACCTCCAAATTAAACTTCACAGGCCTAAGCTCTGATACCATGTTGATTTTCCCAGGTTTTATTGGATGTATTTTAATGTATATATCTGATTCAATTTGATACTTGCATTCTTGGAATTCTATGTGTTCTCAAATTGAATATTATTATACTATATATATTCCTTTGGAGAGGCATGTCCTTGAACGAGCATGTCTCTCCTTTAACTATAATAATTTAATCAGTATTATAATGTTTCATCAATCAATTATTAATTTAGAATAATATAATAGATTAATATTGAATATTAAATTTTATATGATTAATAATAATATAATAATATAAGATAATAATATATTATTATTAATCAACATATATTATATGTATTCTAAATGATCATTCGACTGAAGCTACAAACATTAACAAAATAGACAAGAAATTGATAACCTAATCACATCTGCTAGCATATACCAGTGCCTTACTCCATTGGGCTCCGAGTTTTTGAAATATCACTGAAACTTGACATAAATTTATCTAATAGTTGATTAGATATTAAAAAATACCGCCTTACAGTAGCATTTTATTTGCAATTTCTTACTCGAACTAGTTATCAAATCCTAGTACAAGCTTTATCCCTCTGTAATTTCATTCAAACATTTTAATTAACCCCTTGGATTAAAGCATGAAATAAAAAATTACATACATCATAACAATGCAACAAGCTAATGAAACCCTTCATTCCATTAACTCAAACAAAGATAAAATCATACACAGGAGAGTAAGGATTTTAAAATTATATCTGTATTAACTTCAAAAGCTATCTTCTATCAAATAATTAAATACATTTCATTTATAGAAGAACCCATTTGAAATTTGAAATAGATGACTATCTTTTTTTTTTCTCTGTAAAATGACATTACAATTCTTAGCTATTTACTCATGACTTCTCAAAACTAGAACCTCATCTTGTAGACCGGACCTACACAAGAGACCCTATTTAGAGATTTTGGAACCCTTTCTAATGGCCTTGATTTCCCTTGTATAGAAAATAAGGGAGCAAAAATATTGAGACCAAGAGACACATGTCATCTAGAATGAACAAGCCAAGAAAGCCATACACAATTCTGTTACAAAATATTCCTTAAAACTACCCATACGCTTGCACCTGTGATAAAACGGGATCACAATTTGTAACTGAACATTGGTAGAAACAAAAGTGCTTGAGTCATGCCATTATCATCCTGGTGTCTTCAATTGGATTGTGAGATTCTTCATTTTGTCCTACACAACATTTACCTTTTGGGAAGGGAAACTAGATTTTGGCAAGAAGTAAAATCGCCCCCAAACTAGAGGAAGATCTCCAACCTTTATGCCCAGGATCAGAGAAAGTGGAAGGAGAAGCTTATAGGGAAACATAATATGTTGGGGAGGGTTTGCAACTTCCATGTCTTCACAGAGATGACTAGCTACCACTTCCCACTCAAACAAATCCTTCTTTCATTCCCCTGTGGGCTCCTTCCTCAAACCCTCAAAGTACAAGCAGAGGATGTATGATGAGTGGCATTTTCTGATAAGAAATGGCTTTCACGCCCCCTCTGACAATCCTTCAAACTTTCACAACCCCTTTGACAATAAGAAAACTCACACAACAACAACTCCATGCATGATACTGCTCAAAAATCACCTTCTTTAGTGATGAAAAATTGCTCTTCAGAAACAAAAGAGGCTTCTTTTCTCTTCTACCAACTGAACTACCACCTTATTGTATTTATAATCAAAATCACTTCACTTGGTGGTGTCTGTTCATGCAAAAACTATCTTCCTAAATGATCACTTCTATCTTTTCACCATGCCATCCGTGAACTAGGAAAATCATGCATGTCACACCTAGGACATCGTCGAATTCCATCTTTTCACAAGGAAAATTAATCCACTACTTTTTTTGTCAAGATTCACCTTACATGGATGATTTTGTTTTGATCTTCTCATCCTGGGACTATGCAACTTTGCTTCAGAATTATTTTAAAACACTAGATTATCCACTTTTATATCTTCTCAAAGTTTAAAGGGTTGTGAAAGTTTGAAGGATTGTCAGAGGGGGCGTCAAGCTTTTTTTACTTTATCCTTCCTTGAGAATCCCTGACAACAAGAAACCTCTGATTTTATTGAGAAATCCATGATCTTTCATTTCCAACTCAGAGGTTATCCACATTCTCTTATGCCTTTGAAATTGTTATCCTTTCTCGTCAAATCAATTTTGACTCAATAGAAACCTTCAGAAAACTGACCTTCTGAAATGAGTCGGCATCCAATCATCCTACCTTGTCACTATTTTCTCCAAGTTGACAAGCTTGCACTCTGTCCATTCTAACTTTCATGCGTAGATAACATACCAAGCCTTTACAACACCCTTATAAAAACTATTTGAAACTCTGTCATAGATCCTATTCATCTTGGTGAATCGCACGGTCATCATTGGTCAATTTGACACTGACCTTCCATGTGGCACATGGGTCCAATCCAAAGTATGACTTGGCATAGCCAACTCACCACTTACTTCACCTCGGTCAATGACCCCACCATCAACTTTTCCTCTCACAATAACAATCGACCCTCTCCCAACTATCTCTCTCATTTGATAGAGTGCAGGTATCACCATATAGGTATTTTTCAGATGTGTCTTCCTCGAGCGAGGAAAATTTAGGAAGAGAAGAGGAAAGCGAGACATGTAGCAGGTCTAAAAGAGGGAGATCAACTAGAGGTCAAAAGATTAGAAGAAAATTCCATAAACACATGGAATTGTTTCTTGCTCAAGTGGGGTCATGTTCTTATGATGACAAGAGCATAGGCGATATCGAGGTGCCCTTGAGGTACAAACATCTACAAAAACAATGGGTACCCAAGGAACTTCCTCCAATAAACACTGATTTTTGTGTTAATGGGAGGATATATCGCATAACACCATCACCATTATATGGTTTGGGCCTATTTTCCATGGATGACATAAAGGTCTATTACAACAAAGTTGCTGAATTGATGGAGTATGTCGGACCCTATTATAATTACAAAAATTGGATGCAACTAGTTAGATATACATGAAGTATGCGTAGGTATACACTACCAACAAATTATATATAAGATAAAGATCAAAGTAAAAAAGTGGGTGTGAATATTGATGGAAGACCAAAAGAAATAGGGAATATTGTAGGTTTTATAAATAGTACACGACCTATGTCAACTTATAGGCAACCCAATTGCATATTCATGGTGCGTGAGGGAAACCATGTATTTGTATGTGCAATAAAATCAATAAGTGCAAAGGAAGAGATGCTAATCGATTACAATTTGAATCACATAGATACAAACAAAGTTACTATCATGGGGGTGGTGTGCACTTATATATACCATTTAAACCAACCTCCAATTAATGACTCCAATATACCATTTTATTATTAAGTTTTTTTGGTAAGTCTAGTGTTTTCATTTCGGTAATGTTTATTTATATTTAATTTTTATCACAGCGCGCCATTGATTTGACACATGGCACATACTAGGATGTAGCTTCAGACACTTCTATTGAGTAGCTAAACCTCATTATAATTGTACAAATTAGATACAAGTAAAATGTTATATTATTATGTTCTTTTCTTTTGGGTTTTGGATTAATTTTGATAATGTTACTAAAATTCTTCTCACAGACGGATGTGTTGACAGGTGTTTTGACACACTCACCAATAGTCAGGTAATTTGTGTAAACACTCACCACCTCTCCTGGAAAACAATAAATTCCAAAAAACTAACTACTCCAAGGTCTCTATAGTCGGTTGTTGATGGTGATGGGTAGCTTAATGACTGATGTGGTTGTACCTATTGAGGGGCCTGTTGGTTAAAGGAATCCCAATAACTTCCAATAACTTCACTTTTTTTTTTGTATTTTATGATTTAAGATTCTCTTTCAAAATAAACTGCAAAGATAGGGAAACAAGAAAATAACAATGAAACTAATTCAATAACAACTTAATGAGCTACTTAGTAAGTACCCTACAATCCAAAAATCATCAATATTATCTAAACCATAATTCAATAACGGACCTCTGATAAACCCGCAAAGTCATCAACCTCACAGATTCATAGCCAAAATATCAGCATAATATCATCTATCCCAGTAATTCTCATACACCATTTACATGCGTAGTATGATTCATAAAGAAATAAACATAAGACCAGAACAAGTTGTTGATTTTAAATAATAGTATTAGACACAATGTACCACTGAGAGGGGGGTGAATTGGTGGTTTTCAATCCTTTTCCCTTTTTAACCCCAAATGAAGATATCGGTTAGTAACTCAAGCACTAAACAATAAACCAACAAAATAAGGAAAAGAAACATAATGCAATCACATAAGGCACATCACATAACACCAACATATATGAGGAAAACCCAAGATGGGAAAAACCTCAGAGAGAAATGTTGTTGGAGTCTACTGCTCCAATTGAGCCTCACAATGAAAATTGATTACAATGTTTAGGGCACCAACCCAAGGAGCACCAACCCAAGGAGAACCAGCCCCTAATTTAGGGCACCAAACCCTGCACCAAACTACAACTTAGTGATCTCCAATGTATATGATCAATTACAAAAGTAATAACCTGTTACAAGTGTATCTTGCAACCACTGCATACACTTCATCATGCTGGTATAACTCCTTTTCTGCTTTACCCGATCTTTCCTCTTCCTATCACTCTGCCTCTCTATAGCTCTCTGTCTTTTGTTCTCTGCTACACTCTTCTACTGCTTCCTTATCGGTTCTACTCTACCGGTTACCCCTACTTTGTTTCTACTCTGCTGGTTCTTATTTCTCTTGTCCACTTCTATCTTTCACTGTTGGTTCACTACCTTTTCTTCTTCACCATTCAACTGGCATTCATGCTAAAATACTTCTTTACTTGTGGCCTTGACCTTACCGGTTAAACCCTCTCACTGGTTGCATCTCCAACACACAATTTATATGATCTTCGATGAAGTCATTGAATGGTTATCTCTTTGCTGCTCATTCACACTCCACACTTGAACATTCGACATGCAACATCATCATCTCCTAGTTTTTGGTTTGCATACATATATCCAGGTTTTCCCGCCAAAACACAAATTCAAACACTGGCGTGATTAGGATTTCTTCTTTGACCAATGAGCCATACCATATGCAATCAAATCTCCTAAAATCATTTATCAGAGATGATTTCTTATACATCACTGCCAACATCATGCTTTCAAGTGCATGCCTTCCATCTTTAGCAATCTGCATTCAATGTGTCAGCTCATCTTTTTGTCAATCACCATAAATGGTTTGATGATTTTCTTCACCTACTTTAATTTGTATCCATACATCCTGCATTGATCAGTGCACTCCATGGATCCAATTAGATACATCCTGCCTCGAGCTGCAACTCGACCCATAATAGTCGCAGTCAACATTAATGTTGACCAACTCTGCAACAACTTCACCATCACGATACTTCACTAACCTCTGCAAGCTTGCCACTTCAACTCAACATGGCATCCCTATCAGTATCCATCTCATCTTAGACCTTTGTGTCGGTTCAAAAAGGATCACTAACCAAACACTCAATTGGTGCACACCTACCAGACATCTAACCCTACCGGTTCTCTAGTAACCCTACTGGTATGTCTTCTCTTAGCACCTTTGTTGACATCCACCTTAGCTCACTATGTCGAAATAACATGGTCACTGACCAATATCACACAACCAGTGTATGCTTCATGCTATCGGTCCCTCTTTTCCTATCGGTTAACCTTCTTGTCTTCTCCTTCCTTTGTGCCGATGGATCTTGTCAGCCCAATCATCAATCATGCCAGTCTTCAGCAACAATCTTGGATGAAACATCATGTGCATCTTCATCAGACTGAGAGCACTTCACCTTTGTCTCTTTGTCCACTTGGTTGTATGCCGATATCCTCTTTGTTTACCAATTTGCATGTTTCTGCCTTCATACCGCTAGTGTGCATGATATCTTCATGAAAACTATCTCCATTTGTTATGCATCTATGGCAACACCACTTTCCATCTGCATACCGGTAACTCCATGTGTGCAACTATAGAGACTCATTTTCATTTGATTGGTTCTCTTCTCAATTGGTTTTTCAAGAAGGCAAACTCACCATCTTAACTCTTCCTTCTCTACCCCGGTAGCACATCATGTCTTCACATGCTAACCTGGTGCACATCTCTGATCTCAACCTCAGGGGGCTTCCACATCTTCTACATTAATCATCCGGTCTATGCATCCAATTACTTGCCTTTTCTTTCTCTGTCTTATCCTGGAGAATCATAATGCATTCCACGTATGTTAGGAGATAAGCCAAGTAATTACCACTTACCGATAGAAGTGAATCCATGTCTCCTGCAAGCTAATGACATAAGAGAATCAGTTATCAACATATTGTGCACTTTAACTTCCAGTGTTGCACTAATATGACCTCCTTGTGTGAGAAGCTACATCTCCTACACATAATCCGGTAGATATCCAGTTTGTCTACTTAACTAACTTGCAGCAGTCCAAACTCTGCCAATCATGTCACCATCCTATGATGACCTAGTATTTTGGTGGGAGTCGTGCAGTTTCACATCCACCTGCATACCAGCTTTGCACTTTGTCATTAGCTCACCCTACTAACTTTCTAGACACATGCTTACCAGTTAGCAACATCTCAATGCCAACACATTACTTTACCGGTCATCATACCATACCGGTCTTCAATACCTGTCATCAACACAAGTCAACACTAA